>NC_139771.1:14655486-15336543 GCF_965231275.1 Zosterops lateralis
TGTTTTGATGGTCAATCCATTAAGACTGGAGTGCATTTATATGAAATATAGTGTAGGCTGAAGAAGTTCCATTAAAACCCTGCAGGCAGCAGGTACTGTCAGGGCAGCATGTGCACCAGTGCTTCTCCAGCAGCCATTCTGGCACATAGCAGAAAGTGACTGGGAACAGAACACTGTCTTTTGGGGACGTTTCCCATGACTAGAGTAAGCCAGACTGTGATACCACAGCAGCTTTGTGAGGAACAGGATGCTACTGTCACTGCAGTGCTCCCTGTGGTGTGCTCAGACTCAGTACTGCTAAGAGCTGCTCGCCCCTGATAAGGGGGCACTGCAGATTAAGGCATCCCCTGAGCAAATGCTTCAGGACACCTTGAGCAGCTTTGTAGTTAAAAATGCAGACATCCAAATGGAGGGGCCTTAATCTGAAGCTGAATCATGCCCAGAAAAATCATAAAAGAGAATAAACTGGTGAATTTGAAGATCTTGACACTGGCATTAAAGCCACCAAAAGCTAAATCACCCTCTGTAAGGACCTCACTCTGTGTGTATTATCTCTTACCTGTACAGGTATAACAGTTAACACATGGATACTTTCAGCCATGAGGCTCAAGTTAGTAGAGAAAAATTCCAGCTATGTTGGCTTTTTCCAAATATGGAGATACTGCCTTGAAAGATCTTGAAGCTCTCCGAGGTATTTTCCTTGTTTGGAGATGTAGAAGTAGGCTGTTTTCCCCCATATACCTGTCGCTAGATGACAGTCTTCCCTGACGTCAGCTGCTGCTCCCACATAGGCAGCCCACTGAAATGCCTTAAGAACATGAAATGACAAAATTCTCCTTTAAATTGATGGTAACTGATGAAATGATAAGTCTCTGAACTTTTCCTCTGGAAGCTGCCGCAGGGTGTGAGAAAGTCTTACTTGCTATGTTGATACTAGAAGCAAAATACAAGTGGCATTTTCACAGAAACAAGTTTTTTAAAGTAACCTTGTTAGACTGTGAAACTCCATCCTTACAGGAGGAATTTGACTATGTCCCTGTGAGACTGTGCCTCTACCTCCTACAGTTCAGTGGACCAACTCCCACTCTTGGTGGAAGCAGCCACACTGATGGCAGTTCAGAGCAGCAGAGTGGCTGAAGATGTTCAGCAGGTTTGCCAAGACCCATCTCAGCACACAGTGAGCTTCTGGGCACAGGGAACTGAATGGGTCTGGGTTGGCTGGTCCTGGCCCAGGTACAGGGTGGCTCTGCCACGTGCCAGGGAGCCAGGCACAGCGAGGTCCTGACACAGCTTGAGGTTTCAGAAGAGCACTGGTGTTTCTCTGTGCCACTGCTCTGCTCCGTGATGTGTTGGCACCATCAGAGGTAGCCTTTGTGTTTATTTCTGCTCAATGTCCTGCTCTTGTTTATGCAAACCCTCTGTTTTCTCAGGTCTACAAGCTCTAAATCAGACTGCCAGCTACCTGCTATAGGCACACAGTGGAACTTTTCAGGTGTGAAATCTAAAATATCTTCTTCCAGAGGAATTATTTTATCCATTTTCTATTTCACTTCCCTTGGCTACATCCTTAATTATTGTGCAGGAAGCCACATCACCCATAGGTGCGTGCCTATGTGCAAATTCTCTCTGAGATCCAAATCATTATCATTGTTCATAATTATCTGCACTGCTTGATCTAGAGGAACACAGGACAAAGGAGTTATCATTATCTGAGTCACCCACTGGATATTATGGCTGAGGTATGAATCTCAACTCACATAAGCCTTGCACCTAACAGTTATACATCTGTAGTCAGTGGCAGATTTCTGAAAACTTCCCTGCCATTCCACCCAACAAAATTATTTCTCTGTATCTTCTCTCTTTGTCTCCATGCTCAGGTAATTTTAGCCACATATACACCATCTTTGCCTGGATCTCTTCTCAATTTGCTCTTGGCAGCATCTCACTCAGCAAAGCTGCTCCTGCTTCTGTTTGTTTGGTCTTCTCTATTGCTGGGTCAGTAACTGACTGACTTTCTGGATCTTTCTGGACTTGATCCTCTTCAGTAGGCTGGGAAAGTTAACAATAACAGCAGCATCACAGCTGCAGACCTGTGCATTTTGCAACCATGAAGCCAAAATGCATCCCTTAAGCAGTTCTCCTTTCTTCTCCTAGCCAGAGCTGCTCCCTGACAGCAGTGCAGAAGTGCAGTTCTGTGCAGTTCTGTTAGATGATATCAAACAGTGAAATGCATAAAAATTCCACTTCTAACCTCCTCCTCTCTGTTGTGTCGGAGTTTTCCTGCTTTTGGGTGGAGCATTGTTCTTGCTGTGGATCTTGCTGTGACTTTGTTGGTTCCTTGCTCAGCTGATGGGCACAATGGATGCTGTGGCACTGATGGCAGGACTTGAGGTGAGATCAGTACAGAGGTGCTTGAGGCTTGACCTGATGGAAAGCTCAGAACTCTGTATAGTTTTGACCACAGTCCAGAGAAGCAGAGATCATAAAGAACAAAACAGCTGGCCAATGCAGCTGATTCGTTTACCATATTTTCCAGAAGCATTTAATATCTTATATTTTCAGTGTAAGTAAAATTTCTCAGAGGTGATGCCAATCATTTCAGCTGTGTCTAGATGAAAAGACTTAAGAAACAGTTTTTAGATCACAGTATGTTCAGTTTTAGGTTTAAATGACAGTAAATTAATTTTTAACTAATCATGGACTTTATTAATAATGTATTTTAAAAAACTAGTGGCAGAATCTGATGGAGAAACACTCATGGTTCTTCAAGAACGTCTCAGTATGGGTGTGCAAGGCCAGGAAATTTAGGAATAGCAATAAAAAGGTGCTTTGACCACCTCACACCCCCCAGGGTGTGAAGGCCAGGGCACCCATGACCCTCTTTGATTTCCCTCTGTCTCTTCATGGTTACAAGGACTCCCATCATGAGTCCATCTTATTAATTCTTAGTTCTTCAATAATTTGAATATTGCCTTGAACCTTTCCTGACAAATGTCAGTGGTCAGACTTGATGTGTTTTTTACAGGCTCAGCTGCTGTGTTTGGGCAGCATCCACCCTTTGACAAACGATTTCTATTAAGAGACAGTAATGATATCTCATTTGACAAGGAAACTGCAGGTTCCCAGCACAGACTTGGTATCTTACTGTTTTCTGCTAAGGTGTGTCTGTCTCAAGTTGCATTCCCAGAGCTAAAGAGCAGAGCCCAGGATATGTCTGTGGCTGTGACAGTGACAGTGCAGTGAGCACAGTGAGCCTTGTGAGGTACAGGAACTGCACTAACTGCAGCCGAGGGCTTCTTTCTCAAGGGCATGAAGCTCTTCACTGAGCACAGAGGTGGTGCTCTTCAGCTGTTTAAGACTTTATTTCTGCTCTCTGCTCCCTGTGGATTTATGTTCCAGCACCATATTGTGAATTGTACCTATCTTCAGCTTCAATTAAATTCATGAACACAATATGGCAAACACAGCCGTCCTCTGAAGCCAAGAAAATATCAAGGTATTTTAGGGAACATCCACTTTGCTTTTACTCTGGTACCAACCCTGCCCTTGCAGTAGTACACTGTAGAATTTATGGTATCATATCTAGTTGTGGTTCTTCTAGTGGAGGCTTCAGGGGTTGGCTACCACACAAAAGAATGTGTTTTTATGGTGGCCCTGTGAAATGCAGATAGATCCTTTTCTGAGAGCTATTACACTGGGAGGCAGAGCCCTGGAGTTGGATCTTCATGTGCTAGAATGTAAGGCTTGTGTGTAATTGATGGCAGGACTGGGACCTGAGGATGGAAATGTGTGAGATTAAAATTATGCTCCTTAGATGGCAATACCAAATAAGATCACGTTTAATGTCTGGGGTAAAGGAAAATTCACATTATTTCATTCTCTTGGACTGAAATTGGCTTTTTGCTTAAAGGGAAGAAGTGTATTGCTATTACATTTATAATTAATGATAACCTAATCTTTGTACAAGCAGATTTAAAGTGAGCTCTTATTTTGACACATATAAAATTTTATCATTAACATCTTTATATTCCTGACTGACACATGGCTAATAGCATTGTAGTAGATTAAGTCTTGAAGCAAGAGAGATGAATGTAGCAGAATTACACAGGTGTTTTTTCATATTATGCTTTTTCATATGTCTTCCCTTTATCAGAAACCTGCCCTTGTGTTCATTTGATTTGATTATAACAAATAGATAGCAATTATTTTCCTGAAAGGACTTCTGTTTTTCTTTCAGCATGCCCATCTTTCCAGGACTTTTAAATGTGTTCAAAGTGTTTTCTGTGCCTTTTCACTTTGAAAGCTGGTTTTTATTAAAAATAATACTTCATAAACACATGGTTACAAAAAAATGAGCATTAATGAGGAATCGTGTCCCCAGTAATCAACTCTTAATGATTTCTCACTCATCTTAATTCATTTTAATTTGTAATTTGTCTTAATTACTGAGGTCAGTGACTTCAGGAGGATGCCACCCTTAAGAGATCTTCATCTTCAGGTATTTCAATGTCCTAGAATTAAAACTTTTGGATAGTCTTTATAGTATTTATGGAGATGTGATCTCCACAGAAGGCAGACATCCTCTCAATACTAAGACTTTTTAATGACTTTGTTTTATCATAAATTAATTGATACTAATGTTATACAAATAAAACAGTTATTATATTTCTGGCATTTTTTAATACAGCAAGGAAATGCAATCAGTCAGAAAGATTAATTATTTCAGTTGAAATACAACGGCTTCAATTGCATTCTTATTTTAAATAGTTATGCAAGGAAAGCCAGTGTACTGCAGAATTAAAGGCTCTGACAATATAAATGTGTATAATTCAACTGCATTAAATCTCAAATGGTTTGAAGAAAGCCGGGCACCGCCCTGTTTAACGTGTGGAATGACTCGTAGAGTCCAGTATTTGTGTGACTTAGGGCAAGGGCTGGCTATTTCTGTCTGCTCAGACATTTCAAATTCAGTGTGTGCCAAAATCTGAGCAGCATGTGAAGTTTTGAGCCCTTTTAAGTATGTGCACTTTGGAGTGGATGCTCAGTCTTTAGGTTTAGTTTTGTCTAAGCTTTTCTCTAGAGATGGACAATTGAATTGATGGGAATTTTTAATCATCTCTGCTGGGGCAGAATTTTGCCCAAGGGTGTGCTGTTCATCCTTGCAGTATTGTGTATGCTCAGCCTTGTAGAGATAGAATATCACACTCCGCGTGGTTACTCCTGCTGCCATAGCCATGGCAGCCTTCACTCTGGTATGTATTGTAGCTTATGCAATGGCTGTTAGATTCCATTTTAAGTGAAATGCATCCTAAATATTGATGTTAGGTATTGCAGCTGCTTGCAGAATTTTTCCATCCCTCCTTATAAAAAGTAAAAAACCCATGAAACTTCACTGAAAGTGATTAACAATAAATAAATATCTTTTTAAAAATCCTGTGATTGCATTCAATGCTCTTCCTAGGAATAAGAGAGTGAAAGATGAAATGACATCCCAGGGTTGAGTGTTGCTGGGAACAGAAAGGTGCTTGTTTGCTATGGATATGGGAAAGCATTTTTCATATATCTTATTTTTCAGTGAGTTGAGAGGTCAAATCCAGTCCTGTTACAATCCTACAGTTACATATTTTGGGAAGACTTTTGCAGAAAATGAGAACTGCAAGGATACACTGTCGAAAGTGAATTCTTAAGCATCAATGTCCCTGACCATGTCACTGGTTTAATGGTCATCATAAGCCAAGTTAGGTTTGTGCTGCCTTCAGAAAGAGAAGTTTCCCTGTCACTTCACTATTCATCAGCCTAACAAGTAGGATCAACCCATCTACCCCACTAATAACTTCCCCTTCCCCCTCTCCACAGATCAATCAATCCTTTCTTACAGTCATCAGCTAGATCAGCAGGATTCAGGTCACTGCTCAGTGGGAGAATCCCTTCATTCTTTGGCTGAAGCCAGCTGTGAAAAGCACTCTGAGAATTGATGGAGGTGCTCCCGACATGCAGGGATGGCACAGAGCAGATGGGCCACAGCACGTGACAGCCATGGCACATGAATCCAGGTGGCTCAGTAAATGAGAGACTCAAGTGCAGGAACTCACAAACCAACCAAATAAGCTTTCACATTAAGAATAAGGCATAAGATGCAGGGAGTAGATAGGATTTAGGAGGCTGAGTAAGGTAATAGCTGAAAAACAGAAAGCTCTACAGAAGGAGCAAAAGATATGGAGAATTTTCTTACTAAGACTGTTTCATGTGTCAAACATCTGGTCTTCAGAAACACCAAAACTCCATCTAAGTAAAGGTAATATGAGGAAGCACTTTGGTTTTGACCTTCTTCATTAATTCCTGACCCAAACCCATCTATTCCAATACAATGCCACTAAACTATCCGGTGAGCTCTCAGACTATAAATGAATCAAAATGAATCTGAGACCCTATTATGTGGAAATGTCATTTCTGATAGGATATCCTATTTTTCTTTGGAAATTGGCCCCTATTGCTTTAACATTACAAAGGCAGCTTATTAAGTGGGAGCTGTGGGAAAATCCTTCCTGGTAGGATTACTAATTATCCGAACTTAAAATGTAACCCTGTTTGAACTTTATTGCTTCTATACGCTTTGGGCTTCTTTTGAAGGTGTCTGTCTTATGAAGGAATGTGTTAAGTATTCTACATTTGCAATTGCATTTCTTTAAAAAGGAGGTGTTAGTGAAGGTTTTCCTCTACAGTCATTTTTTTAAACAAACATGATTTTCTTCTTGGCATTGTCTCCATATGGCAGGAAATGAGCTGCCTTGTGCTTCCCTTTGGGTTTATTTGATATTCCTCTTAGATGCTTAGCTTGGGCCAGCAAGACAAGATGGGAACTCCACCAGTATGTTAAATATTTAGAACAGAAATTAAACCTACCCTGCCATGTGTCAGCTTTGGTAGATTATAAAAAATATTACTAAAATATTGTCCATCTAAATATATTTCTTTCTCTGTGTAACACAAAGGGTTAGTACGTTATTATGGTGCCAGATTCAGCTCATATTTCACAGTGAAGTAAATCCAGAATCACTTTATTGACACTGATAAAACAGATGGCTAAACCCAAGCTAGACAGAAATGTAATTATATCTGCAGTGTTAGAGGTGAAGGTATGTTATTAAAACACCTCCCTCTTCTCTTTGAATAATGTGTAGGTCTTACAAAATGTAAGGATCGCACTGACAATATCAAATGTCACTCCAGCTTCTTGATGGGAAAAAGTATATAGTGCAAAAGTGAATATGCACAGAATGATGGAGAGCTGCTAATTAGCCATTATAGGATTCTATTAATCTCTTCAATCGACTAAAAGAATTACAGTCATTTAAGTCTGTTTGCTTTAAGATGGAAAGAAGGCTTAACCAAAGCCTTTGGGCTGACGATAGCTAAAGGAAAATCAGATGCTGTGCATCTAGCTACATCTCTTGGTTTTCCTGGAGAAGGTCACAGCCATCTCCAGATAACGTCAGCACAGAGCATTCCAGAGTGCTGAGCATGTGAGCACACACTCTACCAGAGGCCTGGCAAGCTGCCCATGGCTCAGCCTGCCTGTATCCAGCTAAAGTAATTTGTGTTCCTGGGTGGGAGTTCAGAGTTGGAGGTTATGAATAAAAAAATTCCAGCCCAGATTACTGCCCTGTTTCACTGGTTAATGTGATAGGCTCCATCTCCTGTGCAGCTGCTTTCCTGTGGCCATCAGCTGGGGCAAGGTGGGTGTGCAGGGAGGACCAGCCACATCCTATCACACTGTAGGTTGCCCATCCCCTCAGGGCTGTGCCTGTCCCAGTCACAGACCATGCTGGACCATGTTATCCCACCAGTTTGAGAGCTGGAAACCTTAAACTGGTTTTAAAATTTCTAATGTTCATGGTTCTGATTTTAGTCTTTCTGATCTGTAATAATTATATTTACTCCAGCATGGTTTTCCTGAGTTGATGGGCAACTTAATTTCCCTCTGACCCAGTGAGCTCATATGTCAACAATACTTCCTATTTAATTATTTAATGTGTAGTTGTTACCCATGTCATCAAATATGGTAAGAAACTGCATTGGGCTAAGGCTTCTGGAGGGAGTTAGAATGAAAATGCAGAAGAGGAAAAAGGGAGGAGAAACACTAAAGAACAGTTAGCAAGAGAGAAGTGAAGTAGCAGTGGCTATAAAGGTGGAGACATACTGCCACCATGCAGTGATGATGATAAAAAGAAAACTATCCACGCTTTGCCGTGGATTTCTGGTGCAGACCCATCCTTGAAATTGGTGGGAATTCAATGGACTGGAGAGCATGTTATCTCTAATGTATTTTCTGGCTCACAGATCACAATTAAAGTTAAATTCTGCCTTCTACAAAATTAGCTTGGACACACTGGTCTGCTGCAGCCAATACTTCATCTTGGTTGGTCTCAGTTGTGCTAAAACTATGCAAGGAAAAAACCCAAATTGTAACTGTGGAACTTCTCTTGTGGGATTATATGCAATTGCTACCATAGCAGAAGCTATTTTCAAGGAAATTTAGGATGTATGGGTTACTTTTCAGAAGAGGAAATACTGTTGTACAAGTTCTTGCTGTTTCTATAAATCATTCCATTCAAATGTCTTGGCTGAAGATATTGAAATAAATGTTCTTATGAGATGTTGATATTCCCAATATTATATAGAATAAATGTTATCACTTAAATATTTTTAAATGCCAGCATTCCTGCAGGCTGCAGCTTTTTGCTAAGAAGAGCATACACTTGTCAAATGTTTTGAATTCTGTATTATTCAGTAAATGAGCATGTGGTTAATTAAAGTAGCATTACTATACTGTGAGGTGACCAGATTGCAAACATATCTTTAACAATTGGCCCTTGTAAATAAAATAGAAGGGAGCTGATTGAGATCTGAAAATGTCAATAGATGCAAAAAGCCACCTTAGAGCATTACCTTATAAAATAAAAGGAGAGAAGTAATGACATGGTCAATATTAACTGCCATCAGCTGGAAAGAAATCAGATTGTCAGGGATCTATAAAATTCTTGCCAAAGTAGAACCTCATTTACACATACAGATCTTCATACCCTTTGCTAAGAAAAGCGTATGTGACAGCTTAGAGGTTTTAGCTGCCAAAGATCTTTCACTCTGAATACAGTAAATGTCACATCTATTTATTTATCGTTAAATTTTGCTAAGTATCTGTAGAAATATTTGGATTTTTTCTATCATAATGTAGATGTTTAAAAGGAAAAGAATCCAGATTATAATGCAGCTGTAGCACCAAACCATATGTCTGCTAAATGGGAGCAAAAATACACCACTGAATTACTGGGAGTAAACATAACCTAGATACTATCTTCAGAAGAATATTAAATGGATTATATAAATACAGGGTATTGCCATAAAATCATGCAATCAGACAATAGTAGCCATCAGGCAATAGATTTTTTCACATGCTGAAAGTAATCACAGTTGTATAGCAATTTGCATTTTCTAAATGCCAGACTGAAAATATTATCTGGTGAATCTTGGCAAGCACAGTTTTTCTACCAACTGCAGTGATGGTCATAACAATATCCAGGCCTTTTTTGAGAGCTAAATAGAGGAATAAGGCAGCCATCCTACAGCCCAGCTTTATTAGAATCTTCCTGGAGCCCCAGGTACTCAAAACTGTCGTGTTTGTCTTCAGTTTGACTCTTTAATTTTTTTCCTGTAAGAAGACATATAAGAGTGATTTATTTATATATTTGGTGGCACTTGCACTGTGCTGTGCAAGAGCAAATGGTCCAGTGGAATACTCTATAATATTCAATGTTATGAATAATGTCTGGCATGAGAGAGAACTCAAATTAGTGTGGCTGTTGTGTTTGCTTGCTCTTTTGATCAGAAGCAGTTTCATAAGTCCATTTGGATTCTACATCATTGTGTGAAAGTGAAAAAGTTAATAACTTTAATAAGAAAGGCCTGTGTGTCTGCTCAGTCTGGTAAAAGGTACTGTGAGTAATTGCCAACTGTATTTTCACATTTGGAGTCTTTTATGTTCTTTTTATATAATGAAAGGAGAGGAGGCTTCTTCAGCCCATCCACAACCATCTTCAAACTGAGCAATAGCTGTTTATCCTTGAGCTGAAACTGGATTTTGTAAACCAGCATCCCAGGGAACAGGCTCTCAGTATTTATAATTGTAGTGCTTGGAATTGGAAATACAATAAAATGTTTACCTCAAAACTGGCCAGATTTACCAAGATTTCTTATTACTGCATATTGAACTAGCTCTGCCCCTGGGAACTCAGACCTAAATGGTATCAAGTGAAGGCTTCCTCTCCTCAAGTTTTATGTATGAAACAAAGAGCAACTCTGAGTATCTTTTTTCTTTTTTTCCTACAGATGATATGGAAGCAATTCCAGTCAAGCAGTTTGTTAAACACATCAGTGAGCTGTATTCTAATAACCAGCATGGGTTCTCAGAAGACTTTGAGGTACGATTTAATGACCCACCAATAAAATGTTGTTTTCCTAAAGTTAATTGTGTATCAATAATTGGGGACCATGTGACATCTGTGTGAGGCTGTCGTGTCAGGTAAATGCAGTGCTCAAATGTATCAGAAGAAACAGGATGATATCAATTTGCTACCAGCTATGAGCAATGTGGGACTGGACATTTACAGATGCTTTCTAACCACCACAGATTTGGTGTCTTTAAGGGGGAACTCTCCTAGGTTTTTATTAAAAAGGAAAAGCTGCCTGCAAGCCCCCAGGAACAACATGAAGATAAAAACAATAGTTTTTAACTAGAGGATTTTCTTACAATTATTTTACTCTTCTTGCTCTGGAATTTTCTCCTCTTAGTCATCTGAAAAGCCCCATATCCCCTGAGTAGTGCAAAAGTAGTGAAATAGTGCTTGCAATGAGTAAAAGCACATTTGGTCTTTGATGAAAACCCAAACTGTGAGTTAGTTCCTCGAGTCCTTTGTCATGCCCTATTCAGCAGGAGAGGTTGCTATTGAAGTCATAGATTTATTTTGTTCAAGTAAAACCAAGAAGAAAGGATTTGAGGTTTAGTTGGTGGTATTTACCTAATGTGACTATTTTTAAATTTGCATCTTGTTACCTGTGTAGAACAGATTCTGGCCTATAAATGTGCTGTCATCTGGAGATAATTCCAATGGAGTGAAAGTAGTTTTCTACCTCTGGGTTACCAAACCCATATTATGTAAGCATGGTAAACATAATACAGCATAAGACAGCAGAGTCAGGCTTTTCCTCCATTCAGTCAAATCACAGTCCCTGCTGAACTTTTGGAAGTACTGAGAAACAGGAGAAGCCCCAGGAAATCACTTCTGGCTTCCCCAAGAGCAAAAGAAAGTGTTTTCCTGCTGCCTGTGAGTCAGAGCAGCAGCTCTGCTTACAAACAAGGCACTGAACCAAAATAGGTAGCCTTATATCTACAGCTTCTTTGCTTACTGCACTGTAAAGACAAGATTGTATGCAGGAATTGTTTTTAATGGGATCATTTAAAACGTTTATTGTTGCTGTTTGGTTACTGTCTATAAAGAGTGTCTGCTTTGTCTGATGCCCAAAAGCGGTTGTGTAAGTTAGAAACATTTTGTATTCATGAGGAAGGCAAATGTGTAAGGTGTTAAAGTGATTTAGTTCAATTGACTGCTGGCTGGATGGCTGAGCAGGAATATTGAGGCATTTAACAATGTTGATGGTATTCAGGACAAACATTTATTCTCCAGAGAGTAGAATTTGATCAGGATGATCAAATGCGACTCACTCTTCTCAATTATTTATGAATTGCGACCCCAGTGCTATTCATCACAGCTGGGTTTTACACCATTTAATTATTCAAAATAATCAACAACACATCTGTAAACTTGGTCTGGCTTTAAGCAGGCTTTGCTTCAGTTGTCACTAAATCAGTGCTATTAAGAAATGTTGGACACCTTCCGCCTGTGTTTTAGCAAAGAAAAACACTGCTCTAATAGCCTTATTTTTTTTTCCCTTCCTCCTGGAGTTCCCTGCTGTGAGAGCTGTGCTGTGGCAGCTAGTTGGAGAGAGCTTTGGCCAATTAGTCCCATTCTAGGGAGCACAGGGTCCTCTCCAAAGAGAAGTTAAACTCCTCCGACTGCACTGCGTGCACCAAATTCTATTCTCTGCGCTGCCTTAAAACTTGGAGCATCTGCTTTGAAGTCAGGATAGCTACTCCAGTTGTATTTCTCCATAGCTAAGGTCTCAGCCTCCTAAATGTAAATGAAATCTCCTGCTAGAGTACGGAGCAGGAAGAGGAACAAGGTGATCTCTGTCTGGGATAAACCGGCCAGCTCCCCTTCATTGCTGGTGCTCTGCCCTGCTGAGGCCTCGTGGGCCTGATTTGAAACCCAGGATTTTTCACAGAGGCCATAGGTAAAATGTTTCTCAAGTGCCCAAGGTCAGAGCCCCAGTTTGGAGGGTGGCTGAGGGGGATAGTGGAACCCGAGGTTACATTTATACAGTGGCTGTTGGAGTGGCTGCAGTGCAGCTTCTCACATCCAGCCAGATCCTGCCGTGGTCCATGTGCTGGAGTTGCATCTGCCACCTATGCGGAAGACTTAGCCAATGCTTTATGGAGAAATAATAGGATTCCAGCTAAAACAGAAAATCCAGGGCTGCTAGCCTTGGGTGGAAAGTACCACAGCCATATCGTGCCTTCATGCCTGTGGAACTTTTCAAAAGAGGTAATGGATTCTGTAGTCATACAAAAAAATACACCTTTTTACATCTAAAGAGGGAAGAAAAGAGGATGGCAAGGAGGTGCTGAAACAATGATCAATACTGCAGAATAAGTAAATCCTCCCAAAGGTAGCCAGTGCACGAGATTTTGTTTTAAAAAAATGGATCAAAAATCTCTTCAGAAATTTCTGTAGCAGGTGATTTAAGGTAGAAGCTGCAAGAGGAAAGACTAAGCTAAGCACAAACATCCACTGCCCAATGTGGAAGGTGAACCTCCCCCATTTGTTTGTTGCTAAATTTTGGTGTCACTTCCTGTGGTTTTGGCAGCATATTTAGGACTGTGTTGAGTTGTTTTTTACAGGAAGATTCCTTTAAAAGTGAATTGTGTGAATACTCCCTCCTCCTCTTAAATTGAGCTGTAATTACAGCTAAATATTTTGTGAATGTGCTTAGGAAGCATTTTATGTGCTGAGGAAAAAAGGACTTTGAACTCACAAATCTTCCCTTGGAAAGTACATCTAAAATGAATCCTTATTCCCTTTGGGTAATCATAGTGCTAGTAGCCAGCTTTATTGTCTGGTGATAGCTGGGCTATCTTGTATATACAGAATTTTAAAGATTTCCTTTGAGTCCTGTGAATTTTCAATTTTTGATATAAATTGGAAATACAGAACCCAATTTAATACTGAACAACAAATAGCTTTTTAAAATAAAGAACCTGCATCAGTAGTGCTGGTCTCTGACATAACTCTTTGTATTCAGCCCTGGAGTTTGGTCAGTAGTAGACTAAGGAAAGTTCAGGGAAGGTTTTTGGCTTGCTCTGAGGCAGCTCCAGCACTGTCTTGCTGTGGTGTACAGGATGAGGTAGCACACTTTTATGAGGGCACTGGGGCAGGGTTTGAGGGCAAGACTGAACAGAGATTGAAAGGCTTCCTGAGCCAGAGATTATATCTATTCCTTGTCTAGCCAGAGATTTTCTTGACATCATTACATTTAACAGTCTTTAATAGACCTTTCTTCCATAAATTCCTAATTGTCTATTGAACCCTTTTATGCTTCTGGTGTCCAAAGCATCCCATGGCAATGAATTCTACAATTTGTTCCACAAGAACAGACTTCCTTTTGCTTTTATTTCATATTGAATAACTTCTCTTGGTGTCTTCCACTTTCTGCATTACAAAGTGCATCCCTGTTTACTCACATGATTCTATCTGCCTTTATATTCCCCCTTAATAATCCATTTTCAAATCCAAAGAAATCTAAATTATTCACCTCATCTTTTGGAGAAAGCCACTCCAGACTTGCGATGAGTTGTCCCCTCTGTACCTTTTTTTTTCATTTACCATAACTTTGTCAAGATGGAAGACCACAGCTGTGCACAGTATATGGCAGGTTGTTTTACTGCAGAGTTCAATGATGTTTTCAGTTTTCTATTACTTTCCTCCTTCCTAACAGAGTATTTGGTTTTTAACAACTACTGAGCACTCATCTGACACCTCCAGAAAACTATTGAGTGTGACCCCAAGGTCTTATCACTGCATGGCAATAGCAAATTGGGAACCTGTCAGTATATATGTATAGTTAGGGTTGTTTTTCCCCTAAGTACATCACTTTGCATTTATCAACATTGAATTTCATTTGCCATTTTGTCACTCGGTCACTCAGTGCTGTGAGATTGTTCAGCTTCCCTTCACAAATAGCTTTGGTTCTAATTATCCTGAACAATTTCGTATTGTAAACACACTTTGTCTCCTCTGCAGTCCATTTATGAATAGGTTAGGTCTCTGTAAGGTCTCACCAGTGAAAGTTGAACACTGACAATTCTGGGCAGTGAGTCCCTCCTCTAATCTGGTAGTGCACAAGACAAGGTTTCTTTTTGCTCCAAAACCAGAACAGGTTTTTTTAGTAATATTTTATGAGGGGCCATTTCACACATCTTGAAAACTGATATGCTGCTCTCTTCTGGGCAGCCTGTAGATTTCTTCAGGGACCTTTCTCCAGTGTGTTCAAGGCATTCACTAGCTCTGCTCCTCTATTGCAGAGTGTTGCAGTTAGCCCCACAGAGAAGTCAGATATAGTGGGCTGCAGTGCCTAAAACCCCTTCTGAATCTCAATTTAAAAACTGATGTCATATTTGTCATCCTCTATTCCCCTGATAGCCTGACTATATAGGACATGTGCCCTCCAAATTCCTGTATCAAAAAGAGTGTGAAGTGCCACCTCCCACAGCAGAGCTTTTCACTCCCTCCCCCTGGCCAGTTACTGGAATAACACAGTAAGTTTTTTTGAGTAATCGTGTCCTTTTGCTCTAAGAAAGGAACACTAAGCCAAGAAATCACCTTCCATCCCCAAAGCTATCTGTGAATTTTTACAGTTTAATGCTGCGTTTGGATTTTTGAGATCAGGGAGTTTTATTTCCCTCCTCTGTAATTCTGGAGTGGGCTGGTCAGTGCTGCTGCAGGAGCAGTTGGAGAAGGGAAATGCAATCTCTGCAGACCTCTCCTGCCTGTGGCCGTGTGAGTGTAATGATTCATTGCCAATTTGGAGTCTGAACAGGCTCGCTGAACTCAGAGGCTGGCTGTCTAGCTCCCTCATCACATCAATTGAAAATATCTTTATACTCCAGTGGCACCTTTTTCTAAATGTCCTGAAATGTAAGAAAATAACATAAATCTATATTTCCAGCGATGTGGCAGGGATTTGCTAATGTTATTCTCATGGTTGCTGCTGCTCAGGGCAGGGGTCACTGGCTCTTTTCAACTGGGGACCTCAGAATGTTATTTTCTAGCAAAGGGTTGCATTGAAAACAGATAATGCTGTACTTTGCACACTTCTTGAGATACTAAAAACCCGGTGTAGATATACTGACATCCCTTACTGATTAGACACAGCTTGTTCCAGACACATGCTTTTAGCTGCATCTACACCAAGGAATTTGGCAGCAGAAAGATGCCATTTCAAAAGCATGCTGCTAGCAGGCAGTGCTGCATTGGGAATGTTTTATAGCCCTGGCCCAAAATTGCCTTAATTAGAGGTGTTCTCAGCCTATGCATTGCTGTACTGAAACCAGAGGGGAAAGCAGCACTGGGAAGCTGGAGGAGGAAGGATTGCTGCAGAACAGGGCCTTCCTGGAGTTCTCAGTTCTTATCTCAGTGCTTCACCTACCTTGAGAAACATGTTTTGAATTAAGAGATGAAGAGAAGCAGTAAAAGAAGTTCAGATATCTGGGGTTTCTGTTACTAACCACAGGACCACAGCCATTCCCAAGGTTTGTGCCTGGAAGCCCCACTTGGATGAGCCATTGGCTGGGCAATGCAAGGTTTGGTTCAGACTGATACCTCCGCCCCACCATCCTTTCCTCTCTCATGCATTTTACAGGAGCTTTTAGCTGTCTATTGATGTTTTTCCTGTGTTGAGTCCTTTTGGTTTGTTTATTTTCACCTCTTTCTAGGCTGTCCCCAACTCACCTCTCTCTCGAGTGCTGTTGGAGAGTTTATACCAGTGCTAAATCATTACAGAAATCTACACTGTTCCTGGGGGATATCTTCAAATGCTATCTGCAGTCTCTGTCGGTATGCTGTCTTCATGTTTGCTGTGATAAAACAAACAGCAAGAGCATTACCACAGAATTCTTGTAATTTGGGATTAAAATAATAGATCAAAACTGATATTGGGGATGGATGAACTACCTGCTTCCACCCTGAAAAATATCAACCTTAATATCAAAACACAGCTATGGATCTTCTCAGGTTTAGTCACTCAGATTAGGATCCTTTCTTTGTTGTGACTCCTCATTGCTATTCATAGGGTTTCACAGTTCAGCCCCTGCCAGGACATCAGCCTGAAGTAATGGCAAACAACAGCAGCAGCACTTTGTTAGGCCAAATCAAGAGACCGAGTTCCTGCTCAGCCACTGTAGCAAAAATTCTTGCTCAGAACCTTATACTGCCAGCAAGACACTGGAGCAGTTTGATTTTACACTTAAATGGAAATTCTTTGAAGTTTAGAAGAAACTAATCTGTAACTTGTTTCAGAAACGCAATTAAAATGGGTCGTTAAACCTGGGTGTATCAAATTCCAATTAGCATTAGCATGGACAATATAATTAAAAGGTAAATTAGCCATAATAGCATAGACTAGAACACTTCTTACAGTAACTAACAGTCAATTGAAACCATGTACTTTGGTTTCTGGGGTTGTCAATGATTAAGTTGAAAGGACAGAATAAAGCCTGTATCCATTCATCCTGGGATGGTAATGTGTTCTGGGAAGTTAAACATGAGGAGCAGCAGTGTGCAAGCCAGCCATCATTAAAATCAGTGGAGGAGACTAAACAGGATTAAGGAAAGCCAAAGGAAATATTCTAGAGATGAAAAGTTTATGGATGAATTACGAACGTGGTGATGCAAACAGTGTCTGTCCTACTCCAAGGTGCCAGTAACAGTTTTGTGCCTGCAGGGAGAGGACTTTGTTTAGGCTGAGCTGCAGTGACCAGCCTGGGGCCAGCCCTGACCTGCTGACCTGCCTGCTAACGTAGGTTGTAACAGTAATGCAATCATGGTGATGTTTTAAGTGCAACCAAAATACTTGGTAGCCAATAAGGTTTAGAAATTCCAAGTGTTCATTGCATAAGCAACAGAAAATGCTGGGAAAGTAAATATGTGATATACATAAATGTGGTAAAATAGGATAATTAAGATGGGGACTTTAGGGGACTTTCTCCAGGGTGTTATTTATTAACTCCAAGGTGACCTCTTCTGCCAAGGGGCAAATAATACTCTGAACAGAGACACAGATAACAGACTACAACTAGTCTTGTCTCCTTGAAGCCATTTGTGCATGGATGAAGGGCAACCACCTTGGCTTTAATAACAGAGAAATGTTAATTTATGCCTTCCTGGCTGGTGGGGGGAGTCTGTGGTTTAGTAATTTGCTGTTAGAATTTGGAGAGATGAGGTTTGGAGACCATGGATACCCACCCTCTGCTCTCAACCCCATCTGGGTTTTGGCACAGCCAAACCCAGGTTGGGGCAGAGCTGGAGGGTGTCCTCAGTCCCCTTCTCATTGACAGCTTCAGTGTCCCAAAGCCTTACCTGTGTCCTGGACTGGAGGGGAGGGCTGGAGACTTTAAAAAGACAAAAATAGCTGAAGCATATTGGCAAGGGGGAAGTTTTTCTGTAAGAGTCTCCTTTTGCTGTGCTTTTGCTTTGTGCAGATATAGTAATCCACCATTACAACAGCTTTCCAGAGTATTAAAAAACCATTTGGAATCTTATGTGTTAAGAAAAGCCATTTTCAGATCATCAGCTCTCACAGCATCAGACCTCCTTTTCCATTGCTGTGTTTTTCACCATCTCAGCTTAATCTTCCTCTTCTATTAACTTTATATTGGCCAGCTGGGAACATGTACAGTTGAGGAAACAGTCACCATCAACATAAAAAGGTTAATTAAAATGATTAACCTCACCAACAATTCCCTTATGGAAAAATCCTATGGAATTTAATAGAAAATGATACATTTACTATGTAGTATTTAAACTGTCAGAGAAAATTCCTTAGCAGGGAGGTAATTCCCTAGTAAATTGTATAACTTCTCAGAGTATTCTCCACAGAACCTTATTGGATTAATCTGTATTAAATTCTACAGCATTTGGCATAAATTTTTCAATGCCACTATCTTCTAAAAAGAATTTTATAGTGATGCAGGGATGAAGAGTTTGTTGTGAGGCTTTTCAGAAAGCGGCAGGGTATTTTTTGGGAGTGGCCTGTAACAGTACATCAGTGATGTTGTATGATTTCTAAATGCAAAAATAGGTAAAACAAAATTATATTAAATCAACCTAACATTGTAAATATTGCATGTAAATATTTTCCAACCATGACTTAGGCTGAACTGATCCTGCCTATTGTGTAATCTGAAATCCCTTGCTTACTGGAGCTGACAGGCAGAATTAAGGGAAGAGCGCACTTTAATATGGGCTTTTTTATTTGATAGAAGTGGAACTATGAAAATTCCATTAGGGCCAGCTGAGAGTTTTGCTTGATTCGTCTTTGTCTTTGCTCAGCTCATCTCCTCGAGCACAGTATGTTTCTCCCAGTGGAGGGCTGGGAAGGGAGAGAAAAGCAATTGTTATTTGAGAGTGTCACATGGATATAAAAGCTATAAAATGTACAAGGTTTTAGTATACTTTGCACTTTTAAAATGTAAATGTTGGGGAAGATATCAAAATTGCTATGCAAGTCCTTGGTGAAATGTCTGCATAATGCTGAACTCCTACATCTGCTGTTTGTATAGCATTTCTTGTGATAATTTTTCTCTGTCACTTAGCTCATGATCTTTGTAGCAGCTGTGAGCTCCTAATGACTTTGCCTCTTAGGTTCTATACTGTTATTTTTAAAGTCTGAAGTACAAAGTAATTTGGCACTTCCTCACATATCCTGGGGGGAAATTGGTTCTCTTTGGTGCAATTTCTGGGAGTCACAAAAGATTTGAATAAATATCATTTCTTCCACAGCTTTGTAAACTCCAAATTTTAATCTGTTTTTTACAAAAATATGTCCTTAAATGAAGAATATTAATGTGATAAAAAGAGGGCTCTCATTTTCATGAAGATTATGGTTAAACAGATACTAAAAAGGTGTATCTTGGAGATGGAAAAACTCCTGAGTGATGCAGTTTGTAGGGCAGTCTCTGAAGGGTGTAACTCTCTCGGGGAATGGCTCCTTCTCTTCAGAGTCAAAAAAAAGACCTTCCATTTCAATAGCTCTGTATTCTGTTGTTGAACAGAGTAAGGGGTGGGTTAAGAACTTAAAAATTCCAAGGGAATTAGGTATCTAACCTTACAGCCCCAGCTAGATAGACATCTGCATCTCTGGCTTCATCAGACCCTTGGTCTCTCTCTGCTTTGCAAATACACAGATGCAACATTCTCTTCACAGCATCAGGGCTGTTAATCAGCATCCCAGCAGTGGTATTTAGAATTCTCTCTGTTATCTTCAGAGATCTATTTTATTTTTATTTTACAAAAGGCATCTCTCTGCAGAGAACTAGCAAAAGGTCAGTGCCAAACTTAAATGTCAGAAACCCCATTTTGAGAGGTTATAGGCAGATAAGTTGTCCAGTGGTCAAAAGTCTTCTGTTGAAATGTTTTTTGTGCTTAGTTTGTTACACTGCACTGGCCACTCTTGCATCTGAGGGACCCTATCTTAGCTGCCCAAGAAGGGACAGAGTGGGGCACGGCAGGAGGTGCAGTGCAGAAGGTGATGGACTGGTGGTCAGAGGGGACAGTTGAACAGTTGGTGCTCATCTGTCCCCAAGCTTGCGGAGAGGAGCGTGACCATGCTGCAGGGAGAGCTGACACAGCTCGGGGTGAGAGACCACAACATACAGGACAACACTGAAAGACTCTGTGTTTAACCCAGCAGTTAAAATCCTGATACTCTGAACATGGTTTCCATGAGCTGTTGTAAAAGCAGAGAAAACTCAGGTGTTTTTTCGGACTGACAGATCTTCCATTTGAATAATCTTTCTGCCTAGGAAGTGCAGCGCTGTACGGCTGACATGAACATCACTGCAGAGCATTCCAACCATCCCGACAACAAGCACAAGAACAGATACATCAACATCCTGGCCTGTAAGTAAGCACTGGCCTGAGCACAATGAATCAACCCAAAAAAGCGCTCTCCTCTTGCAGTGTGTGTGTGTGTGTGACTGGTGGCCCCAGGTTACATTATTACACAGGATGTAATAAACATGTAAAAGTGTGGCTGGGATATCCTTTCCTCATTAAAGGCAGTGAATGTTTTGACTTCTCCAGGGCCAGGATTTCACTCCAGCTTTTGTTTTGAAATGTTTCACAGTTTGACAGTCCAAGCATAGTTTTAGAAGTGAAAGTTTGGTATGAAATTTTGCAGAGGAATAACTGAGATAAACTGATGATCAGAGCTCTCCTGCCTGCTAATGCCTGAAAACTGGCCTAAGGGAAGTGCATGGAGGAGCAAAGAGTTTTACTGATGATTCCTGGGATTACCCTACAATCCCAAAGGTGCTAAATCTTACAGAGTGTATCTGCTGTATTTCAAGCTGCTTTAGCTCTGTGTAGGATTTGGACAAATAGTGATCTTTGTAGCACAGAGCAGGCTTTGCCTGTATCCCTCTGAGAACTGCAAATCTGGACTCTGCTCTAGAATGCAAATTGTCTGGGATGGATCTGCAGGAACTTTTTCCCTGCTGTTCTCTTATGTGGAATGGATGACAGATGCAACAGTCATTGTGGTTTAGGGACAGCCATGAAGAGTCCATGGTAAAAAGTTCTCAATGTTCATAAACATTCCAATAAATCTTGAATGCTTTTGATGGCATGGGAAGGAAATGCATGTTTCTAACAGATTTTCAGAAGTAATTGAGCTACTGACTGAGGACCAATTCCCAGACCTATGAAAGACTTGCAGTGTGGCCTTGGGCAAAGGCTTTCATTGAGCTTGTCCCAGCTGTGATTTTAGACATAGATGTCTGGTGTCTCTAGTTACAGAGATGTGACATTGAAGGAGGATTGAAGCAGGCACTTTAGTCCTCCAGGTTATCACTGGAGGAAACTTTCTTTCCATTGGTCCTCAAGGAAGGCAAATGAAACCAGTCTTTATGCTTAAAGTTGGTTCACATACCTCATCTCTACATGAGTTGGAAGCACCACTCAGCCTAGTGCTTCTGCCTAGAAGCAGGACTGATTTCTTCCTGATTTAAGGTGGAGTCAAGCATTTGGGTGAAACAAAAACAGGAGCTAAAGATCACAGCCTCAAGTCTGTCCTCACAGTGTGATGGTGGTAGGGAAGGAGTGAGGATATTCACTCAGCTCCCAGAGCCAGCAGAGTTGTCTGAGCCCAGCACTGGGGGAAGGATAATGAGCTGAGCCAAGCACAGGCAGCATTTCACAGCCCTGTGGGGTGCCCTGACTCTTTGAATCTCACTACCCCAAGTGATGTAGATGAATCTAGAAACTGCGCTCCTGAGGCTCTAGTGCCCTTTAAAGAGAAGCTGTCTCAGCATGAGCCACGTACTTTAAGGGATGTGAAGACTGACAACCTGCACATGAGCAGATGACCAAGAACAGATACTCCCATCTCCCTCTTGACTCCAGTCCAAGGCCAATCTCTTCTGTGTATTAGTAAGAGCAGCCCTGATAGCCAGGAAATGGGATGTTTGCAGTTCTGCACTGCTTTTCCCTAATGTTTCTCTGCTCTGTTTTTTATCCTGCAGATGATCACAGCAGGGTGAAGCTAAGGCCTTTACCGGGGAAAGATTCCAAGCACAGTGACTACATTAATGCTAATTATGTTGATGTAAGTTGTTTTAATGTTTTTTGTCTGCTCTACCTTTGAATCCTTCCACAAGGAGGAAGTATTGTCACTTGTGATGTGATTGTATTTTCCAACTTCGTCTGATAATTTTGGTACAAATTCCTCACTATTCTGAATGAGAAAAGCACCTTTCTTGTTACCTCTAAAATATTAATTTTTCTGCCATGATACTGCTTTCATCTCACTTGGCATTATGGTTTTCTTTGAAGGGTTACAACAAAGCAAAAGCCTACATTGCCACCCAGGGACCTTTAAAGTCTACCTTTGAAGATTTCTGGAGGATGATTTGGGAACAAAACACAGGAATCATTGTCATGATCACGAACCTTGTTGAAAAAGGAAGAGTAAGAGATTTTCTTGTTTGTTGGCAGTTGCTTCTTAACACTTCCCCAAATCACCTGGGCAGAATTTGTTTTAAATGGCTCCATGGGTGATATGTATCGATGCATAATACATAACCAACAGAACAGAGGGATACATACCAAGCCATGACTTTTTTTAAAGAGCTCTAGACACAAACACAAAGCAGCAGCTCAGGCCCTTGCCCAACTGACCCAACTGTGTCTGTGTGCAGAGGAAATGTGACCAGTACTGGCCAACAGAGAACAGCGAGGAGTACGGCAACATCATTGTCACGCTCAAGAGCACAAACGTCCACGCCTGCTACACCGTGCGCCGCTTCACCATCAGGAACACCAAGATGAAAAAGGTGAGCTGTTGGGAAAGATGGGACAGGAAGGGCTTGCAAATATGATTGCCTGGTAAGAAATACTGGAGGTGTAAAACTTCTGAGTGAAATAGAAATGAAGGGCAGCTTTGAGATGTGATCATGGCAGGCAGGAAGATGGTGATTAGCTGGAGTTAGGTTGAAGGACAGAAAACAAAAGGACCCAAGGATGTAGCCCCTCTCCATCCTACCAAGGCATCAGGGAAAAGGTAGGTAAGAAAAGTAGTCTTTAGAGTTTAGAATATAGGATGATATGGTAATATAGTAGTTCTCATAGGCTGCATGTAAAGTTTGTAGGTTTTGTATCTCGTGCCAGTTGGTCACTGTAAATTAGAATATTCAACACAAAAGGAGATATAATGTATTGTAGCAAGGTCTTCGCTCTCTTACTGCTCTCTTGCTCTTACCTCTCTTACTCCTTTTACCCCTCTTAGCTTTTTTTACCTCCCTTACCTCATACTCTCTCTCTCCCTTTTCTCTCTTTTGGGGCTTCCCTTCAGCCAAGGCTGGTGGCTGAAGGCAAAGCCCTTTTTACACACGACCCTTGCAATAAAACCACGTGTTTCTAGAATATCTCAGGTCTGCAGAGTTCTTTCTCCCTGCCATCCACGGATGCTTCTACAGTGAGTCAGGCCTTCTCTGCCCCCACCCCAGTGACTTCTGGCTTGTATAGGACACGAGAGTGATAGAATTTAACATGTGGCCAGAGTGTTGTGAGCCTCTTGAAAATGTATCAGTCTCTGAGGATGTCCTGCGCTTTCAGATTGGCTTAAAGTAATTAGCAAGAATCTGGTGTGTTTTGCAAAAGTAAAAGGTTCAATAAATGAAAAATAATAAACATCATTATAATTGTGTATATATATATTATATATATATATATATACTATATATATAATATATTATAAGAAACAAAAGAGAAACCTGGGTACAGGTGTCAAAGAAGCCCCTGACACCCTGCTAAGACACCCTAAAAAGCCCTTGAGTTCTTTGTGCCTTTTCTTAAGTACTTAATGTTTTAGGTGGGCTGTTTGGCACCTTGCCCAGTAAAATTGGCAACAGGCTTTGAATTACACTTCTAAAACCCAATCAGGTCTTCTGTGTTGGCACTGAGCCAATACAAATGAAAAAGGCACAGAACTTTTTAGTTTGTTTTCTTTATATGTTTAGGTAAGCTGAAACTTGTTCCCTAATATAGAAACACTTGCTCAGTGCAAGAAATGCATCCCTACAGAAGAGCAAAACTCAGTGTTTGCACAGGCAACCTGGAGAGGGGGGTGGGTGGGAAATAAGTAAGTAAAGACAGGATTACAAGGAACCTGTTGCTGAGGTTTAGCCTGTATTTCTTTTTCTCAAGTGCACTGCTGCTTTGGTGTCCTTGTAATTGCTGTTCCCACCTGTATTTTTCCTCAAACTCTGTCTCCACCCATCAGGAGGCAGAGCTGCCGGTTTCTTCTGTCAGAGTTCAGCACTTTCTCAGCTGAGCAAGCCAGAAGAACTGACGATATTTTTATGCTTCTTTTCCCTCCTCTCTCTCTTGTCTCTGTGCACTGTTCATCCCCAGGGCCAGAAGGGGAACCCCAAGGGGCGGCAGAACGAGAGGACGGTCATCCAGTACCACTACACGCAGTGGCCGGACATGGGCGTGCCCGAGTACGCCCTGCCCGTGCTCACCTTCGTCAGGAGATCCTCAGCAGCCAGAACCCCGGACATGGGACCAGTGGTGGTGCACTGCAGGTACAATGGCTGGGACAAAACACCCATGGCAAGCACAGCCAGAGCACAGTGTGGGCTCTTTGTGCCACCTCAGACAAACACTGTAGGTTATTAACACGGGAGGAGTGTGTCAGCCCCATGCAGTAAAGGTAGACACAAGCTCTACTTTGCCAACATCTTAAAACAGCTCCAATGCAAAAGTTTCCCTGCTGATTCAGGGTTTTGCTATTGCCAGATACTGAGCTGCTGAACATTGCACTAATGTAGTTGAGAAGCTCCTTGGTCAAAGCTTGTTTGTAGCCTGCCAGGTCAGTGTATGGACAGAGCAGGATCACCTCTGCTGGGAGCCAAAAGTGTGGATATGGGGACAGCTGGGAATGCAATTGCCACTGAAACATGCTCACACTCACCAGCACTTGCAGTCACAGCAGTAGATCAGTCAGTATACTAGTTCAGGGATGTGGTCTTCATCACTGTGTATGAGGGGGCTGCACAGCACTATATCAAAGAGGAGAGGATGATGGGGGTTACAACTTCTTCCTCAGCAGAAACTGAGAATCTCTGAAGAACTGCCTTCTCTCTTGGGCCCAGGATTGCACCCATTCACTGTAAGGAGTTCTGGCTCCACAGTATTAGCCCCTTTTTATACCTTCCCATGGTGCTGGTACCACTTTCATTTCCAGCTCCACTGTGCAGCTTAAGTTTACCTCAAGGCTGGAGCCAGCCAGAGCAGTCTCACAGCCTGGAGTGACCTTGGCAATTACATAGCAGCAGCTTGGCAAAGGGTGGACCTCTGTATGGCTTCATCCAGCCAACACCACTAACTGCAGCAGTGGAAACCAGAGCCAAATGTGATCAGCCAGAGTGTGAGGTCCAGGACCCCAGGAGCCTCATCCTCATGCTGCATCCTCATGCTGCTGGCACAGGTGTGATGGCTTGTATTGTCTTCAGCCTCATCTTGAAGCACAGAAATACCCACAGAAGAGAGGAATTATGTGTTAATATTTCCAGAAACCCAAATTATTTTGCTGGGAAACTTTAATGGTTGAAGCTAGGAGGAAAATGAAAGCCCATGAACTGGAATATGTGAATATTTGCATAGTTCTGCAAATAAAAACTTCTTCTGCATTTGCTTTCATCTGGCTGTATTTCATGGGTTTCTCTTATGTTCTCTGTAGTGCTGGTGTTGGCAGAACTGGTACCTACATTGTGATAGACAGTATGCTGCAGCAGATAAAAGACAAAAGCACAGTTAATGTCCTGGGTTTCCTGAAACATATCAGGACACAGCGCAACTACCTCGTCCAGACAGAGGTAAAAATTGCAGTGGGGTTGAATTTAAAGCCTTATTCATCTTTGCTTTATAATCATAAAGAGAATAGATTTTCCCAATTACATTTCTGTAAAAACTGATATTTTTCTGCACTAGAATATCTCTCTTTTTCTAGACTAGAAACTTCAGATTTTGGTTTTGACTTGTTCAGAGTTGTATGTGCTACATTTATAAATATTTTTTTCTGAATTTGGCAGTATTTGCATGAGTGGCTTGTTTTGCACACCCTTTCCTTTACTGTGCACTGCTCCTCAGACAAAGCCAGAAATTAGGATATTTCTAATGTCTACCTGACATGCTGCTGTTTCTCTAGGAGCAGTACATTTTTATTCATGATGCCTTGTTGGAAGCCATCCTTGGGAAGGAGACTGAAGTGTCTGCAAACCAGCTGCATAGTTATGTTAACAGCATCCTCATTCCTGGCATAGGGGGGAAGACACGGCTAGAAAAACAGTTCAAGGTAAGTCTTAATCACTGCCATCCAGAGGGACCTAGTTCTTCTACCCTCTTTTGTATGGCCTGTCTTCACTATCTATTGTCATGGCTAAGGAGCCAAACCAGAAAACTTGATCAGCACAGCACAACATCTTGGGAAGTTCAGTCCTATACAGTGTTAGCTTCACTGCTGGAAATCAGTGCTCATGCTCTTCAGTGAGAGGTGAGAAGAGGGACATGGACACTGGTTTGGACTGTGCTGCTGGTCTCCCTGTTCCCAAGGGGGCTTGGATGTTCCCAAGTCTGTGGTTAGCTTGGCTGGAAATCTTCCTCCAAACTCTGGCTCTCATGCATATAGATATGGGGAAAGACAAGAGATGAGGTTTGCACTACCTACTATTTCATCAGTGTAGATAAGGAAATACAAATGTTTTAGGGCCAGGAAACACAATATGCCTTTCTCATTGCAAACCATGAGTTTTGCTGCATTTTCTGCTATGTCATAGCTGCTTCCTTCCTGGCCAAAGTAATTTCTTTTTCCCAGATCTCTTATTTGAAACCTAAGATTTTTCTGATTGCACTTTATTTGAATACATTGTAAAATATTTTGTGAGAGTTTGTATCACAAGGAGATACATGACATCTGTTTTCACAGCTAAACTCAGTTAAGAACTACCCAAGGAACTGAAGCTGTTAAATTACACCAGGTGCCAAGCTATTCAAAAAATTAATCTGAATTCACTTGTAGGAATCTCAGTATTTTCCATCACTCAAGACATTCCAGATGCTTAATTACTAAATTAAAGAAACAAGTGCAAGTGCATGCACACCCACACAAAATGCAGTAAGAGGCAAAGATTTGTTATTTTAAAAAGTGTTGCACTTTTATAAACAGTTCTAAATTATATGTATAAATTATATGTTTTCTGATGACTCGTGCCAAAGTTTAAAAACCCTGAGTGCCATTTTCAGAAATTACTTTCTCTGACAACATTGGACAGTTACTTAGAAACCCTATAACTTCTAATGGGGCTTATGCCAGTGCATAGATGAGTTGAGTGCTATCTTGTTTAGAGTGCATTTCAAACTGGGATGTGACCAGCAACAATTATTAGATCTTTCTCTTGTTTCTGCTGCTGGCACAGAGCTGGCAGAAAATAATTTGTGCTCATGCCCCAGTACAGCAATTTACATTCAACCACCTTAGAGTGAAATGACGCTGAGTAACGAGGTGTGAGTGCAGGAGATGTGAAAGCCACCTTTGCTCTGGCAGAGTTTCCCCATGTACTGGGAGAGTGTTCAAATACAAATCTGCCTTTCTTTGTGCCTCTAGGCAGCCCAGAATGAATACGGCAGACCAGAGAATGTAGCCCATGGCCTCAGATTTCAGATGCCAGTGTGGTGGATTCCCCAAAGGTCTGGCAGAAAAAGACATTCTGCAGGAATGACCTGGCTATTAATTAAAAACAAAACAAAACAAAACAAAAAAACAACCACCTTAAAGTTTTGTTGTTCTATTTTGCTAGCTTTTATTCCTTGAGAACTGCCTCTGATTAAACAAATCTGAAATTTTGTGAAATATATTCTCAAAGATAATAAAACGTGTTCCATGAAAATACATTTTGATGGAAGTTCATATGCAGGAGGTTTCAAAGCTGAGAGGTGCACAGATCTTTTTATCTATTAAACATGTATGAAAAGGATGATTTCCATTGGAAATTTGAGTACTTTAAACAAGTTTAACAATGCAGTTTATTCTCCTACTAATGCATCTTTGCAGGAGTTGGCAAAGAAACCTTCTCTCTTCATTTAGAGCGCTCTGAGGGCTGACTTACTACTTTATTCTCTTTCAGCTGGTTACGCAGTGTAATGCAAAATATGTGGAATGCTTCAGTGCTCAGAAAGACTGCAACAAAGAGAAGAACAGGAACTCATCAGTTGTGCCATGTAAGATCATATCTTTGGTTTGATTCCTGCCTAGCATAACTTTTTGTACCTAATTCTCCCGGTGTTAGGCATGAAAAGACATAGCCACTAGGAAGGGGAAATGTAATCTTTTGTTCAGCCCAAGCTGTCTTGTCTTTCAGTGTTACCCTGATGAAACTGAACAAAAGAAAATAGTTGCAGTGTCAGCCAGATATACTGTCCAAGTGAAATGTTAATTTGAAGTGCTTAAGAATTTGAATAATTAGGTACAGGATAAATCTATGGAATATTGAGAGATTACTTTGATACCAGCTCCTAGCTCTGGTGAGATCTCCCAGAGTGATTGGCACCAGTTGTTTGTAATTCAGCTGCTGCACTCTGTTCCTCTGTGTGAGCCGCCCCAGATTTCAGGGTATTTAGTGCCCGAGGACACAGTTTCACTGTCATTAAAATGGAATCTGTGCATGGCTGTCAAGCAATATGAACTTACACCAGACCAAGCACAATGTCATCCCCATCACATAACCCAGAGAACAGGACACAGAGGACAGATGATAGCCAAGCTAGCACAGAGAAATGGTGGCATAGATACAGTCCATCATGAAGTTTGTTAATAAAAAGGGAAGTTATCCGAATACATCTTAAAAACAGATGGGAACAGGCTAGAAATAGGCTGTTTGATTTGGCCCTTTGTGTCATGCAGCTGCACAGATTTCAGTTTGTCTTGGGGCTGTCAGAGGGTCTGAGGATGATGTTGAACCCAGCCCTCAAACACAGAGAAGCGTGGATATGCAGAAGAGCACACACTTCTGGGAGGTTCCCCATTAGGGGAGATGTTTGTCTCTGGAGGTTGTCTCACCCTGTGAGAGATGGCAGTGCTATAGAGTGGTAGGGAAAACAAAATAAATCAGCTGGGTTTGTGTGCTGCTGGAGACAAATGGAACACTACACACAAGAATTACTCGAAATCCCCTGTTATCACTGCATATACTGTTATTTGGTAATTCAGCCTGCTGTGAAAATCTTTGCTATAGTAAAATTTGATTCCTGAAATTACTTTGTCCTTGTGGGAATATTGTGCAACATTCTCTTTTATATCCTGTGTTAGCAGGCAGTGCTTTAACGCAGTTAAAGTGCTGGCCTGCTCCTGTGGGAGATGGGAGCTGCACACTGTTTGCTTTGTTAACAGCTGAGAAATTCTTACTTTCTGCATTGTGCCATGATCAGACTTTGATCTTTTTTTTTCTCTGTGTTTTTTTTCCTTAATGTTATAGCTGAGCGTGCTAGAGTGGGCTTGGCACCACTGCCTGGAATGAAGGGAACAGATTATATTAATGCCTCTTATATCATGGTGAGGAAGCCAACACCTAATTACAAAGTAAAATCAATTCTAAGGTGCTAAATACCAGATGCCTATAATTGTCTTAATTCCGTATGTAATGGCTGTGTATTAACAGATGAGATTTTAACACCTTCCCCATAATGTAAAGCTATTAACCGTGTTTTATTAAAGATTCTTGCCTAAAAAAATTAATTACAAGATGCATTTAGATGGAATGTGTATTTCTGTGAGATACAGTCAAATAGATACTGGGATTTAAAATAAATTAATGCAGTAGGCACTCTGTAGAATTGAAATGGAGTAGCCTGTGTGAAAATATTGTGGAGTAAAATTAAATAGGGTCATTATGTGTCCCCAGAAATTAAATTAATATTCTAAAAGTATGGGAGGCAATAAGTAACTGTGTGTTTGTTTTGCTGCAAAAGGGCTACTACAGGAGTAACGAGTTCATCATAACCCAACATCCACTGCCACATACAACTAAAGATTTCTGGAGAATGATCTGGGATCACAATGCACAGATCATTGTCATGCTGCCGGACAACCAGAGCCTGGTGAGTCACTTGTGTCCCTCCCTGCACAGTGCCACTGTCACAGCCCAGCTGGGCACAGCACAGGGTCACTCAGTTGCCTGCTGGGGCTATTTGCTGGCTGAAAGCAAAGCCAATTTTTGAGCCACATAGTCAAACTTTGCCATAAGCTGGTTACAAAAAGAAGAAGTTCCATGATGTAGGGGCTGTTCTTTTGCTGTCACCTTCTGCAGTCACCCCTGGACATCCAGGGCTGGAGGGTCCACAGTGCTCACAGACAGCACAGCACATCACTGCTGTCAACAGCTGCAAGGCTCCTGAGGGCTGCCTGGCAGGATGCAAGCACTGAGGGTATGGAGAGGCTGGAGTTATGGGTAAGGACTTTGAGAGGAGCAGAAATGCAAGATAGGGACAGAAGGATAATTGCTTGTTGGCCCCTGAGCTTAAGCCTCAGGCCATGCAAGATTGTGACTGTGCAAAGCTGCACATGCCATTTTAATGAAAGTAAAAAGCAAACAAGTATGTTAATTTAAGTGGAAATAATGAGTCAGACAGAGAGAGAGAATAAGGAGACACAGGTGAAGTGCTAATCACTACTTCCAGATTTACCAGCATGCCTCAAGAGGGCGTGTTGAAAAGGATTAGGAACTAATCGGTTCGTTTTTTCGTGCACGCATCACTGAGGTGAACAGACAATTGTAGCTGAAAGTGGAAGAGAAACCACCTTCATTACAGCAGGAAAATAGCAGTGATGAGGGGCTACTAAAGAGGCAGCAGTCAATATGCTGCTTGTGTGTGGGCATGAAAGGGAGTGCAGCACTGCAAGGAGTGCTCAGAGACATTCGATAGGATCAGAAAGTGCTTAAGAAATGAAAGTATATGAGGTGGAAACGAAGAGGCTGATCTTGTAAATGTACATGAAATAGCTCTGCAGAACCAGAGTGATCAAAGGGTAAAGGAGGAATGCTGGTCTCAGCCATAGTGGTTTCACCTTCTGGCCAGGAAGGCAGTGGCATCCTGCCTCAGCTCAGTGTCAGTGTGGGATGTGTTGGCTGGCAAGAAGGGGTGGCACAGGATTCAGGCAGCACCAAGGTGCTGGATGTGCAATGCAAAGGGCAAGACAGTAATGCAAGGTACCTGCTGCATGAGGATCTGTCAGGTGGAAGGACAGGTTCCTTGCCTGGCACTCAGCAATATTACTCTGCTTCCCAGTGCTTCTGCTTATTTAGGGCAGAATTGTAAGGACTTAAAACCACAAGTCACATTTTCAGAATGAACACTTGACAGCACAAATCTCAACAGTATCAGAGCTGCAGACCCACAGAAGTACACCTGGTTTTAGAGGGATGTGCATGGCCACAGCAAGATGACATCATCTGATAGTTTATGTTTGCTTATGAGTGAAAGATGGGATGTCCAGAGACACAGATTTGCTCTGTGTATGTGGCCAGGGCAACTTCTTTGCTCATGCTGCAGGGACATAGATCTCTGAAGCCAGGAGAAGAAATGGACTTTGCATGTGTGTAGTGACAGACCATAATTTCCTTTCTCTGTAGCAAATTAGGAATTCTGAGTTATGTTTTAATGAACAGCTTTGACTTACACCCTGCCAGTCAGGCTATATCAGCACTGAACTTCTTCCAGCCTTCCCAGTCTCACAGAGGTTTTACAGTATCCCTTTGGCAGAGGTATTTTGTTGGAGAACTTGCATTAAGTTTAGCCATTAGTGTTTTTTTCAAGGCTAAGAATATTTGGGTTTTTCTCTTCCTCTTCACTATTTCACTCACTCCTAAAAATTCAGCCTAAAAAAAAACCCTACAGAAGTATCCATCAATCTTCTACCTAGGCCTGATCCACAGACCTTGAGTTTTGGATTAGACCATGATAAACACAAATTAAAAACAACAAGTCATTAATTTTAAAGGTCAATGAGTTTTTTCTAAACAAATATCTGACTTTCAAACAGACCTGTAGCACAAGGTCATAAAGTCTGGGATATAATACAAAGGTTAAATGTGAGTGAGCTAAGAGAACCATTTCCCTGTGAAACCAATTAAAAAGCAGATGTTACCTGTTTGAACACACAAAGGGAGGATCTGGCAGGTTTACTGACTACTGTAATAGTAAATTTGTTTTAGACAGAAGTGTTTTTAAAGGTCAATTCCTGATCATCTCTATTTATCAAAGCAATTTTTTGATCCACTGGATTTTTCTGTTGCACACAAGATATCTGAAAGGCTGCAGTAGTGTGTTCTTTCATTTCTCCAGGCAGAAGATGAGTTTGTGTACTGGCCAAGTCGTGAGGAATCCATGAACTGTGAGGCCTTTACTGTGACCCTTATCAGCAAAGACAGACTGTGCCTCTCTAACGAAGAGCAAATTATCATCCATGACTTTATCCTTGAAGCTACCCAGGTAAAGTAAATCTTCAAATGTGGGTCTTTGCTTTTCACCAAAATTATGTTGATGCCATTTAAATACAGAAGAAGAAAAAGAGTTCAGAAAAATTTTGGAAAGGATTTACTTGTAAATGCATGTGGATGCATGTTGCTCTCAGGGGAAAGGTATTCTCATTGGCTCCTCCTCCCTCTCACATCTTCTACTTCCAGGTGATTCCTCTAGCTAGTAAGGCCAGTATTAACTGTCTGTCTCACTGGAAAATGAAGATATGTGATTTTACCAAGGTGTATTGTCTTATTTCTGCTTACAAAATTCAGCATTTATAGTTGTATTGTTTGGGGTCTTAACTAATCATAAAAATGTAAGCATGATCCTTTTGAACTATTAACCTGTTTCTAGTTTGCTATCTGGACTTTGCTGCAAGACATTAGTTTGTAAGCCCATTTAAATTTGACTTGGTTGCTCTTGTTTGACTTTCGAGCTGTAAGGAGGTTTGATATGAGTCCTGAATTCAAATACAAAATCTTTCATTGATTAACATTTTTGTCAAACTTGCGTTATTTTAGGGTGTTCAGTGTTACAGACATGCTGAAACTGTGTCTTCTTTCTATGTAAACTGTCGGGAAGAAGAAAGTTTCCCTTCATTTTGCAGTGAGGCTCTTCTCTGTCCCTGGAGTAATGCCTGTGAAGTGGAGGGAGCTAATGCCAGGCTGGTTTGTCTTTGCAGGATGACTACGTTCTGGAAGTCCGCCACTTTCAGTGTCCCAAATGGCCAAACCCTGACGCTCCCATAAGCAGTACCTTTGAACTTATCAATGTAATCAAGGAAGAGGCCTTAACAAGGGATGGCCCCACCATAGTTCATGATGAGTATGTTATCACTTTTCTCTCATTTATGTGCAGATTGTACACTCAGCTGAAAGACACTTGTTAGGACTGATGTCCATTCCTGCATGGAGTAGGTGGGGTTTAATAGTCCAGGAGTAGGTGGGGTTTAGTAGTCCAGGGGACAGATTAAGAATATATAGACTTCCAAGGATGAGTTTTCAGTTGGCATCTGAGGCCAAATACATTTTGCTTCGTGTAGTTTTTGTGTTTGTTATAACCTTAGGTGGACTCAGGAGGTGAGGCTGTTTGCTTTGGAAGCATTTTGGGTTCTTCTGCTCCTGGAAGTATCCCAAGCAAATCCTACAACCTGTTTCAAAACCCAGCAGAGCTTTGGTTTAGATAAGGCTCTAGGCAGCCTAATACAGGCTGATGGAAACAAGTTCCAAAACCAGCCCAAGCTCCTGTCCAACTGCTCAGGTTTCGTGTAAGACAGAACAAGCTTGGCTCAGCTGTGTCTCACAATGAGCAGCAGAAGTATCTTGTGACAAAGGGCTCAGGTCTTCTAAAAGCAGGTTTATTCTTCCTCCTTTTGTTTCCCAAAAACCATTCCAAGGGGCCCATACTAGTGGGAGGGAGGGGGCCACTAACAAGCATGCCCCAACACTTGCCTCGTTTCTAGCACAGTGGTGAGCATTGTCCCACCAGCTATGCTTGAACACCCAGTTGTAAAGGGTGCTAAATACCGCATTGCATATTATTACTTGCACACACTATGGAGCTCCAAAATACCATTATAGTGAGGCTGGATGTGACCTGATTTCCTTGGAGGGACTATTTCTTGGTGGGCAGAGCACTTCCTGGGACCATTCTGTGCATAAAATCCCAAGGAGGCCCAGCTTCCGACAGTGCTTATGTCCCAAGAGTGAGCACTGAGCCAGCACAAGTGCCTGCCCTACCTGCAGCCCCCCTGCACTGCAGCCTGTTAGACTTTGTCACTGCCACAAAACAGAATCACTGGGAAGGTCTGTGAATCTTTGCAAAAGCCCCATTACCACGCTCTGGTGTGTCAGTGGTTCAGAGCAGACACTGTGCTGGTGTCCCAGGAGGACATTCATATCCACCATTCATATCCACAGAGCTTTCCCTGCACATCCATGTGTTGCTGCTGCAACAGGTTTTTCCCAACTGACTCCTGCAAATGGTGCCTTGGGCTTGCAGCAAGTAGTTTTTCTCCCACCACCTCCTCCTGCCTTGCTCATGCAGAGTTTAAGCTCTGTTGCCTTTCACCAGCACTGATTAATTCCAGGCTGGTTTTAATATTCATGCTTTGGGTAGTCTGAAGTGAAGTTTTGCTGCTCTTGCAGTATTTAAGATTATGTTTTACAAAATTAGAAACATTATTGATTTGGGCATTTCATTGCTAGATGAAAAAAAAAAAAAAAAAGAAAATCAAAATTGCATTCCAAGCAATGCTGAGTCATTCTTTCTGTACATTGCTTTTTTGGTTTATTTGTCATATTCAATGATTTTATCTTTATGCCTAATACATAATGTGGATTCTGCTTTTCATTGGAGTCTAAGGAAATGTAGCTGAAAATGAAAATTTCCCTTTGCTACATGCAGCAACTATATCACATAATCCACTAATAATTACAACCGCAGATTAATTCCAAATATATGAATTTGCAGATAACTAAATTCATGTGGTATTTAGGAAGTACATGGTGGGATGAACTTGATAACATTTTTAAAAGTTCAGAAATTTTAACTTGAGACAGTTGTCAAGATTTTTAAATGTAACTGCCCAAGTGTGGGCAACTACATAAAGATGTGCTGCATAATTTTCTGCAAGAAAAATCTTCAGATTGTTGGGAACTGGAAATTACCAGCCCAAATGAAAATTATGCCATTACACCCTCAGGAGGATTTAGTTGTGTCCTGTCAAGTACATACTTTGTCCACTGCCCTTGTAGATGAGTCACAGCCATCTGTATGGTGCTGCTGCTTCTCCTTTAGACCTCACATCCAATAGAGCACATCTATTGTGATCTGAGTTCTGTTTCCCATTTCTAGGTAAACTGAGTTTGAGTTTGCAAAAGTCATGTAAAATTAAGTCAGCATATGTCTGGATTTCCATGGCAATGCTGTACAAATCCTAGTGGTAATCTCGCAATACAAGATGGTATTGCAGCACTTGCTGATTATTTCAGTTTTCATATAAAGCTCTCCAAGTGGCTTAGGGAGGAGGTCATCACTGATGACCCCATTTACCAGTGGGAACATTTAAACACAGACTTTCTCAAAGTCACAGAGCAGAGCCAGGACAGAATTCCAGTCTCCTGAGTACCAGGAGAGCAGAGGAGAGTGGAGGCTCCTCCAAAGCTGTTGTGTAGGATCCTTCATGGTGTGCCTCACACCTGCACCTATATCCTAAGCACACCCCCAGCTTGCAGCAGTGAGGTTTCTACCTGACCAGTATCTCAAGGATATCTCAGGGACTGAGTCATGCTCCTGATGAATAACTGCTGCTTGGGGTTTTATTACATGACAACACAGCTCAAGTCTTCAAAATCTGTGATGTCTCCTGGGTGCCTGGCTCAGGGATGTTGCCTTTACCGATGAATCAGACCTAGGCAAGATTTGAGATGTGCCTCATTTACTTGTGAGCACCACAGAGCCGTGTTAGTTTTCTGCAATTGTCAAATGTGGAGGAAGAGGCAAAGTCTCATTTCTTTCTAATCACTCATGTTTTGCTTGAGTTCCCACTAATGAATTTAAAATACACTCCGCTGTAATGCAGATGCTCTCTCCTGTGGTGTGGGAGAACTCATTTCAGTGTTACAGTCTCCAGGCTGGGTATTTTGGAATGGTTCATGTTCTGCTGCTGATACAGTTCTTTGTGTTGAATAGTGCAGATAATCTGAGATGACTGGTGTACCATCAGATTTCTTCTATAAATTAAAATTACAAAACATTAGCAACTATAGAACAAGCATTTGGTAGATAAAAGAGGAATTACAGTAATCAGATAAGACTATAACAACACTTTCATGACTCTGTGTCAGTGCCCGGGTTGTGTTTCTGACTAACTCTTCATGTTGGTGTGGTTTTCCAGGTATGGAGCTGTGTCAGCAGGAACTCTATGTGCCCTTACCACTCTGTCTCAGCAGCTGGAGAATGAAAATGCTGTCGATGTTTTCCAGGTGGCAAAGATGATAAATCTTATGCGGCCTGGAGTATTTACAGACATTGTAAGTCTTTACATGGGCTATAAATAGATGGTTTTCAAGGTTTTCATCTGAGACCAAAAGCATGAACCAAAACATGCACTGTGTATGTTATCAAGCCCTGCAGCATCTGCTACCAAGCAGAATTTGAACTTTTTTTTGTGTAGTTGTCATTTTTTCTTAACCTCCACACTGTAAGTCTCTGATTTCCCTTAAACTTATTTCTCATACTTTGGAGGGGAGCATCATACAGGCAAGTCCTAGCAGAGAAGGACCTTTCAGCTTGTCACCATCTGCTTGCCAGCCCTTTGAGCTAAGCTGTGCTCTTTAAATCTGGCACATTATGGTCTGAAGGGATGCTCAGGGCAGATGAAGGTGCAGGGAGGTGAGGCTCTTCCCTGAGTGTCCAGCAAGAGCAGCCCCCTTGCCTCAGTGTGTGTGGTACAAGGTTCTGCCACCCAGGGAATGACCTGGGGCTGAGCTGTGGCCTCAGATTTTGTCCTGCCCTCCTGAAGTGTTTAGTAATATATCAGAAATAATATAATCTACCCAAAACTGGAGTTTGGGTTGACAAGGTTAAACTGGATGAACAGATGCTCTATTTCTTTGCTATATGTACACTGCTGGTAATGAATACCCATGACCTTCCCTGAAAATGCCAAATTAAAGTGCCAATCATTTATGTACACTTAAAGGATTGAAACAACTTGTTCTTTATTTTCCAGGAACAGTACCAGTTTCTTTATAAGGCGATGCTAAGCTTGGTCAGCACTAAGGAGAATGGAAATGGTCCCATGACACTGGACAAAAACGGTGCTGTGATGGCCAGTGATGAATCTGATCCCGCAGAAAGCATGGAGTCTCTTGTCTAATTGGAAACCTGAAAAGGCACTTAATTTGTAGAACTTCTGAAGACTGAACTTTTTTGAGGCCTTTTTTGCCAGACTCTAGGTTATACAATAACCCAATTACTTTTTTACACTGATAAAAGTTTTGATATTTATTTTTTGCCATTTTATGTCTTAATGGTATCCTACTGAGCATTTGCACCTCTGTTTATTTCACACAGTGAAACGCAATTTTATCTAGTTTGCACTATATGATCAGTGTTACTGCCTATAATATCCTAATACAAGACAAGCCCTGATGTGACATTCCATGACAACAAACATACGCTTTTTCTGTTTTGTTTAAATGCAGTGAAGTTTTGCTAACTACAGTGACCCTCAAATCTTAAATCTTGAATGCTTAGGCCAGATGGATTCTTTCTACAACAGATACTGTACCCCTTCGTACCATATTTATTATTTAGTGATCTTGTCAAAGTTTTGGTAACGGTGTTCTGCATTCCAGTGGAGTGGCTGAGCAGTGCTCATCCTTTCTTGACAAAATGTGGCAGGTGATTATTAGCTACAGTGAAGGTCTAACAGCCCTGTGGAGCTGAAACAATTATTTCTGTATTGTTTCAAATTGCTGCGTTGTACACTTACAGGCCCGAGACTTGCTTCACATGGAATATATAAATTACCTACATTAATTATAAATTAGATGCAATTCATATGTGGGATGCAGTGATAAGTTTTGAATTTACAATTTCAAAGTTTCCCCATGTATTCAGGAAAATGTTGATTTTTGTTTTTAACCAGCCCTGTGACGGGAAAGTATTTTGGTTTTATTTTCATCAGAGCCAATACAGTGAGAAATCTATGACGACCCAAAATCAGACCAGTTTTCAGATATATTAAAGGTAGCAATATTTTACATTACTAAGCTATTCAATATTTTAAACACATCTAATTTCCTTACTATTTCTTGAACATGACCTCACACCTAATGGTATGTTACATGATGACAGGCGTTTCTTAATTTCATAACTGTTAGATGCCATTTTTACAGGTGTGTAATTTTCATACTTTAGTGCTAAAACATAAAGTACTGATCCATATTTACTGGTGAAGCAAACTAATAAAAAAACTACCTATAAAGTTACATTCTCCCTCTTTTTTTTTTGCCAGACTAATTCTTTAGCACAAACCTAGCTTATTGTGTTTTCCCTCCCACAGCAATAGAATGGTTTCCCCTAGATTATATAAATAATTATTGTTTGGAGCATTTAAGTTTACATCCTCACTGGCTCCCTCTTCCTTTGTATTTGTTTGCAATTCAACAAGGTCAGTCCCTGTTTAACAAAATAAGTAAGCACATGCTTAATTCTCCTGAAAATTAAAATTAGTTGTGCCCTTCATAGCTTGACTGAGTAGGGAGGGGTTATTGAATCTGCCTGGAAAAGGAAATATGTGATTTCAGCCATCCTGACCCTTGGTGTACAGTTAAAGGCACTATCCCTTATATGTGGCATGAATTCCTTCACTTCTGAACTACAGAAAGCATTCATTGTGATTTTTTCAGGACTTGTCAAAATATTACAGCTTTTTTATTATTATTATTTAAATGCAAACCTATTAATTTCTGCCAGTCTAGTCTTGCTGAAATACAGACATTTGGCAAGGTTCTGTATATTTTCACTCACAAGGAAGCTGAATGCAAACTGCTTAAAAGGATATTGAGAGGAGAGATGTTGGTTCAGAACCATGTAAGTTGCAAACTGATACGGCCTCACTGAGAGCAGAGGGGCTGTGCAAACTGGGATGTGCTAACATCTGACCTTTTATCTTAGTAAGAGAACAATTCAAAGTATTCAAGGATTCATCAGCAACCTTTTACACAGTCACCTTTTACTTCTCAGTTTGTTGAATCCCTCCATCCAAGCGGTCCCAATAATTGCTAAAACAGAACAATTGAATAAGCCCATGGTTTCAGTAAGGAAATCACAATTTAATAAGCTCTTCAGCAATAGCTAATCCAAATAAAATATATGCAGAATGTTTCAAAATATTGTAGTTTGCATCCCCTTTGCACTGCATGGAGACGGGAGTCAGTAGGAGTTAGGGCTGGCCCTCCAGTCACTTCACCCCAGTAACAGAATGGTTTAAGTAAGTTCTCAAGTGCTGTTCCCTGCAAGGGTTGGAAGGTCTTGCTGAGTGGTTTTCTGACCAGCCTGCATCAGCCTCAGAGGCTGCTGAGCCCCCCTGTGCCCCCAGTCTGAACCTGGACCCAGCCAATACCAGCTGGTAGCACAAAGGGACTCATGAGTTGGATCACTTCAATTCAGAAGTATTTTAAGTTCCCGGGGAGATGTAGGGAGAAGTTAGAAATTCAAACCTTGACAACTAAGTGACACAAAGATTACTGCAGGCATCAAGAGGTTGGATTTGTTCAGTACTTTCAGGTGATTACTTTTCATTTCACTGGCATGATGGAAGATAACTGTGGTTTGTGACACACTGCCTGAATACCCCTAGTTTAATCCCTTACCTTTTCACAAGTTTTAAACATCAATGAATGAAGGCTGCGGGGGTTGAACTTCGGTGGATGCTTTGGAAATATATGCATTGGCATTTTCCAACACCTGAAATACTTTCTTGGGGTTTAAGCCATGGTGAAGTAATGTTCACTGAGTTCTCTGATGTTCTCTGAGTTCTCCATGGATTGTTTTGTAAGAGAGCTCCTGCTGTATGTTAAGTGCTGTGCTGACAGCCAGGTAGCCAATAGATGGTAGTGATGCATGAGGCTTGAAGGGGTGAAGCTAGAAATTGCTTGTGAAGGTCAGGATTAAGCACACAGAAGAGCCAAATCTATCCTCCTGTAAGCAGCTGCAGTTCTGCCCATTACACAGGTTTGCACCCTTTCCTTGGGACTGAGTGAGTGGCAGAAGGAGTAATGTCTGCTCAGAGATGGGCACTGAAAAACTCCTGATGCTCCCACAAGTGTCCAGCCAAAGTCCTGCTCTGCAAATCACCACCTTGCTTTGGGACCCCAACCCCTCTGCTGTACCCAGCTCCTGCCATTCAGTCAGGATGTCTTTCAAGAATCAAAAGTTCCCAAGCAATGTGTAGGTCTGCAAATTAAGAGAACCTGAGAACATTCCTATATCACTGCAGAGTGTGAGCCCTGAGAAATAAGGAACAGAAGGACTGAAGCACACATGTGTCTACATTTAGAAAATACCATTTCTCCATGTCTTGCACGTGTCCTGTGCCCACAGACCATGTGAAAGATGTGAACTGTGTCTTGAGACCATAAAAGCAGCCAAGCTTTCCAAGTGGGAATGCTTGGAAAGTTTCTGTGTGGTCTGAACATCTGAAATAGGTGACAGGCTCAGAATAACCCACCCTCCAAACTCCTGTGTGAGAACTTGGCTTTGGCAGGAAGGTCTGGGGGAGTTGGTGGGACTGCTCAGCTGTGCAGAGTAAGCACCAAGTCTTCTGCAGGATCAATGTCTAAAGAATTTTAAATAATTCATTTTTTTTTAAGAATTCATTTTAAACAGCATCTGTCAGTATTTCAGTGTCTGTTTCCAAACACTAACAGGGAAAGAGAAAACTCCAAACCCCTTAAACTTGTCCTTGTAAGTGACTGTTTCTGTACTGTGGGTCTACTCTAGGTTAGTGGAGTCATTTACAGGATCTGCAAAATTTCAGTTGTTTTTCCAGTTTCTGACTGCTCAAATTGCTTGAACACAGAGAGATACATTAGTACATTAGGAGAAGAATCTTTATGATACAGCACAACTGCCTTCTCATTAATCTGTTTTAAAGCCGATGTATTTTATTTAAAAGCTAAAAAGTATAGATAGGGATTCTACCAAAGATACATGCTACTAATTCTCAGCAAAACAAAACCAACTTAATTTAAAAAAAAATGTAGTTGTCTTGAAAATTTAGCAGTCTTTCTCAAATTCATGTCTTTTGACATCAGATCTTTTGTTCCAAAGTTTATGTTCAAATGGTGCCAGTGAATTTTTATATGAAGGGAAAATGCCTATTTGTTAATCTACTGCATTGCTTTTCTTCTTTTTCTTTTTCTCTTTTTTTTTTTTTTTTCAGATGTAATTCACTGTTACCCCTTTGCTCTTCTTCTCCTTGTTGCCATTCTAACAATGTGAACTACATTGGCTTCACTTATCAAAGGAGAAGGAATGCAAAAATAAGGAAAGAGAGGAACTGTAATAAAGAGATTTGGCCTCTACTTTGTCTTAGCTGTTAAACTGTTTTTAGTGTTTTTGTTAACTATTTGCAAAGGGAAGCATTTTCTACAGAGGATAATTAATTTCAAGAAAAATGTCTTGAGTTTTAAGAATAAACGTCTCCAAAAGAGGAGATAGTCAATTTTATACAATGTCACAACTCTCCAACATTTGGGGTAGTGACTTTTTTGTTTTGTTAGAACACTTGAGACTAGCACGCAGCCATTGTTTCTAAAGACCGAAGCATTCATGTGTACTCCTATTTTCTTTTCCTTCATTTTTAAAATAGCAAAGTCATTAAAACTGTAAATATTTTGTTGCTTAGATAAGCATCTTCTGGGAACTTTGTATCTATGGTATATAATCATAGAATTTTATATTTTCATATAAAGCTAATTTTTTTCTAGTTTCACCTCCTTCCTAGTTCTGTGGTGGTTATGTGAATACAAACCTTCTGTGTTTCAAGGTAGTGAGATGCCATCATCACACTCCAAAAATAATTTCCACAATGTCATTTCTTTGGGGCAGTGATTGTGAAAGTTGGAATTATTTTTTTTTTTATTCCATTGTCAGTGTGTGCAACAGGATTTAGACTTAGCCAGTCACTAGATACGTTTGTCTCATTGATCCATTCAGAAGAAAAATAAAAATGTGGTGTTTGGTTTGGGGAGAGGGTGGGAGGGAGTATTTTGAGGGAGACTTTTTGTTCATTTTTGGTTTTTGTTTGGGGGTTTTTTGTAACTTGAAGAATCTTCTTTTTGTTATGTTAAACTATATCAAATCATTCTATTATAGTGTTATTTAATATGTAAATTGTATTGCTATACATAAAATAAAGTATGGTTTTTGATGTATTTACAGACTTCTTATTTATTTGCATTGGGTACACATAAGGAACAGATGCAGGAGTCAGTATTTCATTGTCCAAGGCATGCAGGAAGAATTATGAGATCCAAGGCCTGCTTTAATTAGATCTCAAATTTCCAAGCAGTACTCAGCTGGGAACTGCCAGTGACAGTGGAGTTCACTGTTCCCTTCCTAATTGTCTCCAGCTATTAGAGAGCTGCCAGTAAATAACCCCATCCCTTTCCACCAAGGCTCCTCCCCAGACAGTTGTGACCCATCAAAATCCCTTTTGGAAGGGGAACTGTCTCCATTCTGAATAGGACTTCAGATTCTGAGCTTTCTTGCCAGCTCCTTTGACATCCCCTTCCTTCAATCTATTTCTGTCTCTCCAGCCTGGAGGAGCAGGGGCTTCCACCAAGGCACCATCACCCAATTTACTGTGATGGATGGCATTGCTCACTAACCCCAGCACTGTGGGCAGGAAAAGCAAAAGTACTCATTCCCACCTCAGACAGACTGGGGGGTACAGATGTTCCAAATCCTAGAGACAATGCAGCAAATATCCCCCATGGAGTGTGTTAGTAGTCACAGCTCCTTGCTGCTCCAGCCAGGAGCTGTCACTGAGGTGGGCACATGTGGTGCCATCGATGCTCTCAGTGCTTTGCAACAAAACCTTGGCAGCTGCACACCCCATCTTCTCATTCTGGTTCTGTGCTCAGGGCTGTGTTACCTATTTTGTTGTTCTTGGGGGGAAGCCACTCGGGTTTGTGGACAGATTTTTGTTGCAGTGTGCTGCTGGCACAGCAGCTGCCCAGGCTGGCAGTGCCTTCAGAAACACAGCAGCACTCAGCCTCCAGAGCAGCACCTGCACAGGGACAAAACCATCAATAACTCAAACTGCTTGGTGGTGTAAAATTGCTGATTAAAATCAATACATCTGCTGCCTTTTGTGTTGCTGCATTCTCACCTGTAAGGTCTGTGTTCTGGTTGACTGGGAGGAAGAGGGATCCTGGAGCACTGGATGGGGGCTGTGATCACTGGGACACTGCACAGCAGCCTGATGACTCTTGCCAAGCCCCCGACCTCCCAGGGTGCTCCCTCCAGCCCCTGCTCCATGGTGCTGCCTCATGTTGCACCCCAGGAGCAGCCTGACACCAGCCCACCAACAGGTCCTGCTACCTCATGGATGAGCAGCAGGGAGCTGCTCCCCAGCCTGCCACATCTGCTCTAGGGGATGCTCCAGCACCTCCAGTGTCCTCTATAACTTTTCCAGGCCAGAAGCAGGCACCCAGGGGAAGGTTTCTCTGCCCAGCTTGGCTGCCTCACCTCCACAGAGGAGATGGCAGCCCCTGGATGTACAGGTAGGTGGTACACGACACTTCACAGCACAATATGGGGAAAAGTTCTGTAAATCCTGGGAAGTGCCTGAAGGATGCAGAGGATGGCAAGCTGAACATGAGCCAACCCCACTGGCTGCAAAGCAGACACATGCAGGTCTGGCAGGTCTACACTGGGACCAGGTAAGGACACCTCCCAGTCTGCTCACAGCATCTCATTTTGGGAAGGGAGAACCACACAAACAAAAATGTAGCCCCACTGAAGACAGACAAAAGGAGAGTAACAGGACTGGTCAGTGAGCAGGAAATATTCTGAGCAAAGACAGGATGAAGTGGGGCATTGCCTAGTGAAATGTGGAGAGAGAAGACCTGGAAGAGGCAGGAGCAGAGAGGCTATGGGGTTTGTCTCCTGGTACCTAAATTACCACTCCTGAAGAAAGGGTATAACTGTTCCTACATCTTTGATAGATATGACAAAAACTGGAGTTTGACAAGCCACAAGGAAGGTAGGGGTCAGGCAGTGGGAACATGACCTGGGGCAGTCATGGAAAAAGAAAAACAGCTCTGTAACAGCTACAGAAATCAGAACACTCCAAAGCATCTCCTTAAATGAAAAAAACAACATTTTGACTGGACAGCAGCACCTCTGAGGTGAGCCCCCAGCTGCTGCCAGCCAGGTCACTGTTGCACAGACAACAAAGGGAGCAGAGGTCCCTGCACTGCCAAGGTAATCCAGCATTTGCTCCAGGAGGCCCTTGCTCCTCCTGAGACATCCTGGTGAGCAACACAGGCAGGAAGGGAGGACAAGAGAAAAGGCAAAGCCTTGGAGAAAGCACTTGTATTCCATGCTTGGGAATCCTCAGGGAAGAGGCCTGGCTGAGACCTGTACCAGGTGGAAAGATGTAGTAAGTACTTCATTAATACTTTGGCAACAGAGATATGATTTACCAGCACTTCCCACTACTAACTATAAGCCTGAATTAATTGGTGGTATCAGGAGATCTCAACATCTTCTGTAATAAATAGCTAACAAGTTTAGCCTTTAAGGCTTCTAGAGGCTGCTGGGAGTCTTCTTAAGCAGGCACAAATAATAGCAGCATTTTTATTAAATGGATTCAAATGCCAGAAGGTTTATTTTCAAGACCTTTTACAACATAAAAATAATTTTGATCAATGGCTTTGTCCCAGTCCTATTACTTAGCCACTTGAAGCCCCACTAAGTACTTCCTGCACTGACATGTCATCCCCACCTGCTGGCAGCCACCTTATTGATCACTGGTGATTTCTGTTCCCCTTTGCTGCCAGTCAATGTTTTTGATGTCTTTCTGACTTTGTAATGCTTTAAGAAGCAACACTCACAAAGCAATCTTTCCTGACACTGTGTTCAATCAATCTGACAGTCACTGGGCTTGCTTTTCTTTTCTAAAGTTGTTATCTTCCTTATGGCTTGAAATCCTTGTTTAGGAGTCAATGCCTGCTCCATTTGTGTTTTACGCTATGGTTTTGAATTTTGAAACGATTTTGCATTTCAGTTCCATGTCTCTTACGGGAGCTGTTTCAAATACTTCACATTTCCCTTTCTCTGTGTCTGTGAGCCATTCTTTCTGCACAGCTCATCATTTCTGTCACTCCTCAATTCAAACCCTGTTGGTCCTGTGTCCCATATCAAAGGATATCCTTGCACTAATCATAAATACTTTGTTCCTTTGTCTAAGGAGTTGCTGAAAGAGAGAATTTTTGGGTCAACATCAGAAGAGAGGCAGAAAGTATGTGTCTTCTGTCTTGGGAGGAGGCATTACTGGCTGTAGGCCCAAGGCTCAATATATGGAACATGGCACAGCCCCCCATCATCTGTTTCACTGGGGTTTTGTTCTAAAATGATGCCCTGTCTGCAAGATGAGAGCAGCAGGCTCTGACTGCTCAGGCAGGGAATGAGACACTGAGGCAACAGTGGGAACCTCCAAATAAAGCCCAAATAATAAATCTAGTACAGACTCTTTAAAAATATTTTACATAATAACAGAGGAACAGTGGCTGTCGCCCTGATCTTTTTCAGCCTTCTAATGTTTGCATTTTTGTAGTGGAGTTTCTCACGGATTGTAACATAAACAAAGTGATTGTTTATCATTCCCCTCTTGATGGACTTCTAGTGTAACCAGTATAGTTGGAGAGGTGTCAACCTTGTTTGTCCAATCCAGAGTCATTGTCCAGAATATATATGTATCAAAGTCTAAAATAAACTGCCCTCTCTATTTGCTCTGACAACTGAGTGTGTGAGTGTCCTTCATTTTGTGTCTGTCTAGTGACAAGTGGCTTCTCAGCCAAAGACCCCTAGAGTCTCCTAATGGGAGGTTCTGTCAGTCAGTCCAGAGTGCTGAGATGCTGCAGGTCCCTTCCATGAGAGGGAAGGCTGTGATCCTTTCCAGTTCCTTGCTGAGAAGGAAAAGCAAAGGGAGAGCTGATGAGCTTGATTGCAGGATAGAATGAGATCTTTGTTCTTCTCTCAGTCAATGCATGGGAGGGAAATTACGATCTCTTAAGGAAAATCCGGCTGTTTTTTCTGTGGGGTTGCTATGGGATGCACAAGAGGGATGGAATGGAAGAGTTCTGCATGTACTACATAAATGAGAATTTTTCTGTAACAAGGTGCTTATCGTGTTTCATCAGCACACAATCAAGAAGAACAGAAAACCATAGAAAAACAATAAATTGAGGCCTTCATTACATGCAGCCTGATGAGACCATCAGAACCACACAGCTTCATTCTTCCAACAGGTTCAAACCATTACCTTCAATGGTATTGGCCCAGTGTCAGAACTGTTAGACAAACTCTGAGTCCAATTATCAGATGGATATTTTAATTTAAAGTATCATTTAATGTAATTTAAATTAAATATCATTTCATCATGAATCTGAATACAGTGTGAGTGTGACCAAAAGGTACTGTTGGCTTGCAGTTGTAATATATGTAGCTGTATAAAAATGGTGACACAGAATAAAAGGTGACACTTTATTTATCTAGGTATAGAAAGGTTATCACACTTTGCAACTAGCAAGGAAAGCCCTTAGTGTTGCTTAATGCTAAACTTCAAGCTGAAAAACACCATTATTGGACTGGGGTGGAATCGTAAAAACTCCTAAAGGTTCAGTCCCTTAGGTTATGAAAGGTTCTGCCTCTTGAATTTTAGTGCTTTAAATAAGCCTCCTTATAACTTAAATCCAATTTTCTAGATAGCCTCTTACTTTGAGCCTCTTAGACATATGTTATGCCTTTGCCTGAAAGTTTCCCAGTGACCTGTAAATTGATTGCAGCCTGTGAAATTGGCCATAAGTAAATTTTGCACCTTTTTTTCCCCTCCTCTGTTTTCTGAAATAAAAAAGATACAGGTGGCTTGTTTACTCTCAGGCTATAGATCCTATGTGGACCTCAGAAGCACTATTGACCTCCTAGCAGTGTGAATTAGGAAGAATAACTGATTCAAGCTAATATGGTCAGATGAAAAGAGTTTTCTCTATTTGTCAAAATTCTCCTCCAGTTTCTCCTCCCTGATCAGCCAGGACTCAGCAGCTTCCAGTCCCCACTGAAGATCAATGACTGGTCTTTGATTCATCAGCCTCAATAGTTTCTGAAACACCTTGTGCTGGTATCTACCATGAAGATAAGGTATGTAACTGCCAAAAAAAGATATTAAGCTGGAATTTTGTCACATAAAAGATAAGACAAAAAGAAATATAACAAGCTCCAAAATTACAAGCAAAAAGAACATGGTAATTTAATATAAATTGCATAAAGTAGCTCAAATTACATCAAAGTTCTTAAACAAGGAATACTATTACACCCCCACTTTTTATGCCCTTATTTCTTTCTCGTTTTATGCCCCTGTCAGTGCACGTAGCTGCGTGAAAAAAACAATGCAAAAGATGATAAAGCCAATTTTGCAAACAACCACAAAGTCACAGACACATGGCACAAAATGCTGACCCAGTCCAGTGCTTTCTTGGTGGTTTCCAGTATGTTCACAGAATTGTTTTGGGGCAGCTGCATCCCCATAGACTTTGAGCCAGATCAGAAGAGTTCATTCTCTCACAAATGGTTTAGAACTCACCACTTTGGGTGCTTTGAGCAGATATTTGTAATTGCCAGGTATTTAATGAGAACCTCAGAATGAACAGCCCTGAGCAGGGCTGGTGACTTCTAGCACACAGCTATTCCTGCCCAAATTTTCTGCTTGAATCATGTCTCACTCTCCTTCCCCAGACTATACAGTAGTCCCTACCCAAAATACAGAATAAAGTCCCATTATGTCACTTCCTTCTAAGTAAGTCAAAAAAACATGTCCCAAAAAGGTTAATACTAACTTTGCCTTTTGGAGCTCTTATTCCACATTTTTTCTGCACTTCAATTTTTATTGATTTTCCTTTGCCACCTCTCAGCATCCTTCCTAGGCAGCATGATGCATTAACTTCCCATATAATGAATTTTCCCATTTGGTTCTGTACTCTGAAATACACCCACCTCTAAATGAGATTTCAACACTCTGCATTGCTGATTTCTAGCTGTGTGCCATAGCCCTCATTTTTCATAGGCTGGGGACACCAAAAGAGCCCTCAAGACCCAGAGGTCATGCTTTTAACACAATCACTGCTGTACTGGGGGGGAGGAGAGCTTTTATATTTTTATACTAGTTCCAACAATGAAGTTATTAAAGCTATTTTCCACTCTGCAAGAAAGCTACCTGATGATGATATTGTCCCTGCCTATTAAACTAATTCTATTTTAGTATGGTGCATTTGCAGGCATCATTATCCTATTGGTGCATGTTATTCCCACTTAATGACTGAATAAGCTATCATTTGGGGAATGGGTTTGTTCTGGGTCTTGTGGGTTTGGGGATTTGTTTCATTTTATTTACTGCTATAATATCAGAAGATAAGCCAATCACTAAAATCCTTCCTATCCATTGCTTTGTTGACTTCAGTTTCCTGAGAAGGATACAGGTACTTTTGCAAAGCAATATGGAGAAAGATCTACCATTATTCCAAGTAGGCTGCATCCACACAACTAAGGGTCTGTCCCAGCCATGGTAGAGAGCAGGAAGTATGTTTGTAGTTCAGCTTCTCATAGGAGAGGAATATATATATATATATATAGTCAGGTCTTCCACGCTAGATTTGGAAAATTGTGTCTCTAAATTCACATCCCCTCTAGGGTGGCCGCTCTGCAGCACTGGGGACATCACAGTCTTCCTGACCTGAATGACATCAGACCTCCAAATAAAGGATCCTCAGATCTTTTATTTTCACTCTTAACTAGTTACTGGATTTTTAAAAGTTCTTTTCACCTTGTGTAAAGCAGGATGTGGATTGGTTTCACAACATGTAATTACAACTATTACAGCTCACACTGTGGCCCAAAAGCATGTTTTGAGTCCCAGACTTGAGGCATTTTAAAAAGTAACAAGATTCAGGAGAATGGAATTTTAGCCTTCCTGCAATTATGACATTTGTGTTAAGAACACAAACTTTAAAGTCTTTTTCAGACACCACATGAACATGAAACCCAAGGTGGGTACGAGGTACTTAGTGACCAAGCTGGCACAGGAGGACATTGTCCCCCTTAGATGTCCAGCTCTGTACTTGACTGACATGGAATAGCTGCTGCCAGGGGTGACTTCAGAGGACATCACTTCACATCACTTATCTGGCTTTCACAGCTGTTCCATGCTCTGTTGTACCAAATCATTTCTGAAACCATCATTGCCTCTGCCCAGTTCAAAACCTGAGCTTCCCAATAATGCAGCAGTGGAGGAGAAACACATCTCCCTCTCCTCACAGGTGAGTTCTAGTGTACACATTTCCTACTTACAGAAGGATCTTGGTGGGCATAAGCAAGTGCCTAAAGACAAAAAACTATTGAAAAAGGGATCTCATATTATACATATACCCATTATGACCCTGTTTTGTATTAAACTTCCTTTTATATTTAATAGGAATTAATAGATATTTTCACAAATAGGTCTCAAATGTTATAGGCAATTGCAGAGTTCTGCAGTTTGATTATTATTTCAATAGAGCATTATCTGCTGATGAGCTTGTAACCCATGTTATCCTTATCTGCTAGATGTTCATGTTATCTATTAATAATTTATAAACTAACCTCATTATGAGGCTGCAGTATCAACTGCAACAGATTACAGCAAAAACCAGGCAGGACTCAGGCACTAAAAAGTTTCTCTGTGCAGCTAATCCTGCCTTCATTACAGGTTCCGCATTGAATTTTATCGTAAACTCTTGATATTCTGGGGAGGTCCATTTCTTCCTAGGGTGTGGTTATCAATAATCTGTGGGCTGCATTTTCCCACATGGCAATTGATGCCTTCAGCAGAAGCTGAGCTCTTGCCATTGTGTTGGTACAGACAGGTTTGGGAACAGGACCAAGAGTTCACTAACAATCCTCAGAGTGAGCAGAGCTCTACACAGGCTCATGGGTCTGAGTGCAGCAGTGAGGCCATGGAAGTGCCCATCCCTGGGTTGTTGCCTTCAATCTTCCCTTCACAAGAGACCTGTCTAGTGTCTGAGGATACAGCTTCACCAGTGCACTAAACTGTGCTTCCCTTCTGGGCCATGCTCTTCATAGATTTATCTCACTAAGTACTAAACCTACAAGCAGAAGCACTTGCTGTAAAATGGATGAAGAATTTCTCAAAGGACAGGGAGTGGTTCTTTTCCTGATTTGTGTGTACAGAAGAGGGAAAAGCTTAGAGAAAAAAAAAAAAAAAGTGGTATATGCTCAAGTCTTCAATTTTTCACAACAGTCACTTTCCAGTGCTATCTAAATAGCAAGTCAACCTCTTTTTTTACAAAATCCTCTGCACTTGAATGTTTTCTGCCAGTCCTCCCTCACAAAGTGGCATGAGAACACTGACAGCCACAAGTGCTCAGCTGCAGTATTTGGCTTTGTGAAAATTAATAGCTAAGCTGGGAAGAGTGGGTTCTTCACAAAAAGAACAGTACAGTCATCCACAGTGCACACATGCTTGTTAAAATCCATTGTTCTGAATACATGACAGCACACCTTTTCTTGGAGCCCCTTTGGGCAAGAAACACTCTCAGGACATCCAGGAAGAGCAGCTGGTCTGGGCAGACTCTCAAGGCAAAAATCTGGGCTTTACTGAAGCCAAGGGGAAAGTTCATTTTGACTTCAGCAGAGCCAAGACTTTGCTGTCACCTTATCACTACATTTCTTGGCTTTCAACATTACTGCATATTTTTCTGAGCAATTTTAGGCAAACCTATTTCAGTCTTCTGACAAAGATATTCATGATGAACAGTAATTATTATGTTGTAGTAGTACCCTGGGACCTTAGCTGTGGACCCACGTGCATCCACAACAGCAGTGTGTGGATGCATAATAAAGAGACAGTTTGGATCTTTATTTATGTATGGCGCTCTTTACCTTATCCTCAGACATTGACATAAGAAGTTTAAACTGGGGATGTTAAACACAAAGGTGTTTGATAGGATAGAATCTCTGGTTCAGGATGTGCCTGGTCTACAGACTGCCAAAGCCTGGTAAGAATTGATGTCTGCTGCTCTTTGTCACCCTCCCTGGGTATCCTCTATTGTCCCTTCTTAAAAACAAGACACAGTCTGAATTTTCCTATACTCTCAGTAATAGGAATTTTTTAGCCTGTATTATGTTGGGAAAATCTGTCTGGAACATCACTGGTGTAGTGGCAAACAGATCACAATCCTGCACGGGGACAGTAAATGGATGATTCTTTCTGAAGAACTCCTATTATGTTGCCTTGTTTTTCCATAAATGGGGCTTTGCAGAACATTTTTACAGTTCACAGTGAACGATGCCATTTCTAACTTAGTGTTTCCACCGAGATTAATCTGATTTTCTATATATATATATTGGCCCATAAAGTAGCCAGTAATGTAACTGCCTTTTAAAAATCTTACTCAAAGTAAACAATTTTCCTAAGCCATATTTACAATAAATCTCAGTCTTGTAGGCTGTGAGATCTTTCACTGTCTATCTTCCTCCTCACCCCCATATCATGCTGAGTCATTCTCTAAAACTAATCCAGTTGCTTTTCTATGAGCCATGAATGAAATTTAAAGTGAATGAAATCTAAACATAGACTACACCAGGTAGATTATGAGAAGAAGACATATGTAATCATAACTTTCCAGCCTTGCCAGAGTTGTATTTCCTTATAGTCCTGCAAGCATATGCTGTGAGACAACACAAAGAAAGAAAAACTCTGAACAAACTATAAGGGGGGAAAAAAGCCCCCTTTTCCTTAGATATGTATTTCTTTTCCACTCTATTCTAAACACGAGCAAATAATTGGAAATGATCCTTTCCTATCTTGTGGTGATGTACCTTGTTACCTTCAGCATACTTTGTGGGATTTAGCCATGGATCCATCATGCCTTCATGATCTTTCCTACAAGCAACACTCACATTTTCTCACACAGACATTAATAGACAGACATGAACAGACATTAATAACCATTTCTACACTTGCTTACATGTCTTTTAGTGCAGAGACAATAGTCCTCCTCAGAATCTGTAACAGTCTAAGACAATTCAAAGTATATAAAACTTACACAGCATGTTTTTCAAATATAACTTGGAAAGCATAATTTTAATCATCTCTATTTGATTATTCCAGTTGGCACAATGTGTAAAAAGGTATCACAAATTATTTTGAGAGATTACCCAATTACAGAAAGACATTTCCAAAGAGGAAATTTAGAGCATCTCAGTAATGGCTTGATTAATACACCAGTCATATTTTAGCAACAGATCATTTGATTGCTTATATGAACTGGTTTTGTTCCACTTGCTTTAAATACAGAAAAATACTAAGTAGACCCGCAGCTCTATGAACAACAAAACCAAGAAGCCTGGTTTTCTAGAGATTTGAGTTGGTAGGAAAAAAACCTATATGAACCGTCAACATTTTATGAAATTTAAACTCTCCTTACTACGTTTCTTTTTTTGCTTTATAGCCATCTATCTTCAGAAAAACTTTTAGAACTTTGATGTCTTTTGGGACTAGTAAAGTATTTAACTTGGTATTAAATTTGGCTGCAAGTGGTTAGCTTCAAAAATTACTGGAAAGAGAAACATCTGCATGCAGATGTGCACAGCCACATACACTCACACACACGGAGTATAAACACATAGGCTGCATTTAAATAGAAAATCATACCCTTTAAGAAATTGATATAAACTGCTGTAACTACAGCTTTTGCCCATCATATCCATTTTCAGAAACTAAACCACCAACTATCAACTGATATAATTCTTTGATAAAGTTTAATGAAGAAAATAGATGGTACTCCATAAGAAAAGTAATTTTCTCATTCTTTGGAATGTATTTTTTCCCTCTTATATCTCTTTCTGCTTCATCTTTCCAAAAAAAGCCTCCTTTACTACATTATTGCTAAGCTGAAACATAAATGACAGAAAAGCAAGCATTGACCCTTTTCATGTCAATGGCAGCACTGACATTTTTACCCAGCGATTCAAAGCCTGGACTCCACAGTGCTGTCCATAACTCACATCATAAATAGAGTCTGGTTCAGTAAGGCCAAAGACAGTCAACTGTGCAAGAAAATCTGTGAATGCTGTTTGAACTTGCTGTTATTTAAATATTTTAAACTGACAGCATTTGAAAACCAACTTGAAAGCTAAAATTTAAATTCACCTGCCTTTCTGTGCCTTAGGCTATGAAATCAGTTCAGACAAACAGCCAACCACAAATAATGTCATGTAGGACTTTGTAATGTAAAGCTCATAGGGAGATCACAGCAAATAGAAGGTTACATGAGGAAACCTATGCATACAGGATCTTCACAACAGAGATGCTGTGTTCAAAACATTCTTCTCCCAAAGCCTGAATGGAGTAGCAATGCCCTACACACCTACATACACTGGTATCAACAAAAGCAGCCTGGCTTGGCAGGCAGAGCCAAGCCAACTGCACCAGTTGGGCATTGTGTGGTTTTCCCTCAGCAATACCATCCTTAGCCAGAGGCACAGAGCAGCAGGTGGCTCAGAGCTTAAATTTCCAAGTTTTCTCTCAGTGAAGACCAGCAGCTGATTACAAGATTCTGGTATTTCACCAGCATGGCTCATCTGAACAGGTCTGCTGTGAAAAACTTGCCATTGGAAAGGCTCTGCAAGTCAGGCTTCCCTCTGAAGGTCACCAGAAAGTGCCGGCTCAGACTCCCAGTCACAGATGGGTGAAGAATGTCCATATTAAAATGACCCCACTCTCCCTCTGTCTCTATTCTGTCTAGAAGTTCACCTATCTGATGCTTAAGCACTTCCCTCAAACTTCTCTGTTCAATAGAAGGTTTATTCATTACAGAATCTTAGAGGGATTTGTGTTGGAAGGAACCTCAAAGATCATCTAGTTCCACCCTTCTGGCCATGGGCAGAGACACAAATGGATCACACCCATTTTTTTTTCTTCTGGTGGCACTATAATTTTGTTTTAAAAGCTCTTTTTCACCAATATTGATATAATCATTCTATAGTTAGTAGAAAACAACCAGATACTCTTCCTGCTTCTGTGTTGATAAATAAGCCAATTTTTTAATCTTTTCTCACAAAACAAGTTTGCTTCACTCTCTTGCTCATCCTGAAAGCTTCTTCTACACCTTCTCCTTTCTCTTGAACTCAGGTGACCAAAAACACACCAGAACCATCACAGCTGGTCAAATAAGTAGAATGATCCATAAGGCTTCCAAGGGGCTCAGCTGGACAATTCTCTTAAAAGTAAATAAGGGTAAGACAATACATCTTTTCCTCCATTTCCTGATTATAGGTAAGACTGAGGGGAGGGGGGTTAAATTGAAGAGTAGAATATGAGCTGCAATTTGTGTCCCTTGGAAGTATTCATTCATTATGCTTTTATATTACTTAGATATGTCTTGCCTCTCTCTCCTTCAAATACATTCATACAAAGGAAATATGATACATTGATATTTATACTTCACACACTGTTATAAAGCAAAGTTGATTCTTTTTATAACACGAGGCTTGAGCTACATAGATTCTGTTTGCTTTTCTCAGATTTATGTGATCTGTGATTTTGCTTCTCTGCTTTTAGGATGGTTGTTAATATTCTAAAGGTTTTGTTACATTCTCTCACACTTTAAGACATTTCCTGGAGAGAATTGTTTATCAAACCAGTATTTTGTGTTTGTCAGAAATGTAACTTCTCTCCTAAAAGAAAAAAAGAAAACCATAACCAACAACCAAATTTCATAGAAAGAAAACAGAGGAAAGAGATTAGGCCAAAAAGAAAATTGAATATCTTTTAAAATCTGCTATAAAAGCTTCTTCTGAGGCTTTCAAACAAGATACTATTAGACTTTTTTTTAACCATTTTAGCAGTGCTAAGGGTACTGCTCAAAATTATTGAAATTGCAGGTCTGAGCACTCAGCTGCTCTAAAAAATCAGGTCCTGTGGAGGTCAAGTTGGTCATTTCCTCTGAATGAACACTTAAGAAAATGTTGGCTTTCAGCAAGTTGGTTCAGACTATGAATCCACTCTGGCAGAGATGGGAACAGAACTCGGGTTTTTTGACTGATTGATCAAATGGCTTGACTGTGCTATCACCAAGAAAGAGACTTTAAAGGATGACTCTGAAAGGTTATTTTCATTGAATTCTGAGTACATAAAATGTGTTGAAAGAACGGGTAAAACTTCTTGAAAGGGTTTAGAAATGGTTATATTTCTAATCTGTTGTGGTAGGATTTCCAACTCCAGTGTTCAGCAAATCTAGACTGACAAATTTATTATAGTTATAAGGCTGAGAAACCTATTAGAAGAAATATAATAGAAGGTACGTTTTTGTGAGGCTTTAATAGGAACAGAAACAATTCAACAAAGAACTAAATTCTGTAAGGTGGGAAAAGTCATTTATTAAATCTTTCTAAAAAGATTGACTGACCTTTCTTTAAAAAGTAGGGCTTTTTTGTCAAAAATGAAAAGCTCAAGCTTCATAACAACAACCCAGTAAAAGGATTTATTAGAAACTGGCTTCTGGTGCAAGTTCAGTTATTTTTATTGTCAGTAAATGTTGGTGTTATGCAGTAAGAGAAGCACTGTTGCCTCTCTAATTTCTCTCTGGAACCAAAGAAATTTATAATAAAAGCAGTCAAAATCTAAACTGAAATTAAAAAAATAGAACACTGCTGCTCAGATTTGTATGGCAAAATCCAGAAACAATGGGCTGAGAATTCAGCTCATAAGGAAACTGTGCCAGAACTGTGAAGGTGGTGTTATTTCTTCTACCTCTGCTTACAGTAAAAGTCAAGCTATTAATATCAGGCATCTTGACAGTCGTATAAATGCATGTATTAAAATTCAAAGTACTTTTTGCTGCTGTAGATGTATCATCATTACAGAATAAGACAATTTTAATGTACGACCAGATGGCAACAGCATTACTTAGAGTGGCTAAAAGCTGTAGGGTGACTTGTACACCCAATGTAAATGGCCTGAAACTGAAGATGGTGTCCATCATCATCCCAGAGCACAAAGCTGAATAGTCCAGTTTGTTTGGAGCATTGTGTGAATGCAGTTGGAAAAGTGTTTAAATAACCAGCAGTACCTGCATGTGATTGAATTCACATGAAATTAGCAGGCACTGACCTGCCCCTCAGTAAACTTGCTATGGTTTCAAACGGGAATCTCAAAGCAGGCCAAAGCTGACAGACTTTCTGTCTGTGCAGCAGGCAATGTCAGTCTTGAGGAACTCCAATGAACCTCCACTAGGGTGTGAAAGACATAAGCTGTGAATGGTTTTGAAGCAGATGGTCAGACACTGATCAGGTACATAATTACAGGCACCAATCTGAGGAAAGCAGTTTCTCAAACTCCCTACACAGCCTGTAAAGAACGATACCTCTGGTCCCTCAGAGCAGCTCCAAATGCTCAGTCTCAGGTCTACACTGTGGCCAAGGAGAGCTGAGCTCTCTGCACTGATTAGGGAGGGAGCCAGGGAAAATCAGCCTTCCCTTGTATAAACCATCTGACATGACTCTCACTAAGGAGCCAAAAAGTGTATTTCTGTCCCTCTTGTTCACATGCACCTTTTTTGCTCTCAAGAGGAGCTAGCTCTCCATGCTGGGGAAGAAATATCCAGTCTACAGAGGTAAGTGAAGTGCTGGTTGTAAGATCAAAGCTAATCACCTCCATTCAAAGTACTCTAAACAGAGAATGGTGGTTCTCCAAGAGGATTTTTTTATTGTATTTCCTTTGAGCTGTTTAGGGAAAAGAGACAACAGGAGTTGTTTGAAATAAAGTTTTAATTTACTATCCTAACATGCTGAGTAGCAATTAGATTCAAGTTAATTACTGTAAATAGTTATTATAACTCCCTGTAAACACTCAACTACCTGTACATCTGTTAAAGTCAGTCGAGACCTGTACTTTTTTATTTTTTTAAGAGAAGGCTTAATGTTATAACTTAAGGGTCAAACTATTTTTATTAACTCTTCAAAAAGAAGTAGCTATACCATAGACACTGCTGATAGAGAGCACCTGTAGGGGCATGTATCCCCTTGACAAGACTGAGTGGGTGTATCAGCAAACTGTCTGAAGAATTGTCTAGTCTAGTTCATATTTACAGAACCTTAAAGGACTTTCCTCAAAAGAAAAAAAAAAAAAAGAAAAAGGAAAAAAAAAAATTTTGCAGCTGAATACTGATTTTCTTATATTTGTTCTATTTATCAGGTTTCTATCCCTTCTTGAAGCATGGAGAAAATATTGTCTTGTTAACGTCTTTTTATCAAGAACAGTATTTTTTTCTTTGACACTGGACAGAGTCTGGCCTGGCCTGATGCACGGTTTTATACCACATTTTGACAGGCACACAAGGCAGCTGGAGTTCCACCGCTTCTGTGCCCTCATACACACACAGCTCTTGGTTCTTCCTCTTCACACAGGTCTTCCAACTCTTCTAAATTTGGCCCAGTCGTCTCTAGATTGGACTATTTTTACACCAGCTGATGGTTGCTGAGCCCATCCTGGTGTGCTGTTTGGGTTCTGGTTTACCTTAAACAGGTCCAACAACATACACATATGACATTAGTTTGTCTAAGCATAGAGTAACGTGTTGGGCATTTTTTTTCAACAACACGTGACTTCCACATGTGCACCAGTGTTTCCCACACCAAACACACACCTTTAGCTACCAAAAAAACCCAAAACAGAAATACAGGAATGAGTTGCTGAGTTGTCCTATCATTTATGAGCTTCATCTCAGCCCTAATATCACTACTGCAGAGAAGACAACAATCTGTAACACAGGACAGAGAAGAGTAGGGGACCTGCCAACAGAAAGATTGAGAGCTAGTCTCTAAATATTGGAATGTGAAAGAGGAATTAGAAGCCTATTTTTTACCCTCCTAAGTTTGACATTTTATTAACTCACTCCTGCTCTGGGAGGGCATTTCTTTGCAAGCCTTTGCCTTTTAGCCTGTAGTAACTTAAAGCAGCTTTGCAGAGGACTGGTGCAGTTGATTGAAATGCTGCCGACAGCCCCTGCAGCTGATAGGAAAACTGCCATAAGCCAAGGTGATGGCCACAAGCTGCTCTCTCTGATGCGATTTCACAGCTCTCAGAATGTCCCGTAGGCCTGCTGCATTTTACCAATGATATCACTCAACAAATGTTTATGAGCAGATAGATCTCAAAGTGGATATTCAGTACCTCCAAAAGGTAAGGAAAGGAAGAAGTGGAAAGCAAAGGAAAAAAAACCTCTAAAATATTCTTCATTTCTTTTAAAAAGTTTTGAAATGGTTTCATATAAGAAAACTCCTTTCTTACAGTTTTCCCTTTGAAATACTGGTGTCTTGCAATCCCAATATATAAAAACATTTCCTTTTTTAAAAACTGACATATGGCAAAAATTGGTTGCAGTAAATAAACGCACATAAAGCTAAATCATGCCATCCTAAATGTTAGTAAAAATGACAAAATAAAATACTATCTATATAAACTACGCACAGGTGTGTGGCATATTACAAGCAAAAAACATATCTTGCAATTATAAGCCCACAATATTTTTTTTCAGTTGTCTGTAATTACATTTTTTATATGTTTGTTTAGTAATATCAATCCAAGACATCATTTTGAGGATATAATTAACTGCATGTTAGAACAGGATGTGTTAGACTGTTTTTGTGTGTTGAGAGACAAAAATCTCCGTTCGCTGTATTTAAGTGCCACCTAGTGTCCCTATCCACCAATTTCACTCAGAAAACCCTCAAAGTTTTCAGCGCAAAATCAAGTTGCAGGATTAAAAAAGAGTAAAGGTCACAATGTTCCCATTTCAGTGCTAACATTAAGTCCTTAATCCATATGGACAGTAAATACAGATCTCAGGATCCCACTGGCAGATACCTAGTTTTTCAAATTTTTATAGCAGTGATCCAACAGTAAACTCACATAAAGATAGAAGTATCTAATGGAGACAGAATCTGGGTGGGAAAAAAAAGGCTTTTTATAAAAATTATTAATGGTGTTTTTTTCCTGAAAAATCCATAACATAACTGGAAGCTCAGGCAGGGGCACACATGACATAACACACATGTAGGACACACCACAGTGAGGTGCCAGTGCAATCAGATACACAGGAGAAAGCCTTTTCCCACATACACGACTTCCTCCCCCAGCTCTATTCGCTGACTATGACACCATCCGGTCTGGAATGTCACCTGGATCAGTCTGGAATGTCACCTGGATCGGCTGGGATCAGCTGTCCTGGCTGTACCACTCCCATCACCTCCCATCATCCCACAAGATGGGGTAGAAGCAGAAAAGGCCTTGACTCTGTATAAACCCTGACCAGCAGAAATAAAAACATCCCTGAGTTATCAGCTCTGTTTCCAGCACAAATTCCAAACACAGCCCCAAGATCAGATACTGTGAAGAAAATTAATCCCACCCCAGCCCAAACCAGCACATGGGGACTTCTGGATATTGCCAGCACAATTTATTTTTTTTCCCAATAAGTTTAAATCTTATATTCTTGGCAACTTCAGACCCAATCTAGGTTAAAATAAGAGTTTATAGCTCAGTAGCTATGAACTTCACCCACTGTCACACCAGCCAGCCATTAGAAAATTACGGCTTCCATCCTGTCTCTGTTTCCACAACACTGAACAAGTGATGGTATCTGTAACTTAACTGAAATGCTCTTGGCATTCTCCTCACAAATGGCATCTATAAAGGTCTATGTAAACCAAACTTCAGTTTGTCTCTTTTCTTCCTGAAATTCATTAAATGCTACGAAGAAAGAAAGAAAGATTGCATTACAGAGAGCAGGCAGAGCTCAAAGTAAAATACGCAAAACACTTGGGCTTTCTGTTACATTTAGTGTGACCATAACAATTCTTTTCACACCGTTAGAAATGAAGACTGACTCCTACCCTTCCATGGCCTTTATTGGAAAGTCTTATCTTTAAATAACAACGATAAAAAGAAATTAAAATAACTTTTAAAGTACAGTTTATCCTGACTGCTACAGTAAGCAAGGGTAAGTTGACAACTACATTAAAGAATTTCTACTCATGTCATGAAGCGAATTAATGCAAATTTGTTGCAGAAATATAAAATAGGAAAAAATTAGAAAATATAAAGAGATGAAAAAACACAAGAAAACTTCTGATCAGCAGTAAGAAAGGCTTGTGATGAGGCGTCTTAAACCAGGATGAAATAATGCTTAGAGAGAAAGACAAGCACTTTCAGAGCAGCTTTTAGAGAACTGCAGCTGCACATGTGCATAAATCTATTGGCACGAATGAAATTGATAAAAGAAATATTTTTCAGCTTTATCTAGCTTGGAATTTTTTGGTGTTTTCTGTGAAAGACAAAACATTTACAAAAAAAAAAAAAAAAAAAAAAAAAAGTAGGTTAATTGTGCTTTTTTATTTAGAGTATATTTTGATGTAAGTTTGCGTTTAAAGGACTGGATTCGCCTCAGCAACTCCTCAGCTCTGAGGCCGGGAAGGAACACAGCTCTGACACACGGGCAGGATCACACCAGGTTTGGAAGCCATGTGGAGAACCGGGCTGGTGCTGCCGGGCGCTCTGCCGCTCGGACATGGAGGGAGGAACACTTATTTTAAACGCAGACCCTGACAGGAGCTCCCAGGTCTCCGGGCTGGGAGCTCTGAGGGTGAGCGCGGGCACGCACCGCCCACTAACCCCTGTCGCCTCTCCCCGCGCCCGTCCCTCAGCGCTCCCGCGCTCCCGCCCCGGGTTCTGATTGGCCCCGCGCCCTCTCGCTCCTCCAATCCCAGGGCGGAGCCCGTTCCCGCCCCCGCCTGATCCCGCCCACCGAAGCGACGGCTCGGCTCCACCTTTCCGGCCGTCTCCATGGCAGCGGGGGCGGGGGGTGTTTTAAGACGTCCCGGAGACCGGTGCGGGTGGTTGCTTTCCTTTTCGAAGCCGGAGAGGCTAAAGGTAAACTAGCTAGTGTATTTGGTATTTTATTGTTATTTCCTGACTTATTCTCCCGTAAACATGCGGGATGGTACCTTTCAACGAGATCGTAAATCCATCCCTTCCCCCTCTCTTTCCCAATGGTAGGGCGCAGGCGGTGCGCGGCCCCGCTGCGGCCGCGGCGTTCCCGCGCTGTTCGGGCCGCGGCCTGAGGCGGGGCGGCCGCGAGTCCTGGAGTGGGGATACTGTCCTCGCCCCGAGGGGCTTCTCTGAGGCGGTACAGATCCGGGGACTGCCCGCGGAGGTTCATCCCGGGCTGCCTTAGGCCTTGGCGTCCCCCCAGGGCAGCGGTTGCCCTGCGGTGCAGCGGGCGGAGGATGCTCAGGCTGGTGCCGGTTTGTCACTCACTGTGGTGCTGGTTTATTGCTCCGGTTGTAAGCTATAGGCGCCCTTAAAGACAGGAGGTACGTGCTCTGGCTTCTCCTGGTAAAGGTGTGTCACAAAGAGCACGAGGTGCCCCGACGGAAGGAAGGAGCCCATTGCGGTGTGCTCCGTGTTAAACAAGGTGAAGCATTAGCAACAGGTGGACAGAAGTGTTTTCAGAGTGTAGTAGAACATACATCCCTAGAAGATTTCCCCCAGCGTCAGCAGAGACCACGTGTAAATCGCTGCTTTCAGAGATAGGTGTGACATGTGGTAGTGAGGAGGCCTTAACTAATGTTATCTCGATGAGTTTTTTTAGTTCTCCCACCCTTAGACATGAACATGAACGATAATGCAGTCACCTCTGAAGTGAAAAAAAAAATAGCCAAAACATTTTCAGTCTTCTGAGAAGTGCTATAGGATCTTTATTTGCATCAGTGGGCACTTGATGTCCTTAATAGCTCAGAAAAGAAACTAGTAAGTTTTAGATAATATAAACATAGTTTCCTATGAGCAGGTCACTGTATCTGTAAGAAGTAGTTTACAAGGGTAACTGTGTTCAGTGTAACGTGATAAAAGCCAGAAATCAGTAATGTAAACAGTAATAGACAATTTATGTAAGCACAGAGTGTGTTTGTGAGCATCTGAAACTCGAGAAAACTCAGTGCTGAATCTGGAACTGAAAAATATTTGGTTTTCATAAATTATTAGAATACAGTAGCATTCTTCTAAAACATATTGTGAACATTAGTAGTGTGAATGTATTCGAAGCATATTGTAGCAATGCCTTGTGACAAGTTTTGTGTAGATAGCTGACATATAGATATAACGTGGGCAGCTTTTTAACCAGAATTGTTTTATACTGGAAAGTGTATGTTAATGTACATCTTCAGAAGATTTTAATTTCACTTGGTTTTCCTTTTATAGAGTACAAAATGGGGGCAAACAACTGAAGATGTCATCCTGTTTGGCTCAGGAGGTTCACCTTGCTAGAAGACATGAGGAGATGTGAGTATTTGTGCTCTGCCTCGCAGCAGTTTGTGTTGGGTCTTGTGATATTCTCCCTCCCTGCCCACGACCCTCGGTGCCGGTGAATCTGAGCTCTGCTCAGCACAGTGCTGTTCTAGCAATGGGCTGGAGTTCCAGGAGGTGGCACTCTTCCTTCAGGAACCATGGGAATTAGCATCCTTGCCTGCCGTTAAAGGGTATTTAGGTTGATGAGGTTTTTGACTTCCAATGGTGTGGTACTGGTTTAAGATCTCCATTGTTAACCTGTCACCGTTTAAGTCCAATTTGGGGAAGGTAATTGGATTCTCTCACTCAATGCCTCAATTATAGAATTGCTTCTTTGTTGCCCTCTAAACTCAAATTGTGAGGCAAGTACAGTAGTGATTCAGGAAAACTTGCTTTTCTTGTAACAACAGTAGGTGCCAATGAGCAAGTGTAGTAATGATCGAGTCACCCCAACCCACCCTGTCTTTACTTCTTGTGGGAGATTCAGTGTTTCTAAACACCTCAGCATTTGAGGAGTGCTGGTTGCAACATTATAGCTTGGTACAAGCACAGCAGGTGATGCCTGCCTTGTACCTTTTCTCTCCCCCAGCACACCCACCCCGCAGCCGGCTTAATTAGCCCCATAGTTTTGAGAAAACTGGGTAAGGTAAAAAGGTTATTTTCTAGCTCCTGAGCAAAATGTTCTACCCACTTAGCAAAATGTTTTCCTTTGTAGACTGTCTCAGAGATCAGAGCTGCTACAGCAGATGGAGACTTATCTAAGAGACAAAAAGACTAAAAAGACATGGCAAACTCAAGCAGCTGATGCAGCTCGTAAAAGGAATGCAGCACTTTTAAATGTAAGTTTCTGCAACTACCAGGAACCACATCAAAATGTCACGGTTATGTAGCTTAGATAATTAAAAAAAAAAAAAAAAAAAGTGTTTGCTCTATAGTTGTCATTTGAATTCTCTTCTGTATGGTTCCCTTTCCTGGAACTTGCCCAAAAAGTATTAAATGACAAGTCTTTATTATCCGATGGCATCACTACCTATTTCCCGTGCCCTTCTTATAAAAACCTCGAGGTGGCAGCTGCTACTATGTATTTTTATTTTTTTTTTAAGCACACGGAGAGATGTAACACATGCTAGTACATGTCTGCCTGAGAGAACTCAGGGGTCTGTCAGGACTCACAGCCCTCTATGCTTTGATTCAAGACATGGGTGTATGTTTGGAAATGGGCTGACCAGGCTAGAGTGCTTTGGGCCAAGGGTAGGAACTTCTCCTGCTGTGGTTGTGTTAAGTTGTGGAAGAGGTTCTCAGTTTAATATTTTTCTCTGAAGAGGTGTAGAGTGACTTCAGGCATTTTACATGCAAGTCTGTAAAAGCAGTGTTTGGTGTTTCTGGCTCTTCACAGGGGTGACACCATTAATAATGCTCATAGCTGTTCTACATACCTGTTGTCATATTTAAGGAAGATTTGTTTCCTAGGCAATTAAAAAGATCTAAGTTTGATGGCAGGGTCTGGAAAGGCTCCTCTGGAACCCCTGGTTCAGGCATCTGAGTTTGAATAAATGCACTTGACCACTGACATGATGCATTTGAAAAATGTGTGTAGGTTTTTCAGGAGGCTGAAAACTGAACCTCCTCTGCCTTTCCTTTAAGAAAACTGAACCTCCTGTGCCTTTTCTTTAAGCTCCTAGTTATTAAGGGCTAATAATGCTTGTATTGTGTTTCTTGAAAAAGTAAGTTTTACTCTAGAAAATTACAAGATGAATTTGTGTCACCAGAATTTCTTTGGGTTTTTTTTTTTTTTTCTCTGGCAGAGCCTGGTTCAGATTTAAAATGTGAACATTTTAAATTTGACATTTCACATTTTGAGTGGGTATAATTCTGTTGCGTTAGAGTTTGTATTTAAACGGGAGGTTTATTTTAGAGAGGGGCAGACAAGGGGAACAGTTAGCCAGGAATGCCTTCTTAACTATTCTGTGACAAAGAAGATTTTTCAGATTTTTCAACTTGGGCTGGTGAACTGGTGCATTCTGGACAGGGGCAATCAAGCTCCTTTTTATTTGGTATAAGTGTAGATGCTTCAGTGAGAGGCTGAGGACAAATAGATGGTTTGGATGTTTTTTCCATAGCTCTTACTCTGTTGGTTTAGCAGTTTCAGCCATTATGACTCCCAATTTCCACAGGCATTTTAGGTTAGATTTTTACTTTGTAAATATAGGGTTTTATAAATTACATGTTTATGAATGCATTCTCAGGTTACATACGCAGGCAAACAAAAATAATTGCGGAGTATATTTCTCCATCCTGAAAGCTTTATTATATTGGAAATGGTAACAATAGCTCAGACATATACAGAGTGTAAATATTTCTGCAGTTAAACAGATATTTGCTATCTTCTGTCACATCCTCAAAATTGTTCCTTTCAAGTGTCAAAAATGTTGGTGTTTGTACAGAAAAAAAGCAAAAACATATGTACCAAAACAAATTCTGTTGCAGGATAAAATAGCATAAATCAATTTAAATCTATTAATTTTACCCTAGTTTTAACAAGCATGCACTCCTGCAGATGCTTTTTGATAACAGAAGAAAACAGGAAAAAAAAAATCTATGCAGCATAATATATGAGAAGCTTGAAAACAAGACTGATTAATGTGCCAGCTTCAGAATATTGTTCCTGATACCAGGCACTGTACATTTCACAGTTACCATGTGGAGAGTTGTTGATTTGGCCTACTCAAAAATACATGGACATGACGAAGTGTTATTTTTTTATTTGCATTTCTGTTTTTCTGCATGTAAGCAAAATCAGTTGTTTTCAGTAATAGATCATAGCAAAAGCCATTTTTCTTTCTCTGTGCTAAAGTTGGAATTTATGCACAGGAAAGATTTCAAAATTAATTTAAATTCTAATCAGTAGGAAGCAAGGAACTAACCTTCTTTTTTTTGTTCTTTAATTGAAATTTTGACATTACAAGCATTTGTTCAGCATTTTAGCATAATTATCAGAGTATTTCCCTCAATGTCTTTAGAGGGAGACTGCAGATTAGGGAAATCTGTATCATTTGGTGCTTATATAATGTTGTCGTAATAAAAGCAGAAATTAGACTAGTATTTGTAATCTAATTTATGACATTTGTTTCTCAGTGATATTTCTCGTGTTTAGAAATATGTATTACTGTGCAACAGCTTGTAACATGAAATAGAAAAGAAAGAGTATGCTATATAGTAATTAGTACTGGAAAGGTAATTTAAAACAAATTTGCTTTCCTTCCCGGGCATGCAATTCCAGAATTATTTAAGTGTGATTGTGCCAGACTGATATCAATATAAGTGACAGCTGAATTTGGTCCCCTAAAAGCAATGCATGTGTCATGCATTCCATTTTACCTCTGGGGAAGGGTCTTGAATTGTTTTTGTTCCAGTCCTTGTGGTTTTAGGGGAAGTACTGTAAGATGCTCTCTTTTTTTTCAGTACTGTGACATATTAGATTAGCTGGTTTTTTTCCAAGGAATTTTATAGTGCTGATGTATTTATTTTTATATTGATGACAGGGATTTATTTTTCCTACAAAGCTAACCAGTTGTGGAGACACACAAGAAGTGCCATCTAATCTTTTTGTAGTTACAGTTATTTTCTAAAGCATACTACACCTTCCAGCAAAAATTTCCTTCACTGTCTGTCATTAAATCAGTATTCTGAATGACAATAGACTGCACAACACAAACTGGAGTGAGCAATGAAAAGACACATCCAATATCTAGGCTATGCCAAAGTGACCTTCTCTACTAAGCATATATGCACAACTGCTGTCTCCTTTCTTGCCTGAAAGACATTCATTTCCTATCACCATAAACATTCCAGTTACTTGGCTGAGTCCATAAAGAAATAATGATTGATATTCTTCTTCCTTCCTGTTAAAATTCCTACAGTAATTAGGAAGAAGGAATCAGAAAGGAGGAGAATCCAATGGAAGAATAAGAGGTGAACATTACTGAATGATCCTTTATTCAGTATGGTTTGTTATGGTGGTAACTTCTCCAGACCTGGCCTGAACCATGCTGGTGCAAGCTTCTTTTGGTGCTGTTTGTGTGTATCTCAAAGAAATTCCTTGCTTAAGTCACTTAAATCTGTGTTGGCCTCTGTTATTTTGGCACTGTGATTTCAAATGGCCTATGTCCCTTTTCCTGTTTCCTCTATATGTTTATCCCATCAGTTTTTTCTTACCTGAGAAGAGGCAGCCATTTGAGAATTTGGATAAATCTGAAAATTAGTTTACTCTTTCTCAGACTCCTTTAGCTTCCTGCAGTGGTATGGATTTTGCTGTAGAAAAGGGAGGAACAATTTTGCTTGGATTAGGTTTGTAATTATATACAAGAGAACATTGTAAAAGGAAATAATGAAATTAAAATGAGCACTAAATTGAACAATCTGACTGTATGCGTGTCACTAAGTTGAACTTCAGCAAGGCTGGTTTTTTGCTTTTATTAATCATACTCTACTGAACTAAACTTGAGTTGAACACTGTTTACTTATTGATGTATTCAGACTGGCTATTATTCAATACAAGTAATCATGTTTGGTCTCTCTTGTGGATATGCTCCTCCAGAATCTCACTCTTCTTTTCAGCAGCAGTGGTGGTGAATATTTGGGAAGTCCCTTTGGGGAATTTCCTCTCTCATTTAGTTTTTCTGTTGTACTCTTCACACCCGCTCTCTGCTCCCAACTCTGCCATCTGCTATACTTTCTTTCCCCCTCCACTCTGTTCAGCTTTGGCTTCTTCACACCCCACTCCCACGTCCCTTTCTGTCTCTCTTCATCTGCCCACCACTCAATCTCCTCAATGTTTGGGTATGGAACTAAGCCCACAAGAACAGGTCAGAACTTTAAAGGGGGAGGGTGGTTAGTTTGGGGGCATGCTTTGACTTGTTTGTTGCTGTTGATTTTTTTTTTTTTTTGATTGTTTCTTTTTTAAAAGATTTATTTGGGCCTCTGTGAATCCAGCATGCATCCACTGGACCAGCAGAAACCCAAATACTGATTTTTTTTTTGTAAGAAAACTATGTGAGGTGCATTGTCATCCAAGCTTGTCTGGTGAACAGCTTGCTGCAGCTCTACATTTATGTGCACATGTTATGCATGCATATTAGCAAGTCATCTTTGTCTTGAGAAGTAAAGATCTTGCACATAATTTGCCTAGTTACTTTACAGTTACAGTAGCTAGAATACATACTTCAGTCTTATGCAGCCCAGGAAAAGATGTTCAATTCCCCTCTATTTCCTTAAATTTTATACCACAGAATGTAGCTAATTTACCCTGGTGTCCAGAGAGAATAGCAGTGTTTACAGCAGAAGTCTTATTTGGTTGTGAAATGTATGAAAAAGGTGCAGCAAACATATTTTGCAGCTGTAGGGTATTAGTCTAAGTAGTACAAGTTGTATTTCAGAATGACTAAACTTATATTTGAACTTCAGTGTTAATTTTTAAATGCTGTTTAGCTGTAATGGGTTTATTTAGTTATTTTAAATGTCTTTATATGTGTATTTTCCTTTTAAAATTCTAAGTGCTTGTTTTTAAAATGTACTTTGCTTGTGTTTTAGGATATAGAAGCAGCAGAAAAAAGGCTGCAAGAAAGAATGTGTTTACTTCCACATCCTGATACTGTTAAGTTAGAAGTAAGTCCTCGAACTCTTGTCTTTTCATTTGTTTTCATTTGCTGTTTACCAAATTTTGCGCTTTTTTTTTTTTCCCCTGAAGCATGCTCTTAAAGTGAAAATAATTGATTTTAAAATCCAGTGACTGGTATAGCCAAAGGCCTGTGTACTGTGTAGCAAGCTGAACCTAAACTCTGGGACAAGGTCCCTAGATTCTGGAGCATTCTGGTGGAAACATTTATCAGCTTTCAGATCTATACAAATTCTATTTAAAAATAAAGTCAAATATAAAAAATTAATATTGTGAATAGCAGAAAATTACTGTGTTTACTATGTCAGAGCTATTTAGTTTGTTTTATATGGTTATCCCATTCTCAGTTTACCACAGACTGTCATCTTTACATTTCAGGGTCAACAGTTTATCAGCACGAACAGAGAAAATTTCACATCAATTATTTTAGAGTTGTATGGAAGCTTATGAAAAGTACTGCAGCAGGAACATTCAGTTCTTTTTTTTTTTTCCTTCTCAACCTGCAGTCCCTACAGCATTACTTCAAGATAAAAATTTTGAGCAGACTCCCATCTGTTTCTTGCCCCAGTGGTTTGTGGTGACTTGGCTCCCAAAGGCACAGGAGCAGAGTGTCCCATGCTGGTTTGGGCGCCGGGCTCTGTCAGAGCAGGGCACAGGGCCAGGTGTCAGCGCTGTCAGCTGTGAAGAGAGGTGCACTGTACCTCAGCTTCACACCTGCTGGGCATGTGTTGGCATGCTTAGGCTATTACTTAAAGGAGAGGCATCACTTCTTGTTCTGGTTACTGTTCAAAGTTTTCATCTGTCATTGCATCTTGTAAATAGCCGACTGTGACTGTGACAGGGTGCACGCTGGGTGTGCCCCTTCAGTGGCTTTTTCAGGATTTTTAGACATTTTCAGGCAAAAGGGTACATTCTTTCCTGCATACCTGTACGTTTTGAATGATGCTAGGGAAGATGCCAACCTTCTAATATTAAACATTCAACCTATTTTGGCTGTAGTTTTAGAAGTTTTAGACTCTTCAGTGGCTTTGGAGACAGCACTAGAGTTGTTTGGGTCAGTTAGTCCCGTGGTAGGTGTGAAGCTGCACAAATTGGAGGCTGCAGAGCGATTGCTGGTGGCTGCAGAATGTCTGCACTCTGCAGCAGTGGTGGAATTTTGGAGAGAACAGAGTTACTATTTGAAGGAGAAGATCCTATTTCAGCTTTTTTTTTTTTTATGCTTCTAGAGAAGTGTGCTATAAATAGTGGGAAAAGAAAACTTTCTTTCATGGTACAAAATTCTTGTGCATGCTTTGTTCCAAAACACTTCTGAGCATATTTCACTCAGCCATATATGTGTCTGTATTAATATACTCTGAAAGTTATGGCTATAATGGATCCCCAGCTTGCTGAGTCGGAGTAGTTTTGTGTGACAGCACATATGCTTGTCAGAAAAGATTCTTTGAGTAAATCTGTTGAAGAAAATATTTTTGTAAACCTGCAAGAGCCATAGTTATATCTGAGTTACATGTAAGGATCAAAATGATTAGCCAGGAATCTAATACTTTGCAGGGAGATCTTCAGTTTTATGCTGCACTTCTCCTTCATTATATACTTAAGTAAAAGAAAAAGGCTCACTACATATGTATCATAACTGTTTTCTACTGCAGAATTACATTTTTCTGAATGGACATCAATGGCAATAAATATTTACATATGTGGATGGATTATGGTGTTGTCTTAGCACAGTTCCTATTTCATGTTATTTTGTGGGGAAAAATGATACCTGGCACTTAAAATTTTCCTCAAAATCCTACAAACAAGTTATCCTTAGGATACCAACACAAAAAGGATAAATGATCAAAATAACCAGATGAATAATGTGTTAAATTTATTACTCAGAGGCACAGTGTAAAGCAAGAGGAAGGATTAGATGATCCACAATGATTGTCCTAGACCACACACTAAATATACATCACCTTTTTATTATTATTTTAATTTGTGATCCAAATACTGGAGATGATTACTTCATCAGTGAGTTCTCAAGTCTAAAATTTTACTCAAATATTTTGAGCTATAGTTCTGTATAGAACTGTAAACATACATTGGTAAATGTGCAGCTTTCATCCCTAATATTTTTTTCCACTGCAAAGTGAAATTCCAGTAACGTACTTAAACATAAAAGCTGCTCTTGGAAAAGTATATAATCATGGAAAATAGTTTTTTAAAGGTACTGTAAGGTCTAAACTGATGTGTTGCTTACCACAAGAGGGCACATTCAGTCACTTCACAGTTTGTCCTGCAGAATGAAATATTTCCAAGCTGATATTTTGTATCATACAAGAGATTAAAAATTTCATATGTTAAGTACGTTGTTCTTTTCTGAATTGCTTTACTTTTAAAGTAAGAGTTAATAATGCATTGGATTTCTATATTGACTAAACTGGCTGACACATATTTTGAAATTGTTTATTTTTTCTTATATCTTTCTCAGACTCTCTATTGGGCATCAATAAAAGAATCTCTTCCCAAGTGGGAAGAGTTTCTTTTAGGAAGAGCAGAAGTTCCTATTGGCTTTAAGAAAACGAAAGCTACAAAGCAGAGCATAAACTACCCTGAAGAAGATTCACAAAAATAAACATTTTAGTTTCATTTTGGTTTGTGATTTATCACTTAAGCAGAGAAGATCATCCAGATTGGGCAACAGAATATCATGCCATTAAACTGCAATGTAAATAATTTAAATTAAAATCAATTATATAGAATAATTTCATTCCATTGTTGCACTGTGTACAAATCCTTATTTTTATCCTGTACTAGGGAAGCAATCCTCAAACGGGCTTTTAGGATAAAGAATGAGCAACATTGGTCTATAGATTTCCACCAAGGCAATTGGGTTTTCATTGTGAGAAGAGTTTTATGTTATTTTTAATGCTCTGCTTCTACATATAAGTGCGATAAGTAAAGACAGATTCTTGCATTATCTTTCTTCACTTTAGTCATCTGTGCTGCATGCCTGCTCGTGGATGAGGGAAAAGGAAGAATTTACTGTTAGCAGAAAAGGCAGACTGTGCATCAGAGTAGCCTTGGTTTAGCACCAGGAATCTGTGCAAGAACCTTCACGAGAGCAGTTGTAGAAGGAACAAACTTGAATTTCTCCGTCTTGTTTTCCCTGATTTTTTTGTCATTGCCACTTTCATCACTCATACACCTCACTCCAGGCAGCTTTTCCCAACCTCCTTCTGCCTACATTGTATTTCTTGTCTAACGGGTGGGCAAACAAATCTCTAGGGCTTTTTGCTACTTCTAGGCTGCTCTTCATGCTATTTTCTTTCTGCTGATATAATCTACAAGTGAACTTTTTCTGAGGCATGAAAAGTTTGAAAGAGGCAAACTGAAAGGTAACTGGCAGTGGCTGTCCAAGAACAAAGCATGTACAGAAGTTGAGGATATAATATTTAAATTTTCAGCATTGAACAGCTTCTCAGCTTCCTCCTACAGAGGTGCAGTATCAGTGAGTTTTAATTGTACTGAGCTAACTAGGTATGAAAAATGCACTGGTACAGAACTTCTAAAAGTGCCAGTTCAGTAGAAGATCCTTCCTGGTGTGTGACATGGCTTGCAGAAAATTAATCTTCCCTAAGCAAAAGAAGCCTAGAAAATATTAATTTCTTTTATTATTAAGAACCTGGAATTGAGTGAATATACTTTTTAAAATGTTTTCTCCTGCAACAACATCATTCCACCCTCAACCTGGAAGTAGTAAGGAGAAAAAAAAAAAAAGTACCTCTGCCAGTGTCTGAGGGTATGAAAATGTAATGATTGCAAATATTACTAGGCTAATAGTTATCTCTGCTATGCGTCTTCATCCTATAGAGAGACTCCACTATTCAAAAAACATATCCCTATGCATCATGAAGAATGACTGACACGATAAAATCAAAACTTGAGGTGCAGTATAAAATTGTTATATATTTTCCACAGAAATATTAAGAGTTCATTTTAAACTTTTTCTATTGAAGTGTCCATTAAACTGATAACTTTTTGCAGAAACTGCCATCTTAGAATTATCCTGTTGAGTGGGTGTTGGTGTTTGTAACAATAACGTTGTTTTCATAATATGTGATGGCAGATTAGCACGCTTCTCTGCAGTGTTGTTAACAGTTGTAATTAAGGAATAAACAGTAAAGGGTGTCAGTCCGATGACAATTTCATCTATAGTGTCACAATACAAAATGTCACAAAATATTAGAACTGTTATATAACTACAAAAATATCAAATTAGGCTTTCATCTTACAAGCTGAGAGCTTAAAAAAAACTTGGCATAGAGACCATTGCAATTTTATACCTACTCAGTGTTCTGTCACAAAGACAACTTGGTAATATTTTCTTCTGTAAACTCACAATGTGATTTTCAATCTGATTTAGTGGGAATGTATATGGATCTTACAGTTGTAGAGCTACATTTAAAAAGCAAATAATTGGAACCGGTTGAGCACACAAGAAGGGAAAACCTATTACATGATGCTCAGAACGAAGGGATGGATGAGCAGTTAGTTACTAACAAAGAATGAGATTCATTCTGTTCTTTGCATCCAAAGGGAAATCACTTCAACAAAAATCTGGGCCCCTAAGTACTTTATGCATGCAAATAATCTGGGTCCTTATCTCTTCCGACTCCGCCTCACCACCGGGACACAATGCAGATGCTCACTATCTCCTTGCCCTGGTGATTTCCCCTGGAAGGAGATCTAGGTGTGTGGACACTGCATGGCAGCTGGATGGGTGAGAATTTGGCAACCTGCAAGCAGGCTTGGAGTAGTTACTGTGCTGCAGTTAGGTGCTCACGTAGCATGCCTGATGGTAAAATGAAATTATCTTCAAGGAGGGAATATAATTTTATTTCCTGCAGCATAACTTTAGAAGCAATAGGACAACTAGTTCAAGGAAAACTATGTAGGAACATGTCCAGAAAAGGAAAAACTGAATGAAGAGAAACATTTAAAGCAGGAATGTGTGTAGGTGACTGTTCTCAGAGGCAAGGGCCTTCGTGTTGGCCTGTGGTATGGAGCAAATAAATGCAATTGCCTGTGACTTTAAAATAGCACAGTAATAGAGGCAGGGGCAACAGAGCAGGGCCACTAAGGTACAGGAGCAAGTGTCTGCTGAGTTGGGGCATGCAGTGGCAGGGACTATAATTATATGGTATCTCCTGTTCTGCTTAGATTTGTTGAGTTTACTTTACAATGGCTGGGCTAGCTTGATACTTGCCTTTTTATAGACAGATTTGAGAAAGCAAATTTTAGTGTGCTTTAAAAAAAATTTAAGAATCTCTCAAAGTGATTTATACTGATATGATTTAATATTGGTCTTCTATGAGATCTTGAATGGGTATTCTTCACCAAGTCAAGGCATTCACCTCAAACACATTGATTCTATGTAGTTATACCTCATCTTATCCCAAGCTTATATATATAAATATAAAATATAGAAATTACATCATATATATTTTCTGTAATTTTCTACTCATTGTAATTTTTTTCTCAAAAACTTCACCACACCCCCCAAAAAAACCAAAGGAAAAAAAAAAAAAAAAAAAAAAAAAACCCACAACAAAAAACCAAGCACAAACAACAACAACAAAAAACCACCTCAAACTTCTTACTCTATAGTTTTGACTTGTTGCTTGCCCTTTTGTGTTACAATTTATGTATACATAAGGTGCAGTGGTCCTATGGGGCTGTTGCTTCTTGTGCTTTTCTGAAAGGTGGGAGACAGCAATTGAGTAAAAAGCAGTGGGAAAACCCAAAGGTTTTTCCTGATTGAAAGTTAATCTTGGAGTTATCTTGCAAGAAGAATTAATTACTCATACTTTTCTAGGTTAATGCACAGATGAGTAACCCCAATACTACCCCAGGAGCACAGCCTGTTCGCCCATCTTGTCACCTCTACCATCACATTCCCAAGCTTTTTATTTTCTCAGTAATTCTGGCTGTGGGGGCAGAAGCAGAAGGCAAGGCATGTTACTTTTCCCTAGCATAAGAAATTTCTTACTCTGCAGAATCTTTCACAAGCCTATTAATTCAATTTGAGGGTATGTTTGAAATAGTTGGTTTAGATGCATATCTGACACTATGACCTCTTGATTGTATTTATTCAGGGTCACGTTTTCATAGAAGTTGGGAGCTAATTTTTAGGCTGAGTTTATAGGTTTTTATTTCTGTCTTTTTTATTCTCATAGAGCAGGTTGGGGATGCTCAGTTTGAGCTTGTTGGTACTGAAAAATAAGAAAACCAAATTTAAAATTGAATGTACTTTTAGAGGTTATATCTGAAAGAAAACATTATTTACTCCATAATGGTAATTTTCATAATATTTTAATAGTTGTGTTCAGATACAACTTGACCTTAAATATCACCCCAAATGCAAGCTGTTTTAACATATTTGTAATGCTAAGGTCTTCATTACTGTGATATTCTGTTTGCTGAAGGATTATAATCCATGGATATACTGTGTTATAGCTGAAATAAAGCTTTGATCCTCTTGGATCTCAGTGTTGTGTTGTATGTATGAGTTGGATGTAAGTTGGTGCCTGCTGCAGCCAAGTGTGAACAGCAAATAGGCCAGTGATAAATGCTTTGCTTAGGTATGGTGTTTATTTTCCTCTGAATCTGATATGAAATATTAATCTGCTGGGTGAAGATTAAAATCTCAGAAGTTTACCGATGAAAAATCCAAATGTAATGAATCCCGGATCGATTATTTGCACTCTCCCTATTGTTTCGTAATGTGTAAGCTAAATTACTTCAGATATACAATTACTAGCATGATGTAGATATAGATACTTAAACCCTTGCTAAGGAAACAGGTGGGGGAAAACAGTTCTTTAGTACATCCTCCTGCTGTGTGAAACTCTTTGTCTTTGCTATAAATAGGGTGATTTAATTTGGGAATTTGCTACTCCTTTTAAACACAGTTAAAACAGCTCTTGAAAACGCGCTAAGCTGTACCCGCTGTGTTTGTAGCCTTCCAGTTGTAGCTTTTACATTTGACTTACTTTGAGCAGGTCTGTTTTTAACGCAAACAGATAGAAAGTAAGCTCACTTCTTCTCGTAAGTTTTATCGCTGTGATGATGATCTTAAAAATAAATGTGTGGTGTTCTTTCCCCTCACTCTCAGTCGTATCACCTACCAGAAAGCCTAATAAGCAACAAAATAGTGTGAGACAGTATTTACATCACACTTTTGAAACAGATTCAAGCAGAGCCAGCTGCTGTAAGATTATTTTACAAATCTATTGTGAATTAATAAAAGGAAAAAATTGCCTTCCTTTAGGTAAATTACAGTCTCCTTTACTAATTACCGTAGCTTGAAGCCGCAGTAAATAACTACCTGCCTCACTGCGCTGAATGGGAAATGAGAAATGCAATTTTGGTAACCAGACTTGCCTTTCTTTACCCATTTAGTTCCAGTAGCTTCATTCACGGAGCTGTGAGTGTTGCTCAGTAAAAGCTTGCGGAGGGTAATGCGCTCCAAGTGAAGCTCCTGCCGGCAGCTTTGTTCAGCGCCGGGGAACCTCGCCCCGCGCCCCCGGAGCGGGCTCTGCCCGAGGGGCAGCGCTGCTTCCACCCGGGGAAACGCCGAGACCAGCGGCTGTGGGAGAGGGAGAAAGGAGGGGACGAAAAAAAACCCCAAACCAAACCCCGTTCTCGGTGGTTGCCCGGTGTGAAATGAGCCCGCCGGGGCGCGGGGGAGGACAGGCGGGTCCGGCCGGTCGCGGTCGGGGCGCGGGGATTGCGCGTCCCCGGGAGCGGTGCGCGGGGATTGCGCGTCCCCGGGAGCGGTGCGCTGGGAGAGGAACGGGGAGCGCATTGTGTGTGTGTCCTCCCTCGCTCCGCGGCGCCGAGATTCCCAGGAAAGCTCTGGGCAGCGGGTTTGATTCCTTGGAAACGCTCGTAACAGTGATGTTAACGGTAAAAACCGTATCTGTAAATCCCTAGGAAAAGGGTTTGTCTGTGTGACCCAAAGTGTCCCCAGACAACTGGGAGCTGTGTTTAGAGGGTGCTTAAACTACTGCAGCCTCTTTGCTCTATTTCTCGGACGTTTCTTTGTATTAAGTTTCCGGGTACACTTGGCTTTTTCCTCTATAATTAGCTTACTTCTGCTGGATTCATTGATAGATAGGATAATCCAGTGTTGGTAATATCTCAATTCATTACCATAATGAATCAGAAGGAAGAGGCTGATAATAAATCAGAAAGCTTCTATTTATGTGAGATATCTTGGCAACTGGCAGCAGTGAAGGAAGACGGTGGAAGGAGTATCAGACAGTGAACGGGACCTGGGGAAGGCGGCTGCGGGCGGTCCCAGGTGCATTTCTCTGCTCTCTCTGTGCCGTGTGAGCGCCCGAGCCCTTCCCGGGACAATCGTGTCCATCGCAGCGGCGCTGATGAGGGGAAATACCTGCCTCCCGTGGCCTCGGTCTCCCAAGTGGTTCAAAGTCCCATCCCCGCTGTGTTTGGGGTCCCGGCCGCCTCTGGCAGAGCCGCCCCGCGGGGCTGGGCCGGGGGTACCGCTGCCCCCCCAGCGCTGCTGTGCCCCGCCTGTGCGCATTGCCCGCGGGCTGGGGCGGCCCGGAGGGGCCGGGGATGCTCCGAGGGGCTCGGCCAGGAGCCGGGAGAGGCGGAGCGGCTCCAGCCAGGTCCCCACTCCTTGTCCCATCGCCCGGGAGTACTTCTGCCCCCGGATCAGATCTTTTTAAAAGTTATGTCATCGGCCTGCTTCTTCTGCCAACGCAGAAGACGGCAAAGATGTAAATATTTGTAGAAGTCAAGTTTTGTGTTGTTTCGGGATTACACACCCAGATTTCTGGGAGCGGACCTTTTCTGTGGTCTGACAGCATTTTGTCCCCTTTGGGGACAAAAATGTGCTTCGGCGACTAAACGTGCTCTTCCCGGAGTCACTTTAGAGCAGTTTAGGATCACGGGTGACCTGAAGAGCCCACACTGAAGGGCTGTTTGTGCTCCCTGAGGGCTGAGCACAGGGCCCAGCTGCACCTTCGACACCTTCCCAGGACAGACGGCCCGTAAAACAGAGAGCACAGGAATCTAAATGTACCCTTTTCTCTTTTTTTCTTTTTTTTTTCTTTTTCTTTTTTTTTTTTTTTTTTTAATTTTTAATTGAGGGCACGTGTTGCCCGCCATTCAATCAATTAAGCAATTGCAGTAAATCAATGAGGTAAATACAAATAACACGAGGCTGGCTACGGCTTTGGGCTAGGCAGGGTTAGCAATGGGAGTAGGCTTGGAATGGAGCGAAAAGTTGGGACAGCGTCACCTGGAGAATCGGGATGTGTGGTAGAACCAGTTGGGAAGAGCATTTCCCCCTCCCCGTTCTCTGAGGCCCCGTGGGGATGATGTTGGTCAGAACAGCCCCGGACCCGTGAGGCGGCTGGTGAGAGGGGGAAGGATGGCAGCAGGGGAGAGGTGCGAGGGCGGCTGGTTAGGGCAAAGCTGGCCGTGGTGTGAGGTCTGTGTGTGCGGAATCTTCAGGAGAGGAGGGCCATGGGGTGACCACCACCAGGCAATAACCCCCGCCCCGGAGCGCGGCCCAAGGGGTGGGTGCCTTTCCTGCCCCCTCAGCCTGCACAGCCCCGGGCTCTACCTGTCCCTTGCCCTCCCATCTGCTCCCCTGTGGCTCCCAGTGGGTCTAAAGCAGCCGGGCAGGAGCCGGTGGCCCTCGCTGTGGCCGCTGTCGGTGCCGGATGAGGGGAATGGCTCCGCTGGGCCCCGCCGTGCCGTCTGTTCCCTCGGGGGCAGGGGCAGCTGCTCTGGGCCTCAGTCTCCCCACAGGACTCGGCCGAGGATGGCAATGCAGCGCCGGCTCTCTGCGGGTATCCGGGGTACAGACTGAAGGGGCTAGAGGGGACCTGAGGAGAGAGGCAGGAGGCGTTAGGAGGGTGGGCAGGAGCCGCACTGTGAGGGCCGGGGAAGGACGGCAAGGGCTGGCAGCGAGAGCCTGGAACACCAGGAGTGCCCTGATCGCAGCCCCGGGAGGGCGAGGCCCGCGGAACCCGTCCCTGGAGGGGACCCCCGTGATGACACGCAGGGATGGGCTGGCACAGTCGAGGTCCAGCAGGTTTACTTAAAAATCATGCAAACACTTCCGTCAAACGGCTTAAAGCGGCAGAAGGACAAGTCCTGCGGGCACCCGGGCGGCCTGGGGGACACGGCGGTTTGGGAAAGGCATGCGTCAATTTAGCCCTGGTGTTGACTTAAGCGAAAGTGCTAAGCCATTCCTAAACCTAAGTCAATACAGACTTAAGCCAAAATTGTTATTAACGAGCTCTAATCTGATTTAAGAGCCGTGTCTGCAGGACGCGCGTTGCCTTGCGCTGCGCTCCGCGGTGCGCGGCCCGGGGGGCAGCGGGAGGGACGGGCAGTGCAGCCCCGGGGAGGAGGAATGCTGCGGGTTCCGGGGAGGAGGAATGCTGCGGGTTCCGGGGAGAGCCGGCCCGCCGTGATTTGCGCTGGCCGGTCATCTCTCTCCGCGGGATAACTTCATAAACTGTCCCCATCTCGGCTGCCCCGGGGCCATTCGGGTCTGTGCGAGCGCCTCCGGGCCGGGTCCCCTGTGCCGTACCCGGATAGTGCCGGGGGCCGGCTCCGCTCGCTCCGAGCGGGACATGCCAGTGCATTTCTTCCCCTGTCCCAAAGGGGCAGTTGAGCCCTCCACTCCACCCCTCACTGGGGGCCTTTCTTTTATTCCCCACCAGCTTTGAGCAGCGCTGTTTCAGATTGGCCTTTTTATGTTTGATATAAAGAATAGTTGTTGGCCAATTCCATCTTTTCATCGCTGCTCTCCAGGCCCGGGTCCAAGCGGCTTGTCAGATGCTCATTAACTCCCCCTTTGGCTCTTTCCAGTGTGTCTCCTAAGCTCATTGTGCCAAGAACTAGCGCTTCTTTCTCTTTACATGGCTCCCTTTCTCTGCTCCATCAGGGAGACAAATTACTTTCCAAAAGGGATCGCCAGGGATGGTTTAATGAGAATTTCTCCAGCGCTGGCCGTGGAAATCAATGTAGTTAACATTCGGTGCACTTAATTGGACTTTTCTCTTCTGCCTCCTTCAAAAAAACTCTGAAGCTATCCTGTTAATCTCTCATTTGTAATCAATTGTGTTGACTAAACAAAAGTCTAGGTCGTCCTTTCTTCCTGTCCCAGACAATCCTTTGTTGCCTCTAAATGCCTCATTCTTGAGTGCTCCTGGTCGTGTAGATGGGTCCGATTTTTGACAGTTCATTATTGCGCTTTTGTCCATTTAATCTCCCTCGCTGTGTTTTGCATGTGCATGCCTTAATGAGCTCCGTTGGCAATTAACATGTTTCTAGCAGCAAACCGGTTGCTCAGACGTTTGGAGAGCGGAGTGCAGGGAAAAGGGCAACGCAGCTGCCCGCGGGTCGGTCCCTTCCCGGTGCCGGGACACACCTGGAGCCGCCCGGGGCCGGGGGAAGGCTGGGCCGGGCCGGGCGGGCCGAGGGGGAAGCACGGCGGCTCTGGCACGTCGTTCTCTGCTCAGAGGCACCTCTAACCCTCCCCCCGAGGCACCGGCACCGCTCAATCTGTTGTGTGCGCGGCTGCGGCGCCGGGAAAAGGGTTGTTTTTTTTTTTTTTTTTTTTTTTTTTTTTTGTGCGGGTTTTGTGTTATTGAGGCTTGCTGGCAAGAGTGCCGAAGTGTGAGCAGTCGTGGACAGCAGAAACATCTTGTGAGGGAGAAGATAATTGGAGTCTCTGGCGTGTGTGTGTCTGACAGAGCCACCCCTCCCCCGCGATCTGTGTGTGCCGGATCCGGGCGGGGGCCGGGGGGGCCGGGGCCGGCCGGTGGCCCCAGCGCTGCCGCGGCCCCTTCCCGGTGCGTCCGGGACCGGGGGGAGCCGGAGGAGCGGCCGGCCCGGGGAGGGCTCCCCACCGCCCCCCAGGACGGGCCAGGTGACCGAGGCCACCGGCGGTGGCGGACACGGCACTCCAGGTGCCCCGGAGATGCCCTTAGCAGTGACGGGGATGCCGCCCTCCCCCCCAGACGGCTCTGTAAACAACCCCGCTTTTTATAAAAATGCGATAAGAACGCGCTTCCTTAATTCCCTTCCCGGGAGTGTGTTTCGCGCTGCTCTCGCCCATCGGGAGAGCTGAGGGAGCAGCCTGCGCGCTGTCTGTGGGGCCCGCAGCCGCGCCTGCCTCCGCTTTGGGCTCCCGGCTGGCAGCCCAGAGCTCTCCCGGCGCCCGAGGTGCGGAGAGAGCGGCGCTTCCCCCGTTCCTGGCAGCGGGACCGGCTCCGTGGGCGCCCCTCGGGATGCCCCCGCCCCGCTGCCTCCCCCGGCACGGTGTCCCCACGGAGAGAGGGGTCCCTGCCGTGTCCCCGGCCCGGGGGTTGTCCCGCCCCGTCTGTGGCGGCGGCGGCAGAGCCGGGCTCGGTTCCCCCGGGGGTTCAGCCGCAGCCCCTTCCCTCGCGGGACCGTTTCCCCTGTCAGGGTTTCCGGACCGCTGACTTACCGGTGACGGGGTTTGCATTTTTTTTTTTTTCCTTTTTAAAAATTCCCTTTTAACATAAAACTCTCCCAATTTTTTTTAACAAATTCGTCCACGATCTTTCCCCGCTGCCAGGATCACTGGACATCCTTTTTCGCTCCTCAAACCGTCAAAACGCTATTTCAGACATTAGTAAATGCAAACCCCGAGAAACTCTAGAATCGGCCCGTCCCTAGAGCGGCCCCAGCCCCCAGCCCGCTCCTTGGAGAACGCGGAGCATCGCGGGCTATTTAATCATGAATCCAGAAACCCGGAGCGAGGGGTCGGCTCCCGTTCCTGCGCTCGGCGGCGAGCTGTGCTCGTCCTCGCCTCCCTCTGTTTAACCACTCAATTAAGCGGAGAAAGGTGAGCTCCCCATTAGGCCGTCCCCAGGCATTTCGGTGCCTCTCTCGTTGCCCCGTTCATTGGCGAGCCCGGCCCGAGCAGCACGCACACGCCCGGCCTCCCCAATCTCCTTTCTCCGCTAGAATAATATTGTTCCTAACGACGTGGCCGGAATAGACACTCGCGTATTAAAAGTGAGGGAGGGGGGGGAGATGAGAAGGGAATATTTAGTGTAATCCAAGTGCTTGATTATCCATATTCTGATCACAAAGAGTTTCTGAGGCCTGCTGGGAGTGATTAGATTAATGTAATGCGGTTTGAAGGGTCTGTGTTTTCTCTCTTAATTTGGGTCATTACTCGGAAAGCAAGCGTGAGATCATTTTATCTGCATGCAAGGAAAGATAGTCATTCAGGAGCGGTTTAAACGCGCCGTAACGAACCGACCCCGAAAAGCGGCGCTGGGAAACTCCGAGCCGCCCCTTGGCGCTGCCGCTCGGGGCCGCTCAGCCCCGCCGGGGGTCCTGCCAGGGCTCTGACCCCGATCCGGGGGGCGGCACAGCCCTCCGAAGCCGCCCGGCTCTCCCTCCCGCCCTGGTTTTGCTCCTCCGCTGCTCGCGGCGCTCGGCGGGCCGGGGAAAGCGCCGGGCCCGGCTCCCGCCAGCCGCGCTCGGTGACAGCGGGGACAGCCCGGGCCCTGCTCGGGCCGGGGCCCAGCTGGGAAATGAGACACCTGCGAAGGGCCGGTTTATTGTCCCGTGATAGATATAGATATAGATATATTCCTCACTTATTGGAGCGTACATTTAAAATGGAGATTTACAGACACGTATAAAGAGCGCTGTCCTGGCGGGGGGCGGCCAGCCCAGCCCGGCCCGTCCTGGCCCGCTCCGTTAAATAAGATTCCTCTTATGTACAACTGCGCCTCGGGGTCGCTTGCTACCGGCGGCTGAGCTCGCTGGGAAAAGGACAGAGAAGCGAAGGCTGGTTCGGATAAATAGTGCTGGCCTGGTGGGGCAGGTCCGAGTGTGGCGGCGCCGGGCCCTTAGCTCTGCCCGCTGCGCCCAGGGTCCCGCGGCGGAGCAGCGCTGGAGACGCTGTCGTGCAACTTTCGGACGTGCTTCTTTAAATCAAAGTTTCTGCAAAATCCTTTCCCGCAAGTGACACACGTAAAGGGCTTCTTGTCGTTGTGGGTGTGCATGTGGAAAGTCAAGTTATAGATCTGGTGGAAGGCTTTGTTGCAAATGGTGCACTTGTACTGCTTCTCCCCGCTGTGGGTCAGCTTGTGGTTCTTGTAGTTGCCTGCCGGGGAGGAAGGAGACGGGAAAGGGGGTCAGCGGAGGGTGCTGGGGCCGCACGGTGCACAGGTAAGGGGGGCCTTAGGAAGTGTCTCCACCCGCACCCCCGTCCCCCTTGTCAAACTCGGTGCTCGTCAGCGCGGAGAGCGCGCAACTGGCTCGGCACAAATGAGAGCAGGGTCAGCCCGCTGACCCGCGGCAAACGGAGGGCTCTGGATTAGGACCGAGGCCCGGCACCTTTCATTTAAAAAGCATTTAGGGGGAACCGTCAGCGCTGCCCGGCGATGCGGCCCAGCTTAGAGGGAAAGTAATTGGGAGCGGCGGCGGATCTGCCCGCGCCCCTCGCTTCCCCCGGCCGGGCAGGGCCGGCACGTTTAATCCCCGCTAATGATGGGCCAGGGCCCCGGCGCGCCCCGCTCGGCTCACCTTTCTGGTGGAAGCCCTTGCCGCAGAACTCGCAGACGAAGGGCTTGTAGCCGGCGTGGATGCGGATGTGGGTGTTGAGCGTGGAGCTCCTGTTGAACGCCTTTCCGCACTGGTTGCACTTGTGGGGTTTCTCCTGCACCGGGGTGCGAGAGGCCGGTCAGCGGGGGCTGCGCGGGGAGCAGGGGCGGCCACCGCCCCCCGCCACCCGGCCGCCCCCCACCTACCTGCGTGTGGATGATTTTGTGCCGGCACAGGGTGCTGGCCTGGCGGAAGCCCTTCCCGCAGACCTTGCAGACGAAAGGCCGGGCCCCCGTGTGCACCGGCATGTGGCGGGTGAGGTTGTAGTGCGCGTTGAACACCTGCGGGGGAAGCGCCGGGAAGGCGAGGTCAGGCACGGCCCCGCCGCCGCCCCCGGCTCCCCCCGCCCGGTGCCGGCGTCCCCCTTACCTTGCCGCAGACCTCGCAGGTGAAGTTTTTGGGCTTGCCCTCCGCCGGGCCGCCGCCGCCGCCCCCCATCTTGGCGTGGCCCTTGGGGGGGCCGCCGCGCTCCGCCGCCGCCGCCTCCTTCATCACCTGGTCCAGGTGTCCCGGCAGCCGCTCCTTGTGGGCGAAGGGAGGCGGCGGCGGCAGCTTCTCGGCCGCCAGCCCCGCCAGCTTGGCGTTCTCCAGCAGGAAAAGCTTCTGGTGGGCCGAGAGCCCCCCGGGCGGCGGGGCGCCCAGCAGGCCGGCCGGGAAGAGCTGTCCGTGCAGGAGGTCGGCCGGGTGGTACGCGGCGTCCAGGTAGTTGAAGTAGTAGAGGGAGCGGGGGGCGGCAGGAACGGCCCCCGCCTGGTGGATGACCTGCGGCTTGATGAGGCGGCCGCTGGGCTGGCCCAGGGCGAGCTCTGCCTTGCAGCACACGCCGCAGTTGGCTTTGCAGAGCCCCGCGCCGCCCCGCAGGCTGCTCTTCCACAGCTCCGAGTAGTTGAGAGTCTTGGAGGGCAGCTCGTAGCCCAGCGGCGGGATGGGGATCACGCAGGGCAGGGGCGAGCACAGGCTCAGCGGCTTCTTGCCTGGCTCCGGCCCCGGCCCGCCGTGCCGCTCCTCGAAGGCCGGCTTGGGCTCCGACGTCTTTGCCATGATCCGCTCGATGGAGAAGGCCAGGGTCTTGGAGGGGTTAGCGGTGGCGGCTCTGCCGTCGTGCCGGGGGCAGGAGGAAGGCATGACCGTCTCCAGCGACCCCGGGCTCGCCATGTCGCTCCGCCGTGCGGGAACTTGGTGTGAGCAGCGACTCGCTCCCGCGCTCGGCTCTGCATTCCAGAAAAGCCAGGAGACAAATCAATTTAATAAGCACCTTGTTCTCCCCCCACCCCACCCCCCACCGGCACCCCCTCCCTATTTACATTCAAATGAACATATTCAAGAACAATGGCACGTAGGGTACCAGATTACTGCTCATTAAGCGGAACACGCTAAAGTAACACGCAGGCTAGACCTTGTTAGTATTAAAAAAAAAAAAAAAAAAAAAAAAAAAAGGAAAGAAAAAAAAAACCTCCCCCAGCCCGATGCCACCCAGCCGAGCCCCACCGATGGCCACGGTCCGGGAAATGCGGGAGCCAGGGGCGGGGGGCAAGGCGAGGGGCGGCGGGGCTCGCCTTGGGACCACTTACCTTTGCCCAGCGCCGGCGAGACTCATCCAAGCAGCGCCGTGTGGCCACAGTCACATTTTGATAGCAAACAACTTCCTGAGCGTCAGATCACGGTCTCGAACATTTAAAGCTGACATCATATGAAGTCACTTCGAGCAGAATGACATGGGGATGCCACCATGGATCTTCCCCAAGCCGAGGCGCCGGGCTGGAGCGCGGTGGGTTGGGGCTGAGAGAGGAAGACGAGCCCCCCCTCTCCACGCACAATTTCCTTCCAGTTTAAGACGCACAAATCGCTCGTGTGCGAGCTGGGTTTTTCCTCTCTCTCTCCCTTCTTAAAAAGCAACTTGCAAAGCAGAGGAATCGTTTTGCATGTGGCAAATTAGAAGGCAAGTGCGATTCACAAGTTGGGTGGAAAAGAGTGCTCCAGTTCTTGCTGGGGTTAGAAGAGCCACTCCGAATGAGCGTGAGGATTTTTTTTTCTTCTTCTTCTTCCTTTTTTTTTTTTTTTTTTTTTTTTTTTTTTTTTTTTGAAGAAGGGGGAGAATGATTTTTTTTTTTTTCTAAAGCAACTACCACGCAACCATGCTCGAGTTATTTTGGCAACCCATCTGCAATCAGCTCCGTTGCAACCGAGCTGGAAGATAATTAATAAATTGTCACTTATCTGCGAGCCTCTCCAGCATGTATAAATTAATAGCCAACCCATTAATTAGGACAGTGTATTAATGTTAATTAAACTAAGTTTAATTCCAGCCCTCTCCCCTCTCAGGGTAGCTGGTGATTAGCCTTAAATAAGTGCGGATGGAGTCGTGTCCAGGACTCGATTTCGCTGCTGAAAAAAAAATAATTAAAAAATAAAAAATACCCGTGTTCAGCGAGGGGAAGTTCTGCAAGTTGTTACCCCTAAAGGTGCCCGCTTGCCCCGGGGGGCACCCGGCGACTCTCCCTTGCCCTTGCAGCCCTTGTCCTGCACCGCCTCCCCCCTCGCCCCCCCCAACTCTCTCCAGCACTTTCTTCTTTCCCCTTTCCCCCCCCGCTCCCCCCCCACCCACCAAAACAGGCGCCGCTACATTATAGCGCCTGGATGCCGGGGTTTCTTTCCTTCCTCTCTCCAATTAAAACGCCGTGATGCGGGAGGGGAGGATTTGCAGAACCCTCAGATGCGAGGACGCGGTAATTGAGAGAGTCCCGCGTCCACCTGTTTTGGGGGGGCCCGGCTGCAGGGCAGCACCCCCCGGGCTCTGATTAGCCGCCCCGTCCCTCGCCGGGGCTATTCAGCCCAACCAATTTTCCCCCGGCGATTCAGGGCGCTCAATTCTCTTTCACTTGTAGCCACTATAGCGCTGCGTGGAACCTGGTTTTGTGTGTTTCTAAAATAAAGGGGAGGATTATCCGGGGGAGAGGCGGGGGGAGCGAAGGGTTTAGATTGAGCCTGGCCAGAGGTAAAGCAAGCAATGAAAAGGCCCCTATATATATATATATATATATATATATATTTCCCCCTCCCTCGCGCGTCTAAGAAAGTTTAGAGGAATTCGGGGGTTTTGTGCGGCGCTGACAAAGCCGCGCCTCCTCTCCCCGCCGGGACAGCTCGCCGGCGGCTGTTTGCAGACAGGCTTTTTCACCTGCGAACCACAACACGCTCCAGAAACAAACTTTAAAAGCGGCGGCCGTCCCGGGCTGCCCGCGGGCGGAGGGGAGAGGGGAGAGCCCAGCCCGGGGGGACACCCCGCCTGGAGCATCAGGTGTTGGCGTGCGCCCAGCCCAGCCCAGCCCAGCCCTGCCCTGCCCTGCCCTGCCCTGCCCTGCCCTGCCCGCCCGGATCCGACGGGTCAGCGGGCCAGGGAGCGCCAGAACCGTCCCGCTGCTGGGGGAGAGGCTGGGATGGGACTGCAGAGAACCAGAGAAGCCGTGCCCGGTGTCTGTCTGCGGGAGAGCCCGGCTGAGCCCCGGGGAGGCGCTTGAACCGCGCTGCCCGCCCAGCCCGGGCTGGGCTGGGCTCCGCTCACTGCCGGGGCTCGCCGGCTTTGGCGAAGTATTTAATTAGCCTCCACAAACTTCTTTTCCTCGCCTGCAGATTATACTGAGTGGAGGGTTGGGAACTATTTTACACCTTGCCACTCACATGTTAATTAATCTCTATCTAACCCTAATTGCAGTTTATTCAAGCACCGCTCAAACAGCTCACCCACACAATAAACACTGGGGCTGCTTTTATCCATATTACTCCCCGCTCACACGTTGAGTAATTAACTCCAGTACCAACTAATAGTGCAAACAAATATTTTCTGTAAACGAGATGATTTCGGGCAGGATAAAAGAAGGGCTGTGGAGCCGGGACCGGGAGCTCGCTGCCAGCTTCCCCGAGCCGCCCTGGTCCTTGCCGGGGTGTTCGCTGAGCCGGGTCTCTCCCCGTTCCCCTCCCTCCCCGGCCGAGGGCCGGCTGCCCGCCCGCTGCTGGGCACCCCCCGCCTGCCCGGGCAGCGGGTCCCGCAGGCCTCGGGGCTCCTGGGGGCGAGGAGAGGCGGGGGGACCCTTGCGGAGCCCTCTTTCCAGCAGCCCGGAGAGTCTCCCGAGCATCCCCAGGCCGGGGAGCGGCTCGGGCCGTGCCGCTGCCTCCCGGCCGGCTCCAACCCGGCTACAGCGCGCCCTACGCATCGGGGCGTTGAGATCCCAGCTAAGAGCCGGCCATCGGAGCTCAGTATTTTAATTGAAATCGCAGGTTTAGGCACAGCTGGAGGCCGTCTCTATCGATTCGACTTGTGCTGTTCCGGCGAGCATATTACAACTGAGTGACTTTGAGACAGCTGCCCCAGCCCTGCCGCCTGCCCACCCAGCCCCGAGCCCCTCGGTGCTCCCGGAGCTCCAGCGGGAGGGGAGGGGATGGGGAGGGGATGGGGAGGGGATGGGGAGGCTCTGGGGGGCCCAGCCCGGCTTGGGGAGGCAGCAGAGTCTGCACGTCGGGCGCGCAGGGAGCTCCGGGCTCGGCCCCGCGTTCCGCCTCTCCCGTGGGGTGTTAATCCTTCACCCCCGACTTCTGGAGGGAGAAATGGTTTGCGGATTTTTCCCAAGAAGGAGCACGCCGCAAAGACGTTCCCATTGCGGACGCGATCGCTTCCAGGGTTATTTTTACGCCGCCGCCTCCCCAGGAAAACGAGTGCGGTGCCCGGGCGGGCCGGGCCGGGTCACCCGGGGCTTCTCCAGCGCCCGCTGCCCTCGGGGGTCCCGCAGGCGCCCGGCAGCCCCTGCCCCAAAGGCTCCCCGGCCGCTGACATCGAAACCCGGCGGGGCATCCCCTTTCCCCTCTCGGCAGCCAGACCAGCTCGGTGCGGGGCTCCCGGGGCCGCGTCCCGGGGGGGAGCCGGGCGGGCAGGAACTCAGGGACCCCCGGGCTCGGCCCCGCTCCCCGCGCCCCTCGGGCCGCCCCCGCCCGGGCACTGGGCATTTCTGCTCCGCTGCAAGATAACTTAGGATCCTCCTAGTTATTTAACTTGGCAGCTGCTTAAACTCCGCAGTGGAAGCTGCCGAAAGTTATTAGCATTATGCTTCAATCTCCCCCGAAATGGTGGCTTTGATTTCCGTGCTGCTTTGCTTTTTATAGGTGTTTTTATAAATACTTTTTTTCCCCGCAATTCTTTTTTTCCTATTATTTTTTATTAGAAGGTGATGGACTGCCGGGTGAGCCACCGGCCTAGGCAATCAGGATGGGGCTGTCTTTGTGAGCCAGGCTGGGGGAGCAGCTTTTTCTATGGCTCTGCAGCTTTGTGCAAAGGTGCGCTGGAGGGGCCCGGGTTGGGCTGCGGTGCTGCCCGGCCCTGCTCTCACCGAGCTGGGTTTGGGTCTGTCTCCGTGCAAGGCAGCAATTTCGACCTCGAAGGGTCAGCCCAGGGATGCTCTCAAGGTGTTTGGCCACAAGTCAATTTGCAGCGGTCCGAGGCAGACACTGTTTGGACAAATTAATGAGCAACGAACAGAGAAGTCAGGATAGCAAAGTTTGGGGCGTTAGAGGTGAAGCGAGGGTCGTTACCCATGGGAATTTCTCCAGCTATTCCTATGGCAATACTTTGTCCAACGGGAGCAGTACCCCTGCAGGGCTGGGTGCCTCAGTCCCCACGGGCTGTCCATCTCCTCCTGCAGGGCCCCCAGCACTGGGGGGTGACCCTGCTGCCCTGTCACCCAATGGACACTGCCACACTGGGGCGGGGGTGGTGCCTGGCAAGGCCGCCTTGGGTGGAGCAGTGGCTTTGAGACCCTCCAGAGTATTTTTTTTCATCCCTTTTATTGAGTTATGTACATTACTGCCTATCTATAGACAGATAATTTTATTATATATATATATATATATTATTTTTTAATTGGGGAGCGAAGTTTTTGGAGCATTGTACAGGTCTCAGAAGAAGTGTGGTTAGTGGGATTTTGGAAGCAAACTGGCTCAGGGTCCTTGCATGGCTGTACTGGTCTATATTGTCAATGATGGCAGGAGTATCATCGACATTTTCAACCTGAATCCAATTTTAAAAGCTGGTATCTGACCTGCTTCTAAAACTGTTTGAAATCTAGTCCCGCTGCAAAGCAAGCGGCAGGGCACCGTGGCAGGAGCTGCACAGAGTGCCTCGATGGCAATCAAATGGGCTTATGTAATTCTAAAAATGGCAACTCCTTACTTGCCACATCTCTTTCTGTCTGTGCGGAGAGTCCTGCAGAGCTGCCAAACAGAAGCAATTGAATGAACTCTTTTCCCGGCTCATTCCTCCTTCCGCAGCTCGGAGAAAGTGAGCCAGAGCCTATTCTAGTTTGCCTGTCAACAGGAATGGTAACTAACGGCTCGATCCCAGCCAGGCTTTCTGCCCCAAAAACGCTGCCTGCCTGCCTGTGAGGAGCAGAGAGAGACATCCTGAGGGAAATCTTGTTCCTGGCGCCAGACTGGTCTAGCCCAGGAGGCAGGTGAGGAGTCGTTGGAATCCACACCACGTCCAAAGCCAACCTGTCCAGTAATGCAAGGAAAAAATTGTTGGAAGGCTGAGCTGCTATTCTCCATCTTCATTGTCAGAAATAGCCACCCTTCGCATTGCAGTAATGGAGCAATGCTGCCTTTCATTTCTGAACACTGAAACTGAAAGATAGATGTTCCTTCCTAATGTTTTGAAACGTTGTACTTGTTTTTTGTTTTTTTGTTTAAAGAGTGGGAGCTTTTAAGTTTTTCTGGGTTTGTAGGGGTTTTTTCCCCTTATTTTCTATTTAGGAGAAAAGGTGGGAGGAAGTAGAGAAGGAGAATATAATGGGGGGATGGCCTTGTTCTCACTTTCCTACTGAAACGTTTCAGGAAAAGGAACAAAAAACAGTGAAAATGGGTAGAAGCCCACTTCAGTTTCATGTTCCTATTCCTTTTTTTTTTTTTTTTGCTTGAAAGAAGGAAGGCCAAAAAAGTAAGTGGGACAAACTCCACGTGTTTTGAATTATTCTTCCCTTAATGAGGTAGAAAAACATCTCATTTTTGAAATTACTTGCTTTTTCAATGAAGAAAACCAAACAGAGAAAGAATCTTTCCAAAACCAATCTTTCCACTGTCATTTTGCCACTCACTCCTCACTCAGTGTTGTCCAGTCTTTCTGGCTATGACACACTAGATTGTTTGAGATTTGTGTTTGCCACTGTATGAGCTGTTGTCACTGGTGTCCCCATTTCTGCAGAGCTGGACTCCATGGGCTGCGTGGTGTGGAGGTGGATGGCAGCACCTTGTGCCCTTCCTCTGGGGTGTGTGGGACCTGCTGGACTGCAGCATCCCTGTCCCTCATAGTGGCTAAGTCAGAGAGAGCCTGGCAAGACTCCCAGACTGACAAGTGAAAGTGCTGCTGTGCTGCTTGGGCACAAGAAATGGATTCATTTCATCCCAGAAGACATGGTCTAGAAAAACCACAATTCCACCCCCTCCGACAATGAGAGCCCAAACTAAAAATCCAGACTTTGTTACTGGAGGAAGAAACTTCAATGCACAACCCAAGTATTTCCTGAATGTTCAAGAACACCCACAAATTATGTAAAAAATAGATGATAATTTATTTATTTAATTATGAGCCTAGATTGTGGTTTTGGGGTGGGGGTGGGGCTGGAGATAGCGTTATTGAAAAAACAGTTGTGAGAAAAGCCAGGCAAGTCATCAGCCCTGGGGCACAGAGGAGCTGCTTCAGCTCTTCCTCATAAAACACAGAGCACTGCAGAACCCACCAAGAGCTCTGAGACTTCTTGGGTGTGGAGGACCTCACCAGGGTGTTTCTCCATGGGGAACTCTAGGCCTTTAGTCCCACAGTCCATGGATGGGAGTTTGTGCTGGAGAGACTGGCTCATCAATTCCTGCTTATACACCCAGCACTTATCAAGGGTAGATCTGTCATGGTGAGCATTAGCTGCCCCTGCTGGGTCATCCTGCCCATCCCCATTGGGCTGTGCCACTGGTTGACTCCCAGAACTGCTGAACATGGCTATGGGAGATGTTCCTGCCCTTGACCTGAGGGTCTGGATGGGCTTGGAGGCACCACATGCTTTGCCCCTGATGTAAAACCAAACCCGCAATCTTTGCCTGTTCAGCTGGATAGAAAAATACATTCCCTGTTATCAGAGTTCATCACCACGTTCACTACCAGTCTTTGAGCAATTTATCTCCTCCTACCTCCCTTCCAGTGCATGCTTCTCCTCTCCAGCTGACAGCCTGGGACAGCCCTGACATCAGCTGCTTGTGGAGCTCTCTGTGCAGAAAGCCAGTCCTAAACGGTGTGGCCTTTGCTCCCCCCAGCTGTCATATCCTCCAGGATCTGCAACAAGTCCTGATTTTACAGACCCCATCTTGACAGTCCCCAATCTGATCTGACCACCTGGTTTGTTTTTGAATCGAGCACTTGAGTCATAACATTTCTGTTTATTTCAACAACTGTATTCCTTGCATAAGAAATGAGCCAAGATGGTCTAAGGCGGGGATAGTGAAGCATGTCATGGTTGTAATTGCTTTTGCTCTCCCAATATAAAATTTTACAGTATAATCAAAACCTTATTTTCGTAGCACTGGACTCTGTTATTGACTTAATCTTCTTAAGTGCTCCTATTATTCCAGTGATTTCATCGTTGTATGTTGATTTTAATCTTTTGATCTCCATATTAGCTACTGCCTGCAACTAATTTGTTGCTCAGTGTTTTTCTTTGTTTTGACCTGTGAGGCATTTTCCTCATGGCACACAACTCTGCTGGCAGATTGCATATAATCTCTGCACTTTTTTTCTCCCATATTTTGCATAGTTACAACAAATGCGGATTTACGACTTGAAATGGAATATGTATCTTTTAGAAAGGCTGAGAAAAATATCACTTCAGGTTTAGCTTGAAAGCCTAAACGTGTTTGATTAAAGGAAATATCATGGAATACAGCTCACCACAGAGAGGTGTCACACAGACTTTTTTTAGACCTGCAAGTTCATGATGGGTGAAAGCTGCAATAATTACATTATATTATATGCAGTCAGGATTGAAGAGTTCTGAAAGCAGTGCTAGACCTAAGATGAAGAGGGCTGGGTTTTGTGAATGGCTCAAAGGACTCTCCTAGCCGAGCTTGGTTTGATACAACAGTGGCTTTGTTGAATCCTGGCAACACGGAGCAGGGTTTTGAACAAATATTGGTGATGGAAGTGCAGAGTTGAGAACTTCAGAGGCAAAGTGCAGAGGCTGACATACAGCTCAGCTGCATTTTGGTTGGCCATCAGACAGCAGCTTTTCCCCTTGGTAGCTGATGCTTTAACCTGTCCTGATTTATCATGTGCTTTGTTTGCATTGGCTTTTTCTTTTAAAGCATAGAGAAATAATTTTTGCCTTAGGTTTGCTGTGACTTTTTAAAAAATAACACAGCCTGAATATTGGCAAAATCATCTTTGCTTTGTTGCGTGCCTGTTTATGCTTCTGCACACAAATTGTCTTCTAATATTTTTGACGTTTTGGTCACTAGAAAGGCAGAAAAGCAATTTCTAAGATGCCTATGGGCCAGAAGACATGCATTACAGCAGAGGGGAAAGAATCTGTTAGTTGGTGAAATATAAAACAAATTGGATGAACAGCTGCTGACACTTGTCAGTCAAATAGTTGATAGCATTTTCAGTCTCCATGCCACATGCTTTAAGTAAGTCTGTCAAAAAGAGGATATTTTCGCTGGACTTCCCTGTAAATATGAGAGAAGTTTTGGCCTGATCTATCATTTAAAATTTTGTTGGCAGAAGAATGAAATTTTCCTCTTTTCCCAAAACTGATTGACATAACTGTACAGGCAGATTCTTCATCTAGGTGCAGTTGTACTGGCAGAAAGTCCTTTGACTGTTGGAGCTTGTTCCATCACAGCAATGGGCTGAAGTGAACCAGCAGCAGATCTTTGCATTCCTCAGCCACCTTTGCCAGTGCTCTCATCTATCCACCAGCCCTTATAGGTGCTGCCCAAGGTGTAGCTTTGCTCTGCAGGAGCTGAGCCCTGTCCAGACTGTACTCTGCGGCCAGTAGGGATTTGAACTCAGACTGATATTTTTTAGGCAAAACCAAACCATTTTGGATTTGACATTTCTGCAGGATGGACCCAGGGTGGCTCTTCCTACTCCTGCTACCACAGTGCAGCACACATTTAGGAGAGAGGTGGGCTGCCAGCACCCCCTGGCCGTGTGCAGGGTTAAAGGCAGTGGGGATCAGGGTGCACTCCTTTGCTCAGCCACAGGCTGCAGGCTGTGGAGTGGGAGGTTAAATCCTGATTTGCAGCAATGCTGTACACGAGATCTAAAATGCTCATGCTAAAGTACATAACCTTGAAGCTCAGCTTTTGGGTCCAAACACCTTAAAAATAGTGACTTGGCTAATGCTTCTCTGTTCTGTGGTCAAGCTTCAGGGCTGTGGAATTTCTGAGGTGCTTTTTTGGGGATTGAGGACACAGAAAGCTGTCGCAGGCCACAGGGTCAGTGCTCATGACAGAGGCACTCAGCTGAGGGTGTCCCATCACTGCTGTTTTAGGGAGGTACCGACATGCGTTAGCAATGCACAGCCAAGGAGCCTCTCCTGAAGGCTGCACCCACACTCTCTCATTCAAAAAACTGAGCAGGGCTCACTATTTTGAAAGGTGGCAGGTGGAAGTGGGCTGTGTTTTTACCCAATAAATATTTTGTGTTTAAAAAAAAAAAAAAAAAAAAAAAAAAAGAGACATTTCCAGAGCAGAATCAAGCTGTTTCTGCAGCTCTGCCTGGCTGCCAGCAGAGCTATAAATTTCTATGTCCTTCAGTGCTCTTTGCTACCAGCCTGGTGACCACCCCAGTAAGGCTTTCCTAGGACTCCCTCTTGGAGCTGTTGTCCTTCACATAAATATTTGGGACAGCTGAGGGAGAGGATAAAGAGGGCATGAACACACGTGTGCAGCAGGATGTGTGTGGGTCTCAATCCCCTAGAAAGAAAGGACCAGGTGGTGCTTGCAGCTTGTTCCTTGCTTTGTATCTTGTGAGACTTTGTCAGGGAAGTCCTGGGAGGGCTTCAGGGTGGGATTGAAGGCTCCAAGTATAATGAGGTCAAGGAATAGATATTCTTTGTGTGCATGCCAGTGACAGACTTGCAGAGGCATCGAAACTGGTTTTGATAGACTATGACTTAAACATTCAACTACTATCCCAGTTCCTCTGAGGACTCAGGGCCAAGTAGTTTGAATATGAAGGGGGAGTAAGAAGAGGGAAAAGTTTCCTGTGTCAATGGTCACAAAGCCATACTCCTGCCTAAGTCCCCAGACAGAGCTTTTTCTGGCAATGCTTCCCTCTACAAGCAGCACAGAGCAAGACAAAAATCAACTCTGCTGAGCTACCATCAGGGTTCAAAATTCACCTATTTTGGTGCATCAGATGGTTTTTCAATAGGTAAATGGTGCTAAATGTACACATCCACCACCCCATCCCTAAAGTGAAGCCCCTGGTAATGCCTCTGTTCCAAGAGGGTGGTGTTCCCAGGACACCTGGGAAAGGTGGATGCTAAATGTGTAGGGTGTGGCCATCCACAGCAGATGCTAAACTCTGACACAGAGAGAAGGGACCCAAAAATCCAGCACTGTGGGTGAATATGCTCCAGGCTCCATAACTATTCCAGCCTAGTCTGGGACTCAACACCCCCTCCACAGGCAGTTCCAGAGGTCCCAATCTCCTCCCATATGTCCAGGGAAGGTCTCATGTCTTTTGGGCTCTGGAAGATGGTTTAGTTTAATTGTTCATTATATCAGGAGGGCTCATCCAGGTAGGATGTTTTTCCATTTACCCATCTTTTATTTTTGAGGGATGAACATTTGTCCTGGTCCCCCCAGGGGTTGTATTTGGGGCTAAAGCACACCAGTTCTCTGCTGCTCTCTCAAATGACTGAGACCTGGGCTAGCAAGAACCACTTCTGATGTGAATCAGCTGATGGGAGGGAGCGACTGCAAACTCTCAGTAAACTCTCAGCCTAATGCAGAATCACAGAATAGATTGGGTTGGAAAGGACCTGAAAGATGATCTAGTTCCAACCCCCTGCCATGGGCAGGGTCACTCTCCACTAGACCAGGTTGCTCAGAGCCCCTGACCTTGAACATTTTCAGAAATGGGGTATCCATGACCTCTCTGGGCAGCCAGTTCAAGTGGGCTTCCATTAAACATGTTTTCCATCAAATCAGATTTTTATTGCTTTGTTTGTCTCTGCCCTGTGCTGCTGCAGTTGGCTGCTTTGGGAGAAGTTAAAATACAAGCTGAGGCCTTTTGAAGGAAGGTAAGTGTTGGGTAAGGCTGATGGCCATATAATAACAGGCTGAACCAGAGCAGACATCAATTAGATGTCAAGGGATGAATCACAGGACATAGAGTGGAAATAATGGTGGAAACAGCTGTGGTGGTCATAGCAGAAATGCCCTTGTACCTGGGGAACAGACAGTGTGCTCCCAATCCTGACCTTGGGGAGCAAATCAGGAAACCATCTTCTTAATTAATAAACTAAAGAACACCCATGAGAAAAGAAAATGCCTTTATTCTGTGAGGTTGGGGCTCTTACATCTCAGCTTGGTTTGGTTTTTTTTCTAAGGCAGACATAAAAAGACTCCATAATTTATTATTAGGACATCTGAATAGTTATTTATTGAGAAGCCACAGTTCTCACACTTTTACAACTGTCGGCTTGTATAAGGCAAAAAAAGCAAGATGAATCACTATTTTACACAGAAAGTAAAAGCTCTGGAGAAGGAACTGATGGACATGCAGTTACTGGTCAAAATGCAATGTACATGACATATATAAAAACCATTGTGAAACAGAGGAATTGTAAATTATGGTTACAATCTACCGAAATAAATATTCAGTATATTATTATAAACACATTTGTAGAGTCTAAGATTGTAATTAAAGTTGTCTTTGTACATACACAGTTATTTGAAATTTAAACAAAAATGTAACATTTAGAGGAGCAAACGTCAACATAAAACAACTGCTTTGGACTTGTAATGTGGCATGATATATCCATAATGATAGGATTAATCTGGTGTGGCAATTAGAATGACTAATCCTTTGGGATGTAGTCTCTATGGAGTTAACTGCATATTGAAGGGAAGAGCCTGGTACATTAACAAGGATGCAGAATGATTCAAACGGCTGTCTGGGTTTGTTTGTTTTCTGGTTTTTAAATGAACAGAGAGAACAAAAAAATCATTTGTAATTGCCTGGTTTTTCTTTTAAAAACAAAGCTGTTTTTTTTTAATTAATTTTAAGCAGTTGGCATCCACAGAAGAGAAAAAAATGAAAGGACTCAAGTCACTCATCTTCACAACAATTTACCATCAATGTATATACAGTACATTAATGAAGCATTGTTTAAACTTTTAATAACAGGGACACACCTAGGATGTTTTCTATGTAGTTTTTCCATTAACAGTATTAAACAATGGTGCTCCATATTGCTTATGAACATATAGATATGAAATTAGGAAACTGATGAATCAAAGAGAGGTGCTAATCTTATTACCACACAGCTAACATGGCATTTGTATTGGTAAACTTCTCATGGGCATTTAGAGCTGACATAAAAATTCCTAATGTGGCTAACTGAGTTAAAGACGAGGTACATGCACGGATACCAGGCCACCCCCAGCCGGTGCTGCAGCTTCCCTAGTCATCCTCTTCATCCTCCTCATCGCTGTCCTTCATGGTGATCCCCTGGAGCCCCCCGCCCTCGCTGACCGACGCCGTGGCCTCCTCCACCGTCAGCCGGTTCCGGATGGTCTCGTAGGTTTTGCTGTTCAGGGTGGAGTCCAGCACGCCTTGCAATCGGAAATCCCGGTACGTTTTCTAAAGCACAGACAGGCAGAGGTCAGAGACAACACCAGCTTGCCCTGCTTTGCTGCAGGAGTCAACCTGTGTCCTCTCCCTCATGGGAAAGGCTGGGATACCAGGGAAATCCCAGGCCCAGGGACACCAGGGAAATCCCAGCCCCAGGGACATTTTGCATCACCTGGGAAGTGCAGAGACCACAGGAGCACCACTGCTGGCCACCACTCTGGCACGTTTAGGGTGCCTTGGGCAACAAATTAAAGCTCTGTGAGTCCAGCCCTGCCTTTGTGGGCCGGGCTGGGAAGCTTCAAAGCAGCTCAGGGGAGCTTTGCATAGGCTAGGCTGGTGTCTAAAAAGACATCAAAGCAATATAAGGCTGTGCTCCAACTAACTTCCCTTGCTCCTGGATGTGTTCATCCTGTCTCTCATGTCAGTTATTTCTCTTCAAGCAGCAGGATGCTTATCCCCTGTACCCACAGACTGATTACACATTCCTGGAATGCTCCATATTAAACAATCCTACCTACAGTATAGGGATTAAATAAACTAAGTCCAGGATACTGGACAAAATTATTGACGTATAAATATAAGCACGGGGCATTTGTTTCTTAAATCTCCCTTTCTTCACCTCAATCTGGAATTGTATTTCCATGGTTCCCATATTTCCCTTGTTATTACAATTAACATATCTTATATGAATTTATGTTTAAAAACTTCTCAACTCTGTGAGATAAAACCCTGGTCTCGTTGTTCATTTAATTTTGCTCTGTGCTCTGCATAGAAACTATTTACTGTTCTGCTATTTCAGAAAGTCCTTGGGTTTGTTATAGCTGCTTCTGAATGTAATATTGGTATAAATAAAACACAAGGAAAAAAGCTTTCCTCAGCTAGCTGACAAGTAGGAATAATCTGTCTGTGCCTGTTGTTTTCAGTTATGAAAAGCACATTTAATACATTTCAGTTTTAATTTATTCATGCCTTCAATGTGTTCACTGCACACAAGACCATAAACATTATGAAATACCAGACCAAAAAGCATTAGATAGAACCTAAAATGATCAAAAATATATTTACCCCCTTCTGTGATCTTATTATTTCATGTAAACCACTGTGATTTCACACTGAAATAATTATCATTAGTCCAAGGCATGCACACACACACATATACACATACACGTGCACTTAAGGAAAAAAAAGCCACTTTCAGGGTATGTTATCTCACCTTTGTGATCTCTTAGAGTTGATTATATACACCCATTGTAAAAGAAACAACTTCAATTAACTATAAGAACAGTCTCATTTGCATTCTGACAATAATCACAAGCCATAGCTGGGCTTAAACGTTTCCAGCAAAATAGCGTTAAAATCTTTTGGGTTGATTTAACCCATTTTAACACCAGAGCTCACTGGTGTGATCAGTGAATTAGTCCACAAAAAGGCTAATTTCGGTGCAGGTAAGGTCAAATAGCAAGAGAGTTTAGTTTTTGTTTTTAATGCAAGGAGTTACTTTGTTCTTATTTGCACACCTGTATTTTACATCTCTGTGCATTTAAAGTTCCTGTTTATCCAGTGCTACATGCCACAGACACAGCTATCTTAATTAAAGAATTTTAACAAATCATTAATTTATCTGCCAGTGCCAGTTTGCCTAAGCACACATGCCACACCCATGCAGGCACACACACACACACACACACACACACACACTCCTCAGGACATCGAGGGGTCCTGGGAGCATCTTGGGTCTTACCTTTACTATCCTAATGAGAGTTTTCAGTTGGTAGATGTGGAGCTGCAGGTCCATGCGGTCTGTCAGCCAAGTGCACACAACACTCATGGAGCTGGTGTACCATTGCTGCAAGAGAGACACGACTTCTCCAGCACCCGGGGCTGCGTGCCTTGCCCTGTCACTTGTGCCCCCAGCATCCCCTCACACCCACCTTTGCCACCTGCCAGCCTGCTCAGAGACTGAGAGGGGAAACAGGCATCTGCTCTTACACAGAATTTCCATGCATGAGCTTTTAAATTTCAATAACAACAATAAACTTATTAGGAGGGTAACGGCCACCAGTAAGTGCCACAAGGTTTTGTAATGTGATTTTGCCATTGATGGCACTTGCTATGTTTTAACCTGTTTCCCCCCCTCAGTGAGAGCACAGTCCTGTCTTTAAGGATTTCAGTCCCACACTCAGGTTACTTACCATCTTCAAATTCAATGATAAATAGCCACGGGATGAGTCTGGGTCCCCAAGGGTGAGCAGAGGGGAGGCTCATGGGGAGCAAGGTTTGGCTGTGGGGAAGGATGCCAGTGTAAGCACCTACGGGTGCCTGCCCAGGCTGTGTGGGAAATGCTCTGGTTTCACTCTCACAGTTATGAAAGGTGGAAAAGCAGCAAAGAAATCAGCTTGTTTCATGCTGCTGAACTCACAGGGCCCCTCCAGGGGCTGAAATTGTGCTGTTGTCTGTGAAAAAGGCTTGCAGCAGTGTGGCAGCAGCCTGCTGTTCCCGCAGTGCAGGAAGGCTCTGGTGGGCTGTGGATCAGAGCCCTACGTCTGATGCCACACAGATGAGCAGTGAGCCTTCCAGAGCACAAAACCTCCCCACGATGCTCAGCACAAGGGGTGGTTACAAAGCAGGCAAAACCCCACCACACCTCTGTAGGCACAGTCACACCCTTCTCGTGATCTCTCTTACATGCAGAGATCAAATCCCATATTGCAGACCAGATACAATTAATCTAGAACCAGTTAAAATACTAAAGAAACCCCACCAGAACAGCTGATGAAAATCCTGATAGAGCACCATCCAAGTTAGTCTGGGGTGCAGCTGCCTCCCAGCAAGCAGTGCCCAAGTCAGGTCTTGCTGCCCCCCTCAATGCCCCCTCAGCTCGGGGGTCTCTGCCCTTTTCCTGCTGGCTGTGGAAGCTGCCAGTGCAGGAGGGGAATGGGGACAACTGAACATTCTGTAATTGCTAAACTGAGTAATTTGTTACCCTCCATCTTTTGACACTGGCACCCACAAGGTGGCATGAGGCTCACCAAAGTAAACAAGTCTAAGCTAAACCAACCCTGCACCACAAAAACATGTGCTCAACACACATCTCTGAACTGTGTGGCAGTGCACTCGGGAGCTGCATGGGAAAGAGTTTTCCCCCCAACTCCAGTGATGTTCCTCTACTTAAATTTCTACACCACCTCTTTAAAAAATGGAGGAAATAAGGAGATGAAAGAGTCACCGAAGAAATGGCATGTGGTGACCTCATGCTCAATGCTTACACCTTGTGCAACTTGTGGCAGAGTTTCTGCTGACCCTCCATCTCCAGGACAGAAAGCTGGCAAGAGCTTGGATGAGACTAATTGAGACTGGCAAGCAGGAGCTCTCAGCTGTCACCTGAGGTCCTGGGATCACACTGGGGCTGAACAGTGAGTGAAGCAGCCTGGGTAGCTGGTGTGGACTTGAGCACAGGAGACATGAAGGTCTGGTGGGGCTTCATAACTTCCAATCCCTCAGACTAGTGTGAGAAGTCAGAGTGTCCCTGGATATCTCCCAAGGATCACAGGTACTTTGACCCAGGACAGCCAGCAGCCAGCTGGTGGTTGGGTGGCACAGAGGAACTGCTGTCACTGTGGGATCTGCCTGGGTTCCCATGAAATGCTGCACACCCACACGGGCAAAACAGAGAAATTGTTAATGTTCATAAAACTGCCTTTCTGCAATCAGAGCTTAACTGAGTCATGCTCTTGGGTGACATTAGCTGTGATCCAGGGCTGTGCTGGCACATGGATGCCCAGGTCAGCCAAACACCTCCTTCCCCTTCTGCCACCTCTTCAAATGGGAGCCCCCAGAGGAAGGGCACAACCGTGTGTTACACACACACGCCCTCTCCCTTCCCCTGTCGCCTCCCATCTTCCACAGAATGAACTGCTGGGTGTTTGTGTCAACTCTACATGAGCTGAGAAGTCCCTGGCAGGGGCAGGTCCTGCCATTTCTGTCTGTCCCACGCCACACACGCCCACACGGCTAAGTGATCCCAAACAGAAATTATAACCTCTGCCTGGAGGTTATTGGCAAGGTGACTTTGCTGCTGTGAGACCATCAGAGTAAGCAAAATTAAATGCTTTTCTGTGTTTCTGGAGGGCACTTCAACACTCTGGGCTCTGGGGAGATGCAAACTCCCTGGAACCAAATGTGAATTGCACCCCTCTCCTCTCGAGCACTGGCTGACAAGGGCTCAGCCAGGCGTAGCGCTCGGCTGCATGAAAGGAGCTCTCTTTCTCAAAGCCAACTTACTCCTAAGACTTTCTGCTTTATGAGAAAGAGACAAAGTCTAATTCATTGATCTTGATACACAAAACCGTCACGTCACTTCATAGAGCACACACCAACTGCTGAATTTAAGCCCTGCATATTCATAAAAATAAGTTAGCCCATAAATTAAATGTTCCCTTTAGCTATCGCTAGTGTTGATGTGCTATAAGACGCATAAGCCCTCTGATTCATGACTAACCTACCAAAGAAGATAACATTTGCATATGACTATATTATTAAAAAAACAACAAAAAAGCCAAATGCTCCTAAACAGAAACGTATTCACCTCAGACAAAAGAGCACAGAGTGGTCCTGTAGGGACACAGGCCACCTTGCTTTCCCCAAGGGGGTCTGCTATTCCCTCAGGGGCAGTGGAGTTCATGCTGGGGACACGGGGTCCCCTTGGGGATCCAGTTCAAGGCTTGTGGCTTGTCCCCAAAGACAAGGGGCAGAGGCCACAGCCCAAACGGAACTCTGGGGCCCTGTCAAGGGGTTTGCAACACATTTCTGGCACATTTCTGGAGCCACAGCACAGCTGTGGCATGGGCACACCAAAGTAAATACCATAAATATATTTTTTGCAAAAAACTCCTCATGCCTGGTTGTAAAGAATGAATAGACCCCACTGATGGTCCAGGCCCATGGAAAAAAACCCACATGTAACTCACTGTAGTACACACACATTACTGGTGCTACCGGCATCTTTGTCCCTCACCTAGGGGACAATTTACACTCAGTCTGGGGGCACAGGGTGAGGAGAGGCTGTGAAGTCTGCATCCTCATGGATGCATGATGGGTACCACTCATCCAGCAGGATGTCAGCAGGGCTCTGGCAGAGGCAAACCACAGCCCTGTGGCTGCACACCATGATCCAGCCCCAGCAGAGGAAATGCAGATATTATCAGAGCCCAGTCACTGCAAGCAAGTACTGTATTTGTACAGACAGGAATTCAAGCCCTCTTTCAGGTTTGTTTTCCTGCTCTCCTGTCTTTCACAGCAACCCTCATTGCTGGTTGCTAGGCTGGGTAGATGAGGTGGGCCATGGGCTGGCTGGGATGCACCAGGATGAGCATTAGAGGACCTGGAGCATTACAAGAGGTGCACTTTTATGGCTGCCCATCCAACACCCCAACCAGCTTGAGCAATAGACTTCCTTGTTCCCCAGCCCTCTGCCTTCTTTTTTTTTTTTCTTTGAATGCAAAAACATGATCAATAAGTTCCTGAAATAGCAAGTTTCTCTCTGAATACATAAATTGTAGAAATTGGTATGAATAAATCTGCAAGTAGCACACTGAATGTGGCACATTTTATCAAAACCCAGCCCTGTGCTGGGTTCCTGCGCTTTCCGGGAGGTGGTGTCATTACACACACCCAGGAACATCTGCAAACCCCCGTTCTCTTTGGTGTGAGCTGAATGGAAGCATGACCTCCTGTTCCTTGCCATGAACCTTGAGTTCACACTCATATTTTACATGTTACAGGAAGCCACAGCTCACCCCAGGAGTGCTGCAAACAGAATCTCGTAAGCCAGATGCAACACTGCTTCTTAAGGCACCTGAAGGAGCTGTATTCTTCATTCAAAAGCTTACATACTAGTAGCTTAAGGTCACTTCAGCTTTTGTAAAGAGTGGGACAAAACCAGGAATGCTTATAGGGCTGGGTTGTCAGCAGGGTAGCAGAGGGATTACAAGGAACCTGTGACTCTGCCTCTTTCTGCCTTTACTGGTAGTTTTTTTGTGTGTGAACAAGTGCCATACAACAGATTGAGGCTGGTATAAAGGCCTGGGACTGTGCAAGAGCACCCTGCTGAGCCTCAGCTGTGCTTGCAATTAGCAATAGGCATGAAATGATTATTGTTGTGGTGGCTGATGGCAATCTGAAGTGACAAGTTTTATGGGGGAAGTTGTAGTAGGGATGTTCAGCAAGTTTCTGCAAACCATTAATCGAAGGCTGCAACACAGTTTAGTCAAAGCTATTTTATGTCATTCCAAAGGTCTCACAAGGATGCTGAAAGAATATTTTTCTGCTCTCAGTGCCTTGGAACGGAGTTTTTCTAGGTCAGGGATTCTTTACTGCCCTATTTAGTGTCAAAAATACCCATTTGCCTCAAATTAGCAGAAAGCTTGTAGTTAAGGGCTAGAGATTAGGCATACAAAATTACTCAGCAGGTGACTGCTGGGTGGATTTGGGGTTGAGAAGTCTTTAAAACTGACTACAAGACATTATATACTTCTGACAAAAGAACATAGTAATCCTACCTGCTTGCTTTAACCACTGTTGTTTGTCTATTATTATGTGCTTTAATGCTCATAAGAGCAAAACTACTGGTGATACTACTCAATTACCATAGTAACTCTCCCCTATGACCTCTTATTTCAGTACTCGCTTTCCAACCAGAACCAATCCAAGCAGGGCAAATCTATTTAAAACTGTGACACACACTGCACAAAGAGGCTCCGAATGCTGGCTGGCTCCCTCTCTTTGTCCGGGACATGGGCTTGTTTTGAAATGCTGAAAGGCAGCTTTGAAATGAACCCTTGAATTCAAGGTGTTTCAAAGATGAGGAACTGGATGCTGGGCGGACGCCACCACAGCATCCCCGAGCTGGCCCGCACCAAGTGAGGGGACCACAGAGGTGGGAAGGGAGAGAGGAAGAGGTTGACTGTGAGTCTTATTTCCCAGAAATAAGAAAGGAAAACTGAACCTGCTCTCAGGCAACAGCTCAAAGTGACTTGATCAGTCAGGAAGAAAAAAAAGATAAAATTACCAACTCTTTGTTTCTGGAATTTGCATCCCTGTGCAATGAGCCAGAAGCTCAGCTGGTGGAAGGCTGTGGGGCTGTGATGATTTACAGCTGCTGACAGCTGACAGAGTCATGTCCATCCCAGTCCTGGGTGGCCCTGAGATCAAATTGGGTATTAGGTGTTGTCACATATATTCAAGGCGGCCACCTCCCCTGAGCAGGTGTTATCTCCACAGGGAAGGCAGGGATGCAGCCACAGCAGCACAGGGACATGCTGTGTGGGGACCAGCCCTGTGCACACAGCTGCCAGTGTTGAGGCAGGACTTGTGTGGAGAGTGGGAGCAGGAACTCTTTAGGAGCAGCCTGCCAGCCCCAGGCACCACATTCCTTCCTGCACTCAGTGTGCCCAGTAGCACAGCCAGGTTTGTACACCAGAACTGTCTCCAGCCCAGACTGCCCTATGGCAGCCATGGAAGGATAATTCTTGTCCATTCAGTCTTTTGTGGCCACCAAAGTGTTCCTCTCCACCTTCCCTCAACGTTTCTTTCGCTGTTGACTCCAGGCAGTCATTGTTGTTCCAAAAACTTGGTAAAGATGGCAAGCCCAAGGGCCACACAGCCAATGCAGATCCTACTCTTGTCTAGCAGAAATAAAGAGATGTTCCCAGCATGAACATACATTTTACACAATCCCTTTTCCAAAGGCCAGCTCTGCTGGGATGCTGGCTGTGGATGAGGGCAGTGTTGGGATGGAGTGTGACTCTTGCCCTGCTCCCAAGCACTGCTAGCAAAGTCTTGGCCAGGCTGGCAGAGATGAGGCCAGCTGTTGTTCAGGCTGTTCTGGAAACCTGAGTTTTGTGTTGCTGAAGAAGATGTGCTGTGCCCCAGGCTGGGAGAGTGGGGATAGAGCAGGGACAGGGCCTTGGTGACACAAGTATGTCTGAAATGCTTGAGTTAAGATCTGTGGCAGTGGCCCTGGAGGAGGAAGTAGCAGAGCTGAGGTGGGTAAAGAGCCACAGGCACTCAACCACAATCATCATTCTGGTCCCCCAAGTCAATGAGACTGAGATGGACCTTCTGCCACACAATGAAGAAGGAAGAGGCACATCTCTCCCCTGCAAGCACACATTTTCTGGATGACAAGCTGAGACCTGTCCATGCAGCAAACCCCATTCCATCTGTTCATCAGCTTTCTTTGCCACCACTCAACAAAATCCATACTGTGCTGTGGGTATTACTCCACAGAGCCTTGATGATGGGCTCCCCTGCCCTGCCCTTCGCTGGGACCAAAAAACCATCCAAAGGCAGCTCAGCATTTGGAGCTATAAAACCTCCTCCAGCACAGAGGGCCAAAGCTGCAGTGGGCTCAGGGCTGAACCCCCAGGCAAAGAGCATCTGGTCAGGTCAGCATCTGGCTCAGTCACATCCTGGCCACAGCCATGGGTGGCACCAATAATGACCCAGTGACTCTTTGGATTTACACCTGCCAAGGATTTGGACCATTCCCCCAAGCTGGGCAGGGCACAAGGCTCAGGGCACTGAGAATGACATTGCTGTGAGTGCCCGGGTTTTCCAGAGGCACAGAAATTGGTGTGACACTGCCCACGTTACAGAAATAAGTTTAGTGGCTGCGACTCTTGCAGCACACAGCTAACCATAAAATAAGCAATGAGTTAATATTGTAGGCATTGATCAGCTAGTCTTACAATTAATGCTTCCAATAAAAAAAAAAAGCTCCCCTTTTATTCAACAGAATAAGAAATTAAACACTTGAGGGCTCATTCTAAAGAATGAATGAAATTGAATAAGCTACCTAGCACTTGAGATTCCCAGCGAGTGCTTGAATAGAGCAAACCTCCTGAGTTGAATGGATTGCCTTTTGGGACCAATTTGTCTCTTTTCACTCTTTATTCCTCCTTTTTTGCTGACAGATGTACAAAGGCGGAACTGCGCTGTGCAGCTTAGCTACATGCACCCACAGCAGCTGTCACTTTTGTCGAGCAAGTTAATCAAGCAAATGCCACCATATCCCACTTTCTATAAGGAACAACATGTTATAGACAGTAGTCTTGGGAGACAGGGAGGGAGGGAGAGAGACTTTATTTTAACTTTGAGTAGCTGGTATTTTTTTTTCCCCTCTGTGTGTAAAAAAAAAAAAAAAAAAAAAAAAAAAAAAAAAAAAAGGAGAAAAAAAAGAAACAGCCAAACCTGGTAGCACAAGCTGACACTTTTGTTTTCCCATGGAACAAATATTTAATATGATTTTAACTCTAATTTGTACTAGAACGAGAGCTGTCTGGTTTTAATTAAATTTAAGGGACTTAGGGGGACACAGTTAAAAAAAGAAATAGAGGCTTTTTGTTTGCATTAACGCTTGTTGATAATAATATATTGATTGTCAATTGCTAAGCCCAAAAGATTAGTGTAGTAAATACTATTATCTGAATGCCACAAGTGAAGTGCTAGCTTCCCGTCCCTGCTTTTTCCTTTGTGAGGCACTTTGAATCACTGGTTGTTATTTATACATTTTCTTTGATAAAACCAACTTGTGTGGCTGATTTTTTTTTAAACCCTGCCTCATTAAGTGTATAATAGCATTTACGTGTGGGGCTTTCTGCTTTTTAGCCTTTCAAGCTTAAGCTTATATTCCTCTCTCACAACCATGTTTCAAAACTTGAGATGTTCACAAACAATTGGATACACACCAATATTGTATATATCAGATGCTCTCTTGCTATTGCCAAAGACTAGAAAATAACAGAATATTATCCACAGAGAGTAAATAAATAGTTATCATCCTGCTATGCTGCTGCATGCCAGATAACAATGCTGTCCGGTCATTAGGCAGCTTTTTGTGGTACGTAATTCTTTAAGTTAGGTATGAAAAGCCAACATCAAAAGTAGGTCTGTCGGTGCAGCTCTACAGAGCACACACAGAGCACTGGGAGGGCTCCAGGCAGCCCTCGGGTTGCTGGTAGAAAGGCTGGGGGTTGCTGATTCACCCCTAAATTCAGACCCTTTGGAAAGTATCTTTCAGAAAATAAATCTAAGTTTTGGTGACAGTTTGCACTGTGCTAATTTAACTTCTCTGCAAGGTCTTTGCCATGGTATGTTCAGGGACCGCACACACGAACTGTCAGCATTTGGGATTCGTGACCCCTTTGCCAAACTGGGGACCCCACATCTGCACCTCTCCCCTGTGAGAAAAGCCTCTGTTAGCTGTGCTCAGCAGGGCTCTGGGCGAGTGGTCCTCACAGCAGGCTACATGACCCTCATTTTCAGAACTAAACCTCTCTATAAAATTCCATATAAAATTCTAGAGATCTGGCAAAGTGCTAGCAATTTGATAAAAATCCCCTGAAACCTCAGGGTCTTTTTTTTTTTTTTTTTTAATAAATTTTTGACCTTGTTCTACCAAAGCCTTGTGAGTAAGCCTGGAGTCTCCCAGGTCATACTCACACTGAGCTATTACTGAAGTAAAAGTATTTTTTTCCCGTGGTATTTTATGTACCACTATAATGCTATCACTGCAAGTACACACAGCGTGTTCCTCAACATCCACCCCAGAGCTGTGAATTCTGGATGCCTTTTACTCTATTTTATATTCCTTAACTAAGAAATTTCATTCTTGTTGACAACGTACCAATATGAGGAAGTTACAAAGTCAAAGGGTCTCGATATGAAAATAATTTGTATTATTATTTAATAAAGTCACAGTCCCTAACGTTGCCTAATAGGGTTAAGCTGCTAGCCAGAGCAACTCATCATCTGTCTAGGATGCAAATGGCATCACCGAATTACATTATTTTTTTCCCCCCTCCTTTCCCAAAAATAAACCACAAAACAACTTTGAATCGCGCAAGAGCTCTGCCTCCCGGCAGGGAAGAGCATTCAGAAGGAACACAGAGCGCAGACCCCGGCGCGTGGAAGTGCCGCACGCTCTTTGCAGTACATATGGCACCTGAGAGCACCCACTGCTCGGGGATCTCGGCTCCGGGTGTGCTCAGCCTGCCGCCTCACCCTCCACTGCCTGCGGGCTGGACCTGGCGGGGCTCGGCAGGCCGGTGCCACAGGTGTTAATGGGAGGGAGGCCGGGGCTTCTGCCTGTGCTGGTGAGATTGCACAAATCCCCTGCCCTCCAAAGGGGCACGGCCCGACCTGTGTGTTCCTGGCTGCAGACTTCTCCCTGCTCTTAACCCGAAATTTTATTCCTTTTCAGAGAAGATAGGGAGGGTCAATATCTTTTGTGTTGGTGGGGCCAAGGTCCCCAACAAGCAGATGTGCCCAAGAAGCTCATCCCCAATAGCCCCTGCTCTCGGTGCTGCACAAACCACTAACACCTACACGTGTCCTGTGCATCTGTAACTCCACAGGCCACGGTGGGGGCAGGTTTGTTTGTGCTGACCCTCAGTGAAGCTTTGCAGGCACTCTCAGCACACAGGCAAAGGCTTCCCACAGCAGGGACACAGCCAGAAAGGGATCTGCAGCAGTACTGCTCCTTCAGGGAGAGGAACAACTCCGATGCTGAGGATATGATGCCTTGTACTCCTTCAGGTGGCCCCGAGCTGTATGTCAGGGTGGTCTGCTCTGCTAACTAGACACCAAAGTCTGTCTAGCCAAGAGCCATACACTCACATCCCTGGCAGAAGTGATGGGGGAATATGCCAATGACTCTCCTTCTGCCCTGGGGAGAATCTCATGGAAAAAGCAACTGCATTGCTGGCTCCTCTCTTCCTACCACCAGGGATATCCTGGTCCCAATCTGCTGGGGTTTGCTGTGAGCAAACACCAATGCCAGCCCACTCCTAGATCATCTCTGAATCCATCCCAGCCACGTGCTGCTGAACTGGCTCTGAGGAGGGCAGACTCACCAGGCCATGTGCTGGTCAGGGCTGGATGGAGGGCAGCAGGCAGAGAAAACCGCAGGGGACACCCCTGTGCAAAGAACTACTGGTCCATGGCAGGGGGTGCAGGAGTTTGTGCTCATGGTGATCTGGGAAGGAAGCAGGCTGCCACCCCGAACTCCTCTCCCATCCACAATGTCCTCAAACCAGGGACATCCCATGCTTAAACCTGTTGGGTTTCCAGGCTGAGTGTCCCAGCAGGTGCCTCATTTCCCCTCTGAGACTGGACAGTCCTAATCTTGTTCATACACTGAATTACACCCTCCAGAGAATGCTCCCTTTAGGTAACAGGTAAAGCCTCTCCTGGCTACATGAACCCCTGAACTGGAAGACTCTGCCTTTCCAGGCTGTGCTGGCATGGAGCATCTCATATCCCTGCTCACAGAGTGGGGGCCTGGGCACACCACCAGGTGGGCTCTGGGCGCTGAGCTCTCTCTCCTTCACTGCAGATACAGCTCTGCAAAGTGCACAGCATTCCCTAGGAACTGCCAAATCAAATCCCCCAAAACCTGCTGCTTTGTAGGAATTTGCAGACCTCCCTTTTCCTAAATGAAAGAGCTTCTGCATAAAAACCTATAAAGGCACACAAACAGAAAACCACTTCTGTACGGATGCTTGTTCTCAAATACATTTTTAACCTATAAAATATTCTCTGCTTATTTCCATTTTTCAAAAAAGAAATGAAGTTGACATGTTAAAATCTGAGTTTCTATTTAAAGCAGCCTAGTAAAACACAATATCCACACAACTGCTATTTTTCTGTCCTGATTCCAGAGCCCTGTTAGTGTGAGGCAGTGATGATAAAACTGGCTGCACACTGGCTCAGTAAGATGCACAGCAGTGCATGCTATAGAATACTTTCATTATACTTGTTATCAGTTTAAATTGGAAGCTGTCATGAAGTGGGACTTGATAAACTTAATCTGCTTCTTTTATAGCCTTCCAATTCCAAAAAAAGTAGCTGGAGGCTGCCTGGACATCTCGGGCCCAATTGCAGCAGCTCCCCTGGTCTCCTTCCTGGGGTTAAACACCGGACGCAGGGCGCTCCCTGCCCGAGTCCCACCAGGCATTTTTGAATGCTGATATCATACATCCAGGGCCAGGCTTAAGGGAGCACCGGGAAAGGAAAGAGCCGCAGATCAAGAGAGACAAAATGACCTGGGACGGCTAATCCGACACGCACCGCTGGCTGGCGCGGGCTGAGCAGCGATTGTGTGGGGCTGGGATGCGGCGGGAGAAAAGGAAAAGATGGATTGAAGGCGCTGCTGGAAATCAGACAATTCGTCATTGTCCGCTCAGAGAGAGGCTCTCCCCTGTGTGCGCCGAGAGTTCCTTTGGGCAAAGGCTCTTTGCACAGCCTGGAGGGAGGGAGGGAGGGAGCAAAGCCGCCGGCTCGGGGTCAGCCCCGCGCACCTGCGGGCACCGGCCCTTCCCACGCTCCTCGCTCCCCTGGACGCAGCTGGGACCCGCAGGAGCCGCGGCTCACCAGCCACCTCCAGCCTCTCCTCCTGATGACCCACAGGACTGGAGCTCCAATTAGCTACACAGCCTCTTACACTTAGTGGAAGGCAGAGTGCACCCTGTAACTCATCCGCGGTTAGAAATGTCCAGAGAGCTCCCGGTCAGAGGCTGCTCAGAAAAAGGCTCTGGATGGATATTTCTGTAGTTCTGCTTCCCCAAAACCGTGGCTACTCACATCTACCAGGAAATAAATGATCTTTCATTCAGTGTCAGCCCCAAAACACAAATCTCTGACGCTCAAAAGCGCGGTGCAGATGATGTTAGCAAGCCTATGCTGACCTTAACGTAACGGAGCAATCAGTCTGCCTTCTTAGAATGATTAATGGAAAATCTCCTCTGGAAAAGAAATCAAATTAACTGTCTTCAACCAAATGTCTACTGGAACACGAAAAGCTGTTCTGATAAAGACATTTAGGAGGGGAAAAAACCCCTTTCAAGCATGTAAAATCCAGTGACAGATCTAGGATTTATTTTATTAAGACTCTCCCTAAAATAAATTAAATGGAGCCTACTTAAATGAGCACTTCAGGAAAAAAGCCTTGCTGTGGCCATGTGCCCAGTGCATGCCTGGGCTGTGTGAAGCTAACAGAGGGGAATATCAGAGGACAAGGGCTGGCTCTGAGGAGTGGTGTCAGTGCTAAGCTCCTCTCCCCATTCCTGTGTCACTCCAAGAGGACACATGGGGAGAAAAAGAGGCTGTAGAAGGACAGTGCACTCTATGCCCCCTCTGGACAAAGAGAATTTGTCACCTAGAAGATATACTGACAACTGCCACCACAATTTTATGGGTTTTTTGCAGCAAAAGTCCTGCAATGAGATCAACTCCAGGTCCAGGTCTGAGCCTTGCCAAGCCAGCAAAGGCTCTGGCTCCTCCAAAGATGTACAGGGAGGAAAAAGTAAGCTGCGCTCCCTTGAGATCAATGTGCCTAATTGTCTTCATTTCACAACTCACTCTGGAAAGGGAGAGAGGGGAAAAAAAAAAGCAAAAAACAAGGCAGAAGAAATAGCTCCGTGGAGGCCATATCAGGATGGGAGTGGGAGAGAGTTAGTGCCCTAATGAGCAGTCTAGCTGCGTGGGAGGGAAACAGGTTGTTGTCTGTCTAAGAGAAAGCGGTGAGTGTGGCTACAAGCAGATATGAGATGGGAGCCCAGCGCGCAGCCTGATATCCGTTCTTCCCCTGATCCTGCAACCCGGCCTCCTGTGAGTAATTCTAACTCACAGTGTAGCTCCACTGACTCACAACCAAGGCTTTTGAGATTGAAGAGGGGAAGGCGAAGGGAGGATGGGAAGGGCTCTGTTTTGGCATTTGATCGTGCCGTGCAAGGCTTACGGTCTAGCAAGAAATGCCATGATCCTGCAAGCACGCCTTGAAGGAGCTGCCAAAATTCAAGTGAGTAACCCTGCTGGGGGCAAAAGCTTTGATTTTAAGAATAAGCTAATGCCTCAGTGTTTGCAGAGGACTTGCTGAATTAACTGATCTAGCTGTGTTTTGTATCTTTTCAATATACTCAGGTGTGCTATCAGGCTCTAATGTGTAGCTTCTGAAACATATGCTGAGCTGCCTGTGGATCCTCCAGTGATAAATGCTTATGCAGGCTCCTGGAAACGTGTATAAGGATTTTGCTGAAGTCTTGAGACTCACACAGTGTTTTGCATCCTTATTATCTCTGATATTTAGACATCAGATACCAGCAAGGGCAGCCTGCTTTGGAAACATGAGGACAGTCCTGCATCATGTCCCCAGCACTCCTGCTGGGCTCCTGGCTGAGGGAAGAAACCCCAAATCCGTAAAAATCCACCAGATTCACCAGGTGACATCTACCTTGGGATATCACTGGGGCTTCCTAAAAGGCTGACTCAGCTGAGCCTGAGGGACAGGATTTGATGCTGGAGCTTCAGCCAGGGGCTTTTGCCTCCCTGAAGGTGGTGGGAAGGAGATGCTGGCTCCCCTAGCTGATGAGAGGAGCTGGAGACTGTTCCTCTGCGCTGAGGACAGCCAAGCGTAGAGCAAACCCTGGTCTCCCCACTGCCCTCTCTGCTACACCTGCCAGACCCTGCTAATCCCACCCTGCCATCAAGACTAAGAGCTGTTTCTGCCTTGCAGAGAAGAACAGGCTCATTTCTCATTTCTGAAGTAAACTCTCCGTCTGCTATCCCGGCTGTGACACAGACCAAGGGAGCTGAGCACTCACAGTGACAGTGAAGTGGTAAAACTGCCTTCTGCAAAAAGCACGGTGGCTGCTGCCACCTCGGCGGGCGGTATCACTGCGTGATTAAGTTCTTACCAGACTTTCTGGTAAAGGCAACCTTCCTGATCTGATAACTGCCAAGGACAAGCCAAATACACAGGGTCAATCCATGCACACTTAATCTCCAGAAGGCAGATTAAGTGTATAATTGACCCATATAATCCATGTATCATCTCCAGTGAAATGTTTTCTATGTCCGGTTTAGGCAGACATGAGGCCCGTAAGACAGCGATCAGAGACACAGAATTACCATTGCAGTGGATTTCATCAAAGTTAGAGATGGCTTTTTAATCATTGATCTCAGAGACTGCTAGATTTAAGCAGATGAACTAGCACTAAGCACATCTGTTTTAATCCTTATCTTCTACTCAGGCTGGTGTCTTCAAGAAGTACAAGGAGGAAAAAAATAAATTAATTTTTTTTTTAGGTCCTCGCAATCTTAGGAGCTTCTCTTGGTGTTTTGATCCCTCATATCAAAAGCATGTTTTTGTTTTTTTCGGTAAGATATTGAATTAATCATCAGAGAGAAAAATGCCATCTGCGCTATTCAGGGACTGCATCAGGATGCTGGAATTCGCAGGATCTTGGGGAGCTCACCCGATGTTCAGTAGCCTTTTGTGTATGTGCTACTCACTTTGGCTGAGGAGAAATAGTCACCCTATGTTTTACATTGGTGTTTACCAATTTATGTAGAAGAAAGGTTGGCATTCACACTATCTACTAGTCAATCATAGACTTTCTGGATCACATATGTTGCGACGGGTTGAAACCTATACTGTGAGTATCTAAAGGGTGTTTGTAAAGATATACACACATACATGGATTTAGAAATAACTTCTGCCAAAGGGCATGACCCTCACAAGTAAAACTCCCACTGCCTTCAGACAAAATGACGGATGTATAAACTCTGATCCTATGAAATTCTGAGTGACCTAAGACAAAGAGGACCTGATTTTTGCAGGATTGGTCTGAAGACTCAAGATCGCCCTGAAGATATTTTCCCATGTTTAAGATACACCCACCTGCTTCTGCCTCATTGTTCCTATAAAAAGTCCCATTCTGCATGTCAACTCTGCTCCCCGCTCTGGGCAAAAAGTGATACAATTTTACTTCCTACAAAGCACTGCACAGAGTTTGTGATCCTTCTGTATTGTGTGCAAAATACCATTGGGTTTAAACCCCAAAGTGCCCAGCCAGGCACAGGAACGCAGGGACTGGATGCGACAATGCTATTCTGAAACTCCTCTGTTACCACTGCTCTCTACCAATGGGCCTTATTACAGTGTTTTAGCTTTAAATGTTATCAAATTAGTGAGCCAGGCCAAGTAAATAAGTCATGTTATTCTGCAGTAAACAGCACTGCCAAAAAGCTAGTTAGGTTTTGATTACCAGCAGAACTCCACGATCAATCTGTTCATTCAATGATCCCAAGAATACAGATTTTTAAAATTAAGATGACTCTATTTCAGAGAGGGGGGAAAACCCATCCTGACTAATTTGCAGAATTAAGAGGATTAACACAGAGACCACACAGAAATATAACAATAATCTGTCGCAAACACCAAAGATATCTCCCAAAGAACAGAGCTCTGTTCTGCAGGCATGAGCAAGTCAGGCGATGCAGGGGAAAAGAGATGGTTTCTGAGCTAGGAAATCATGGCACATGCCAAGAAAAGACATATTAACCCAACTTCTATGGGGACATGGCCTAACACACACTGCAGCCTCTGTTCCTAGGTGGAAACAAATGGGGAATAAATGGAAACATGGCAGGATTACAGAGAAGTGCGGGGATTAGGGATATCCCAGGAGTTCAAACTCCACAGAATGTGTGATAGACAACCTTGTACTGTGCACCTTGGCTCCTGCACTGCTCAGGACTGTGCAGAAAAGGGATGTAGCCCCACACTGTGAGTGTCTTTACTGGGTGCACAGGACCTGCCTACAGGCAGGTTTAAGGTGTTTGCTGCCACTGCTGCCCCTATTGTCATAAAACAGCCTAAACTGGACTGAGACTTGGCTGGGGCAAGCCAGCACTGCTGCACTAAACCAGCTGAGGACCTGGCTGTGGAAGTATTAATAATCTCATTGCCTGCAGAAACTGCAGCTAAGAGGATTGCTCCCCTGCCATGCTGGGTGAAGAGGGAACAAAATCAGGTCCAACTCTAACTCAGCATCATAAATACCATGTTTGATTATTCCTCTCTCTTTCTTATTAAAGAGGTAGTTAGTACCTAAAACGTCCTTGGAAAATAAGGCCAAAGGAACTTAAAGACCCCACAACCATGCTGCTTTGCTGGGTTAGGTGAGAGGGACAAAAGGCTGCAGGGCTCCATCTAAGCTCAATAATGGAGTTAAGCACTTGCTCCTGCCTTTACCCAAACATGGGTGAACACAGCACCAACTTAAATGGGGTCTGGTGACCCCCATGTAAACCCTGTGCTGGTACTGACAAACCAGAAACACCTGAGACATGATGGGAGCTGAACACAGGAGCCAGCTCCTTCAGCTGCAACCTGACAAAGACGATACATGACCACTCAAAACATAATTCCAAGTTTTGGGTGACAAGGGCTCGGCACAATCCATTCCCTCCTTGCAAAGCAACTGCCCCACAGCTCTCCCTGCCCAAGAGCACACACTCACATACATGAGACACATGCAAACATGCCAGTAGCATTAGATCCCAAGTCTGTCCCACTGGGATGGGAACAGGAATGGGAACAGCTCCCACATGCTGCAATTCCTGCCTGCAGCCAGTGTAGGTCAAAACAGGCAGAGCAATGTAAAAAACCCCATCCTTGATTATTCAATTCCACATGGATCAGGAAGACTTGAGGAAGGCAGGGAGGGAAAGAAGGGTTTTGCATTTTTTGCTTTCCACCAAGGTAGCTGCTCTTTCATTTTTCTGTTCATATAACTGTTAATTTGTTCAAAATACGGCTTGGTAAAACCAAGTATGAGTGGATCAAACTGAAATCAATATTTGTGTTAATTACAGCCTTTTGAAAATTGGAAATAATGGCCCGAATCGGTACAAACACACCAACTGTGAATCATAGGGAAAGGATGAGGGAAAAGGCAGTGTGGGCATTGAAAAGAACAGTCCAGATGAGCTCTGGAAATTTAACTGCTCGTGGAATAAATTTCAACACAAACGAGCAATGCACTTGCAGGCCCGCTGCAGATGGAAGCGACAGTCTTTTGTTTTATGTTTTGTTTTTTCTCCCCATGCCTGCTTGATGGGTGATTTGCGTCTGGTGCTCACGCTGCAAACTCTCCCCGGAGCGAGCACGAGCCGAGCCCGGAAGAGGCACTGCTGTGCTCTGTGCATGAATGAGGCATTCTCAGTGGATATGGGTCATGCTAGTAGATGTACACAGTAAGATTATTTGACTCTTAATTCATGCCACTTGATATAATGTGATAAAACATTTGACATGAGAGATAAGTTCCATTTTAATCTGGTAAGTTATGGAGGAAAGAGAGAGTGGGAATTGTAAAGGAAGAAGAGGTTTCTGAGGGACAGGTAATGTGCAGAAAGAGAAGTATCGAGTGAAGGAAGAGGTTGGTTGGGGAAAAAGCAGCTTTCCCTGCACACAGGAAAACAAAAGAGTGAGTAAAGAAAGCACAGAAGGCTGTTAGAGTTCCAGAGCCAGGAGATTGAGACATGGCACTGCTGAGAGATGGAAGGAAGGAAAGTAGGGAAAGAAGCTGCTTCAAACAGAAATTGAGATATGGACAAATACCCTAGAGAGACTGAAACACTAATGCTGCAGGCTGGTCATCAACAGAAAACCTTTACTATAGAACAGCTACAAGGACAGAAAGGCTGTAACAAAACAAGAGCAACGGAAACAGAGATACTTTTAACATGCATTCAAACGTAAAAAACCCAGGCATCACAGGTCACTGTTCTCTCACAGTCCAACAAACTGATCTTGTGCAACTGAAAATTTGCTGTGAACATCTGGAACAGTTCCTACTGGCCATCTTCATCAAGGAGACCATGTCTCAAATTTATCTTTGGTGGCAGACACCACAACATGGTCCTATTTTATACCAATGGCCATTCATAATCAGCTCTGTTTTGATTAGCTTTAAAAAATAACAGTTTGGTATGTTAAATTTGCTGTCAGTTTTGGAGTGTTTGTCAATGAAACAATGCAAAGTGTGCAGAAGAGCAAACACATCTGCCAAAAACCTGGCTCAAATTTGAACAATGAGAACAATGACTGAGATGTTCTGATACAGAGAAATTTACACAAGCTTAAACATATTAAAGAGCTCTCTTAGAAGATACTATTTCTTTAAAATCCACACACAGACTAAGACACAGTAGACTAGAGTAGAGATTCAAAGCAGCCAGAGAGCAGATACGAGCCTTAGTCAGAAAGAAAGGAAAGATTTATTTATTTTTTAAAGCTATAACCAATAAATTTTCTCAAAATGTGACTTATCCTCCTGTCTTATTTTGTCACATTTTGGGTCTCTCCTGCTTGGTGTCCAAGGAGGAGAGGGCATTTACTTACATCAAATAACCTTTCTATATACATCTCCTCATTGACCTTATCACGCAGGACATCCTGAGAGTGGCGGACAAATGTCACATAGGCATCAGCAACATCCATTCCTGGCTTCTGCATGGAGGAGAGAAGAAGAGAGAGAGAGAGAGAGAGAAAAACATGAATAGTGATGCAGGGGGCAGCTTCTCTGTGCAGCCTCATCACTGCTTTTCCTTCTCTTCCATCTCTTGCTGTCCTCCTGCAGTTTGCTCTTTCCTTACCTGAGGGACACTTACCTGATGTCACATTTCTACAGCTCTCTGCAGAATTTAACTGATTTTTGAGAAGTAACCTACAAGCATGCAAGATTTTGGGGATAGCAGCATTGCTTTAAAGCACATGGGAACTGAAGCAGCTGGATGGGAAAATACTTAAAAAAAACCCAACAAAACTTGTTTGAGTTCACATTGCTTGATGTATTGGATTCAAACTTACCTCAAAGGAAACCCATTAAAATATGGTAACACGAGTCATTACAAGAGCTGCCACAATACCTTAAATTTGTGTGGCACATTGTAAGTTTGTTAATAACTAGTGTCATTAGTTTCCACTACTGTGATTTACCTCAGATCACAGAGTATCATTTCTCTGCAAGATACGATTGTCAGCCGCTGTAAATTGAAGTTAGTTAACACATCCGTGTAATTTCCAGGGTGAAAATGAGGACAGTTTGGAAAGCAGTAGGAAGGGAGTTTTTTAATACAAAGCAAACAATTATCAAGCAAAGGGCCAGTGCTTGGCCCTTGGGAAGGCAGCGACATTTCTTAACACCTACTGCAACAATGACAAGGTATTAATTTGAAAAACAATGAGGACAACACAAATGTGGCAGTAGTCAAGTGTTACACTTTCAAGCAATTTTCAGTCTGCTGATCATGCCCATTCCAAGGCAGGATTAGACAGATTGGTTTGTACCAAGACAATTGCAACAGAATTTACAGAATTTGTTTTAACTAACATTTGCAGAATTAAATAAATTTAAGTGGTGGGTGTCTGCTCAACACCAGGATTTCTCCTCTGTCCTCTAGTCAGACAGGTTTTTCTTTCTTTTTGCTCTGGAAAGGCAGTGGTTCACAGACCATGGGGTGGCCTCTGCAGAGGTCTGGGAGCTGTGTGGGGCTGGTGGTCGAATTCATTAAAAATGTTGAGGCTGTCAAGGAAGCCACTGTAATTTGTCTCTAGGGGTGGGTGGGGAAACAACTGAAAACTAACCCAGGTGAATAATTTACACAAAGAACTGGAGCATGTCTGGCTTTGAGGAGAGGAGCAGACCCTGCTGCAGACCTCCCAAGGGTGTCCAAGGCACAAAGCCTTTGGAAAAGCTTGAAAAGGTTACATAGCATTTTATTAAGACCACTGCCCTGGAGATGCTTTACTTTCCAGGAACATAGAGGCCTCAGAGAAGGCCATGATTTGCCCTAAAAGTTACTTAAAATAACTGTTCTGTGTTCAAATTTCTCATGATACAATATTTAAGATGCACTGAAACAGCTAGGAATTTCATCTGAAGGATCTCCACATTTCCAGGGCAAGAAATAAATTCTGAGTTTTTCTTCCCAAGGCTCTCAAAATCTTGCTTCTATTACTCCAAGACAACAGGATGCCAAGATCTGCACTGGAGTATTTTAAACCGAGCAACACCTCTTACTGTTCAGGAGTTTGTCTTTTCCATGCTAGGCTCAAGATACGATAATATTGTAGGCAACATTTAGGTTGGGCTAAAGGGCTGAAAACACCAAATGCAGATGATATTGTCCAAGATGTCTGATAAATTTATCACATTGTCATGTGAGAACATGCAGAACAATACACCTGCATTAAATATACACACATTTTACATACACATCATCAAACTCAACAGAGCACTCTTGATTTCCACCACCCAGTCTGAGTGCAGGAACTGGTGTGGTATATTAAGATCTATTTTTCTTCATTTGCAGTTGCTCAGGATCTTTCTATCTGTAAATGTTACTGTAACCCCTTATTCCAGCCAACATTCATATATTACACTTCAACTTAATTTAAATGTAAATTTCTGGCAAGTTAAGTGCTCTGTCTAAGAACATTAAGGGCTCTTCTCCTTATGAATCAAGGTCTAATTAGAGGAGACGATGTACAGTTTTCCTACACCAATTACAGAAAAATGGAAAAAATTATTTTCATTAACAATTTCCCAAACACATGTTGGTAGCTCATCACCAGTTCCCCAAAGTAATAAAAAAGTCATTTTCCAAAAGAGTAAAATAAACCAACAATTAGAAGAACAAAAATAAAATAGATTAGCTAATGTGTTAGATGTGTGTTGGCTCAGTTCTAACATGTCTGGACTTTTTGTTTGGAAATTATACTGTATTTGTACAAGTCCAAATGAAGAATTAACAGAATGCACTGCTCCCATTTTTTTTTTTTTCAAATGTGATTCAAGCCAATTGCATAAATATGGTACCTTTTTGACACCATCTGCAAATTGTTGCCTAAACAGCCTCATAGGTCTCCATAAGAGGGTAACTGCTCATTATTAACATAATGGAGATATCCTTTCCAGTTCAAATGTTAGAAGTATGAAGGCCCATGGTTCAATCTTGGCTGTTAATGCATAATGTGGGTTGCTACACATGCCATAAACCCAAGCAGGATGCAAATTACTATGACAGAAGTTGTTTAAATTGTGCTTACGGGTACATCCACGTATTTGGAAGCAGCCTTCACCTGTAAAAGGAAAAAAAAGAGAGTTAACACCATCAGTACCTTTTCAGGTCTTTGTTTTTTCTTTAAACTCTGTAAGACCATCTTCAGCCAAGACTTGGGACAACATAATGCTGAGTAGGTTGAAAAGGGTGATGAAACTCTTTCCTGTCTAAAAGGGTGGTATTTTTGTTGTTGTTTTTTTTTGGAGAGGTAACTTTACTGCTGCTAAAGCTCTAATAGCAGCAGATGATAGTGTGGGAGTTGTGCTTCTACTTCAGCAAGCGGGGGAAGACGGGGTTCGTAAGAAGACATCGTTATTTTCTTCGGAGGCCTCGCTCTCCACCTGATGCCACATGTCTCCCAAGGCACTGCATGTCTCTCCTGCTGGGAGCTGTATCTCAGGAGCAATGGCAGCTCCCCTGGGAGTGAGGGCATGATGGCATGATGGCTCACAGGGGCCTGCACCAAGCTAGATACAAGAAAGCACCTGAAGGATCCTAATTTTGCTCCCTTCTCATTGTCCTGCCCACAGTGTGCTTCCCTCAGTTCTGCAGGCTGCAGCCTGGGATATTGTCAAGCCCAGGCTGGATGAGGCTTTGAGTAACTCGATGGTGGAAGATGTCCTTGCCTATGGCAGGAGGGTGGGAACGAGATGATTTTTATGGTCCCTTCCAACCCAAACCATTCTGTGATGCTCTGCTAGGCTAAGGGTTTTCTGAGAAGTACTGCACATGAATGCCTGTGCCTGGGCTGGCTGGAAAGTTGTGCTCAAGTTTCACAACCCAGCCCTGTTGCCTTCACATGCAGCCTCTCTTGCACTCACTCGCTCCTCCCTCACATCAGTGAATTCAGATCAAAAATTATTATTTTCCCCCTTTTTGCTGGCCCTGATGCTGGCAAGAGCTTGCAGACCACGTCAGGGCAGTGTGCTCATGTCATACCATGCAGAAGTGCCCTGAAGCTTTTCTGCTTCTCAGACTGAACAGCTACCTCGATTTTCCCTGATTTTCTTTCCTTTTTAGAAGATGCTGTTGGAGGGAGAGTATCAGAGATGGACACTGCACTCTGTGGAGTCATCACAAGCTGGTGTCATCTTGTGATCACACAAACTGACTTTGTCTGTGGATTTCCATGCAGCAGGGTGCACATTGCCTTGCGCAGGAGGCAGGGTGGCCCCTGACGTCAGGGCCAACTCTTCCAACTGAGCAGTGCCCAGCTGGCCATAGAGACCTTTTTCCCACTGTAGCATAAGGCACAGTGTCTAGAAAGAGTATGGCTGGGATTTTCCACAACGCTTCTGCTTTTAATTAGGGTAAGCGTTGCCGGCCATCTTTGTTTGGGTGTAAAAGCTCACCTGCTTTTAAATATTTCTAAAGCTACCATTAAAACAGCCTAAATATAACACGCACACAGTTGCATCTTGGGATGAATAAATTATGTGTCCCGAATGAGAGAATGAATGTATGTGTGAGACAGAATGTGAGAGTGGGTGGAAGCACTCATATGGTGTGTGTGGGGGGTGCATAATTAAGCACAATGAGGCGATACAAAAGACCAGACTGGTGGTAATTGCCGAGGTGAACGCGGCGAGTATTGGCAGCGCCCAGGCTGCCAAGCCGGGGGGCAAGAACAGAGGGAAGGGCAGGAGGAGGGCACCGAGCGCCTGCTGCTGCCATGTGACCCCAGCTCTGGCTGCCAGAGAGACTGCAGGGGGACGGGGCACGTCCCAGTACAGGAGTTTATGAAGGAGGCAGCAAAATCAGCACTGGAGCAAACACTTGTCTTGTCTCCAGGTATTCCTGTTTCCAGCCAGCTGTCTGGACACCTTGCCCTGTCTCTGCATTTATCCTCACAACTTTCTTGGGAGGTGGTGAAGTGCTATCTCTTGTTCCTGCGGAATGGGAGCGGAGGAGCCTCAGCCTCCGTGCGTGAAGGCAGCTGGAGCCCATCCAGTGGATGCAGCTCCAGGAGAGCAGGCAGTCATGGCACACCCACGCAGGCAGGGTGCCCATGCGAGCACCAAACCAGCAGTTTTTCTGAGCAGCAAATCCCAACAACCAGGAGGAAAGCCTGGAAAATGATGTGGCTCAACAGCCTGCAGAACTCAAGCTGGGGTCCTTGCTCAGGGCTACACCTGTACCTTCAAATATCACATGGAGCATGAAGCCAGGCAGAGACAAACCTGCCAGCTGAGCATGGATTTAGCACTCCTGGGTCCAGCTTAGCGCCACTTTCAAACTACCTTCTCCAAAGCCAAGAGGCGACAAGAATAACTCTGCTTCCTGCGATCTCCTCCCTCCACCCACAAAAAAACTGAGCTGCTTCTCCTGCCCACTCTCCTTTAATCAGAATAATTACTTGTTTTTCTTTAAAGTCAGATTTGGCTACATTTAGTGAAATTTCCAAACTGCCGGATGTTGTGTGATTTTTGCTAGGCTGCCGTTTTTCACAAAGTATGTGACTTTGCCATGAAACATCTCAGTTTACCATACAAATTTTGCGCAGAACAAAAATAAGATCTTTTACTTCTGTCTCCCTTGGGTAACATGGAATCTTTGGTTATAATTACCACAGGTGTAATGTTCTGCCTACAGAGGCCATCCAGATTAAAGGCAATTTTAGCAGCTGGCACTCCTGTGAGTTAGTGGATCTGGGCATGCAGACATCCAGCCAGGGCCTGGGCTGCTGCCGCCAAGATGCACTCAAATGTAGCAACAAACAGAAAAAAAAAAGTCTGGCCAAATTTAGAAGGGTGTTTTCCTCTCAAAGTGCTCTGCAAGGGGAAGTGGCTAGTGAGAATTTATTAGGACAACAGATGCATTAATTTTATCTTGAATTTCGAGGCAAGAATTGGAAATGAGGATATCCTACTAGGTGATAAAACTGTCTGTCACAAGACCCCCGAGTACATGTCACTTGCAGAGTGCCTGGAAAACACGCGATGAAAGAAGTTGGTGGAAGGGGGTGGGAGACTAATGCTTTCTGGAGCTTGGACCATCACACTTTGTTGTATTTGTTCAGACAGGGAAAACGTGGGAGGTGGTGCAAGCATGCTGTAACAAGAGAGAGAGAGATTCTGTATTTATCACTGCAAAGACTAAACACAGCAAGTCACATTACTACTGCAGGGAGAGAAGACTTGCTAAGCCCAGTGCCAAAAGGGTCAGGGCTGCTCCTCAGCCTCCTCTCCCAGTGGCTCCCAGCAAACATGGGGGCCAAAGTGAGAGACGTCCCTTTATCAGGAAGGAGCAATCCTGCTCCTCTGTCATGTGCCCAGCCCACTTGCTGTGGGCGAGGGACCAACACTTCCCTGGAGACATGCACACACCACGCACAGCAGCTATTTGGATACACATCCCTTCCTGACTGAAAACTCATAAAATCCAGGCTTTGGGACCATATTTGAAGGCTGTGGGGCTGTTGGAGTGGGACAGACTGTTTTGCTACTGCTGGGGCAATTAAGTGTCAGTAAGAGGAGCAGTAGAGAGGATGCCTGAACCCCGTGCACCCACATGCTGGTCCTGACAAGTGCCCAGAGCCCAGGTGCAGCCAGGGCTTTGCTCAGCAATCAAAGGGAGCAGCACTCGGCAGTGTAAACAGTAGGATGTGGTGGGAGCAGCGCAGCATCAACCGAGGAACAGCTTGGATTCACGGAGAAGGAAGGGCTGCACATTACAGTCTACACGGGCTGATGCTGGTACTTCCGATGCCTGGAAAGCCGCCGCCTCCACATCCTCTGCTGCTGGCACACAAGCATTTCCTAACCCTCCACAGCACTGGGATGAGGGAAGGTATCCAGGTATCCATCCCAAGCCATACCCTGCATACCCTTGAGTATGGGTGAGCACGGTCCTGGGGCTGTAACCACACAGGGTTTATCCTGGGAAAAGAGCTGCACTGTGGGGCAGTGAATGGAACACCCTCCCTTCCTCACTTCTCCAAAGAACAAAGTGCCTCCAGCACACCTGAAAAGGCAGAATGCTTAGTTTGAACCCCATGGTGGTTCAGATAAGCTGCCAGACTGTGTGCACAAAGCTGCCAAGAGCAGTTTCTTGCCTCTGCTGTTAAGCCTTCCTAAATCCATCTCCATTTCCAGATGGATCCTACAAACTGCCTCAAACTCAGCAAAAGGGCCCAAGAGTAGCAAACAGCAGACATTTGCAAGTAACTAAGACAACTCCAAAACGAGATTTTGGAAAGCCTTCCCAGTTTGCAGAGCAGTGCCTTCTGCCTCTTGCCCAGTCTCTGTGAACAAGTCAGTGCAGGAGAGGTTGCATATGAAGGCACAGGGCCGGGGTGTGAAATGTGAACACAACTTTTCAAGCAGCCCGGCCACAGGCATTTATGTGCACAACTGTCTGTGAGCCGAGAGAAGTGAAGTCCTGCTTGCAGAGAGACACTCTTGTAAACTTTCTGGCACATGCATTTTCAGAAGACCTTTGGAAATCAGCTGCCATGTGTTCATCTTAGGAAGCTGTCACAACAATTTTCTGGAATACAGCTCTGATTGTTAAACCATTGCTGGATACTGAGGCCAGTTTTGAACAGATATTGGTCTGGTCCTATACCTTGCTAGGAAATATATGGTGAGCTGTGGATTAGTTCCTCAGTGTTAGGGAGAAATGTGGCATTAGAGGCACCTTGTGCTTCGTGACCTCGTGGCATTTCCCCTATCTTGTTCTCTTTTAGAGACACATAGTCACTCCCTAAAATCTCCCTTATTTTGCTATTTACTATTTAAGATGGTCACTGTTACAGCCAGAAGACTGAGAGGAACACACCTCTCATGTGAAGTGACAATGAAGCTAACTGCACGTACACTGCAATGTTGTTTTTCATCTTCACACGTATCCTCTACAGAATAAACTTCACCAAGCTGAATGATGGATGGAGATGGCTTTTCTCTGTGCATCCTGGACGTTTATGTACTGTATATCTGCATACAGGTTGTTTGTGTATTCATGTGGAAGTTACAGTGATCAAACACCACAGAATGGAAGAATTATTAGGTAGCTGATCTAGTCCCAGGAGAGCAGGTTACAACTCAGAAAAAAAAATAAAAGAAAAAGAAGGAAATTATACTCTGTACTTACAGTAAATGACAGGAATGAAGAAAACAAAGTTCCTTCGTCATATCTAGACAGTTTGGCCAAGACTCCTTCCAAAATGGTGACAAACTACAAAGACAAAAAGTACTGCAATTATTTTTAATAGTTGGACAAGGGTGTAAATATCTGCATCACCTTCAAAGGAGCCAGTGGAGCCCTCAGCATTGCCAAAGGAATGGACCACCCGTCTCTGAGCACAGTGCGCGGAGAGTGGGGAGAAAGAAGTGCTCCATTTGGGTGCTGTGGTGCACCTCTTGGTGACTGGGAATCACCCCTCAGTGTCCTGGTGGTGCAGGGACAGGAGGTGGGTGCAGTGTGTGGGGAATCCAGCAGAGCCTCTCTGGATGGGGAGGGCTGTGGTTCCTGCTCCCCGTATGCAGTGGCAAGCACGTAGCTAGCTGGGTATTCTCGCACAAGAGTTGAACTGGCATATGTTGGCAGATTATGTTTAAAGGTCTCCACTGTATAATAGGGATGACTTGTTCTCAGAAAGTTTGAAACTAGAGGAAAACACACCCCACCATCTTTCTCCTTACATACCAATTCCCCTCTGTGTTAGCACAGCACACCAGACCTACACAACCACTCAAGGGGAATGCTGGCAGCTGAGCTACAGAAGCTGACTGATGAAAAACAATTTCCAAACAATTAAACCTGACATTTTGGAATGTATTTCCCACTACTGTCATCTCTAAATTAATTTCTTAGAAGAGCATATGGTGATCTTGCACAAGATGAGCTATTTTGTCCACACAACCTCATGCGTAGGAGTGGTGACCACCTCTGCATGCCACCCCAATGGCTCTGCAGCAGCATTTAGCAGTGCCACCCCCTGACTGCAGCTACTCCAGTGCTGTGAGGTGATGCTGACCATGGGGTGTTACCCCATTAACATAACAATCATTCCTTAAAGTCACTTCTGGCCCAGTATGGCAATCCTGCTAGCAGAGTATTACATCTCATGCAGTTCCATATCAACAAAGAGTCACCATGAAAGGACTGGGAGATGTATGATCTTGTCTGTGAGAAACAAGAAGCCAATTCAACATCCTAATGTGTCACATTTTAATGGAAACGCACATATTAAAGATGCAACGTTAACAGTCAATCACTTCACCTGAAGCCGAGGGTTACCTTTGCCACTAGGAGTGTTATCATTTCTTTGACGGTTTCCTCAATTAGTTCATCTATTTTTGAATGGTACTGGTGCTAAAGAAAAATAAAAGGAGAGGGGGAGGAAAATATTAGCATTGATCACAGCCAGCAGCTCTGCACTTGTCAGTCTCTTCCCTTGGTAAGCCACAATACATAGTATTAAACCAAAGAATTATGCAGCTTATTACCCTGGGCCCCACTGCAGTGGCCAGTGACTACTTACACTTGTAGGAGAGACCTTGAATTCAGGAGAATCCTGCATCAGTTTTGAAGCACAGGCAAACCCTGTCCTGCTCTGTGTGCCCACAGCTCTGGGAGCCATGTGTTGATGTTGGAGGGGAGGCTGTACCATCCCTGTGGGAACCAGCACCCAGTGCTCCTAGAGATTCTGAAGTCCCTTTGCTCCACTTCTGTGAGCATTATCCTGTCCCGGCACATGGATTGCAGCAGACAGTGGGATATACCTGCTTCTGGAGGGGAACAGGCAGCCCTTTCCAAGGGCACCACAAACCACCCAGCCCTCGACATGGGAATGGGGAGGATGTGCTGCTCCAGGGGAGCTTGCAGTGGGCTCAACCATTACGAATGGTGCTGCACCCTTCCCCACCTACTGCAGCAAAGCAGCCGAGCCTGTGTTACCCTGGGCTCAGCAGGCACTTGGCTCAAGTTAAGCACTCATTCAAACACTTTGCTGTTTTGTACTGTGAGATAGATTTAAAAACCACCCAACAAACCACGACGAGCCTCTTTGTCCCATGCAGAAGCCAGCAGGCAGTGCAGCCCTGAGCCCCGGGCACTGGCAGATCCCGTGGCAGTAGCTCAGCACTGGCTGACCAAGGCCTGTGCCTCCAGCACCAGCATTTCTGAGTCCTCAACCCAATTTCTGCACATGCCAAACCTTGCTTAGCTTGGGAGCTCTGATGCAATCAGCTGCAATATGGCTAGAATAGGTACTAAAATACAGTCTTCTACTAATTTAGAAAAGACCTGTTTCCAATACAAGATTTAATTAGTGAAAACATACAGTATATTCTTATTTTCAATGGACTGAGAAAATACTGATTATGACTGCTTTCCAACACAAAACATTTGATTTTTCAGTCAAACATTTCAAGCACTGGTGCTAGTCACTATATTCATTACCACTTGGCATTAATATTGTTTTAAAATGTTAACATCAAATCACATTGAAAGAGACAAATCTGCTTTAAATACTAATCAGACTTTGGGAAGGAAGACTGTGAGGGCTTTACAAATGCTAGCTGCTGGTCTCAGTGTCTGATCAGTACTCTGAACTGCTCTACACTTTGGGGACTTTTTTCCTACGGCAGTAACATTAATATAGGAATTTGGGAAAAAGAAAATAAAAGTAGGACACACTTACCCACTCTTTTGCAAACTTTTCAGATGATTGGGGACAGAAATAAAGAGGAAAGTGCAAAAGACAGGAAAAAGAACATATGAAGATAAACAATAAATAAACCAAAATCTTTTAAAAAAAGAGACGTATGAGAACAGCAGCATCATGCACAGAAACAATAAGCGATGGAAAATGAAATGGGGTCAAAACCTCCTTTCGCTGAAATACCAGAGATCGCTACCTGTAGGATTTGGTGGCAGTAAAACAGCGGGAAGGGACCGGATTGTAGCTGACACCTGGCACTCTCTCATGGTTTTATTTGGCTCCGAAGAAGAAGGGAACCGGCTGTCGACAGGCAGGGTTCAGCCTCAGGGCAGCCGCACTGCCCTCACCGGGGCGGCAGGGCCAGGGCAGGGGACGTGGCACAGCACGTCCCTGTGGCTGGGGCACTCACAGCCTCACCTGGACACGAGGACAAACCGGCACGGCCACGCCACAGGCTGCGATCTGCTGGGCCCACGCGGGGGAAAAACATACACGAACAAGCGGGTGATACTTGCATTGGCAGCTCCCATTCCATGTCCTGCTTTGCAGGTCAAGACATATACACAAATCCCTCATGGGATCATAGTTATGATTAATCTTTAAATGCAGAGCTAGGCCTTATCAGCTCCCAGGATTGACTTGGCCTTTCCCAGCTCAGCTGGAATGCAGCTGTGGGGTGACAGGGACCTGTAACAGCTTGGTACACAGGTAGAAGCTGCTGATGTGCTTGGCAGACACAGCCAGGACTTCCTAAGGGAAATGGAGAAGGGGTTGTGCATATATTGGGGTGTCTCTCTCATTATGTTTTCCTTCTGCAACTGCATTTTCTGTGTGTGCAAAACTTTGCAAACAAGAATTCAGCTAACTGCTTTCATCAAGTAAGTCATGAGTTTGAATTCAAACATGACTAGCTATGTGCAAAGCAATTCATTGTGAAATGCACTGACTGATGCATGTTCAATTACAAGCTTGTTTCAAAAGCAAATAAGAGCCCCAATGGAATAAGACCACAGCTCTGAGAGCAGGAGAGGAGCCTGTGCATGCACCAAGGTGGTGTAGCAGTACCCTGAGCGCTCATTCCCGTCGCAGCCACAATCCCCAGGGCAGAGTGAGCCCCAGTGCCCCGGCAGTGACCATGCAGGACAGGGACTGCCCCAGGCAGCCAGAGCCATGTGCACCCTGTGCCACCAGTGCCACAGCCCCAGCTCCACCTCAGGAAGGGGAGCCTTGGCCAGGACAGGGTCAGAGACAGCGGCAGTTTGGAAGGCGAGCGCCTGGTGCTGCTACAGATGCCTGGCTCGCAAAACCAGCAATTCCAACAGCTCCTTCTACATTCCTCATGAAAACACTCAAGGTTAAAGATCGCAGAGTTGGTTTGCTTTACCCAGCATAGCCCCCACTCTCGATCAAGTTCATCATAGCTTTCTATTAGCTCAATTATTACAATCCATAATCAGTGCACTACAATGATTCAACTTGACTTTATGTGATGAGTATCTTGCCTTGTCATGTAACAGATTGTGTGTATGTTGTATTTCTCTAAGGACCATCTGACCTTAGATATTAAATAGAAACATACTAGACCAACTGAGAAACATTTAATACATACATTTATCCCCTTAGATGTATTAAAAATTCAGAGGAAAAATAAATATTTAAGATGGTAAAGTATGTTTACCAAATGTTTTAACAGCTGCCTTTAGAGACAAGGAAATGGAATGAAATGATGGGTGTTTGTTTCACAGGGTAATGCTCGCAAAACGCATTCAAGTATCAAGTAAAGTGAGTGTGGCTGAAGGTAGTGTGAAAGGGACGGCCTTTGGGGTGGGAGGGAACCCACAGAGCAAGGTCAGGGAAGGTGTCGAGAGAATCTCTGCCCACATACAGATTGAACTGTCAGAAAAATCAGTGGTTTGTTTCTAACAAAAACATCATCTCTGGTTAGGTCTGGGCCAAAGGCCCTGCCTGACTCTGTGGTGGGCAGTGTGAGCCCTTTTTGCTGCCGTTGAACTGCCTGCACAGGGACAGGGGCTGGAGGAGCCATGTGCTGGCTGCAGCACTGATGGATGGTCCCATTAGCGAGTTTCTGTCCCTCCCTGTCTGTTCATTCCTCCCCTTGCTGACCTGTGTGGCTGCTACACACCAGAGATGGGGGGACAGAGGGACTCAATGAGCCACAGATCCAACTCCCCATATTACTGAGAAGGACCCAGGCTGGAAACCCAGGTTCCCATGCCTCTGCTACATATCTGACTGTCTCATCATTTCCAGTGGGACTGCAAGAGGTGGGGTGGCATTTTGTCCTCCCCTCCCAGGCTGTAATGACAGATCTATATAGGAACTTTTACTCCCCTCAGCCTGACCACCTTGGCACACATGTTTAGACAGCTTCAAGAAGAGGAGATGGAAATAGCTGAAACACAGAGTGGCACGAGTGAATGGAGGGGAAGGTAGTAACACTAATTAAAAGAAAAAAAAAGAAGAAGGGAGGGTGTATAAAATACTGCAGCCCTAAATGGTAACTTATGCACCAATAATTTATGTCTGCTTTACAAGTCTATTAGTGTAGCTATCTGTTAAAAACCTCATGTCCCAGCAACTGCTGCTTGCCACAGGGATTCAGCTGTCTCCAAGCTGCTGCACCAAACACCTCCTGGAAGTGGCCCAGGCAGATCTGCAGCTGATCCCAGCTGCAGCCCAGGAGCAACCATGCAGCTGCCTGCTCCCCTGTCTCCTGCAGTCTGAGTCAGGCTGAACCTGCAGTGGGACTGATGCTCAGAATTTGGAGGAAACTGTGGCAATCAGAGCATCACAAGTCAGCATGGAAAGATGCAGCAAGTGCCTGGTCACACAATATTCAGGCACAGCACTGATGTCAGTCTTGGGCCATCTGAAAAAATAACCTGACAGTTTAATGAATGCAATGAACCTCCTCTGTCTTTGTGATCTCTTAAATCTCCCTGTCCCCAGGGACTGGGCCAGTATAAGGGTTTGATCCTGGTTTGCAGCAGGGGGCATTGCAAACACGGACCTTTGCAGCTGACAGAGCACGTCCAAGGTAGATGCTGCAGCAGCTGCAGGCTGAGGGATTTGGGAAGACAAATGGGTATGAATATGGAACAGAAAATGGTAGAGAAGTTCATGTCCAGGCCTGGACAACAAAAGCCCACTCAAGATCTGCTCCAGCTGACCTGGAGTTCAAGGGAAGACCTGATGATGGGCAATATGAAATCTCTTACAAGGTGCGTGTCACAAACAAAATGTCAGAACTGAAATATGTATGAGAAAAATAAAAAGAACAGCTGAATCTGATCCAAACACCAATGACATCAGGGCAGAGAGCCCTGCTACATCCAGTGGCCTTTGGAGCAAGTTCTTTCAGAGGAACAAATTGAAGTGAAAAACTGAAAAAACACAGGAACAACTAGCAATGATTCACTGCAAAATCTGACCATGGAAAGCTGTAGTGAAAAGGCTTATCTAGGAAATGCTGACAAGCAGCGGACTAGGTGAGCCAAACAGTATTTGTGAATTTATTCTAGACTGGTATATATGAATATTTAATTTGGCTTGAAGTCACTGGAGCAAAATGAGCATTCTGATGCATTTAATTCATTCCAATTTGCCATGTCTTTCTAATTCACAGATCAACTCACAGAAACTTCAACCTGCAACTATGGCTTCAGGAGAAAATAAAAATCAGCAATTAATTAAAACGGGTTTGTTGTTTGGGAACTTGAGTCATTATGAACCTGGAAATCCAGAATGATCAAGTGTGCTGATTAGAGCCAGTACTCGAGGAAGGCAAAGCAGCCGGAATTTCAATCTACTTTCGGAAGTTATTTATTTTTGTGTTTTGCTGTTTTTTTTTTTTTTTTTTTCCTTACATGCATCACAGCAACAACTTGGCAGTCCTGTTTTCCTTATGTTTGTCTACAGAAAATAGCCATACACAGAAAGTGTGTTGCTGACACCTGGCTCCAAGGTGCAGGTAATGACTCAATTTATATGGTCATCATGCAACAACCAAGCTTGAGAGATACCGTATGCATACCACAGTCCTTGCAAAAAGCCACTCCTAAGTGACAGGGATTCCGAATGTTTCTATTCATTAGATTTGAGAGCAACCCCCTGTACATTCATCTGCACACTCTCTATGGAAGGCTAAATCCACAAACGATACAACGTCTCTGAAACAAGCACAACAGGAGACAGGAAATTTCATGACATTGCCTTTAAAAGCTGTGAAAGGAAGAACCTGCATTTTTACCTCTTGGCCCATTTCCATACTGCAAAGCTTTGTAGACTGAGCTTTGGCATCCACCATGACATTAAACATGGTGCATATTGATTGAGGGACTCGGAAATCTGTTGATCGGCTGGTTTTCTGCAGTTTTACTTCAAAAGCAATCCTTGTTCTGTGAAGGGAAGTAGAAAAAGATGTTTCAGTTGCTTTTAAATATACTGAAACAAATAATAATAATTTGAAACAATACTGAGAGGAGATTGAGAAGCCAGAAAGCTGAATGCTGCTGGGAGTGCCATAGTGCAATTGTTACAAATGTATTTTTTTCTAAAAATGATTTTCCAGTTTAAAAAGAAACCTCCTTTTCCAGAATACACACTAGTTATAGTGTTCAACAGTTTCAGGGAAACTGTGACTCTCTTGATAAACAGTGTGATGATGTTACAAACAGCAGTGTCAATGCACACCTTTAATTTGGTTGCATTAGCTGATTGATAACTACAGCCTGCTGCACTAAAGGAAGCTCCCATTGCTCCCTGATATCATCGACAAATAACAGAAACTCTTTCATTGCTTGACGGAAAGGACACTGCCAGATCATTGCATTTATAGTGATATTATAGTATTTGTTTGCTGGAAGTTCTTGATTGTCTTGTAAGTTCACAGAAGTGGTTTCCCTGCACCACACAAATTCACCAGAATATATCTGCAAGGTGTGCATGGCACAGTCATGTGCATATGAACACACTCACATCACACACCTCCCCATTCTCCTGAGTTTCACTAAGATCAAATCTGACATCCCTGGAAGTAACAAAGCATGATACACCAAAAGCTTTGTTAGGTCAAAACCTACAAAATCTGATCCTGTGTCATATTTTAAATACCAAAGCATTTGTGAGTCTAACACAGGAATGCTTTCCAGTGTGGTGGGCATTGTCTTGACTTTCTTCAGAGCCCCTCTTCATATTCCAGAGGTACTTTACTAATCTAACCTAACACAAAACAATTATCACATCACACGGAATCTGCCAATAAATTAACATAGGAGCTTCAATTTAGAAATAACAAATAATATCAGCTGCAGCTCAGGAATAATTCTGAACTTGAATGATCCCCCCAAGGGTTATGCAAATGAAAACTCATTTAGGAATGTGAAGCTCCCCTTCTGGGGATCAGATCTGAGCTGGAACATAGGTCCTTCTGCCTGGATTTATTAGTTAACAGGCCTTCCTTGCAAGGGCTGCTTTCCTGACAGCCCTGAAATACAACCCAGTGTGGAAGGCGGGGTGGTTCCTCCATGGATTCAACAGTTCAGAGACAGACGCGAAGAAAAATGTTGTGTCAAACTGAAATTGCTAAAGAAACCTTAGCCAGGCCCTGTTTGCAGGTGATATAAATAGGGAAGGCAGCATATTGGTTTACATCAGCAGTGGCATTTGAACTGATTTAATTACCAGTGCCAGATTTAGCCTGGACTCGGGGACTAGAATCTTGATAATTACTGAAAGGACCCAAGGAGACTGGGATTTTCCATCTCCTCATGGAAAGGAGCATGTTCCTACTTACTTATGCTCACAATCATTATATATAGTTGTACCAATACAAGCTGGGCCAGGTTTTTACAGAGGGGCAACTCATTTGTAGAAAGGTTGAGGCAAATCAAAGAAAAAAACTACCTGGCTTCCAGGCACACAAGCCCTTCTTTAGATGTACCTGGAAATTTGCTTATTTTTCCCAGTTATCTCAGCTGAGATAACTTGGTCTGATTTTAACAGATCATTGCAGTTATAACTGCACTGTAGGGACACCAAAGGGACCTTAGTTCCAAGTGAAAAAAATAAAAAAGAGAAGATAAGTTTTGCTGGTGGTGCTGGGGCAGAGCAGAGAGCAGAGCTCCAGCACTGCATTTTCTCCTAAAGGACAGCCTGACAACTGGAGGACAACTAAAGCTCAGTGTTTGTGCCAGAGACAGGAGCAAAGATGGACTGCTGCAATAAATTGCTTGACATCAAAGACATTAAATGCAATACATCTCATTGCACTTAAAATGCACTGAGGTTTATTCCAGAATGAGAGAACAAGCCTTGAGCTGTTTGCCTTCCTGCCTGCATCTCAGGGACTGAATGTGCCTTCCCCTGTGCTGACACTGTACATCCAGGCTAGTGAGGATTGTACTGAAAAGAAATGCCACACTCACACTTGCAGAGTGGCCAAGAAATTGTGGTACAGAACAGCCACATCACACATTGCAGTTAATATTAGCATGGATCAGCTATATTTGGCACCCATTTTTTCTCTGGTTCATCTCTTTGTCTATGAATTTTTGCACATGGAAATACAAAGTTCATTTTTTCTTCTTGCCTCATTACCTCTGATGCAAATGGACACAAATTGCAGTGGAAAAGTTGGAAATTTAACTTCAATATTTTGCTTTCAAAATGACAGCTGCCAGTATGTCTAAAAGTTACTTAAAGATATCTCTGTTTTGGAAGATCTGCAGGTAACTAAGCTATAATGTGGCTGATGATACAACAGCTTTTCCCAATCAACGGCAGACGTGAAACCTGTGTGCCAAGCAACACATTATCCCACTTTAAAAAAAAATTTTTCTTGTTTTTTTTTTTCATGTATCTGTGCTTTTTAGGTGGGTGCTGGGATCTTTCTTATGGCTATGCCTTCAGCAGTCAGCATCATCACACCAACCTGCATTTACAAATATCTGACCTCACGTGTGGCACTGAAAAGACACAATTACCTACAAAGCCCAAAAGAATGGGTGATTTATTGTCTTATTGTGAATAAGCACTCTCCCAAGAGAAGTGTCTGCTTAGGAGAGTCCACAGTTCACAGCAATGGGGTGAATTCCAGTTTTAAGGTGGAATTTTAGGCTTTGCATCCTGTGAGCTCTTGTGAGAAACATGCCTGGCTCGCTCATGGGCACCCACCTCTTCACACAGGACTCGATCATGTCACTCGCCATGAGCTTCAAGCGCTGCTCTAAGTGTTTCCCAAACTCCTCCTCAGGCCAGTGCAAATCCCGAATGAAGGTCTGTAGGGCATCAAGTTTCCAGAACATATCTTCTGAGGTGCCTGATCCATTGCTGGCAGGGCAAAATGAGAACAAAAGTCAGAAGTGGCATCAGGGTCTTTGCAACCTGATGTGGAGACCATTCCTGCAACAAGTGTAAGGCAGACAGCAGTTTCATACACAGGACAATGCTGGCCATCTCCACCATCAGGATTTTGAGTTTTACCATACAGTTGCCTAATCTACCTTGCTGTCATCACCCACAAAACTTTCCAGACCAGATGAGTAAGACAACATCATGAGTTACACATATTAACGGGAAGAACGTGTGTATGGTAAAAATCAGCCTTAGTTAATAACCACATTAATGTATGTGATTATTAAGAATTAAGGCCAGAAATTGTGGGAGAAAATCCTTGATCAATAATAACTGCCATACTAGGCTGTATGCAGTTATTAAGATTTAGAGTTTCATGCAATTATCCCCCTCCAAATTATATCTCAAGTTTGCCTTGTACCCCCAGTGCGGCCCCGTTTCCAGGTAAGGGACAGTGCTAACAAGTGGTGAGCGAGGACACACTTTATCTCTTGAACAGCTGAAAAAAAATTGGGGTAAGTCAATTGAGCTAAGGGTACATCTCATATCCAGGAGTTTCGGCAGGATTTACTGCTGCACCTTTTTCTTTGCAAAGGCAATTACAAGGACAACAAATTTACAATTTAAAAAAATTATTTTGCAACAACTTTGGTCTGCCACAAAATTCTCAATTTATTTCCCAAGCATATATTCTTGTACCCACACCCCTGCCCAGATGGAAGTCTTTAGTCCTGCAGTGTGTAGCTACACCAGCTCTTTTCACAGTATAATTATATCTCAAACCTCCACTTACAGAATAAAAATACAGGACTGGATTGCACTCTGTTTGTGCAGAGAAATTTATGCATCCATAACCCTTTTCTCTCCCTCTCTTCTTCTCCCTCACTTTTTTTTTTTTTTTTTTTTTTTCAGAACAATTACCAAGGGAGCATCAAGAGTTTCAACCCCCTCCTCGCATACCACTAATGCTAACACAGTAATTTATAAGATATTTAACACACCATGCATTACCACTTGTGCTGACATCATCTATAGAAACAGATGAGGGAGGGTGTTTCTATTGTGACAGATGCCAGCTGCATTGAGTTAATGCTAGAGGAGCTTGGAACTAATGCAAACAGGGCTATTCTCAGGTGAGAACTCTAGTCCCAACATGCCAGAGGGGTCCTGAGGGGATCCTGGGCTAGGAGAGTCAACGAGATAAAGAATGAATAGTCTTGGTTGTAGGAGGAACGTATCTGACACTAAGCAACAGGTAACATGTCCTTGATGGAGGGGAAGGGTGAGTAAAAGGAAACCAGGGAGATGAAAAGATAAAGAATCAGGCATTTGCTTTAGCCAGGGGATCAGTTTGGACAACAGTCTCACATGTTCATCTATAGACAGTTTTTAGTTCAAACCCGTGCTTGGGTGCAAGCAAGCTTTAACAGCCTAAACCCAGTTTTGGAACTGCATGAATTTACATTTTAAGTGATTTAATGTGTACAAATACAATAATTGCTATTTACTACAGCAATATTATGACACCCATTTGGTTTCAAAATTTTTTAAGAATTATTCTCAGTCTTTTTCTCACTTTTGATTAGGGCTCCATCCAAGTAAACAATAAAGTATATTCATTTCCAAAACACACTGTTTGTGTTTTGCTTGTGAGCACCACAATTACTCTAATCACGCCGGCAGCTTGCAATATACCATTGATGCTCAAGCATTTTCAGAGGGATTATCCAATTTTCTGTCATTACATGATTCTTATCTTTTCAAGGGCAATACCACAAAGCATGCACAGAGCAAGATTAAAACTTTCAAGTACTCTTTACAGACAACTGCCTAAGCTAGCCTTTAAAATAACTATCTTAGCATGAATATGAGTTGTATGGCTTTGAAACATAAACAACCATGCTAATACTTTAAAAGGTTTTAAAAACTATTTAAAAAGATCTGACATCAGTGTTTTCTTTACTTCCATTCATTACCAGTGCTCTGCAATCCTGCCTGTGCCAGACTAATGGCAGAGGCATTCTGGTGGACTCCAGGTGTAGATGTAATTGAGGGTGTTTCAGTAAAAGTGAACAGGGGATTCTTAAGTGAGTTCTTCCGTTTTATATATTAAATGAGAGAGGAAAAGCACCACAGTGCTGACTGAGACCACCCTACGACAACCCTAAATAAGTCTCCAGGATTTTAGAAGGAGAATGGGCAAATAACAGTTCCCACAATAGGATATCTTGGGAGATGACCCAAATGATGAGATTTGGGTCTCACCCACTGTGACCCTCCACACTGCCCAATGGGAAATCTTCTATAAGAGAACTTTCCTAACCTGTGCTGAGGATCTGTGGTATGTTCCCCCTGAGCTTCACACATGCACCCTGAGACAGACAGGAAGCTGGGAGCACGGAGTGCAAGGCTCCTACAGAGCAACTGCTTTTACACTATTTTCCAAGCCATGATCTAAAACTCACATTGAAAATATCTTTCTTTACTTGGACATGGCATTACTTGGGCAGTAATGAAGGCTATGGAGCTTTAATTGCTCTCTGGGACATCTCCCAACATGAATAAAAACTGTTACAGGGTGCTCTTCTTTCTTAGATTGCTTTATCAAAGTCAAGACAAAAATTACCTGGGAAATGCAGAGCTTGCCTTCAATAAAATTCATTTTTAGATCTACATCTGGTCCACAGAAATTGGTTGACTGGCATTGAAATTGGTACATCTTCTCTTTTGGACAAAACTCTTTGCTGAGACACAAAACGTCACATTGTAAGTTCTGTGGTTTGTATGTTATTCAGACCATGCCCCATTGTTGACAGCTATTTTGTAAAGCAAGATACTTGCTCAAACTGTCCGTGGGAGTTGAGACAAATTTTCAAGGTTTATACAAAAAAACTCTCAAAATACTCATGCCAAAAATTCACTAGTGTCTCATTCAGAAAACATCTAATTAACTGTATCACTCTTTAAAGTTTTATGTAATGCACAGAAACAAACAATACATATCCATGCCAAGATTACTTTAAATTTAAATGAGATCTAATTTGAACTGAATACACACTCAGAATCATAAATAGCAGCCATCCATGACGGTGCAGAAAAGCTAGGCATTTGTGGGATGCCTAGTGGGATGTTAACTGGTAGATTTGGTACTTTAGGGAGATTCACATTTGGTAGATTCACATTGGGCAGATTACTTGTTAAACTCCTGTGGAAGAAACAGACAGAAAGAAAAAATACCATAACAGTGACAATGCCGATGTAGCAGAAGCACATGACACTCAGAAACAAATCTGCAAAGTTCACAGCATGAGGACAGTTAAAAAACTAAAGCAAAACATTTCAGAAAGAAGCATGAGTATGGAAGCTTAAATGTACTATGTCTACAGTCTGCTATAAAATTCTAATTCCTTAAGAGGGAAAAAAAAGGCAAATCAGAATGAAAAGAAGAATCACAAAGTACAAATTAACAGAGAACTTAAACACCTGTGAAAATAACTGCACCTTCAAGTCCTGATACCATTTCAAAGTACAGAAAGCAGCTTTTCTTCAAAAAAATCTCCCTTTTGAGGAAGAGTCTCAGTTCTTACACACAGAGGCTCGATAAAAGTGCTAAACTAAGAGATCTGCTGAGCGACTGGAATTTGAAATAATAAAGAGAGAGTCTGGAATTCCAGCCATAAGAGTTTTTCTCACCACCAAGCTCAATGGAGTTGCAATTTTGCTGCAAAACCTCCCTGTCTTAGACCCTCCAGAAATAAAGATGGGCTAATCTGGAGTGATGAAACAGTGAACTACAAGGTTCTTTCTCCATGAAGACTGTGCCTTGATCCTCCCTTGCATTCCTGGGTGCAAAAAAAGGGATTGTCCAGCCCCACTATTTGTGCACTGTGAATGAACTGCACTTTGTAAATATATCCAGGACTAGTATGTGACTGTTTCACAGCTGGACGTGGGCCATGAAGTGATTAAGATATTCAAAGGTTAATACAAAGCATGTGTACTTGGGCATTATTACTTCAATCAGTGTTTTCAGATGTGAAACTGTTATGCAAATAGAGATCTTTAAAAAGTGGACAGCTGTATTGTTTTAATGCAACATTCTCTCCTGGAACAAGGTGTGTGTAACAGCACTGTATGCCCAAAGTTTGGAATCCACCCTGACATATTTCATTGTACTAGGTCTCTAGATGTTGTAATTGGTCTAATTCTGTTTTAATGAGAATCTCATCACAGTTGTATTCTACATGCAAAATAAAAAGCATCAGGAGATCTGGTAATCAACAAAACACAGAACTTGATTACCCAACTCACATGTTACCTGGCTCTCAGAAGAGAGGCCAGAAAAACGCCTCATTTCTACCCTCTCCCAGGAATACTGTCTGACCACTAGTACACAACCCACAGTTGGTTTTACAGTCCCATGTGAGGAACAAAACTGAATGCTTTGACACCGTTTTCACCAGATTGTTACTTGGACTTAGTGAAAAAGAATCAGAAATTCAGGATTTCAGCTTCACCCTGCACTGCTGAAGCTACTGAAAGCTTTTCTATTGATGCACACGGGCACTGCTTCAGCATCTGAACTTGCCTGCTCTCAGTGACTGCATCAGGATATGTCACTTTTGGAGGTCTCTCCCATTTCCCTGGATTAAATGAGTTACTTTACAGACCCCATTATCTGTGGTGATTCCTAAATTTCTATGAAACTATCAAATTATACACTATGTCTTTCAAGGCATATTAAAATCTTAGTAACTTCCCTGAGATATATTTGGCACTTCATTTCTTACTGCAAGTTTTATATATCAACCCCCGAAGTAATGGTATTGAGCTGCCTGAATAAATGTTTCCTAACGCAACAGACGATGTGAACCACATCTCTGCAAGAGCTCAGCTTGTCATTGGTGGTGGATGTTAGGAACAGACCTCGTTCTTTGTGAATAAAATCCCTTGTTGGGGAGGAAAATCACAATTCAGTTTTTTCTAGTGAAAAAGCCCCCATGTCTGTGTTCTGATTTCTAATTATTTCTATGACTCTTAGTAGATTTAACTTCCTGTTGTGTGTTCTCTTTTTCAGGCAAACAGGAGAATTTACTACTGTCACAAAGCTATCCATTGTTTTCATTCATACTGTATCTGCTGCTAAGATGATATGATTGTTGAATGAGACATAGACTACATAGTGATTGAGAGAGTGTTAAATCTTCAGAAATGGCAGTGCATGTGGTTAGATACTGATATGGAATAAATAAAGAAATAGCAAGAGGTGGACAACATATAAATGTATAAGGAAAAGCAACTTAAATAACTTAGCCAGATGGTAAATACATAAATCAGAGGACCTTTGGTTTTAATATTAAAATTCAAGAAGTGACAGTGTTATATTAATAAAAACACTGTATTAATAAAATATGACTTCTAGAGTAAACAGTATACTATATTCACACGGAAACATATTTCTTTTATACAACACACTATTTTGCTGATGCAAGAATATGTTGCAAGAATAAGTTAGTACTCTTAAAACAAAACAAAACAGCAAAATAATGGAGTATATTATGTTAACGCACAGTAACTAATGTAAAAAAATATTCTCCTGAATTGACATGCACAATTTTTCAGGTTCAACTGATCTAATTATCTGACTAACAGTTGCAGTGAGACCTCTAAAAAATGATTAATATTACCAACAAATGTTCCATGAAGCCTGCAATTGTTCAGACCATGAAACTACAGGTCCAAGATGAGAAACTGTTTCTAGAAGCCAGCCATGCCCATTTAATATAGATGGCTAAATATAACCTCAGCCATCAGGCAGGGAATGTGGGCATTTGCATCAACAAGATGAGGGCTGTCTGATTTAAGACGACTCAGCTTCAGGACTGGATCCTGATACGTTTGATGAGAGACACACGCTCTGGAGCTGCACCGCTTCTTTTCCTGGCTTCTGCTTCAGCCCTGTTTGTGTGTGTGAGCTGTGGAAAGGGCTTTCACCTGAACTGTCTGCTGGGAAATTCTCAGTGCAAACAGACTGGCAATGTACCCCTGGCACGACCTGCCAGCACTCACACTGTACTGCAGCACCGGCCACATGGAACACGTCCAGTTGCACTGTGGCTGCTCCTGTAGAGCTGCCCTAGCAATGAAAGGAGGGCAGAAAAATCACAGTATTTTTACTGAGCTGTCTGCTGGGTTCAGAATAGAGCTGAACGAGACCCTTGGCCACACCAAAATGCTCAGTTCCTACAGGATGCTTGAAATGACTTAGTGATGGAAGACGCAAATGCCTGTCTCTTCCATCACTATAAACACTTGCAACCTCACTGTCGAGGCTGAGCAAATGCTCAAGAGCAAATCTTTTCACAAAAGCCTTGATGTGAAGCAAAGAGCTTGATAGTGAAGTAGGCAGTCAAATCTGTGCTCTTCCTCTGACTGACACCCAGAATAGTAACAAAAATACTCACTTTCACTACAGCGGTGCTTCTTCTAAGGGGAAGCATTTTTCACTATCATTCTGCAGTTGTACAACCTTATAAAATGATTAGTGTAATCATATTGTTCAAGTTTTGACATTTATATTAATGATACATTTATAAATAGTTTGCAAAGGGTTTAGTGAGCAATTAATAGGCGCTAAAGCCAGGACTACAGAGCGGTAGAGAGAGCCCTGGGTCAATGAGTAATGTCCTAGTCAAGCCATTGAAACTGACTGTCATTGCATGAGCTTTAGCATTTGCTCAAAAAGATCTTTCAACACAGACACACACACAGAGACACACACACATACGTGTCAGCTGGCTGCGAGATAAATCAGCACTCTCCGAGAAGCTAGCATGAAAAAAACCCATTGCAAACCCTACTTTTCCAAGACCTCTCAACTCACCAGAGAACAGACCTACTCTGTATCCTGCATACTTGGATGACTGTGCGAAGGACAAGTGTTCCACATTTCTCTGCGTGGATTCACACAAGCGCACCAGCTGCTCTAGCTATAGGGCACGGACCCCCTGCAAATTCAGCAGCTCTGCAGAGGCACATTACAGAGCCCTCATGAGCACATAACATCCAGGCTTTCCCCCCCCCCCATTTTTTAAAATACTTAACAGTATCTCTCTCACTATGATTTTTATACCTAACTCCTCAGAGCATAAGGTGCAGAGTATTCAGTAATGAAAATAGAAGAAATACATGCTTGCAAACTGCCATCTGGTCAGGTTATGGAGGGCTACATATTTCAGCCTTGACTGCAAACACAAGTACAGAGAAACCCTTTCAAAAGATTCTGTGTTGTGGAATAATTTCTTGGTTAACAGGAGATAATGAAATTTCCTTATCATAATGCACTGTAGAGATCCAGGACAACAACAAGCTTGGTGGAAGGGTCAGCTTTGATGATCTGTCTTTGCTGGCCAATTTGAAGGTCTATCTCCAAAGCAGAGGAAAGCTGTGGGAGAACATTCTGCAGTGTTCCTGATTTCCAAAAAAAGCTTTGCTGGAGAAGTGTCAATCGAAGGTCACAATTTGGTTGGGAATTGGCTGCTCCAAACTATTTGAGAATCCATGTCCAAAAATTCAACTGTGCTACAGTATGGACATGTGGGGTAAGAAGAGAGCAGATACAGGAGGGCAAATCAAACAAAATAAAGTCTCTAACCTGAATTTTTTCTGCAAGTTCCCTGTCGATCAGACAAAGAGGAGCAGGTGGTCTGCCCAGGAGGCAAAGATGAAGATGCCTTAACATTTAGTTCTGAACAGCACATGAAAAATGTCATAAGATCCTAGGAATGACACTCCTCTTTTCCTTTGCACTGTATGTGCCACCCTCTGGCACTCACTGGTGCCTCCCTTCACCGGGCCACATCACGTTGAGCCAGTGTTTGCAACTCACAATTTTGTGTGCGAGACATAAGAACAAAATATCAACACGTGAAAAAAAACCTACGGTGCATCTTTTCAGCAGATGGACAGAAGCTTCTCGTAGAAAGCACCCACTTTCCTGCTGGAAGAAATCTTTTAAATACCCAAGTCTGTAAGAGAAAGAGTCCATCCTGGGCTTTTGCTTAGAGATGCAATGCTCAAAGCACACTGTAACTGGAACTCCAGAAGGGAATAACCATCACAGGAGAACTAAGAAAAGATCTTTTATAACTATCAGAGATAACTTGGAAGTGATAGATGCTGGCATACCCAGGGACAAAGCATCTTGACAGGCAAGTAGCACATCCAAGTACTTATGGACATCTATAGTTAACTCCCTGAAGTCATTAAAAAGCAAAAAGATGACAGCTTCTGATAAAAGAAAAAAAGGCAGAATGACTTGTTTATTGAGTGCTTGACCCAGGTGGACAGGTACGCAGAGTTTACTGCCTCTGTTTCATAACAGACAAGGAAATACATATTTTTTACTAAAGCAAAGCTCTGAAACTGAAGTTAATGCTAACTTCGAAGTGCAATTCTGCTTGAAGGAGTGGCTGTAAAAATGGCATTCTCCTACTCGAAAGATCTATTTCTTGTATGTTTTCTGGGTCACATCTGCTTATTTGAAACAAGATTTTTTAGGATCTTTAATCCTGTTAGCCTGCAGACCAAAGACAGCAAATGGAAAGTGAGAGAGGCTCCTGAATGCCAGCCACTTAACCCCACTCAAAACAGAGGGGATGATCAGGTGTCAAGAAAAAGCCCGAGATTTGGCAGGCAGAATCCTTACGGATGCTGAGGATGCACAAGAAAGAAAGGAAAAAACCTGGGTACTCAGACTCCAGGTTGCATATGGGAGGCTGGCTGCTGAACAAAATCTCTTTTCCTTGTAAACGGAACATATTTGGTGTGAAAAGCCCTGAAAGACCACACGTTCTTTTATACAGCAACCCCTGAGAGTGCAGTGCCATTTCATTTTGCCTAGAGAATGACAAGAAAAAGCAAGGAAAAGAGTCTCTCCAGAGGTCACCTGGTCCCAGTTCCTGGTATGAGACACTGCCAGACTCATGTTGCTTGCAAAGGGTCCATCTCTCTCTTTTAATATCTTTATTAGAAGGAAAAGCCAGCTATATCCCTTTGCAGGATCTGACTTGGCTTTATAGAGCAAGCATGAAAGGGTTCAGCAATGCTTCAAAACCTGTGAAATAACAACAGTAATCCAAAGCACATGTCACATTTTTATCATTCGCCACCTCTAGAGTTCAATTTGGGTTTTTCTCAGGCTCCCAATTTCTTGCTGGTAAACTCGTAGGTTTCCAAATGTAAGAAATGATTATGCTTGAATCATCTTGCCTGTGTTTCATTTTGGTTTCTGCACGTCTAATCCTACAGGCAGGGGAGCAGGGACTGGCAGAGCAGCCCTGGACATGGGGACATGTGCAGCCACCAGCCATGGGGCTGATGCCAGAGGCACACACTGCACTATTCCCCCCACAGGGTGGGTGGAAAAAATGAGTATTGAGAATAAATACAGCAATGACTCACAGGGGTTATAGGGCTGGAACTGAACACAGTGAAGCGAGATTTTTTTTGTTCTGAAAAGGAGCTATGTGAGTTCAAAAGCAGCATTGGAAAAGGCTTTTAGAATGGGTTCCAAAAAGCCATGGCAGTTAAGAAGGTTTTCCCATTTTCATGCTTCCCTGTTCAAAGGCACACGGTTCAAACTGAGGCAGCAATGCATTTCAGAAAGCCAATACCATTTCCCTCATTAACCTGAAAACCCTGAAGAGATCAGCCCTCCTAATTTATAGCATTAAACTAGAACGTTTAAAGCATTTTCTGCATGTCCAGTCTAACGTTAGCTAATTCACCTCTATATGAATCTCCATCCATTTGCACCCAAATTCCGATTGTATCAAAGGAGGTTTCCTTACTTTACTGGCTCCCATGACTCCCGCTCAAAGCCCCTGTGAATTGACTGTGCAATTGAGGACTCCATCAGATCGACATATCTAACAACAAGTGGAGCAAACAGGTCTTGGAGGTGTTTGTGGAATTTTCCATTGCACAAATTATCTAGAATAGATAAATAAAAGTATAGTAAGACACTACTGTTACTACAACCTCTGTAACAAACCACAGCGTGGCACTTCATCAAACAATGAATTTGTCAGTGAACAGGAAAACTTCAAGAACGTAACAGGAGCTGGAGTTCATGACACAGACAGCAGGAATGACTTCTTACTCCAAACAAATAAACAGACAATAAACTTCTTTTCCATTAATGTCAAACTTACAAATACATTATCACCTCCTGTGAATAAAACCAGTGTAAGAAACACAGCATGGCAAACATTATGGCTTTAGCAGGTGGGAGAGTAATTTCTTCTTTGGTTGTTCAGTACAATGATGCTGGAACTTGCTTTCTGAGGATGAGTCCCCAGCTTTTTTCATGTAGTCTTAGAAAGCCAGCTGGGGTCCTGGTCTAGGACCTAGCTAAGGCAAAGCCAATTTTGCCACCAGCTCCCCAGAGAGGATTGGACTACCCAGGAAAGTGCCAAATCCTCACGAGTTTTGAAATCATTCTTCTGAACTACTATTCTTCTGAACTACTCCTGTTTCCATTTACTTTCATACTTTCATATTTTCCTCCCTTCAATAAAATCTTAAAGTAGGGACTAGTTTACTCCATGCTAAATAAATGCAGTACACACATATAAAACAATACACACATTTAATGACAATTAGGATATAGAGTACCTAATTCCCTGCTTATCAGGCAGCTATTACCAAGAGACTTGAGAAGATGAAGCAAAATAGAAGTTCAACTTCCCACCTTTGACTGCAGTGATTTAAGGGGCGTGCTTTTTACTAGTAGCAATGGAATAAAATCAAGCTGATGCTAAAAAAGTTCGTAAATCTGTAAATCTCTGCCCCATCTCAGTTCTCTGAGTTCTCTGTGTTCTCTGTACAGTAAGGAGAGGCTGAAAGCATTATCACTGAAAAGGAAATGATTAGAATACAAAATACATACAGTCACTACGGAGGGAATCGTTTATGAGCTGAAAGAGCGGGAAGCTGTCCCAGGTGTCTGGGGGTTGCACCTCTAACGCTGCATCCATATCCACTGCAAACAGGGACAGGAAGGTCTCCGCGTGCTCAACCATTAGGTCTGACCACCAGGCAAAGGCCTTCAGAGTTGGTAGAAAAAAATAACAAAGAGGTGTATTAGTTCTAATAAAGCACAGGGAAAGATGTTAGGCCACATATCTTAAAAAAACAAAATAGTGCATTTTATGGAAACTATCTTTATTGTAAAGAGAACAGTGCTTTGGAGCGCTAGCCTGCATAGGCAGTGCTAATCACAGAATTAGGCACTGCTGTTTTAACACACAGGTTTCTTGTAGAGGATCTCTTCAGAGCTCCACTGTAAAGGCATGCAGCTGTAACACGGCAGAGAAGGTTTCATCTGTTCCATTTACAATAAATTACTTCATTCATCATTAATGATAATAATTATCAAGAAAAAAAATCAACTATTTCTTATTTCTAAAGTACAGAAATTTGGGAGTTTCTTCACTGTGCTTGTGGGCTTTCTGACAGGTTTTTTAACAGCTTAAATTCTACTTGAATTCAGTACTTGCATTTGTATTGAAAATCTAGAAGCCTGACACATTAAAATCTGTCCTAAATCATTCACACTCAATTTTAAAGATATTTCAAACATCACCAGTAAAAGTTATTACAGCACTGTTCATTTTACATGGTTAGCTAACACACTACCACCTTCATGATGCTACTGATTAGGAATCCATTACAAAGCTCTACTATCAACATGCCAAGGTAAAAAAAAAAAAAAAAGTCTACGGCAAGCCTATATTTTCACAGAGGCAGGAAAAACATATGTCTGAACTTGAAAACCAAAAAATATCAGTGAGGTAACTCATTCTCATGCACATGGGTCCTTAAAATTTGCTGTGCGGGCTCTCTGAGGTGACATTCACATCATACATGGCTCAGATGTGAATGCTGCAAATGCATGCATGCGTGTTCAGTAGTCACTTCTGGCTGGGAACATGCAATATGAGAAGAGCTGTCCATAGAACCATGTGCTGTCATTTTGAAGGGACAGGAAATTACTCAGTGACTTAAAGGAGATAAGGAACAGCTCTGCGGCACTTGGCAAGAAAAAGAAACCTCTAGCTTAGGCACAAGAGTGGAGATGAAACGGAAGAGATTGGGAATGGAGGAGTCAGTTTAAAGAAGAATTGCCAGCCAGGGAGGGGCATTTTTTGCAGGTTTTAGCAGACATGAATGAGCAGAATGGGCTTTCACTCTCTCAGGGTTTGGTCTTGATTCACTGATGAAAAACGGCACTGATGTGCACAGCACAGCTCTAGCTATCAGTTCACTTGGTCATGGAGAGGGAACAGCACATCCAAAACAAGTTACTGCCACAGGTTTTTCTGTTTTGCCTAGACTTCCCATTGCCAGTGATAGTGGCAGGGGGTCTTTGGAACTATTTCCACTCCTTCAATCCTTTAAAATATAAAGCAGACTGACACTGCCCTGCTATTATTCCATGAGTTGATATAAAATTGATGTGAAGGCATGGGTAGATTGGGGATTGCACTCAGCATTCTCTTCCCAGAGTACGTCCAAGATGTAAAAAAACCAAAATAACCACATTACCCCCAAACTAATCTTAGTATTGGGCCTGTCCTGTAATGGGGGTGATGATGTGGATGAGGTGAGCTGTGCCATAAAGGCACAGCTTCAGTGTCTGCCCATGCCTGAAGCAGCAACACCAGCAGGTGAGTGTCCCAGTGGTCATGGCATGGGGACAAGGTGGCTGAAGCAGAGTCCTTTGTCTGCAAAATGTCCTCAGCTTCAGGCCCATGGAGGAGGCTGCCCAGCTCTGCTGCAGCATCTCCTGCTCAGGGGCACAGTGGTAGTGGTGACAGTGGCCCTGGGTGTCTGGAGAGTCGTCACTCTGGAAAAGCCAAATCCAAGGCGAGGGAGCCTGTGTGGGGCTCAGAGGTAGGATAGTGCTCTTCAGCTCTCCTCCACATTTGGTGCTGGTGTCCAGCCAGGCACAGGGCTGAATGCTGGTGAGTACCAAGCTGGGAGGCACCAAACTGCTGAGAGACCACAAAGGAACCAAAACCATGAAGATACAGGAGTGCTCCTGACGTCTGCTCCAACCTGCTCACAAAGGTGGGTGGGGAAGGAGCATTGCTGAGCAGTGGGACTGTGCAGGGTCCTCTTATGGAAGCAATGCCTGGCTGTTGTTTTCAGGGAGGCTGAGGGGGCTGTCCTTGCTCTGATGTGGTTTCTCTGGCTGTGCCTCTGCCTGCCCAGAGCCTGCCATGCTGGCACCCACCCGACACTGCCCACAGGGCTGCGGGCATGGAGCGACCGCTACGAACGACCGATGGCAACCGGCATTTGAGGGGAAGGGAAAAGAGGGGAGGCCAAAGAATGTCTTCTATAACAAATCCCAACATAAACACTTCAGAGTCCTGCAATAAGAACCTGCTTCCATGAAAAGGGAAAAAAAGAGCTATTTTAAATAAAGAAAAGCATGTGATCAGTGGTGGGAAAAAAATATGCCCAAACCAGTAACAGTTTCCCTTTTGCTTGCAAAGTCAAATTTTAACTCCGTAATTCTCTAACTTACGTCAGGATCCTCAACTTCCTCCCTAATTTCTGTAAGCAGGATTGATAACACCATACTTAGAAAACCTCTTTCAAGATGGTAACATTTCATTTATTTACCATCTACTTACCTGATTTGCTTAAATAATAATGTAAAGGGGGGAAAAAAGTGTATTTTGTAGCCAAACACACCTATTATTGTATATTTTACACATGGATACACATGTATATATGTATGATCTCAAGGAGTTAAGATACATATATACATATACACATATGTATACATAGAGAGAGAAACCACACATTTAAAAACAGGTGAATGGCATTGTCTCTGGCATTTGTCATCATCATTGTCCATCATCCTGTGGAAGGGAAGGGGAGCTAGGAGATACCTGATGGTAGAGATGATACAATGACAGAGACCTCCTGCTCCCAGATTACAGACATAGGCACACAGATTCTGCTGTTTATGCCTGTGCTAGGTAGCTTCCTTCTTATGGGTAAGACAAACTCAACTGACTAGACACAATACTCCTCTTGTAATGATTTTTGAACATGATCTGAGTGTTATTTTCTACATTTTCATAAGGGAGTCTGCCTGGATGTCCACATGGGGGAAAAAGGGGCATGTGTTAATTGCAAAAACTATTATTTTTCAGTAAAGTAAGGCACTTCTTCAGTAAGCAGTGCAACTTAATTTTCAGCTGAATAAGTGAAGTAGACCAAAAAGTCATACCTCACAGGACAAGCCTTCTCCAGGTGAGTGACAACATATTAAAAAAAGTCACCTGGAATTATATGGGGTGGAGGAAGAAAGTAATACCTCAGCAGTGCTCATTACACTGTAACAGCATAATGTGGCTACAACACATAACAAAAATCAGTGATAAACCACCCAGCCTCTTCTCTCTCTTCCCTGGGTGCAATTCAAAGAGTGCAGAGAGCTGGCCAACTGCCTGTGCACTGCTGAAATGCCACAGCCACCCTCAGGACAGGGATTCAAAACTGCACTGACAGTGTGCCGGGCTTCTGGAGAGAGATGGATTTCATCCTTCCAAGTCACCGTTCAGAACAAGGGATAGGGATGCCTCCTATCTATGTTGGCATTAACCTTCTGTCTCTAATCAAAACCTTGTGACACAAAAGATGCTGGAGAACAGTTCTGAGCCTTCCTCCTCATGTGAGGATCTTGGCAGTGTGGCTGGCTGAGTGTGACTGGTCCTGCAACTGCTTCCTCTTCTCAAAATAAGCTGTGTTTTAAAAAACAGCTCCTTCCCAGCTGGTTGTACATCCAGCCTGTGCTGGTGAGGAGTGGAATAAAACAGTTTTTGCACAAGCATAGTGATCTTGAGCACTCCTTGCTTTAGTAAAAACAAGGTTTATTTCACTCTTCACCCCATATATTCTCTCTCTACATATAAATACTGTATATCCAGTACAAGGCACATACAGACAAAACCAGAGGAAGACCACTACCATTCTAGGCACTCCTGTAGTACTTAGCCCATCTCCACCACAGTGTACTAGAGGTTGGGTGAATGCAAACGACAGGTAACAACAGGCTGAGGAGCGAGTCCAGGCAGGTAGGGTTGTGTTGGGATGTAACTGCAGCGCTCGTAAAATATACCCATTGCTGCATGCATGGATTGGACTGCTATGCCACATTTACCCTCCTGTGTCAGGCCACCAGCTCTGCAAGCAGCCGACCCAAAGTTGCTGTTACATTCCTCGGTCAAAGTTACGGAAGCGAGGGCAACCAGGGTAAAATCCCAGTAGGAAACATGGCACTGAGAGGGCATGCACGGAATATGACAGGAGTGACTCGTGTCAGTCGGTTTAGTCACATACCTCTTTCCCCTGCCAGGATCATCCAAGATTGAATGAACAGTAGAAAAACAGGGAGGAAATTTAAATATGCAATCAGGCATTAGTTGGGTTTTGTGGATTGCTGTGTATTATCAATAAGTAAAATTATACTGCATATTTAATACACACCGGAATGATTTTTAGGTGACTGTGAAAAATTATTTATCAAATGCTCTTAATGCAAAATATTGTGAATATATCTATATATATATATATATCAGTGGGAAGGAAAAGAGAAAATAGTGAAAGAGTGCAACAATACCTACAGTCATAAACAATAACTGTTCACTCCAAATTTTAAAATTATTAACTTCTCAATATGCATTCAAGAGCACCATATTTACAGAGAACTCAGGGCTCAATCCTGCAAATACTTACATGGGTATGCAACATCACCTGCTCAGGCAGAAATGTCCTGACGTGCTGAGAGCAGGACTACAGCCAGCCATGCCAGCTGCCTGTGGGATCAAGTGTTTCCAGGATCAAGACTCACGATTTTCTGGTGTATATTTGACTATGACATGGTTTCAGTGGTTTTAAAACATGAATCTTTCTGTTAAGGTGCTTCGAAGAGTTAAGAGTGGTTGTATTAGGCCTCAGATAACCCAGACAATGAGTAACAGAGCACAGTCCATCCTAACCTCTGTGACTAGTAATTGAGGTATTCCCAGTAAGCCAAGGCAGAAGAGACCAACAGGAAACCAGAAGAGTTAATCATGTACTGGAGGGGCCCAGGGAGACCCCTGGAAACAACCTGAATTCTCAGAAAGGGGAAGAAAGGAGAATTGTTGTGTTTTGTTGCAGTTTTCCTTGCTCCTCTCCAGACAGCAGTAGCAGCAGTGACCCCGCTCATGCTGGCTGGAGGCACACACACACAGAGGTCATGATTTGGAAATACGACCTTTCTGGAAAGTAGACAGGCTTGCTCTTGCAGGTTATTGGTGGTGAATATTTTGGCCAGATTCAGCTCCTGCTGGCACTGTCAGAAAGGCTGCAAACTGACATCGAGGAGAGCACAACTCAATTAATTCATCCTTTAAGCCCTCCCTCCCCTCTGAAAACACATTCCTCCTGAAGTGTGTACTTTGCCTTCGTCGTACTTGAGTGTACTGTCAGCTTATAAACAAGATAACCCAGCACCAGCTGGGAAGACATCACACAAATATACAAAGCTCCCACCGGATCCTGTGGAAGGCCTGGGGGGGCGTGACCTCGCCGGGGACGCTGCTCACCTCTGCATGGTGCTCTTCATTTTGCTGCAGGACTTCAATTACCAACTCTGCCAGACGTATTGTATCTTCTAACTTTTTAGCTGGTGTGACTAACCGGCCTACATTCTCTGTAGTACAAGAACTCAAGTTAAAAGGAAGGCAGGGTGAAATGCTAGACGAAGAGTAAGTTATTTTAGAGGTTAAAAAAAAAGAACTATAATATTCTGCAGCTTTAAAGATCTTTTCATGCATATGTTAAATGCTTATATAATTAGTACTGAGCAAACCAGAAAGCCACATTCGTTATTATACTATGGAAATACAGTGCTCCAGCTCCAAATTTTACAATACTGTCAGAATTGGTTTGCTTTACGATGGCACTTTATTAGCTCGAATAAGAACATCACATTCCCTAAAGACAGCATCTGGCCACTAATGTATGAACAATATGTATCATTCGACGTAGATTATGCTATTATAGGAATCATGTCTATATTATTTAAAAATTCTTTTAAGAAGATCAATTCAAACAAATCTGTCTGCACTTGTAATAAATTGTCAGACTCGAGCAATTTAAATGTCACCTGCTACTAAAAGCAAAACTCGCAGGTCTGTCTTGCTCCAGGATTTAACTCCACAAGGGTCAGGAGTTATGCATGCTGGAGGGAGTGAAAAGTGGTAAATCCCACGCTCATAGGTAAGATTTGTATAGGAAAAGAGATGCAACTTTACAACAAAAACCCTGCAAAACAAACCAAAGAGTTTAAATCCTGGAGCTTAGTGTTTACCTATGTTGAGTTATTTTGCAGAGTTTTCTGAAAACTCTAAAAAATGATTAAATTATAGTCTTCTAGGTAATTTATATTATTAATAACACATTAAAAATATGAGGTGCTAACAATATAGAATATTTAGAGCATTTCACTAGAAATGATGTAGAGGAAAAAAAAAAAAATCACAATTTCCCTGAATGACAGCTTCTGCAAAGCTGATCACAGACATGCCTCTCTGGCTCACACCCAGGTCCCAGTCCCAGCTCTCCTGAGCAGCAAGGGCAAAGAGGGGCATTTCACTACACAGCCAAATCATACCTCAGCATTCATAGGTATTTTGGCCCCTCCATGGTATCAAACAGCAGCTCAGTGTCCTGGGGTGTGTAAACTCTCCCTGTGATGGTGGTTTGGAGCAGGAGTGGAATGGGAGACCTCCCCCCTCGGGATCCATATGCCAACAGGCCAGGTACTGACTGGGCATCTCACTCCAGCCTTCCACACACCCCATTTTTTTCACTAGTGTTTTGGACTTGTTTACTGGTGGAACAGAAACTTGAGGTTTCACAAGGTGGCCTGTTCTGCTTGACTGGGTCACCCAGGGAGCCTTGCTGAAGGCTCAGGGAGCATCCAGGACTTCATTCTCCCCCTCAAAGTCTTGCCAGCCCCTAGTTCTCCCTGAATACCTGTTGGCAGGTTACACAGTTCCCATGAAAACGAAAGCTGTATGTTTCAGGACAGTCCCAAATGTGGCTGGTTTTTGGAGGAGCTCAGCAAGCTGGAGTCTGGCACTGTAGGGGCTCAGCTTGGCTGAGGGATGGTAAAGCACCATGCAAATGAATGCTACAGTTTGACTGATTTATGGCACAGATAGGGTCTTGGGTTTTTCTTCTCCAGTTTTGCTGCTGTTTCTTGTATCATCACAAACAAAACAAAACAAAAAAAAAATCAAGGTTCCCCTTAATATAATTTACTGAGCAAATACTGAAATTGGAGAGCTCCTGGTTAACTCCTCAGTCTTTGTCTTATACTTTCCAGCACCTCAATGGCTGCAAGAAGCAGAAACCACTTCCTTTTGCAAAAGGAGCCCAAAGACAGGTCCCTCAGTAAGATCTGGTTGTTTCTGCACCTCTGAAGCCAAGAGGAAGCTTTTCCATTGATCAGTGCAGCATCAGGCCCATTCTCATTTGCAACATTGATCTGCTCTCAAATATAACTAAAAGACAAAAGTGTTAATAAGAACAACTGCTCAAAGATGCTGTCTTTAAAGAAAATATTGATGCTTATATAACTTTGGCAGCCAGCAGATGTCAATCTTAATTTTTTTCCTTCTTATTTTAAATATTTCCCTGGTTAAGTTACTATACATCAGAATATTCTGCTAAGATAGCTGGAGCACTGACAGTTACATGAAACGTATACGATATACTTATCAAACATTTCATCCAACATCATGTAAAGCTCATACATATTTATAGTTTCCATGCAAAATGTTATGCAACAACAATGTTATTTTGTGCTGACGTTGATATTTGAAAATGTTGCATATGTCAGACATTGCTAGACAAAAAAATGTGGACATTTTGAAATAAATGCTACCTCTAAATCTCTAAAACCTACCACGTCGCGCTAGGTGTTTTGTATAAAGCTGCGTATGAGGACTAGCTTTCTACTGCTACACGAGCGGCTGCTAGACTAGAAAACCACTGAATAAAAGAAAGGAAGACTATTACAGTACTTGGCGGCTGTTTGGCCATGCCTTTGAGCATATGATCTATCATGTTAGTCTGCGTTTGAGGAGATGATGGTGGCCCAGCCGGCGGCTTAGGCTTGGGCGGACGGGCTGGTTGTGCGTGACGGAGAGAGAGAGACGCCAAAAGTAAAGAGACAAATGACTTCGTAAACAGTGACAAAAAAGATGGAAATTTCAAAAGGAACATAAGCAGAAATGATCAAATACAAATGGAATAAGCTGCTGGGTTTTTGCTTATTGATATTTAGGGTATTGCACGGTAATGACACCATTTGACAACACATATTCTAGAAGTCAGCAGATTCGAACATCCTACAGTACCGTGCAATCAGAAAGCTAAAAATTCGATGCAAGCATGAAACCTCACTTTGCACAGTCACACGAGGAGACTGAGATGGGTTAATTCAGTTAAAACTCTGGAATTCAGAAAAGGTGAACTACAAACACGACTTGAAGTCAGCTCCCCAATGCTTAGGCACGTTCAGCAATAGAATAATGAGCCATAAGAATTAATTGCTTTGCAAATATCAATTACACATTTTAGAATTAAACGTCACTGTTGGTTAAAGGGAGCTATAAAATATTCTTGTGCAATTTAAACATGTAAAAAAATCTGTCACTTAAAAATGTGTGGTTCCTGATCGTTTCCAGCTCATTTAATTATTTTCAACTTGGAATTCTAGTGGCTTTTATATTCTGGGTTGAATCATATATAAAAACTTGCCAGCTCTATCAAATATGTTACTTGCTATTCCAAATGTTAGAATACTGCAATCAGGACTTGACCCATCTGTCATATAGTTTACAATATCAGCATAGGAAAAATTCAAAGAAAATAGCCTTTCCTTTTACATACACCCAGAGAATAAATTATATACTGTGAATATATTAACACAATAGTTTCTATTCCTTTTAATAACAGTTTTTAGCAGCATTGTGACTATTTTTAATCATGTCATTTGCAAGGAATCTGGCATATTTATCTGGACATTCTATTGCCAAAAGTCCTTGCCATTTTGCTTGCATTTTCCAGTGGGAAAAAAAAATCAGTTGGCTTGTGCAAAGGAGATTTCTGATTGCTTTTATTTCTCACAGAACTACAACACTTATCAAAGTATAATAAAGAATATTCAAGTAAACCATTAAGGAGTGTGAGTTAGGTTGGTGCCCCTCTCCATACACAGGGATAGATACACATACATACATAAAAACACACACCGTGCACATGTGTGTGCACATGCACACGCACACACACACATTTTTAGTCTTTTAAGCTGTATAATGGTTAATTCAGACTCTCAGATTCAAGCTATTGGCTTTCTTTCTTTTCCTTGTTTTCTTACAACAGGAAAAGCAAATTTATTCATTCATCTCTGGAGTAATCCTGATCTTTGCTCAACATTTGCCAAGGGTGACTTTGTCCCCAGAAACAAACCTCTCAGAGTCAAATGACAAAAATAACTGCTTTTTGGGCATTGGCCTAATGACTTTCACTCTACTTTAAAACATAAGCAAGAATTCAATTTGGCTACTCACTGATTGCTCCTGAGTTTGACATGCAGATGTAGGGAGAATATTTTACTGCCCATCACTATAAAGAGCAGTTTGTGCCAAGGTCTCTGAATGGGAAGGGATGATGGGGAGAGGGAATTGTACATCTCCTCCCCACACCCATGTCTGACAATCACAGGGTGGGAACCCCTTGCCACCCAGGGGAGCCTGTTGGGTGGCAAAGTTGGAGTGTCAAAGGCAGAGAGCTTCTTCCTAAGAATGCCAAAGCCAAGCTGAAAGGAATCTGAGTTGCACCCCATGGCACACCTCAGCACTGCAGCCCTCAAGCATCCTTAAATGTGGAGTCTAGCCCCTGCACCCCTAACAGCTACCCATCAAAATAGCTCTTAGACTTCACAGACACCCAGACCCCAGAGTGCTGAATGGGCCTGATTAGCACAAGTGTTTTCTGTCCTAGGGAAAAGTCATTAATAGAGAAGGAGGAGGAGGAAAGGCAAGAGATGCAGCAGCCTCTTCACGAGTCGCTAGTGCAGCGCGTACTGAACTGCTGGGGAGGAGTCCCGCTGTGCAGTTGTCAGCACAGGGCCCCGGGGTGGCTCTCACTTCTCTGGGGGGCCTGCGAGAGACCCTTCCAGCATCCTTACCCTGCTCCTGGCATCCCCCCACCACCACCCGCTCTTGGAAACAAGCTCCCACAAGGCACTGGAGTAGGCTAAGCAACAAACTCTTGATATAATTCTGATTTGGCCCAATCTGCACAAATATTCAGCTCCTTTCGCACATTTCAGTTTTTCAGACCCAAATTCAAGGCTCTGGCATGACAACTGAGGAACCACCTGGAGCTGAAGGAGAGGAAGAGTCCTCTCTGTTCCTGGGGGCACTGAACACCCATGAGCCCCAACTCACGCTTTCCTTTGTCGCCTCTTTATTGCAAGAATATTTAAAAGATTAGGGTCTCACTAAGGAAATGGATTAATTTCCTCTGTAAATTTAAATAGAAATGGGGTTGTGACAGCCACGCACTATGAGGCATTAGAGTACACATACTTTTCTATGTCCAGGTCTCAGAGATGACATGTGAAGTCCCTTTCAGGGGTGGCTCAGCTCCCGCTCAAAGCGAGGGAGATGTGTGAGGCTGGATGGGTTTTATGGCACTTGCTAGTGATCAGCTGCAGCATGTGGCGAGTTTTGTTTCACTTCGGCTTTTCTTTTATCCCTGTCCTTTTCCTCTCTGGTCCCTCACTACAGCCAGTAGCTACTACACTTTAAGTATCAGAAATGCTCTTGTACTTGCTGCTCATATGTGTCAGATGAATAAGATTTAAACACCTTCATCACTGAAATCAGAGCCAGGAGCAGCTTCTTACTGCCTGACAAAATGCTTTCCTGGACAAACTTCTTCTAAAGGTTTTTATGCTTCTGCATGATATTGGCACATAAAATACTTGCAGAAGCTCAAATTACTTGGAAAATTCTGGGTTTGTGCTTGCAGTGAGCTTCAGCCTGCAATAACAGGTATATTGATAAATCTGTGCTACTTTGGGTATAGATACCGCACACAATTCATTGTGTGTGACTCTTTACAGACTGGAAGATTTTTGAACTACGAATTTCCCCCTCGGCACTATGATTTCTGCTGCATGGGTTACATCAGCAACATTAAGAATTATACTTTCAATAGGAGAAGAATATTATTGACTTTTCATATTTTTTAGAAGTGCAGGCACTGATTCAATCATTTCCTCATAATAATTAAAAATATATGACCCTTGCCAAAGGCTTTAGCATCCAAGTGTTATGTGTACATCCATTTCTGAGCCAATCATCAAAACTATACAAAAAGCTGCTCTTCTCAAGACAAGTATAAAGCATAATAGACTTAGCCCAAGAACAAGGAAGGGCAGCCTTTTATTATACTCATGAAATTAATATGCGTGGATCTGAAAGGGATTTCAGTGATGGTATTTTTTCTCTCAAAAGAAGATGTTTTATTTTAAAGGAAGGAAAAAAATAATAGAATTTTTTTCTTTTTTTAATTCAGGAAGAGATGCCAATTCACCTCAAAACCTCAACATACTGAAGAGAGAACTGCTCTCCTGATTTTCTAGTGTTTATTGAGCTTAGTGAAGAATTTGTGCCTATCTGAATTGTGTCTCATACCCCAGGCAGCAAGTTGCTCCCGCAGTTGGTGGGAGACTCATAGAAAGATAACATCAGAATGCAGATCTCCGGATTTCTAAAGCTCTTGCAATAACTTTGTACTGCTTCAGACACTGCCTTTGAAAGGGCAAGAGGAAATCTTGAAAGCTGCGTAACAATTCTTTGTTAAACACAGCCAAATGCCACTTCAAGGAATGAAACAAATAAAGCAGCATTTCAGCACGCATGGATACAGGTTATAGTCACGCCTGAGTGAAAGTACAGGATTTATTCATGACTTCAGCCTCCACTCCTGCACACAAAGATGGGTGTTTTCATATATTTTACATTTTTATTTACTCAAAGAATGCAAATTTTTTTTTTTTTTTAAGCTTTGTGGTTTATCACAAATGCTGGAGTGATTGCCCAGCTGATGGGCTGGGCTGATGGGTCACACAGGACCTCTCCTTGCCTCAGACCTGGTCAATTGACAGGCAGCTCAGCTGCTCAGCTGAGTTACAGATACGTGCACAGAGCTTCCCAGGCTGAGATCCAGAAATAGGGAGGGCGAGTGACGCAAAGTGAGCATGGGACTGTGACAAGGGCCAGTACAAATGCCTTGGAAAATGCCACTGCTTCTTAACAACCTGCTGTGTTGCTCTAGTCTAAAACCAACCTCTCCTGCACCCGTTTCCTCGGTGGAGGACGCCTTCCACGCCTGCTGGGGCGAGCGTACGATCAAGATGCTCCATGGCTGGTGCCAGCTCAGGCTGACGCAGCCTGAGCTGCCGTGTTCAGTCCCTCTCCTGTGGGTGCACCCAGGTCCCCAGCCTGACACAGGCACCTGAGAGATGTCTGCCTCTGTACAGGCACTGCAGCTGCCCCTCACTGCTCCGTGGGCAGGACTGACCCCTAAGCTGACCGGGTTCCAGCTTCACACCCATGTGGCATCACCACTGGGCGTATTTTCAAGGGAGGTCAAGCTTCCCCAGGAGTCTATCCAGGGAGGACAGTGTGTGCCAGCCATGCAGCAAGGTGAGATGTGGTGCCTTGGGAAGCTCCTTCCCTGCACAGGGGATGGAGCGGCTGCTGGACAAGCAAAAACCTGGTATTTTTGGATAGCCCAAGAGTAGGTGATTTGCCTTGGAGCCAGAGCAATAGGACTTCAGTGGGTCCTTCTGCTCTCCAGCTACTTTCCACTGCTGTGCCATCCACACCCTGGCATTAAACACTGAGGTGAGACCTGTCTCCACCCCCATGTCTCCTTCACTGCTCATCTCTGTGCACTAACTCAGCACTACCACAAGAAACCTCTCCTTACAGAGACCAAACCCGCACTGCAATACGAGAATGACTCAGTCTGAAAACTGAACTCCACCTCCAGTCTTACATCAAACACAATCAGTTGTCAAACTGACAACTTCTGCCTTGGCTGGTACCACCTCTGAATCTGCCAGTACCCAACTCCAGCAGTGCAAGGTGGCATTTGTGTTCATGGATCCCCGTGCATAAGAGATGGAGAAGTTATTATTTTCTAAAATAATTATGTATTCCTGACTTATGTAAATAAACAATTATTAAAAGGTTACAATTATTAATCTGAGTGTTAGTAGCTTTGTCTGATTAATAATTAAAGTAATTTATTTTTAATTCGTTTAGCACACTTTCTTGTTTAATGTTCTATTTCAATATATTAATGCAAGGCAAGAGACTACACACTTCTCAGGAGAAAGGAGAACCAAAGGGTAACACTTGTGTGTTTAAGTTGTTTTCAGCATCTTATTTTTAATTCTTGCTTCTGGCAAAATAAAAAAGTCAGGCCAAATCCCAGTCACTTTTGACTCCACTTAAGCTGAGGAGCCAGTTTCAAGTGAGTCCTGCTGACCTTGCCTGAAAATTTTTTATTTAAAACAAAGGGAGGTTTGTGGGCACAAAGCAGTAGAGTCACAACTCCCTGTGCCCTTTCACTTGCTCCAAGCATTGGGAAGAAGCAGGTTATTTTTATACAAGCTGGGCCATAGGAATGTCCTTCTGAATCTTTAAACTGCAGGCATGTGACAGGTTGTTGCAGCAAGCAAGATGCTCCATGCAGTTATTGTGCTGAATACACAACAGCCTGTGCTCACTCTAATTGTTACAGTTAATGGTAAAATAATTGGGGTTGTCCTATTTACTTTTGTTTGTTTGCACCTTTCATAGATGTAAGGAAAAAATATTCTCTATTTTCTAAATATTGATTGATATTTACAATTAATTTTACTACAATGCAAAAGAATATGGACCAAATTTGAGCTGAGGAGGTCTGAGGAAGCCAAAACCTGGCCCAGCCTCTTGTACTGCTCTTCTAGGACAATCTCCCTGTGCAAACAGAGCTGAAATCAACTGGATCTTTTCTTTCTTCCCCACAAAACAGAACAATCTACTCACAAAAAGAAATGAACAGTTCAGGTTTCAAGGACTTTGGAACTAGGACTCTGGGATACAACAGAAACGAGAAGAGGGGCTGCAGGGCTCCAGCATCCCTTCTGCAGAGATGTGCACTTGAGCTGAGCCTTTGCCTTGTTACATGTCACCACAGGTTGTAAACGAGAGACAAACACGACTTCTGTCCCACCAGATTGTTTGTTACACATTAACAAATAAATAGAAATAAAGAAATAAAGAAAAACCCAGTCCTCCCATCAGGGCAGAAAACAGAAGGTATGAAAACCAAAGATGAACGTTAGTTTACTCATAAATGTGCTTGTTAGGTGTGGAAAATTAATGGCCAAATCACCAACATTTTTTCACCCAAAATGAGCTGCAGTTCTTTTGAAAAACAAGAAACCTGCTTTTACAAAGACTAGACTCTCCTCTACAACTGTCTCCTAAGAAGGCACTACATCTCTACAGGGTATTTTTAATCTACACTCTATTCTATGAAAGGAGGAAAAGGAGATTATGTAGACAGCACAAATTAACTCCTTAAGTATCAATGCATCTCCATTTTTAGCCTGAAGGAGTACATATCTTAAGGAGCTACAAAAATAGAAAACAAAATAAATATAACTCAACAGTCCTAACAATTTATAATGCATATACAATTGTTCACCTGCGTCCTTTTGATTCTCTATATGAAAGAGAGAAAGCGACAAGGAGAGAAAAGAGAGAAACAAGAACAGATATGCAGGATTAATGAGCAAGTGGACCGCACAGCCCCCCAGTTATGCATGATATATGACATTTGAGAAAAAGAAAAGTCGCCCCGTCTCGCCCCCCGCCCCCCCGAGCGTGGGGTTACCAAAGGAAGCTCCTTTCACGGAGGTGAGAGAAAACGCTGCACAAATAGAAAACCAGAGAGGGAGAGCTCTGAGGACACAGAGGGGGTCTCCGAGTGACAGCAGGGTCGGGGTGTCCCCTCCAGAGCTCGGTGCAAAGGAGTAAGTAAAAAAACTGAGGAGAGCAAGTAGAGTGCATCCTTTCGCTGAGAGCTAACAGACAGGAGACATTAAGATCTGATGTACAGAGAAAGGACAGCCTTATACGATCTTATACACAGGATTGGGTAAAGATTTTATACGCAGGCAAAGGGATGGCTTTTTCCAAGTGTCCTTTATCTGACCTCTAGCTCACTTCTCCACAACGTAGCTGCTACCTTTTGATTGTGTACCAGTGACAAGCACTTTACAAACTGGGGTTACACAGAAGCAAAGTAAAAATGCATTCAGGTCACGGACATAAAGAAGAACTGAAAAAACTTACAGACAGTCTGAGTTTGTCACAAATAGATGGGTTAATTGTCTAACCTGGTTTAGGCTGATAGAAAGTGACTGGACTTCTCACACTGGGTTTCACAGACAGAAGCAACAGACAAGCCAATGCTAAAAGACTTGAAGCAAGGAGAGTGAGTTGGTTTGGATCTGGACTTTCTTGAGGTAATGAGAACAGAGAAAGTGAGGACAGCATGGAGAGGAGGGTGGTAGGTACTCACGAATGGTTAAATCCATCACTTGAGAGGCCAAGCAGAAGACAGGATGCTCATACATTTCTCTCTTTTTCCCTATAAAAGAGGATTTGGGCATGCAAGAGGCTTAGGTCAAAGGTAAAGAGGTTACAGGCTATAGGTCAGAGGAAAACTTCATATCAGGTTAAAAGGAAAGCCACAGAGTATTTTGGGATACACACAGGATAAAAAGAAGAAGAAAAAAAAAAAAGAACAAAAAGAAAAAGGAGGGTTAAAATTTGAGATCTACTGGATTAACCATTCAGCATGCCCATGAGTCACAAGAGAGGCTGTGACCATGACTCCAGAGGTTTGCTCTGAACTGTTTGCAAGAATATAATGATCAAAACATCATGAATAGAGGGAAATAGAATTTCATTGGTTTAAGGCTCCGAGATACTAAGGATTTCAGCCTTCAGTATCTAAGGCTTTCACAGGTATTTCTTCATAAGCATAGCCTCAAGCACTGCTGCCACTGATTTGGTTCTGCATTTCTGAGAAAAGTGCCTTAAATATGTGGCATTCAAACGCCATTCAAAAGCAAGATTTCAAAGCCATGTCCAGCAAACAGGAATGCATTTCACCAAGGTAAACTTGTCATCTGCTCTTCTAAGGAAGTATTTGAATAGACAGTGGACTATGCTCATGAGAGAAAACCTGATGCATGCAGCTGGCGGATGTTGGGTTGTTCAAATTAACAATCCCAGCATGCTTGGAAATTGGTGTTACAACCACTTTTGTAGAAACAGCATCAAAAAGTGGCTGTGGCCAATCACAGATAAAGGAGAAGAAAAGCAGAAGAGAGCAGATAGTGTGGAATGAACTATTTCCCTGAAAAGGCAGCTGGAAAAAAAATAGGTTTGTTGCTTCAAAGTATTCCCAGACCTAAAAGTCGCAGTGCAAAAAGAGGGCAGATAATTAACACAACCAAGAAGAATTGAGGCACAAAAGGAAAAGTACACACTAACTGTTCTACTTTGGAAATGAATGCATTTTTACTTACAGATCATAAAGTTTGTTTTTGCATAGATTTATCTGAAAGAAGAGAGGAAATCTTACCAACGAGTTAGTGATATTTATACAGAGAACCTAAGGGAACCAGCCCTGGGTAGAAGCATCCATCAACAGAAAAGCTGTTTTTGATTCTCAGTCCTTCTCCATCCTTGTCAAGTATATTTAAATATTGCATTTTACAGAATACACCAATTAAAGTATCCTCTGAAGTTGAGTACTTCGATAAATTGCCTAATAATACAGTGCTTATGAAACCTTTGTTCCTCCTCTATTTTTGTCACTCATTACCAAGTCAAGAGTTGATAAACATCCTTTTAGTGCCCAATTCTTAAGTGTTTCTCACTGGATGCATAACAATGAATTCATTACCACTGGTACACAATTTGCATCATTAGACAGAAAAAAAATGGAAAAAGAGAGGACATGTCATGTACAGAACCTGGACAATTTGCCATATAATAACAACCCAATTTTTCATGTAAACAAGAACTAAGAACAAATCAGAGGGAGTTTTAGTTTGGGGTGTTTTTTTCCTCCTCTCAATATTGTCCTATAGGCATACAACAATAATCTTGGCTGTGGGAAAGCTTCACATCACACATGACAGAAACCCAGAGTCTAGAGCAGAACATACCATTCATCTGGAACACACAGGTTTAAGTAACTGGGAACTTGGAAAAAGTTGGGTGGGAGTTTCAACTTGTGAATAGCAGCCAACAAGGTACCAACATAAACTGATAACATATAAAGAACGACGAATTATAGAGCTTCAGTAACACATATCCTCCAGCAAACTTTAAAATGTCTTTTTGATGGCTACATGTGTCTCTGGTCACTGGTTATTATTCTCCCATAACTTAAAAGGTCAAAAATATCAGCTTTGCCAGATTCAGAGTGACAAGAAAGAAATCCGATGCAAGTATGGGATCACTGATCAATGACTGCAATGCAAACTGCAAAGACAATGAAACACACCCAGAAAAAAAGACATTTTAAATTGGCTACAAATGATTAAACATAGATTAAACATTTTTTCATCTTTTTATTTGTCATTTTTCTCCTGAAGTGTCACAAGCAATTAGCTGCACTATACCTTCAGCTGTAAAGATGACATCCCAAGTATTTCTCAATTTGTTTTTTAAAATCACGACGTGAGTCTCAATACTACACCACTGGCCAAATGCACTAATGATCAAAGGAAAAAAAAAGCTACAGTTCTTTTTAACTGTTTCCTCTCTCTTTTCCAGAAAAAGAAATGATTTGCATAGTTTCCATTCTTAACTGCTTCCGAAGCCAACACCACAAAAATTATTCTGAATCACAACAGTTTTATCGATAAGAGAGTAATTAGCAAATGAGCTTTTTTTAAAGAGCTCCCAGGCACCTAAGTTGCCACCTAGAAACATAAGAAAGATTGTAATTTTAGAAAGAAAAAGCCTTACCTTCAATTTTGGCATACTCTGATAGTCGAGTATAATTGACTAGAGCTGCTTGCTCCAAGCATTTACGGATGACTGTTTTTACCTCCTCTTGAGGGACCGGAGTAACTATGTCTTTCATCAGAACCTTGACACAAGAAAATCTGATTTGTTGTGGCACACAGAACTGCTTTTCTCCAAGCCCAGCACAAACATCCATTCCTATGCAAGTGCTGTGTGGCTCTCAGGGCATGTGTACAATAAACTGGACTCATTACAAGGTCACCTTGGCCAGCCTAAGATGTGGGACCTACCCCTGCTGTATTATTCCCTGTCTGTATCTACACTGTATGGCATGCCCTCAAGTCTGTGATGATTTTTTAGGGTGTGACATTAAGATCGACCATGACTTGCCCAGTGCCAGGTAGTGCTTTGCCCTTCCCAGGCTCTACTGACTGACTTGGGTTTGGGTCTGGACTTGGCCATACTGCAGGTTAGCAGAGGTGTGAAGGATGTTGGAGCAGCAGGAATGCTGGAATGGGGACACGGAGGATTATGGTGAGCAGATTTTATACATCCAGAGGGACACAAGTCTGCCTCAAGATGGGAATTTCACCAGGCAGCAGCCAGGCATTGCTGACAAGGGTCTGTGATGTAGATCTTTGCCAGGCAGACCCTTCACCCTCACCTGACAACACAGACACAGGCCGTGCTGCCTTTAGTGGCCAGGTTACACACGTGCCTCTCAGCTGAGGCAGGAGGCACCAACCTCACATTTCAGCACAAGATATCATTAATTACATGCCCTATGCAAAGACAACAGCTCCTCAAGCTTTTTGACATGGAAGGATACATGAAAACAGGTCATTTTAATTACTCTCTGCTATTTCTGTGCTTACCCTCTCCAGCAGCGACAGAGTGGCTTTCAGTGCACCCTCTGGACGGCCAAATGGAAAGCAGTACCTAGAAAAAGCACATCATCTTAGCATTAGAACAAGTGCACATGAACAAGCCTTTCCTGAGCTATATGGGTGGTTTCCTAAATATGTCCAAGGAATTCTCTAGTCTCTCTGCCTGGAATGAGCAGTCTTTCTATAGTGTAGCTTTCTGAAAGGGTTTTTTGGTGTAGACTAGGGCAGCAAAAGAGAATATGGGTTAGTAATATATAGCAATAGATGGGATAGTTTTAGCAGTTTCTTAAATCTGGGTGTCACCTGGAGAGTTTTTAGATCTCCTTGAAGGGATAATACCATCTTCCTCTAAAAATGGGGGAAAAAAGCTCCTCTCTGGAAAGGGCATTTACTTCCAGCTGGAGACCTGGCAATGCACCAGGGTGTAGGTAAAGCACATCACCCATCTGTGTGTGAATGTACACTGCCTGCCCAACCTGACCAGTGTGCTGGGGACCATTCATCCCATTTTGGGGGGTATCAAACCTTTTCATACTGTGACATCCCTGCAGAAAGCCCTGCCTGTCAATACCAGAGAGAAGGTAAATGGGTAAAAACTGAGCAGAGAGGAAGAGAGAAACAAGAGGATAAGGGATTTTTTTGTTGTTGTATTTTAGAAGAAATCCACAGCTTTTCCATGCCTATGGGAGCAAGATGGTTTGAAATATCTTTTAAAGGATATATATTTAAAATCACACGCTAGCTATAAACATGCTTCACTGCCCTGTGTAGGTCTGTGTCACTTATGCAAAATTCCTGTGTGCATTCAAAACCTGCCTTTTGGCTTTGCTGCTTATAGGAGGGAGCTGTGAGGAAATCATTCCTCTCACATTCAGCCTGGGCTCTGTGCCTTCACCTGAAATGTGTGATCTGATTCTCCAGCAGCACACGAAGCCGCTCCTTGATCTCTTCGAAACGCTCTTTCTCATCCACGGTCACAGTTCCTATCCCGTCAGGCCTGCAGGAGAAATGCCACAATGACTCAGACTCCACCTCAGCACCCGGGGACCTCATCCCATGGCACACTGCCCTTTTCAAAAGGACCCTTAGCAACCATGACACCCGGGACAGAGGATGTGCCATGCTGAGACAGGGGTGGCTGCAGCAGCACTGCTGCCAAAATATCAAAAAGAAACAAATAAACAAGTATCCCCTCTCACAGTGAAAATCTAGATGTGGACACACTCCCATCCCCTTATTTTTATTATTAAAGAAGTTGGGAAAAGCAGATTTCCCTCTAAATACAGGTATATGCAGGGAGTGCAATGCCAGCTCTCACGTGAGGGTTGAGCTGGTTGCTGGCAAAATAGGGACTGAATTTCTCCAGAAAAATTCAGCTGCTAATCTAACACAATTCACAGTATAAAGAATATCAACGACATATATATAAACAGAATATAAAATTCTGCACTCCTTCCTAGCTGCTGAATCACTCCATTATAGAGATTTCTTGAAGTGAACCATCTTCAATATATTCTGCAGAAATGTACCTAAAGAGTGACGCGCATTTTGCATTGAAAATGCAATGCCTCTTTGGTCCTTTAATTTTAATTTATAAAAATTAACACATTATGCAATTTATCGCAAATTTCCTCAGACTACTTGATGCTTCTCTATTTGAGGAGTGCACAGGAGTGTGTTGCGAGATACCCAGGTCCTGCTGCCTTGGGGTATTTCTCATCTTTCACGGAGCACAGAAAATCCCTGCTGAGGCTCTTCCTGGGGGCTGGATAATGCCATGATCCCTGTGCTCTTCCATCCCATACCTCTGCTGATGCCAACCCACCCAGGAGCTGAGAGCAGCAATCCCCTCCTTCTCCCCCACACCCACACAGCAAAATCCGCCGCGCAACAGCATCCCAGGCGAGAGGAGAGAGTGAGCCTGATCCATCCATCCACCCAAGGCAATCATTGGCACTGCTTCCATTGCTGGAGAGCAAACTCTGAGGATTTGTGTACTCCTGGGCAACTCTGCTGGCACAGGCAATCTTTAGGTAATGTAAGACATCTTAAAATTGAACAAATGTTCTTACTTAAAGGCCTCCCCCAGTGCTCGGCTTAAGCTGCATAAATCCGCAGTACTAGACTGGTTTGGCTTTACAAAAGACTTGGCAAGGGATTACAAAGCTTCTAATGAACCTCCTGTCAGGGGTTAATTGGTTGGCTTTATTTTCCTCTTAAAGAATCAAAGGCCCTAAACTTAAAAAGAAAAAAAAATCGATAAAAAAATTAAAATCTATAAAATCTGTGCAATCACTTCTCCTCGACCCTACATTTAGTAAGCTCTTAATATCATAAATATGAACTCTGATATTCCAACACAGGTGAATAAACCATTAAAACATTTGGGAAGAGGAACTTGCAAACTGTACATGATATTTACTGCAAAATTTTAAAGCTAAATATACATTAAATAAAACTTGCAACATGGACACAGAAAAAGACTTGAATACCAGGGCATGTATTTAAAGTTAAACAGCATTTAATCAGAATCTTTACTTGATTATTTGCCAAATTCAGTTGTGTATTAAGGAAAAAAACAGGAAAAAAAGATTTAGGCTGAAACTTGGATAAAATGTCTCAGCTGGGGAACACATTTTATAAACAATTTTGGAAGTATGGATCTGGTCTCATTAGTAACTAATTAGTACTAGTTATTTTGAAAAAATGAGCAAGCCACAAAAAAACCCAAATTAGATATATTGAGCAAAAATTAATGTCTTAACATGCTTAATATAATTTATTCCAAAGTTCCATAAAATATTTAATATTCAGATAGAGATGTCCATGCCTTTTGTGATGCTGTGCACCTCACAGTGCCTCATTTGCTCCCAGGCAGAGAGAGAGAATTCAAGGCAGACCACAATAAATGCCATATATTAAGGTGCAGGGTTGAAGCCCTCATTTGACTTTTGGCATTTGGTCCTTGCCTTGTACCCACAAGAGCTCAGAGTGTCACTGGGTTAATTTTATCAGGACTGACAAACGAGGGAGTAAAAGCTGCCTGCCCTGGCAGTGATTTGCTGTGGGACTGGAAATGGTCAGAAAATTGTGTTACCCTTTGCTGGGTCAATAACCTCAACTGGTGAGATTTAATGGCAGGATCTGACAGCTTGGGCTGGGTCGCAGCCCTCTCACAAGAATCTCAGCTTCTCACTGTACTCAAAGCACTCACCACGTAACAACTCGTAACCCAGTCCAGGCTGACCTGACAGCACCAGCTGTGTCCTGGCCAGGCAGTGGTAGCTCTGGAAGCATCACTGACCCACACAAAGACAAAGGGAGGGCTCTGGAGAGAAAACTTCTGGCCAATGTGGCTTTTGCCCAAGGGATGCCAACCAAATCCCTAAGTCACACACACAGAGCGAAAGCATAGTCCTTTGGTCTTCCCCTTTCTGGGACCTGTGTGAGCCAGGAGGACACAAACCCAGTAGCTCTGGCCCCTGGTCCCTCCACACTGGGTGTAAGCATAAGCCATTCTCATGTCTCATGCAAACTTGAGACAATCTACAGGTCAGCTGTAGCCATTTTTGGAGCAGTGTGGATGTCTGGAAGGGCCTGCCAAGCGAGAGCCATCACCACGGCAAGGACTCCCTTTCTCACCCAGCTGTGCACTATATTGCATCTGACATGATGAGCATCTCTTGAATCTACCTTTCAGATTTTCGGCAAACCATTTTCTCACTGTCCTTCACAAAGTTGACATTTTCGGCAGCATGATAGGAAAGATGTCATGTCGGCTGCTTTTCAAGTTGTTGTCACAGTGGTTAGCACCAGTTCTGTCATCTTTGCTTTCCTCACAATCCCCCATCTTGAGCCATGTCACAAATAATAATACTTCCGATGTTTTTGTCAAATTTCAAATACTATAACCCAGTTGCACATCTTTGGATTTACTAGTTATGTTAATCTTTGTTGCTCATCTTCCCAGAAGCTGAAGCATTAGAAACTCATTAATTAGTGACAAATGCAGGATATAGATAGAACTGGAAAAACACTACCCAAAGCCTTCCACTTAATTTATTAGCTCGATAATTTTGAAACCTAATTAAATATTCAAGTCAAATATACTTTGAAAATATAATCGTTCTGAGGGAACATATTTATTTTCCCTTTTGCAAGAACACAAAGGATATATAGCTTAGTATCAGTGTAATTTAAGATTCACTTCTGTGCTCTAGACAATTTCAGTACACGGCTGATAGGGCTGAAAAAAATCCCCAGGAGAAGCTCAAGCTGCATAGCTCATTCTGATGCTTACTGGCAATTTTGTTTTCAGCAAAAGTCTCCAGCTCAATTTTGATACTAGCTATTTGATCTCATGGACAGAAGCATCAACTTCTCCAGCGAGCAGCATCTCTCAAAGCTGCAGGAACTGATGTTCTCACACACAATCCACAACCACATCACTATTGCACTGAAGCAGTGATGAGAAGTGAGAGGAGAGCAAAGAGGTGGAACAGAAGTTTTGTATGTACATGGTATATACAAATGCATAGGGACAACACGGGTTTGGGTCTATGAATTCAGTTGGACAAACAATATTAATGTCTCCATCTGTGTGGAGAAACAATTCCATCCAATTCTCTATAGCTCCTGCTCACGGGTACTTGAGGTGTACGGCAGAAGCTGTGGGCAGAGAGGGAAGCAGAAGGGCAAAAAAGGCAAGAAAAATAACTAACGAGATTTTTAATTATAAGTAAACAAGTTTCAGATCACTCCTTCTGCTGCAGATTCACTGTGTTGGCTCTAAACTAGTAAATTCCCACTGTAAATATTTCATATGAAAAGTTTTAAATGCCACTTTCCTAATCCCCCCATGTTTTTAAGTTTTAAGCCACAAAAACAACAACATCAACAAAGCAGGTGGTGAAATTAAAAAAATGGGTTGCAATTTAAACAGCAAAAATGATAGTCCTTGTTTAGCTTAGATGGTTTGTGCAAATTCCGGGGTTAATTATAAATTATAATTAGGACCTGTGATCCTAAGGCCACTGCTTTATTCTACAAGTCCCGCCTCCCCCCATGCCCTTTTCTAATTATACCCGGTGCCCCCAGGGCTAGTTATGCTGCTAAAACAAATATATCAAAATGATTTTTTAACAAAGACTAATATATGAAGCAATAGCATGCATTTGTATGCAATTATAAATACACAGTATAGCTGCAGCGCGTTAATCTCTTTGACATAAGCCTCCATGAAATACCACGTCGGCTTCTAAATGAAAAGACATATCATCTTTTACACCTTTTATGTTTAACTTGTCTACACTTTTTTTTTTTACTGGGGAAAATATTGCTTACACGTAGCAAACAGATCTTTGCACGCACTGTGAGCCCTGGCATGCAGAGCCAAGGGAAAAAAAACAATGTCAAAAACTGATGCAAATAATTTGATTTTTTAAGTAACAACTCAAATATAAAACACGTGCTGCCTTCAGCTCCCTTGCTGGTTGCCAGGTGCAGCACATATGAGCTATACAGTAAACATCGATGATTAGTGCCTTGGACGGCATGTGTCAGGAGAGGCTTTCGCAGGATCCCTCACAGGAGGAGTTGCCTGCGCAGTCCCACCGGTTGCATGAGGACGGGCTCTGGGGATGTGGGCAGGATCTGCCTCTCACATCTCCCCCAGCAGACCAGACCTGAAAGAGTCCACCAGCCTACACCTCTAGGAAAAAAGTGTATTCAGCAAACATTGATTTTCCCCAACTCTCCTTTCTTCTGGGGACTCACACCATGCGGGAAATGCCGGTGAGAAGCTCTTTGTTCACCTCAGCGCTCCTGGCGTTGCCCCAGCTGCCCATGAGGTGCTGCCGAGCATGGGAACCATTTATTCTCCCAACTCCTGCCTTCCCTTTGCTCAGGCTCTCCTCCACGCTGCAGCACCGAGCCAAGTCACGGCTCATTGATTCCCACGTGCGATCCGCACCCTGACGCACCACGCCAGCACCGGATGGTTTCTGAGCCCTGCCACCCCACACCCATTGTGATGAATCGTGTCAGCCTCTTGCACTGAGCTGGTGACCTGCTGGTGGCTGGCAACCCAGCCCTTCAGCACAGGCAGCACATCCCATCCGACAGACAGCGGGAGCACCTGCTGTGTCACCATGGGCTGATATAGGGGCTGGATGGGACACAGAGCCGGCACCTCACGGCAGGGTACAGCATCACACCCTGCCAGACTGAACCTGCCTCACTGCAGCCAGGGCAGGGCATCCAAACGAGATGTGGAAGCTCAACACAAAGTTCTAGGGGAGCACATGAAGATATGATAAAAGTGTATTTACTTTGCTTGAGGGACAAAAATAATCCTGTACTTCCTTTGTTTCAACTAGCTGTGTGGAAATCTTTATGTGAAACAGACCAAATATGTAATTACAATATAATGGAAAAAATTGCAGGGATGTCATGAAGAGTTTTCAATTCCTGAAGGTTTATGACAATAGCATATTTCTGCTGGGTTTACAGTTGTAAAAACAGTAATGAAAGGTAATGGTAACAATTTGCTAATGAAATAGCTTCTTCTTGAAAGCAGGTTTGACACCATAAAATACAGTTTACAGAAGAAAGGGAAGTCACTAATATACCAAATTAATGAACAGAGAGACTTGTAGCTGCTTGGTCCCTGGGTAAATAGTCATTGAACAACTTACAGAAAATTATGGTGCTTGGTTGTTATTAGACTGGAGGGAATGCAATCCAGCATCCTGATTTTGATAAGCTCAGTCTGCTAATATTTAGCATGCAAACAATCAATATTTAAGTCTGATTTTTAGAAGTTTGGGATTAACAAGCATGAAAAGAGTTTTTCATGGTGCTAACTTTAAAATTTAAGAATAATACTATTCTATGTCTAAATAAATAAAAAAAAATGGACAAGTGAAACCAAGGCCATTCCTGAAAGTCACTTCTTTGCAAGGGGCCAGAGCCATTGCTCAAGATTTAGGCACTAACTTTGGACCTAGAAAAAATGAGCTCAACTTTCTGTTCCACAATGCTTCTCCCACGTACAGACAGGGAAGCAGTGAGACTCCTCTAACACATCATCTGTGTGTCAAACACTGGCAGTACTGTTACAGCCCTTCTACATGAGGACAGCAAAACCAGGGAGAGAGAAGGCAGGGAAAGATCTTAGTGACCATGTAAACCCTTTCGTAATTTTATCCCAAATCACAACGTCTTTTCAAAACCATTCCTACTCTTGCCTTTGCTAGTTCTCTGGAGGACTATTGATACAGAAAATACATAGTGGTGGTACCACAAGCAAAGAGACATGAATAAACATATGACATGTGTTGTCAGATGTCTGGATAATTCTGTGCTTTTACTACCTGTCCCCTATGTAAATACATCAGAAATCACATTTTTTCATGATAGGTCTTTACAAAAGGTAACTTGTGATACCAAGTGGACAAAACTCCACTACCAACTGATGAGAGACCACAACAATTAAGAAGCATTGAGTTCCTCAGTCTCAGTGAAGAGCAAGTCTCTGAGGACAGTAAACCATGTGGATATTGCTCTTGCTCATCCCTGTTTTCCTCACATCCTGAACTTGCATATTCAGGTGTCTCAGGAGGTGAAACTTAGGGCAAGTAATTTACATTTAACTCCATGTCTACTTGTGAAAAAGATGAAATTAAAAGAAAAATTATGTGGACTGTCATGCACATAGCTGTGATTTACAGCCTTGGTATGGAGAGATCATGTCAGGGGTCTGAATGAGCCCCAAGGATGGGGCAGACTAAACTCTGACATGTAAGGCAACAAACTGTCCACAAAACCCCATTTTGACCACTTCACCTGCTGCAGCCATGGGGCCAGCCCCAAGCTAGAGCTGCATTTCCACCAGCAGCCTTCCTGCTCCCGTCCTGGCTGCGGCACGGCAGCGCTGCCGAGGCGGGAGCTGGACGGGTGAGAAGGCATCATCCCCACACTGACACCTGTCATCCTGTCAGCCTTGACCTTCAGGCTGTCCTCAGCATCCACAGCCTGCCTGCACTTCCCGCTGACTGCGAGCGACTGTTGTCTCGCTGCCTGACCTTATGCAAACACGATACAAACAGACAGCCCACCTCAGCTCCATCACTGTCTGCTGCTAATACAGGAGATTGATAGCCACATGAAATTATCTCCCTGCTCGACCTTCATTACTGGGCGGCATATTCTGTCTGACAGCCAACCTCATCCTGGGGAAAGTTAAACCACCCATTCAAGGGGTTTTACTGTCTAAAAGTGAAGGAACTCTTTTTGATTAAGAAAATCAACACTTTTTCAGATTCGATGGAAAAAGAAACCTTTGTTAAACATGAAAATGTCTCACAACTCAGTCTTTCCCAGACCACTGTCATCCCAACAACAATGCAATGGATGGCCATTCCAAGATGTTCTGCTGGGTGCTGCCCGGGTCCTGGGGCAGGTGTGCCACCTTGACAACTTTTACATGGAAAGTTTCACCTCAGCCACGAGCTGTAACTTTCCTGGGGAGAGCAGGGCCAATCATAAGGCAATGAGCAATGTATGGCCACAGAAGGTGGAGGGAGGGACAGAGCCAAAGTGAGCTTTACACACATCACAATTGCCAGTGAGGACTGCATGGGTAAATACTGGCTTTCCATCGCTCTCTGCCAGCCAGCTCACAAATGCACGATGCATGTGGCCTCAACAGCTCTCCGAAAAGAAATCGTGACTCTTCCACTCAGATATTCACATTGTTTAGAGTAGATACGAAAGATATGGAGTCGCGTTTTTCTCTGAGACCTCCTGTGGTCCCTTTCTATGACCTTCTGGTAGCAAAAGCCAGACGCTGCACCCCGCAGACTCCATAGCAAACTGTTGGGTGTTAAGCAGAGCCTGCCCTTGGTGGGAACGCGCAATGCTGCAGCCTTGCAGCTCCCACACAGAGCCTCCCGCAATCCCCAGGCAACAGAGAGACAGCACAGACCAAGAAGGAACATGAACCTTCAGCTTTCGGATGTGAAGTCAACTGTCAGCTAAAGACAGCTAAGTCATAGCAAGACACCTCATTCCTTTCTTGGAATATTTTAAATGAGTGACTGGAATAGCCCATCCATGGCCAAATTGCCCCTCTGGAAGTGGCCAGTAGGTCCCCATACAGCACAGCAGCCACACACAGCCCTGGACAGCTGTACAGCATGGGACTGGTTAGAAAGCATGAAATTTTCCTGAGACCACAACTCTCTAACCCCATGGAGAGGGAATGGGAGATTGTCACCTTGGCACTATACCATCAGATACCTCCTGCCACCAACCCTGATGAAGAGGAAGCTTCTGCCGTGGCTGTGCTGGACCCTGTGGAGAGGTACATGGAGTAGTTAGGATGAGCATCCCACCTCCTCCATTTTAAGGGCCAGACGGGCTTTGAGCCAAGTCCTGTTCCCAGTTGTCTGCTGACATGAGTCCTGCCTAGGACAAAAGGCAATGGGGCAGCCACTTCCACTGCCCAGTCCCATCCCCTAAACACCACCTTCTAAACACACACCTAAGAACCTAAGTCTGATCCCCTATGGGATTTGGGTGCCCAAATGCTATCCAGCCCCCAGGAGAGCATGTGACCTGAATGCTGGAATCAGGCCTCCCTGAGCCATGGGGGTGCAACTGCCCAGTGTGCTCAGTGACTGAGGAGCCCTCTGCAACACACTCCTGTGCACTGCACACTTTCGCTTACCTTTTTGGCTCTGGATTCGGCTGGGTTTTGGGCTCCTTCTTTTTTTTGGACTCCTTTTTGGAATCCTTTTTTGTCTCCGTTTCAGCGGCAGAGGCTTTGCCCCCCTCACCGTCTGCACTTGGCTGTGACCCACCAAGTAATTCTGCCATGAGTTGGCTTGGGGGAGTGATTGAAATGCGGGGGGCAAGGCCGGCAGCAAAAGCGAAAGAAACAAGAAGAAAGCATGAAAAACCTCAAAATAAAACAAAAGGAAATTAAGCTGAAAGGAAACAACTGAAATCATGTAACAATTGGCAAAGAAAGAACGAATGAGCAATGGAAAGTCAGAACTAAAAAAGAAACTAAGGAAGCAAAACTTGGTTTCCATGACAAGATGTATGAAAGTAACTGCAAAAGCAAGCGACAGCCTTGCAATGTGAAACCTGGGCAATGTGTGTCGTAATTCAGGGTGGTATTTACCAGAGGGTATATGAAAACACCTAATTATTTTATAACATTCCTTTCTTCAGCAACAGATGTAGGAATACAAAGTGATATCTCAAAGCATACAATATAAATTAACAGAAAAGAAAACAGAAAAAGGAGCTGCAATAGATGCTACAGCTGTCAACAAAATAAACAGAGAGGGGGAAAAAACACAGCTCCAGTTCCTCCCATCAAAGGTTTGTCACATTTGAGAGAAAGGAACTGTCTTCTTCTGAAACTGAAATTGCTTTGTAACAGAGCAAGATAAAAGTTTCAGTTATGTCTAAGCAATTTCTGAACTAATGTCACGTGGGCTTTAAATGAGACATGGGTGCCCAAGGGCTTAAAGCCCTTCTGAGCACTGAAGTTTGATACAGCTGAAAATTTCACTGCTACAACTTGTCAGATCTCTTGCACAGCAATTAAATCAGCACAGTGTATCATTTACCTCTATTCAATCTGTGACAGTCACATGTACTGTAACCTGAACCTGTTCAGAACTGCATCTTAGCAAGTGCCTGGGCAAGTAAGTTAAAAACCTTCATTTCTGGATCCTCTATGTGCATTTTTACTGCTTACATTAAACAAGCAACGAAACAAACAAACAAACCGACTATGCCACTAGAAGTGCTGCTGCCAAACATCCACTGTGAAAACAAATTGGGGACTGTTGTGCATTATCCAAGGAAACCTATATTTGACAAAGTCATCCCTTGTTGGCAGGGCACTGCTAGCCAAGAAGAATTCCTTACCTGTTGCCATGAACATGTGATGCACAAAAGGCAAAGCTGTAGTGAAGTAAGGTGGGGTCAATCATAGCTCCGTTTTCTGCGCGCTCTAGCAAATCTCTGAGGTAGCAGAGATGTCTGTGACAGCCTCTCACTCCATTACGTGCACAATACTCATCTAGCACAAAGACCTGGCCAGGACTAAACCAGCCCTGTTTAGAAATAAAGAGACTTGATTTTAAATATAAGTTATTAAATACAAAGGCTATCAGATTTGGAGGTGTAGTGATCAACTGTTCTAATAAAAGAAATACAAACCTAAGGCTACATTAAGGAAAAAGGAGAGAGGTCGCTCAAACAATACAGTCTGTACATCATCACTCGAACACAGCATATACTCAGTGCAACCGTTAACAAAAACATATTATGTTATCATTAAAGGGAAATGTCATTTAAAATGCTGAAAAGTTAGGCCAGTTCATGTCAGTGCCTAGCAAAAAAAAATACAAAGGAAAAAAAAAAAAAAGACACCTTTAAGAGATGACAATGTTTGGTTATTTAAACAGTGTGAAACAGTCGTCTCATTCTAGGGATGGGACTGTGTATTTGGCCGGGAGCAGGAAGATTGATCTGGGGGAAGAGGACAGACGATTACACTGAAAAATTACTTCTCTTGCATCTGGCAGGTAGAAATGTCCTGCAGATGGAGAAAGGCAGTTCTGCAGTATCAGAAAGGAACATTTCCCACTGTCCTAACTGCGTGCTGCTGGCGACATGCTCTGACATCTCCCAGCTCCTTGGCACTGAAACAAGGGGAGCTCTGCTCAAGAGCAGGGTTCCTTTACATATCCAGGAACCTCAGACCATTTCTTTTTATCAGTCCTGAGGGGCTGGTTACAGAAGGCTTGTGGTGCAACGTCCAGACTCCCAAGGAGGACGCCCTTCCCTGTAGGGGGATGGCTCTGGTGAAGGTCCTGGGACAGCCGAAGTGGAGCGAGCCTCTGCCTTCAGGAAAGGGGCTAACAAGAACAAGAATAATCTCGTAGATTGCTTTTCAAAACGCTGCAAAATCGTCAATATTTACATGGAAATTTGGATGCTAAACAATTGCTAAGACGCAGCTCTGGAATGCATCAAGCTGCAAAATCTTTCATCATTTAATTGAAAAGTTCCTGCAGCGGGCGGGAGAGTAGTTGAGGCAGAGCACTGCCCCTATAGGCAACTTCTTTGCCACCCCATCTGTTACCCCAAATGCTACATCTTAGAAACAACACTGCTGTGAAAGATTAAAATATATTTTCTACCACTCAGATGACACCAAATCTTTTCTAGATGCCAAAATAGCTGCTTTGAAAAGAGTTGAAGAAATATCAATTAAGAGCTCAAAGACATAGAGAAGGATTTGCTCATCCTTATTGGGCCAACTCCAAAACAGATTGAGAAAAGAATTAAAATAATGAGGGGAAAATGATAGATATAGGGAGTAGCTACAGTGCTGGGATCACTAGAAGTGCACATTTCAAAATGAAGACACAGAACAATGCAGATGGGACGGCCCTCTGGAAGGCTATTTTTTGGGAGGGGTATATTTGCCTTCACCACTTTTAATGGTATTTTTGTCCGTTTTTCGGTTGGTGGTATTATGCTTGACTCTGGAGTTCTTTATGTTGCCTGTTTGTTACACACTTAGACCATCTCTTGTCTCTCTTCACGTAAGTCTTTGGTGATCAGGCATGGTAAAAATGTGGAAATGCCGTGATTGCTCTGCTTTTGGATAGAGGGGTAGAAGTGCAGCTGAAATTGTGATATTCACCTAGTACAAAGAAAGAACTCATTTCTCCCTATGGGGTGAAATCTTGGCTCTACTGACAGTGATGGGAAGGCTGGCACTGATTTCACTGGAGTCAAGTATCAGTCTGAGGCAAAGGAAGCAGAGGCTGAACCCAGCGATCTGGAGCATGCCACATTGCTCCCCTGAATTGGGGTCTGAGATGTGCTGCTTCTCAGGAGAACAGAAGGGATGATGGTAAACACCCAAAATCGCTGCCATGGTGCAATGAGGAGAAGAGTGAGCGGAGATCAGAGGTTCAGTGGTGAGCCCCAGACCTCATGAGAGCACAGGCAGCAGATCCAGAGCCCAGGAGGAGCAGGTGGTCTTCCTTTGCAGAAGTAGGAAATAAAACACTTGCTGCTGAATGGGGATACAATGGAGCAGTAAACACTGCTCCCCACAGCCTCAGAAAAAATCCCAAGGTTTGATGAAGAGCTGTATTCAGACAGATCCCCAATATCATTAGGCAGATCCTGCCTCTTGATGAAGATTTGCCTGGCCCAACAAGCTGACACCCAGCCAGCCTGGCAAATGCAGCTGACAGCGATGACACATGGGGTGTCTGTCCCCAGAGCAGAGAGGCGCAGCTCAGCGCGGCCTCACAGATTGTCTCCAATAACATGAGGAAACCTGGAGGGGCAATGGAGGAAGGGCACAGAGCACAAGGAGCTCCAGTGACTATGTTCAACAAGCTGAACTGCTCTGACAAAGAGACATGTCCCAGGCACCAGCAGGGAATGCCAGGGGAGCTGGGAAAAGCAAGGCTTGGTCAGGGCTGGTGACATATAGGTCAGTTGTCTAAAGGCAAATGCAGCTTTTGAGAAAACCAGAGTTTTTGAGGGAAATTACACATTTCAGTAGCTGAATTTTCCTATTTATCATAGGAAATCTATGAAAATTTAATGTTGGTGGCCTGCTTCATGGATCTCTTAACCTGACCCACATCATCTCGGTTAGGCTGGGTACGGTGAAGACCTTCCTCTGGTACATGCTGTGCTGTATAATGCAAATTCTACAAATGCTGACACATCACGGGCAATACAGCTCCAGCAGAGAGATGGCTGTGTGAGCTGGATGCTGGCAGTGGGTGGGGAAGTTTTGGGAAGATTTGGAGGGCAGTTTCAGAAACAACACACATGTCCAAGTGAAAAGAATGAAGACCCATGCATGTGTGGGGTCCATACTAAGCTGGAACAGCTGAGCACTCTTCTCAGAAGTCCAGGAAATACTCTGAGTGTGGCAAAATTATCAATTTGTGAATGATGGGCAAGACCCCTCTGTAAGGCTCAGTAGAAAGTGTTCTTCCCCCTCCCCAGCACAGAGCTCTCTGCCAGTAAACATCACTTCTGCCGTGGCTGGGATGAGTCAGCCAGGCTGTTTGTTTTCCTAGGGATGCCTGGCTCAGCCCATGACTGGGCTCACAATAGTGTTGTTTAACCTGGTTCCACAGAAAGGAAGCAATGCTGAGTTATCCTCTGTGCCAGGGTAAGTCTTCCATGTCCACATTTGCAAACAAGAGGTGTGACGAGGCAAAACTCTGTGGAACCTTGCATGGAATGTCCTGTAGGGAGTAAGAATTGCCCAGTGGCACACAGTGGACAGAGCAGGCTTACCACGGGCTCACAGCTTCTCCAGCCAACCCAACACAGTGCTATCACCAACATTCCAAAGACACAGCAGGAATAGTGGGAGCTCTTTGCAGTTTTTGAGGGCAGTCTGTTTTTACACCATAATCAGGACAAAAACATGGCAAAGTAAGTCAGGAAGCATGTGAAACCAAGCATAGGTGAACACAGGCCATTATTCTGTTCCTTACAACACTGCAATGGGTGATTTGAAAGAAGATGGTTAATTGGTGATGCTCCACTCTGAAGAGGATGAGTCGTGGTGCTGAGGGGAGCTCCACCGCTCTGGTAGCTTCTAGCAAGGGCCTAAACATCTCCATAACAAGCAGAAGTGCAGCTGGTGGGTTTCTTGAAGAAAAACATTGTTAATTATTTTCAGTGATGGCCTCTCACTTCTCCATGAGTTTAATTCAACGGCCACAGCTCTCTCACCAGGCCCAAGACTGCACAGAGACAAACCAGCAGCAAGCCAACCTCTCACACATGCATGGATGGGGATGGTCTTCCTAGGGTCAGCCATGCGTGGGGAGCAGAAGCTGCATGCCAAAGTCACTGCCTGCCAGAGCAAGGACCTTGATGGAACCAGTGAGGAACCTGCTGCAGGTCTGACAATGCTCCCACCAAGCCTACTTATACCATTTAGGTATCTGCAGGTAAAGTGCAGCCTTCCCCCACCCCATCCTTACCTCAGGGGATGTCCACAACTGTTCCTCCTAGCCCTGCCTCTTCTCAGGAGGGTGGCAACTCACTACTGCTAGTGGCATTTACTGGATCTCAGTCCTTCAGAAGAGATTGGCCCTTGTGTGTGGTACAAGGAGAGGGCATGGTGGAGGGGGACATAGAGGGCAGGATTTGAGACCGACAGCCTCCTTGCCAACTGCTCAGCTGTGTTCCCAGACTGCTGCTTTTAACAGCAAGGCACTCAAGAGCTCCAGGGACTGCATAGCTGGCAAAGGCTCTTGGCACAGTGTGGTCTTTCTGCTGAAGGAGCCCACCATGACACCCTAGTGTGCCACCCTGTGCAACAGTAGGAGGGCAGCAGGTCAGAATCTGTCCCATCCCATGTTCAGGACATATCCTCTGTTTCAGGATGCTCTAGAAAAGATTCATCCTGTCATTGTCTCAAAAACTAAGAGCCTCCTCATCCTCCTCATTGAAACGGCTAAAAATTAGTTGCCCAGGTTACATTGTTATTCATTATTTATGATTTAAGCCCATATAGTACATAAGAGCCCCCAAGCACTGCACCCCAGCCAAAGGCTACAAGCTGTCCTGGAACATCTCAGTGCCACCGTCCTACAGTGGGAAAAGAGCTACAGCTGCTGCTCATGGGGGTACTCAGGATGGGCATGCAACTATGTAAGAAGCATGGACAGACTGCAGCAGCACTGCAGTTATCCACACAGTCCCATCTGTTACCTGCTTGGGACCCCTGCTCATAAAGAGACACAAAGCTGGGCCACAGTTATTCCTGGTGGGACTCCATTGACATGGGAGGTGATACCAGACAGTCATCTTTTCCCTGTTCTTTCATCCAGAAGACTCTGGAAGGCAGTGCAGGAGGCTGCAAAACACTGCTCTCTACTTCACATTCCCACACTGGAGTTTTTCTTTGCAGGAAGAAACATTTTAAACATTGCAAACAGAAATGATAAAGACAGTGCGACTGGAGAAGAACAGCAGTCAGTTCACTGCAGGCAGCCTCGCAAAAGAAAATACCTCTGGGCCAAATTCAAACCTGGTGTAAACAGAAGTCAATCTTCCAGCAACAGGGGGATTAGCCCCCAGTCGCACTAGCTTTGATTTTGCTGCTTGATGTTTATATCACTAGAGACCAAAGAATATACTTGCCAGACAAGAATAGGAATCATTAAGTCTGTGGTCCAAAGTGAGGCGCTGAACCATCTCAAAGAGTGAAGCGTGGTCAAAGTTACAGGGATTGGAAGAGATAAATTCATCCATGCCATGCTTTTGAGCTCTATCTGCATCTGTTCATTTATACATATAGAGAAAGACACCATTTAGAGAGATATAAGACATTTTAGTTGACAAATATAACAGAAAAAAATATACAGTATGAAGCATGAAAGCCAAGTATTTCCTCTTCCCTCCATTGCCATTAAATTTTCTCTTTGCAGGCTATACAGTACACTTCACCTCCCATTGTCAACTTGCATCAGTTATGAACTATATTATTGCATCTAGGCAAAAGATTTTAGAATTAACATCTTGTCAACTGCTCATTATAGTGCATTTATTCTGTACTTAAAACCAGAACACAAACGCACAAATTCACTCTGCATCTTACAATAGGCTATGAGTTAACAGAATTTTGGCTCACATAAGTAAATTAGCTCCTATTTAGATAGTGGTGGTTAATTGTAATAGATTCTGCCATTCTAATGAAGTTACAGCTTTTTTCCTCTACTTTTACTAGGTTTTCTAGGTATCACACCAGTTACGTTGTTCTTTCCCCAAATGCCAATGTTTGTCTTCCCCACGGCAATTTTTTCCCTAACAGCAACTTTAAATGCTACCTCACTGAAATAAAAAGATGCTCTTTTAAGCATTGCTAAGAAGTTAAATTGATATGTAGTTTGTTGTCACAGAGGCAGTAACCCGACAGTGCGTCGGAGCTGCCAGTCATCCCGATGGAGAGACTGAATTTCCTCTGCCTAGATTACAAGCTGCCATTTTTGGGTGAATTAACAGCCTCAACGTATTCACACTTCTCTGCTTTGGGTGACGTTTATGGGCACTAACTCCTAGGGGCTAATTAATTAATCTCAACGTGGTTAACTAAACTACACCAAATTCAGCAGTTGAAATGAAGCCTCCAAGCCAGCCTGGGTGCGGCCAGCCAGGACCCCGCTGGGAGCAGGTTTTGTTCTAGCAGCGGCTGGGGAATTAAAGGACACCTTTCACTTGGTTTTGTCTGTGCTCAGCTTCCTACTATATGGGTTCTTGCCAAATCCTCGACAAAGAAAATAGGATTTAAATCCTTCCCCTGTTTATAGCCTCCTAGGGGAACTGGGTGGCCTTGAAACAATGTGGCTGAAAGGACACAAAAATGCAGTTTTCCGCAGCAGGAGTATATGGTAACTGTATTTGTTTTAAAACAAAATCCCTCTTTACCAGAAGAAAAACCAAAAATCCTTAATTAAAAAGAAAAAAAAAAGTTTTAAATGAGAGTGAGAATGTTCTCTTATATATGTTTTTCTATTCAATATTTAGCTGTGAAGGATGGCATGTCTTTCCAAATACCTCATTTGTGTCAGTGCTCTCACATAGTAATGATCATTGGTAGCAATCTTTACATTTTCTGTATAGTCTGTCGTTATCTATATACAAAGTGTATAAATAACATCACTCACTGGAAAGAAATCAGACAAATTGAAACATGTAACATTTCAATTAGCTGCTAGCAATACTTAATTCAGCTGTAGCTGGCAATTTTCCTCACTATAGCCCCGCTGAATAAACACTGATGTTTTTCCTACAGAGGATTAATTTTGCTCCCCTGTTTCACTGTATGTGCTGGGTACTGCTGCTCCCCATCCCTGCCTCCATTCCAGGACCCAAATCCCCCCCCTACTCTGCTGTGCATTCAGCACCAGGACAGAAGCAGCTGCTGATGGTGCTGAGTGAGGTGGCAGCACAAGGGCTGGCTCAAGGGATGGGAACAACCTCCCTGGGGAGCACATCACCTCCATGGCACCTCTCCAGCATCCCTGGGCAGGGGATGTGAAGCCCACCCAGCCCTGTGGCCTGCAGCATAGACTGGCTCCTGTCTGTTTTGACAGCTTTCTGCCCCATTGTCTCTGTCCCTTTGGGCCAAGATAGATTTGATTGCATTCACTCCCAAAGAGTTCGGCTGTGCTGTTTTCATTCTATCCCCAGTGCCCGGAAAATGTTTTAACAGCTATTATCAGACTATTTTTAATGGCTTGCTGCTCTGCCCGGCTCCTCAGAGTTGACTGCAAGCTGACAAATTGGCTGGAGGCCTTCATTTGCCAGCTTTGCTCAGAGATTTTATTACTTTTCAATTAGGAGCCCTGATACACTGTCAATCCTCCTGCTCAGCCAACGAGGCTCTGAGAGCCGAGTAAATCAGCTGGAAACTGGAAGAGTCCTCTAGCCCTTTAGCTGGTGAACCTTTTTGAGCATATGTGCTAGAAAGCATGTTTGAAATAAGTATTTTTTATTCCAGAATAATAAGCTTTTTCAAATATTACATTCTCTGAGCAAGGTGGGCAAAGAGCAGACCTTCTGCTGGTGGGAACCAACTGAAGCGCCGCTGGATTCCACAGAGCTGAGGGTCTGGTTGGGCTTTTTACAATCTCCCTGCCCAGGGCAGGGGCACAGAGAGTTCCCTGACAAGCGTGAGAACAGACACAGTGATTAAATGTCCTTCACAAGTGTACATAATCAGGGGCAATTTTACTTTCATTAAACACTTTTAAGCCACATCTTCCGTTGGGTGTCTGCTCGAAAGCCCATCTGCCCCAAATCTCTCCTCATCAGAACAACCACATGAAGAGAGAGACATCAGACATGGCACTGTGTGAGCTCAAGTGACCAGAAAAGCATTATGCACATGACTTCTGCTCAGTCAGTGATTTAAAACGTGGATTTCTGCCATGGGAAGGAGGATGAGCAGCTGCAGCTCTCCCTGCACAGCCCAGTGCTGCAGCTTTCATAGCCAAACCATTTTGCATCAGCAGAGATGCAGGGCTGGGTAGGTGCACATCACCCACCCAGGGGATACAGCAGTCATGATGTGAACTGGAGATGTCCATGGAGAATGGTAATATAAATATGTATTTCATTTAAATGGAATATCAGCTCTGGGCCAGGTGCTTCATTGGGCAAAATTCTTAAAAAAAAAATAAGGAGCAGGTTAAAGAAATCAATCCTATACTCAAGTCACTTTCCCTTAATTATTCTAAATAAACACCCCATGCACCTTGCAATTTATTTTTGCATTTTGATTTTTCCAATGGGCTCACTTTAAAAAATGAAATTCATGAATCAAATTATACCAAAACCATTAAACTTCATAGGTAACGCAAAAAGAAAAGAACAGATCTAAATATATTATTACTCTGTTTGAGACAAATATCTGCAATTTAAAATAATGCCAACATTTGCATATGTAATAAGGTTTATTTACAATTCACCGTCTTTCAAAATGGCCTATACAGTTTGAATGGGATTTTAAACAAAGTACAAAACGAGAATGGCTAATATTCACACCCAAACTGTACAGCAAATTTTTAAGTACTTCAAATTAATTGTTTCAGTCAAATACAGCTGCTTTTTTGACCCTGCTCTGTTATTCTAGCTAAAAAGGAAGGAGAAACCAAAGAAAGAAAGTTATATGATGCTCCAGTAATTTGCAATCCCTTCCCAAGGTGCCGTGCCAAGCTCGCTGGTGTTTCTTTGTTCGGGGCCCCAGCTGAAATGCTGCTGCAGGCCCACAAAAGTTATCTTACATATTTAGACAAGCTGCACACAACTGCAGCTGAAAGGTGTTCGATGGTGGTCTCAGGAGGGAGGCTGCCAGCGGAGGGACATGGCCAGCACAGGCTCCACAAACCTTTCTTCTGCAAAACTGCAGACTCTGGTCTTTTATACAACATTTGGTCCCCTACATTACCGCCTTTTTTTAGTACTGCTGGGTTTATTTTGTCCATTTTTATCCAGTTTGCATTTTGTGCTGACTCCATTAACTGGACCCTTGTCATACATAACCTCCCTACATGTGTTTGAAATCAGAGTCTTAAAAATCTGCCAGTGTCAGGAACATAAAGATTTCAACAGTAACAAGAATCATAAAAAGCAAAGGACTGTCCCACTGTTTGGTTCTCTGAGGGCTATATTTCTCTTTATCTATCTGTTATTTAAAAAGGAAGAGACAAACCAGTCAAATCTCTCATTCTTTTTTTCCTTAAATGTATTTCCCTGCTCTCTGCATTTCTTTTGCTCCAGCAATAATTTTGGCAGATTTTGCTTTGAGAGCAGTGAAGTTAATAGCGGGGGACAAGCTCCATAAAAGAATTCTTGTTATAAAAGGCTTTAGGTAGCCATTTTATTGTAAGAATTTCTTCCTCCAGATTTGTTTCTTTTCATTAATAAGTGACTTTGTTTTAGTACCAAAGGCAACTGAAAATCTAGTAAATTTTACAACATATTTCCCTGTTGCAAGAACAATAAAAAAACCACCAAACAAACAAAAACCCAAACAACTGTAAATTAAAAGGTGACTTTGTATCTTACTCATCTGGAAAATGTGTGCTTGTCATATCTGCTTGACATTACAAGAATGAAGATGTGGTTTGGACAGTAACAAACAATGACACTAGTCAACCTCATCAGGAGACATGAAATAAAGGAATGACAATGATTGATGGCAGCTATTCATTTACAGATATTTCTAGAAAAGTCTTCGTTGGCCTGGTTGGGCAAAGCAGGAGAACTTTTCCAGCCTGGCCAGCAATGCACCACGGTGGGCAGCTCATGGAGTACCCACTGCAACCCACTGCCTGCCCTGGGGGGCAGTGGGGTCCCCTCCTGCTCATGGACACATTTGGGCTGTGACTTGTTAAAGAAATACCCAAGGAAGTGCCTAAAAACCTCATTTTGTTTGCCTGTGTGCAGCAAGAGACTTGACTAGCAAATACCAGTGTTCTGGAGGGGGAAACTAAATCCCTGCACCTGTATTAAAATGCCAGATGGATTGTGAGTGAGCTGCTGGCAGTGCTAGCTGGTGACTTACCACGTCCCCTCCTCACTGTGCACTGTGGCATTGTCACCTCTGAGAAGTGATGTGTGTGTGCTCAGGGCTCTGCAAACCTCCTCCCCAGACCTGCTCCCCGTGCAGAGCTCTGGCTGCTGCAGGAGCCTCAATCTGCCTCTCAGCTGCAAAGCCAAGAGCTTTCTTCTCCCCTTCGTATTATTGCATGTTAGAAGATAATTTTAAATATAACAGGCTGTTTATTCCTGTGGCTTATGGCTTTTCCCCTGCTGCAAACAAATTCTTTTCTGATTCAGTTAGAATTTTAATAAATTCTTATAAATGCTCCTATAAATCACCAGACCCACCAGGCACTGAATTGCAATCTAAGTTGTCTAAGGATTGGTAGTTAGATGAGTAAGAATTTGTAGTATGCACTTACATAATTCCTTGTGTGGCAAGTTAAAAACACAGTTTTAGAACAGCTATTTATAATATAAAACATTGTTTCACAATATAGCATTTTTATAACTATTTAAAAATATTTTGAATTGGATGGCTGCAGTAACCTGTGAATTTCTATTTCATAAGTCAGAGTTCCAGGCTTCTTAAAGCATGTAGAAGAGATTTACAGGCTAGTTTTAAATTCATGCAAGTTATGTGAAACTGATTTAACATTTTAATTCTGCATTCCTGCAATGAAGCATCTGCAAGTTGACAATATAGAAGACACAGCAGCGTTCTCATGATATCTTTAACTATCTAAAGAAAGTAAAGCAATTAAAGCACAAAACTAATAATCTAATAAGATAGCAATGCATTGTAGTGCAAATACATGTAATGTTGCCAAACCCAGGTTCATTCATTCGTTCATTCATTCACTCTTTCTTTCTTTCTTTCAAAGAGGCAAAAATCTGAATTTCATTGAAATTAAACTTTTGTGGGTTTTTGTTGTTTGTTTTTTTTTTTGCAGTAAAGTCTGATAAGAATTCTCTTCGGAAATCCAAACATTTAGAAAACAAAATAAAGAAAGAAAAAAGAAAGTGTCTGCTGAGAAGGAATTCTGCCTGCTACCCAGGGGGATATTTGTACACACACGCACATACTCACGCGTAGGAAAAAAGAAGAAAAAAGAACTAAAAGGAGGAGGAAGGAAAAAAGGGGTCTTGTTGATGGCCAAGAGGGATGACACCGCCTGTTCCTTCTCATAATTGCATTCAGGTACTCCGGATACATATTTGCCAGCTCTCATGACCCACTGATGCTATTCCCTCCTAAGGAAAGTAGGCACTCACCAGATATTACAGAAGATTTTAACACCAAAATCTTACAGCATAGGTCTGGGCTTTTATCTTTTGCAAAGTAGGTATACCAGTGGGAAAAAGTAAAATAGCAATTCCCCTGGCTTATTCTTTGACTAGCACAGCTTTGATTGGTGACTGAGACCCATGCTAAAACAATAATTTATGATAATTTTGGGCAATAGCAGCACCCCTCCATGAAAAATGCATTTAAGTCAGAGCAGGCCAGCGTCTCCAAATTCAGGGTGACCCAGAGAGCTGCCACTTGCTGCTGAAATCATTCCCTACTGAGCTAACGGGAGAGGGAACTAATCAAACCTCGATGATTCAGGGCTCTTTCCACAGGGCATATGTGGAGGGGTTTCTGGGGGGTCTCCTCTGGAGTCCTGCACCTTCTCTGGGACTCTTGGGGTCTCCTGCCCTACCTTTCTATGCTTTGAGGTGTCCATGGTTAGCCCCGCACTCTGGTGCGCTGCACCAAGCTAATCATCGGCACGGAGAGAAAGGATATTGTCAGAGTGCAAAATGATCTGTTTTCAGGCAGGAAGCAGTCAACTAGATGTAATTTCCATGAAACAAAAGAAGGTATTATTTACAGTTTTATTGTGATGTTAATTAATATTTACATCTTGGAATGAAAAATAGAAATGTTAATGATTGGCTTTACTAAGAGGATCACTTGATGCCAATGTGAAAGCCAGGGAGAGAAGGCAATTATGCAAACATCACATGCATCCCAATTTCAGTATGGAAACTTACATTTCAAATCTCAATTCAGGAAAATAACATGGAAAGTTTGTACTACAAAATCTAAACATGAGAAAGATTTAAGAGAAAAAAAAAAAGCACATTGCATATGTCAGATAATCTAGTCTGATTATCTGAGCTGTGCTAGCTACAGGGAAGCACTTACCCTTGAGTCCAGCTAGAAGTTAGCAGGGTAAGAAGGAACAAACCAGAATAACATAAAGACTAGCAACAAGGCTCAGGAAAGCAGACAGGAGCCCTAACCTAGCAGCTAAATATTTGGGTTCAAGCAAAGAATGAAAAAGAAACTTAAAGAAAATCAAACCAACCAAAAAGAAAACCACTTACAGCCGAAAATTTCTCAAGCAGCTCAATAAACCTTGCTACTTATTATGGGGGAACAAATCATCACAAATTCTCAAAACAACCAACTCATTGTATATGGTGTGATTAACAGTTATTAAATATAAACAGACATTAAAAACTAAATACAACCACAAATGATACGTAGAACAAGTATACACCAATCTTTCATGTTAGAAGAAAAAGGCTTCAAGAAAAAAAAAAGGAAGAATGTTGAGCACGTTTGGGAATTTTCTTTGATACATCACTAACACAGAACAAGCAAAGATTGGTGCTTTCAGACAAGTGACCACTTTTATGAAGCTTAAATATTGCCAAAAGGTGTAATATGTATTGGCAGCATTATTGACTATAATACTGTGAATGATTTCAACAGTAAACAAGAACAGTTTGGGGTTTTTTCTTTTATAATGCGAACACTGGAGAAAAGCACAGCTTTGTGTAAATGGAATTTTTGTTTGAAATTGTAGCAAAACAAAAAAAAGCAAAACTTTTCACTCTAACAGGTATTGTTCACCCACGTAAAAGGAACTGTAAGTCATACAAAAATTAATGAATAGCAGGATCTATTTTTTCCAGTACTTAAATTGCAAATAAAATAAACTCCACCCTGGTTCAGAGCTGTCTGTTTACTTCTAAGTCAAGTGCTGCCATCGAACTGCGGATGAGAATTTGAGCGCTGCTCAAGCTTTATATTTACTGTGTCAAAAGAGGTGGGAACCAAATGGAATTCACTATTTCTCCCAAGTTTCCCAAACAGCAAGATACGTGCTTCCCAAGTTTCTGTGCAACAGACAGCTCCATGCCAGGCACGGAGGGCTGGATTCTCTGTGCGTGTGCATGCATGCGCATGAGCCGCCTCGGACTACTACGACATGGAAGCTGTAACAACAGTTACTCGTCAAATGGCTTAACATTTACTTCTTTGCACATCCTCATTCACCATAGCCTCTAATAAGCACAATAAAAAAAAAAAAAAAAATGACAGGTATAAAGATAAACATACAAGAATAAAGTATCTCACAGAAGTCCTTACCTTTCTGCAGGCAAAAAAAAAAAAAAAAAAAAAAAAAAAAAGAACCCCAAACCAATACACCCAAGCCAAATAAACCAGTGACAAACCTAGACCCTTTTAAAAATGCAATACTTGGTATGTTCGGATTTCAAGACTGAAGGAGCTGAGATATGTATTTGTGCATTTAAGACTCTCTGTATGTGGCATGCATGACTCACTGTTGCTTCAGATTATTTAACTGCTGCACCCCATGACTTTTGCAATGAGCACTGCCACGTATAGATGTTAAAATATGAAAAATGAGCAGCCTTTCCTGTTGAGATGAAGGTGTATTATGGCATGTTGCCCTCCTCCTCTTGTAGGATGTGCACAAAGACCTGTCAGAGGTCCAAAGGGGGAGGAGGAAGGGAAACCAAGGACAAAACACACTAGCCCAGAAGATGCTCAAATAGTAAGCCATCACACTGATGGACTGATGAGCCAACTAGTTTCTCTCTCCCAGGCTTTGGCACAACACATCCAAGAAGGCTTCCCAGTTCTTGCAGCAAAAAGGGGAGACTGACGCTGTTCAACTTTACAGAAAAATACATTGTGGATGGAAAGAGGGTGGTGGTGTTATAAAAATAAAAATGATCCAGATTTGGAGCTGGTATTGGCATGAGAACAAGTGAGAGAAACTGAGGTCAGATCCTGACTCGCTCAAATGCCCTGGAGGGCCCAGGGGGTGAAATCTCTGCTGTCTTCACCAGAAGCAAGGACGAGGGAGCCCTGCCTGCTGGCAAGTGAGCGAGATGCAAAAAAAAGGTCAAGCCTGTGGCATCTTTATAGCTCTGAGCACAGTTAGGCTGAGAGTCTGGAGGACCACAAGCAGCACAAGGCTCTGATGGATATGCTGGGCTGTGCAGATGCAGAGTTGACTCCTGGGCTCAGTCACTGACTTCCCTGATCCATGGCAAGGGTTAGAACAAGCCAGCTGTCCCTTCTCCACCCCAGGTACCCTAAGCAAAGGGGTCAGCTCTCCCACACACACAGTGCTTGGCTGTGCAAGCAAATCCTACACCCAAGTGTCCACAGCCCTGGGCAATCCCTTTTCCTCCTCAAAATCCTGGCAGATTTTTCTATAGCTGCTATGATGTGTCTTGGAAAGCAACACTTCACCTGACCCTTCATATTGGTCTGGCAGAGTGAAAATTCTGCAAATATCAGAATTTACCCAGCATAAAAATTTTCCAAGCTTGGTGTCTGCAGAGATGGGAGAAGACTGGAGGGAAAGGTATTTCCTCAGTTTGATGATCTCTGCTCATATCCTACTCTGCAGGGATCATGCTGGGATGAACAGGAGTGTACTCTCTGTGCACCAACCCCACAAATGAGAGCACCCTTTAGCATCAATTGTAAGAAGAGGGAGCCACAAGCAGAATCCCTCTGCTGCTCCCCCTTGCTACGCTTTGAAGGCTTTTAGCATGTGAAAAAGCAGCAGTAGAAGGACCTGTGCCTGCTGTTTCCAAGAACTCGCTGATTTAACATTCTGGGCAGAGGGACATAAATCCTTAGGAATGCTCTCAGGTCAGCACGACTCAGCCAGGCCTGGAGGCTCATCACAGCCAGTAAATGCCCCACTTGCAAGAGGCCAATTCCCACCTCCCACTTTGGCTTTCAGAGAAGTGTCCTTCCTTCTCAACCCTAGTTCTTTACACCTTGCACTCCCAAAGTCAGTGACTGCAATGAAGAGGATGAGGATCACTGAAAATAAAACACTGACTATAGGTTACCACACTGCATCCCACTTGCAGCAGCAGCAATGCAAGGCAGAAGGGACATCAAAACAAGCAGGTGTATGGAAGATACAAAAAAATAAAAAAGCAGTAAGCAGAGGTTTTCTGCTGTAGCACTGGTCTGCAGCTGTATGTCTTGTACTGATACCTTCTATAAATATTGACATGAAGAAGTTAAACAAATATAAAAGATGGTCAAGTGCTATTGATAAGGAAATCTCAGATTTTCTGAGTTCCTTACAACAATATACTCCATAACTGCTTTACAAAGACCATTTAAAAAAGTTGAAATCTATTTTAATCAGACAAATGCTTTAATTATTTACCACTTTTCCTTATTTTATTTATATTTAATGATATTAATTCTTAAATTTTGCTGAAACTAGCAAGAACTGCTGTATGTTACATAACAAAGGGGCTGCAGACAATTGAGACCTTCAAGAAAAAATGAGCAAAGAGGCAATTGTGTGGTTTATAATCAAATTACATTTGCAAGAGGAAAGAAATTGCTCTAAATTTCAGATGAAGGAAAGTGTGTATAACTGCATAGGACATGCAGCATAGCTACGACTTAAAAGATGATTGCTTTAAATTCACATCTAACTGGCCTGCAAAGCAACCTGTTAAAAATACCATATGTTTTCCTACAGTTGAATATTCAACAGGAGACCTCTTTTTGTGTGTGCATTTCATACTTGCAAGATTTGCACCTGTAGTTTTGACCACGTGATGCATTTGACAGACAGCTAATGGTGCTAATGAATTGCTCTGATCTGGGTGTGCAATTTATTGTGTGTGGGTAAAACACATGTCTGTGAAAAGCAAGGTGGGTCTCAGGCTCTCAGATCCCAGTCTCTCTCCTCCATCAAGTATTGCACTTTAAAATACCCATTGATAAGTTCCCCCAAGGAATTTTGTTTCTTGGGTTTGGTTCTGTCAAACACACAGGTTAACTGCTTCTGGATCTACTGATGTAAAAAGGAGCTTTATGATAATGAAAAAACTTTTTGTTTTGAAATCAGAAACACGTGTGTAAACATTGATTTACATCAGTGCAGAAAATCTTTCCATTAAAGACTTTGGCTGTCTAGGAGAACTTATTTACTTACAAAATTGAGAGATTGGAGCATCTATCTGGGGTACATTTCCTCCTTTAGCATTTAGCTTTTGCACTTGGGTAGGTGGCACAGGTTTGTGAGACTGGCCAGTGGCTCGGTACATGGCTTGGACCCACAGGATACGGTCCTGCTCATCGTCACTCGCAAAAATCACCGTGTCTCCTTCCTTCACAGCATTGAAGAATGTTCTGCCACCATCCAAACCTGGCAGGAAAGGAAGTGACAATGCAGTTTCACAGACTTTGAGGCCAGCCAGGAGATCTCCCCCGGTTTTCCACCCCAACACTGCTCAGGTGTCTCTTCACCCAGCCCCATGCTGCTCCCAGCTCAGTCCCCTCCCCTGCACCAAACTCACCTGCAACACAGACCACAGGTCCCCAGGTAACCCAATTACTAAAACATGCCCCAACACACTTGGATTAATTGCTTCTCTCACCTACAGCTCCATCTGTGCAAGTCCCATGTGGGCACCACTGGAGCCCAGTTAAAAATGGGGATTGAGTGGGAGGTTCCCCATTAGACTGAAAACATCAGTGATCACACTGCAGAAAAAGGTCCTTGGGTGATATCCTTATTTTTATCATAGCCCTGATTTGGCACCCATCTTCCCATCTCCCTGATATGAGAGTTAAACAGGAATAAAGGTCTTGCAAACCAACCTACTGTATCTTTTCTTATCTCCTCTGGGGGTACCATGACCCAGCGCATGGTGAGGATCACCATGCTCAGTATGTTGCCCCACTGAAATAAAAGAAAAATGGTGCTTGTCTACTTGAAAAAGGGTCTCAACCACCAGCAGGTAACTCCAGGTACCAGGGACTTTCTGCTTCCAGGCACTGACGTCCATTCTAGAGAGAATGGGGCCAGCAAAAATGCTGACTTGGTCCCATAAATATTTTCTACAATAAAGACAAGCACAGCTGCTAGCCTTTTATTTAGGAAATATAATCTGAAGGCACAGGTTTAGAATCATTACTCAATTTGAGCCTTCAGCTGACAATCAAATCTCATTGAGATTCAGGGGTCTAATTCACTTAGGCTCTCCAGAAGAGACGAGTCTTTCCCTCCTCTGGTGCAACTGCTAGCTCAGTCCCTTAGATCTATTTATAGTAAAGTCATGCATAGCTAATGATCAGTATAAACACAAGCATATTTAGAATAAAGCTGATCACAGTTCAGCTGCAGGCAGGGAGGGGAAGGGAGAGGAGTCCCTTTGGGAGTGGTGAGCGCGGGAGCCACCAGCCCCGTACCTGGCTGCGGGTCCGTGTAGTCCACAGTGTATCCGTCGAGCTGCAGCAGCTCTTGAGGTTCTGCTTTTTTCTCCCGGTAGCTGCACATAGCAAATGTATATTGACTAACCTGGGGAAAATCACAAAGCTAAGATGGCACCGGGTGACCACCACAAGGCAATCCAAAGCGCTTACAAACGCTGCACGCTGACAGTGTGTTAGCAGGGACTGGGGGTCATGGGGTGATTTGGATGCTCATTGCCCATCAGAGACAGACTAAACTTTTTACCAGGCTTTTACAAACCCCTCTCTTAGCACATCCTGCTGCAGCACATATCTAATTCTCCACATCAGTACATACAGCGGTTTAATCTCCTCCAAAAGAGTAAGATCCACTGCTTTAAAACCCTCTATCATTCATCCCCAGACAAGTGCAAGAGTGACACCCTGTCACAAACAATGTGAGCTAAATTGCTAGGTGCCAGTCATATTAAAGCAATCTTAAGATCCCACTGATCTCGGCAGTTGTTGTCATCAGTGCTGTAAATGGCAGCTCTCACTCCTCTGAGGTACCATCTGCATGACACGATACATTCAATGTCAAGCTCTTGACGGAGCCGACTCAGCTGCGGGGGCTCTGCCAGGCTCCCGAATCGCCTTTAGGAGCCCATCAGGCCGCATCAAGACCCGGCGTACCCGCCGTGCTGCGATCTGCATGGTCGGCAAGGAGCTCAGCCAAGGGAGGAGAGGAGAGGAATTCTCCGTGCCCCAGGCTAGGAACTCACAGGGAAATTTACTGTCAAATGATTTCAAATGACTTTGTTAAGGTTGTGTCATATCCTGGACGCCTGACGTAATTTTATTCGTCTGGACGTTTTCTTGACCTCTGGAGGAAACTTTAAAACTCTGGTGGGTGGCAATGAATTGTGCTTGTCATTTTTTGGAAGTTGGGAGAGATCCTGAAAGATGGGAGCATGGCTGAGCTGGGGGGTTTTGTCTTCAAACTCCAGCCAAATTGCTTGGCTACAAAGATACATGCAGCACTTATTTCGGTGGCATCTCTCACTAATAAAATGCAATTTATTGAAGTCGGGAGACCTGTCTACTGGCACAGCGTCTCCCAGTCGCCACTTGGTTTATTGCTGCCCTCTATGGGCTTCTGCTTGCTGCCAGCCTGCTCTAGCAGCCCTGCCTGCACTGAGCCTTCCTCCAGGAACAGCTCCAAAAGCCACCTAAGAATAAACTCTATCATTAACACATTTGTGGGAGTAAGACTAAAAGCGATGCTTTAAGCATCTTGCATCCTCCTTAAAACTACCAGCACTGACAAAAGATTGACAAGTAGCAGACCAATAGCAGGAGCACACCAGTGCATATTCCCTGTTCTGAACTTTGCATGCCTACCATCGTATGGGCAACACAAAAATTAAAAAGATTAACACGGAGGAATCTAAAAATAACCCAGTGCCCCACAGCACAACATTCAGGCTCCCGTGGTGTTCATTCAGTCGTACTTGCAGTATGTTGCTGCCATCTCCTGGAGAAACTCTGGAATGAGCTTTATTTATGGGAAAATCCTAGAGATCTTGTCTGAGCAGTAAGGATTTGATTTTTCTGTGTTAGACGGCCTGAACTTCAGGGACTGCAGGATAAATGCAATTCCTGAAATTATTCAGTGCTAACCTATGCTGACATTTATTGAAAACCTTAATACCACAAATGCTTTTTTCTTTTCCTGTATGGTCTATAGCAACAGGTAAATTTATTCAGTAGTTCAGCTGTTGTTCTCTGACCCTGAACATGAAGTCTGAATTTTGGGCTCTTCTTCATATACAAATAATTCCCCATCTCTTTGGACCCAGAAAATATTCTTCTGCCCTAGCAATAAGACAACCACAGCAACGGAGTGGCAACATAGGGAAAAAAAGGCATTTCAGAGCTTGTATTTCTCATGTTAAAGGTTATAAATGACAGGTGTAGACAGTAGGCTCTGGTGGAGCCATCCTGGGACACAGGCAAAGCAAACTGGTCTCTCCTGTTAGGATGCACAGGATTTCCTTGAAAGAACATTGTTACCAGAAGAGACTTTCAAGAGAAACCTGCAGGTGGGTCTGTAACATGCAGTGAGCAAAGGCTCATCCAGGTTCATATCCTACTTCTTCTCTACTCACACAGCTCACAAGCCCAAGCCCAGGAACACCACACAGCTTGCTGGCAGCAGCAAGCAAGGATCAGGTTGGAGAGAGGACAAAGATAATGATGGCCTCTGGAAGAGGTGCCAGCTGTGCCACGCAAAGTGCCTGCACCTAAACAGCTCAGACTACTGACTTCAAGGACTGGCAGACCAGCCTGTGTGCCCTTTCCTGCTGCCTAGAGCATTTACTGCTTGGGGTCACAGAGAAGTTGGTGCCATGGCTACCAGTGCAATGTGGCTCCTTCCATTTACAAGCAGTGGTAAAGCCAAGCCCAAGAAAATGAGATTCTAGAAAGCTCAGTATGTCCCAGTTGTGCTTTGCTGCTGAACAGCACTGTAGGGTCAAGAGGAGATTGCACTTGCCTTTCATCAGTCCTCCAAAATATTGTGCTTTACAAAGCCTGCTTTCTGTAAAGCTCAGAAGTGGCCAGACAAGTGAAACAGTTAATAGCAGAAATTAATCTTACAGCCTGCTGAGTTCACTCTGAACCATAGCTGAGTATGAGAGCGAGTGAGCAGATGGGATGGGCAAGATTAATGGTTTGAGTAATTGGAAAAAACACAGATACAGAGAGGAAACTGAAGGAAGACAGAGGAGAAATCTCTGCCCAGTGAGGGACAAAATCTCAAAGCAGCTGGGATTTCATCCAGGGACTTGATGACAGCCAGGAAAGGAGCATCTAAGGAAGCTGAACTGAGAGAAAGTAAAAGAAGGAAACTAATCCAAGGCACCCCTGGTTGGTTCATTACAAAAAAAGAAAACACTTTGAGAAATAATTTGAGACAAAAGAACATAAGGGGAGAAAGAAGTGGGGGGAAAGACAAAGAAATTCAGGAAAGGGGAAGCAGACAGCAGGAGACAAATGCCAAAGTTCACTATTCCCAGGCTGCTAAATTAAGTCTGACTTTCTTGGCACTTGACCATATTCTGTCACCAGCTATATAATCCAACTGATTAATAAATACAGCAGATATGCATTAACCAGTCCTGACTTTGTCCTGGTTTCTCCACCAGAGACTCCTGCTTTAGTGAGCATTGTTTTCCCCAGGATCCTGCTCAAACCTGTTAATTGTCATGCCTCACACTCTGAGCTCAGTCATTTGCTCCCCCTTTTTTACTGTTGACACAACACCACCCTACTTGGGTTAAATTCTTAAATGGACCTTTTCTAAATTAACAGCATGCATTTTGTCCCAAGGGAGAGAAACCGTGCGAAGATACTGCCAGCTGTAATACAGCTTTCCACTTTGATGGGAGGCTCTTGTCCTCTGGTTGCAGCTGTATGTTGCCTCCCAAGCCCTTTCCTGACACAAATGAGCAGAGGAAATGATCTAGCTTGAAAAAAACAAAAAAGCAAAATCAATGGTTTTCATATCTCAGCATATCCAGCCAGCTCTAAAAAACTGCACAAAACAGTTGTCCCAGCTTCTTCTTCAAGGAGGAGATGGGTGTGCTCTCCTGGGCAGGGCTGTGTGGTGGGAATTCATCCTGTGTGAGTATGGACAGGACAGGAAGGACCTACTGCAGCCAGGCATAAGAAGCTGTGGCATCAGTTTAACCAGCAGTTCCAGATATTTTGTATGTATCATACACTCCAGATTTCACAAGAATCATCATCTATGCCTAGTTCTCAGCAAGCTTCTAAGAGAAAACATTATTTAATATGATTTATGGGGACAAGCTGTGGGTCATTCACCTTGGTTTGAAGACCACAGTCTAGGACTGCTGGTGTACCACACTGCAATTCTGCTGAATTATTTTCAATTTCTGGGTGATAGTCAGAGTTACTGAACACTTACTTCATTTCATTTTATCCCGAGTCAGATGAGTTTTGCTAAAAGCAAGAACTGTCACTGTTAGTCTAAATTATACGGAGTTTAGGGAGTCTGTCACTAGAACAATAGATCCAGGCGTAGACACTGCAACTGGTTTTAATCTGCAGAGAGTTGATCTGGTTCCAACAACATTCTGCAAACACCATCAGACACAATCAGCTGAAAACTGCTTCAAGCTACTCAGCAGACATGTCATCCAGGTACCATGGAGTGTTACTTCCCATATGCTGCCAGAGCACAGAAATGGGGTTATGATAAGAGATGAACAGATTCAGTCTGAAACCTCAGTGTAATTAATTCACTTGCCCTTAAAAATCATTGTAAGAAATTTCCTATTGCAAAGCCAGCAAACCCACCAGAACCAACCATGGTGTTATTGCCAGTACAGCACATTAGACCTTGCAAAGAATTAATACAAGCTCTGTCAGCTATCAAAAATCCCAGCTTTTGCACGAGGGTCTAGTTGGCAAACTGGCTGAAATTTGTGTGCTGTGCTCAAGCAGCTGATACAGCAACTTAGGAAACATTTACTTACAACATCTGCAATGGATGTACATTTTCTTTCCTAACCAGTCACAGAGAACTTTGCCCTAAAAAGCTTAATTGCTTTTGCTTACCACTGCCAATGGCATTACTGCTGCCTTTACGAAGCATTTTCCTCGCTTGTGATGCTGCGGACCATTTCCATCCAAGCTCAGGGCCATATTCTGCCATCATTTTCACACTGCATATCTCAGGATTTAAAATTAGGCAAGTAACGAGTCTCTGCCATGTAATTTACATCTAATCAGTATTCTGCTCTTCTGCTGCTCATCTCAAAGGGTGTCTATGAGAAGGGTGGGCAGTGTACAGAGAGGACTGCGATTCATTCGGAAGGGAAAACTAACCCTTCTTAATGCACAGGTCGGTGCTGGAGGAGCACACACACTTGCTCTGCCAGCCATGCCATGCCCTAACCCTTCCCTGAGGGGTTGAGCCAAGTCCACCCAGCAAAGGCAGGTGCTGGAGAGTTGAGGCTCAGGTCTAGAAATGACACAAAGGAGCTGCTCGCACCCACTACACCCAAACAAATCTCTCCTGCATAACCCTTGCAGTTACACAGACACAGAAGGTGCGAGGGATTATTCCACCCAAATTACAAGGCAGTTATTGCTCCTTTCCCCTTCTCTCCAGGGCTTACACAAGCCAAGGAGCAGTGGAAGCGCTCCCAGCAGAGCTGCTTTTTCTCCATACGCGCGCAAAGCCTCCGTTCATGGCGGCAAGGCATCACTGACACAAAAGAGACAAACTGCCATCAACACCTTCCTCCTTGGTGCCACCCATGCAGTTTGGCACTTTTGTGCCTTGTTTAAATAGTTATGAGGAGTTTGAGTATTTATTACCACGAATTTCTTAACTACTGGTACCAGAAGACAGAGTGGTACCACCCAATAGCACTGTAGGAACCGAGACTGTGTCCATCTGAAATGGGGAAAGAGGGAGAGAGCACAAGACCATGAGGGGGAGGTTATTCTGCAAGCAACAAGAGAGGAGACAGAGCTGCTACAGGTAAGGGACAGAGACAATGGATCAGAAAGAAATTGTTTAGTTACTCCTCCAAACAGTCTTGCCCTTCTGACAGTGTCAGGGACTGACCAAGACCACTATACACCAAATGGACTTTACGCTTTGGGCTCTATCTCTCAGCTCTGGTGCAGGCAGGAGCCAGGTGTGGCTGAAGCTCCTGAAAGAGGGGCTGCTCCTTGTGCATTTTGTGTAACAAGAGCCAGTTCACCTTCCTGCAGGGGTTATTTTCTGCCTGTGGTTTAGCAGAGTTCAGAGCATCCTGGACATCAACACCTTTACTGCCAATCCCTGTTCGTATCAGCACCCATCCTTTGCATTGCATGAAAAGCAAATGACAAACATACGGACAGCAAAGTATTTTTATTCCATCTTTATTGCCTGCTGACATGTTCAATATGCTCAAACTACATCTGAGGGACTGCATAGAGAGTGTTTCTTGTTTATATTTGATGTACGGCAGAACACTTTACATTGCACCAAATGTTGAGCAAACGGTAACATAACAGAGAAGCTGCAGTGGCAGCTGGAATTTCTGAGGTGGGCTACAGAGACTCTCTGGGGGCAAAAGTCTGCTCATCTTATTCAAATGAATTGCTTTTCTGGCCAAATTCTGCTCTGATATGCCAACTGACGAATACAGACCTAGTAACATGAGAAAACATGGAATAACTCTGAGAGCTTCAATTCCACAGCAAGCTGAAGAATATATAGCAGCTAAAAACCAGAGAAGCAACTGCAACCACCCTGAATGGCCAGAAGGCTCTGAAAGAAATAAGGGAATCCATGTCCAAACCTGCAAACCCTTGCACAGAAGAGTATCAATAGAATTATTTATGGAAGAAATGAGGTTAGGAAAAATGACTCTGCTTTGGAGCATCCCTGTTCACAGGGAAAAAAGAAATGAGAACTTGGTCTAATAGGACTGAATTTCCTCTCAGAGAAAAGCAATACCAGTTGCAGTACAGGTGATCATGGACTACAATAGCACTTCTAACTTAATTCCAGAACATAATAAAGGAAACATATAGAGAAAAGCAATCCTTCAATCTCTGCCCAAGAACAGGGTCAGTATATAACGTTCCCAAAAGGGAAAGGTGAATAGAGGCATACCCTGTGGCTGCTATACACCACCTTCCCACTCTCTGTGGCCATTTTGACCCCATATGGAGTACAAAATGAGCACTTAAAATGTCTCTGCTGATCATACTTGGTTATGGGGCTAGCTACTCAATGGGTCTCCCCAAACAGCTTCCTACTAATATGGGTCCCATATATCATAAATCCCCTTTACTTCCCAAGGATGGATTTCCTTATCTCCCCTATAGTTTCATGCTATGGAAGTCAGCAATGATGGCTAAAAGGGGAATGAACACAATTAAGTTTCCTACTGAGACAGCTGAACTTGGAGCCATAATTAACACAAAACAAAGGAACCAGCTTATACCAGGTGATTTAGGACCAGGGAAACCAGGTGTCTAAGGTGGAAGAGGGACTGCTTGGACTCCTGTCCTTACCAGCACAGGACAGACAGCACACAAGCATGCTCCAAATGTGGAGTCTGGTGCACCTGGTTTATATCATCTCTGTTCTTACACTTTGACCCTCTACAGCAGACCTGCCATCTGCTTCATCAGCAGCAGGGTTTTACCCTCTAACCTGAGCAGTTTGGATCTATGTTGGATCCCATGTTATTCCATCAGAGCACCTCTGGGTTGCCTTCATAGAAAACCCTGAACAAAGGTTTTATTCCTCACACTTGGAGACAACACACCATGAGAGTCCAGAGAGGAGGGAGAGAGAGATGGAACCAAGAGGACTCTGTGACTTCCTCAGGTTGGTGTGAAGATGGATCAGCACACTGGAGCCTACACTTCTGTGGCCAATGCAGTGGTTTCACCTGTTCTAACACATCAAGTGCTGACCAGATCCTTTTAGGTTACAGAGGACATCTGCCAGTATCCTTTAAATTCTTAACAGTAGTCAAATATATAGGTCTACTGAAACTGAGAGGACAGAAAGTGAAAAAAAGGAAAAAGGGAAAAAGGAAGACACTGCAAAATGATGAGTGCAAAATGATGAGTGAGAGCTGTAGACAATGAGAAGCAGTAATAAATGTGAAGGCAAGATAGATGTCAAGAATGATTTGATGCTGACTCTGACATAGCCAGATAAAAACTTCTGTAGATTCAAACGGGCTCCAAATTTAACATGGAGGTTCAAAAGAGAGCCCAAGAACCTCCAATCAAGACAGACTGAGCTTCCTCCTCACCTCATTAATTCCTCATTAAAATTGATTCTCCATTTTATGAAGCATTCAAGTGCATCTTGAAATTCATGGCAAGAACTTTGCAACTGGGATATCCTTGAGAACACCCACACATTTAGAAAAGAATCCATGATTAACAGACACCCTGCACAGAACCACAGCTCAGCATCAATCACATGGCACTGAAAATGGTCACAAGGCAGACTCAAGTATTTCATGTTGTGATTTAAGATCACTTCTAGTTACATCTGTTACCTGGACCAGGACAAAGAATCGTTTCTTCCATCTCTTCCAAACATTTTTACCAATGGCCCATAAATACCTAGGAGAAAAGAAGAGGTGAATTCAGTACACAAGTGTTATTCTATTGTTCTCTTGCTTTTCAGTATATTTTGTTTATACTTAGAAACTGAAGCTAATGCACAACAGAGAGTAATTACTCTCAAGCTCAGCAGCATTCATGAATGGGTTTATTTCTAGCCTGAACAAATTACCTGCAAAGAAAGCAACATAAAAATCTTACAGAGTCTTAATGTAACACAGTATTAATTCTCTCTTTCCCTTTGTCTTTCACAACTTGCTCAGAATTTGAAGGCCTTTAGTGCCAGTGAATAGCTGTAACATGGTTTGATGGGCAAAGAATGCATTTGCAATGGAAGAATTAAGGGAGAGAAACCCCAAATCTGCTTTAGCCTTCATAAAACCATTTTGCTGAGGGGAGCTGTCAAACAGAGGGACACTTCCTACATCAAACCTAGTAAGCAGGATCTCAATATCCACTGAGCTGACTAAACCAGGACACTTCACTGAGCAGCTCTAAGATGAAATCCAAGAAATTGCTTGGCTACAGATAATTCAAGCAAACGGAATAATTTCTGAGGAGCAGAGAATTTACTGTTTTCTACAAAGGAAGAATTAACTTTTAAAATTAATGTCAAAATAAGCATTTAATCTCTGTGATGAATTGGGCACTGTGACACTGTAACACAAACACTGGCAAAACTAGTGGCAGCACCAGGCTAATAATAAACATAAGGATATTATTCAGCATTAATATGTTTTATGTATCATAATTACTTTAGTTCTGGCTCAATAAATAGAAAAAAATAGTTCATTTTCTGGTTATGCAAAGGGCTCCTTATGCCAGAGGAGATCTAGCATACTCTTGGTGAATGTTTAAACCACAAAACTCCAAGTCATGCTGATGTGGGCTTTGAGTCCTTGGCTAGTCCAGTAAGAGGGTAATAAGTGTCCTTTTGGCTATTGCTGCTAACATCAACAGAAATAAAACCTCAGTTCTTGTAACAAGAGGTATACACCTCAGAGTTTTAAGCAGTATCATGTAAATCAACTATTAGTTGAAGAAAGCTAGAGAACAGCCTTGCTGTCAGCTGAGGTCAAGGAAATAAACAGGACGGGGGATCTGTCCTCTCTGGCTTTGGTGCCTGTGATTGTGGCAAAAAAAATTAAAATTCACACAAGAGTATTGGCTCTGATCTCATCAGCAGAGAAGACAGGAGGAGGAGGAATTAGAAAAGATGAGTGATCTAAATCACCTAATAATGGATAGAATTTAACAAAATGCTATGAAAATAAAAGTGAAACGAAGTTACTTTTATAGTTCCAAAAACAGACTGGAGAGTTATTTCCAACAGTGAGTCTCCTGGACAGTTTCCATTTTTTTGCCACATCCTCAGCTCTGAAGAGCAATCAGAGCCTTGCCAATGGCCTTAGCCAGATCTTCCCAAGGATGATCTAATTTATAACTATATGAAGATAGAAGTGGTCTACTGCCAGATCTTCTGGCACTCCCTCCTGGACAGGAAAGGTGCCTCTTTTAACCTTCCCAGCTATTATTAGTCCTACTCCAGGTAACTGCTATTTAATTGTGGTGTGTACCTCAGTATAAATAATGCCGGTCACACTCAGGTTTATTTCAAGTGGAAAGTGCATTGTGATTTTGGTTTTGAGAAATCAATACAGGGAGACACAGAATAACTTTAAAAAATTTACATTATTCTCAGTAAAAGAGTTGGGCAGTTCACCTATTATTTCTCACAGGAAAAAACATAATTTCCTGTGAGGAAAACTGTTTAAAATTTAAACTGGCTCATATGCATTAAAAAAGACTATGCTAAGAATATGGAAAGTGCACTATAAATGACTGAACTAATGCCATTTTTATATTTATCTTTCTGCTTCACCTCCTGTGAACTTGAGAAAAAGAGTTTCTCTTTGAGAATCTTAAAAAAGCGAGATTTCCTAATGCACATTCAAAACAAAATGACTTTAGATTGAGACAAGTGTTTACCCGGAGTGCTTCATGTTTTGAGGCTTATCCATTCGCACAGCAAGCTTGATCTTCAGGTCCTGATCAGGGCAGTTTTTGGAAACGGTCATTTTGTGCCACTCTGACTGCTTTGGGCTATTAGGAGTAGGATGGAGAACAACCTGTAAGAATTAAAACCAACAATGTTAAAGGGAAAAATTATTCACAAAATGGGGTTTAATGTGGAATAGAAATATATCAGATGATCTAGTTTTGTCCTAGAAGTCAGTCCGGATATGTCTATTCACATCAGTGAGGATGGCTTTTTATTGCTTCTTTAAAGTACAGCTTATTATTTTGAGATTAGGTCATATATTCTTTGGCTCCTCAATCAGCTCAGGAGGCTGTGCAGACAGAACTGCATGATCAGTTCCTATCATTTCAGGATGGTACATCTGACTGAGCTATGACAGCAGATAAAATCTGCATCCCATGTCATGACATGAGTGGCTGCAGGACTCTCCTTCCATTTCATGCAGCAGGAAATTCTGGGAGAGTCTCCAGCTGGAGCACATCCATGCAACACCAGTGACTGCAGATGAACACCAGTGCAAGCACTTGGCTCAAAGGAACTGAAAGCTCCAAGAGGTGAATAGTCTTTCCTGATTATAGCTGTGCTTTCCCCACTCATCCACTACCACTACAAAACAGAGGAGCTCCCTGGAGAGTAAAAAGATATAGAGTATTCCCCTTGGACTACACCACATCCACCATCTTCTCCTGGTATTTTCATATGTTTCCTCTGAGCTGGCCTGACCCCCTTCCTCCCACACCTGTTCCCCTTCTGATGCTTTCACTCTCAGAGGTGACTTTGCCTGGTACAAATTCATTCAAGTTCCCATTGTGCTGCAGTGAGATGAATCTTCTTTAGATCCATTAACCTTTATGCAAGCAAATTGTTTCACAATTCTTACAATTGGCAGCATTCACCCTCATTAACTGATGTGCTGCCATCACTCATTTCTTGCTCATGCCTGGTCTATGCTCCTGCCAAACTCCAGCCCAGACTATAATCTTGTATTCCTCTGGTCTTCAACTTTGATGCTGAGTCAACAATCTAGGGGCTGTTTTCCACCAAAATATCATTGATACTATTACCCTCTGATGAATTACTCTAAAATGTATTTTACTGCTTCCTCTAAAGCCTGAGGTAAACATCAGTAGATTCTCAACTTTACCTTTATCCATTAATGTTATTTATCACTTCTCTTAATGAGTTGCTCTGTCAGGAATCTGAAGGTATTATTAGTCACAGAGATAACTGAGCAACACCAGTCTGTACTGCATCACTACTGGAAGGAAACACATTTAAGCAAATCCTGAAGATGAGAAATGAGTTCCCCACATTAGGCAGGGGGTGTTTGATGATGACAGACCCAAGCTCTGAGCAGCATCCAAGGAACCCCAGTGCCAGGCAGGTCACCTGTGCTAAATGAATCTCTTAGTGAGTTAGTAGACATTCAATATGTTTGGGACACTATCTACTTTGATTTCTAACTCTTTCTTCAACAAAAGACACAAACTTTTCTCAGTGGTGTTGCAATTCACAGCTCTTCCCCTCCTTGCCCTCAGTAGATGAAGTATTGGCATGGCTGAAATCCATGGGAGCCCTGCCACTGGCTTCAATAGGGTCAGGATGTATTCCCATGCCTTCAGCTGCCCATTCAGCAGTGCAGGGCTTGGGAGCATTTTTCAGTTCTCCCTTGGATAAAAGTGGCGATCTGAGGAGTGGCGGCCAGTTGCCAACTTACCACTGGCAATAGAAAGTGGGCTTTGTACCCGCCTGGCAGAGCACAAAGCCACTGCTCAAAGGGCGGCTGAGCAGGGGTGTTTTGTGTATAAAACCTGCTTTCCTCCTCTCTCCATGCAAGCAGGTTCCTGCCCACTCCAACAGCTAAACCAGGGGCTTAACACACTCCCAGTTTCATTATTACTTTAAAGAAGAAATCTTGATGCAGCCTGAGCAGACACGTGTCATCTTTGGGCTGCTCCGGGCACACTGAGCATCCCTTTGAAGTTTGGCCGACTGAAAGCACGGGTGGCCACAGGCCAGGGGGAATCATTGCCAGCTCCCCACACTTGCCACTGCTGGCCTGTGTCCTTCAGCCTGCAGAAACTCAGGGCTCAGGGATGGTTTCCCGCTGGACTGGGAACTAAAGCACATTGGTCGGGCTGGCTCATCAGCCTTTCAGGGCAAGAGGGGTTGCTTTGGGTGCTGACATCTTTCTCAGAACAACATGCACAGCTAATTGCTTCCCAAGACCAGCAAAGTCAGCACTGCTCATGGCTGCCAGTGGAAACAAGACTTACAAAGCAAGAGGGACTGCACTGAGTGTAACCACTCAGGGGAAAATCCCTGAATGGCAGCACGGCCGGCTGGGTGAAAAGCTCTGCTCAGCAGGCCACAGCGGATAAAGGCAGGGTGCCAGGCTGTTTGAAGTAGAAGGTTTTGAAAATAATCCTGAAAATATTATGATGCTCTGCAGCAAAACAATTGTAGGTCTTCAGCTGTAGTACTGCAGCCTAGAGGGGTCATCCCTTTTGTAAAAAAAAGAGGACAGAGAGAAAAGAAGGATCAAGGTGTAGATGAGGAAAGTCTGAAGGGGCTGTAACTCTTTGAAGAGAAGATTGAGAGGAGAAAAGAAGGGGTAGCTTTGCTTTTCTCTCTCTCAAGTGCAAGAATAAAGGATACTTCATGAACATGAAAACACAAATAATTAAAGTGAACATGAATTACGTGAGACAAAATTGCATGCAGCATTCTCCACTATAAAGCTATAAATTTAAATCAATAGCTCACTAGGACCTGGAAGAATGTTTGGCACTTTTATAAACAGGAATAACACAAAAACATGTTAATTAGGAAAAACACTGAATGGACACAGACTCTTCTTTGTCAAGGCACAAACAGCCATGGAGTTAGCAAGAAACATCCCAACAGGATAGTCTATAACTGGAAATACCATTCTTGGGCTTGCAACAGGATCAGTGGCTTTCCTGACCATGGATTTCTCAGCCATAGCCATACAGACAGGATGGGGAGCAAGTAATGCTGCAGGGCCAGGCAGAGCCCAGGCTGCCCCTAGAGATGACCTGGGCCATGCTGAACCATGAAAGGAGGTGCCAAGTCCTCTTACCCCAAACTGATTTTCATGGAGTCATCATCCTACTGAGCTCAGCCTGAGAAGCTGAGGAAGGCATGACAAGAAGTTTGCTGCCACTTCTGTGTGGGGCCAACACAAATTAAACAGTTCCACAAAATCCATGGAGACAAATGAAATGTCCCAAAGCCATAGGAAAGTGCCATCCACAGATATTCTGGAGCTGTGGGCTGCAGTGATCAAGCACCACCAGTGCCAGGGCACTGGTTTAGGAACCACAGGTGAGGGGCAGAAATGGGGTGGGAAGATTTGCTCTGTGGCCAATACCCCAGGAATTTTTGCTCCTTGCTATTAACACCATTGATGAGAGCAATGAACCCTCATGTTTCACCCCCCAACCCCACTAAAGCCACCAGTTCAGCCACCATCCATCCCCAGGGAAGCCAGGGCTCCAAGCTTTTTGCAGGGAGTACTGCAGTCAGTGTTTTCAGAAGCTGAAACCGTGCACTGGCCGCTCAGCCGATATGAGAGAAACGTAACAGTCCCTTGCCAAAGGTAAATCCCCTCTTTCTGCTTCAGCATAATCCCCTTTTCTGCCTCAGGAATGTCCATTTCCGCAAGCAACTTTTAAAGCTTTCCGGACTGCCAACATTGCACACAAGATCCTCTGCCTTTGCTCAGAGCAGGCACAGCCAGCTGAAATGCTGCCATTAAAAACTCACAACAAAGACAGCATGCGAGATGCACTCCTTTCCAGCAGTGCAGAGCTTGCTTTCTTCCCCCCTCCTGAAGCTTGGCAAAAAAGCAGAGCATGTTGTGCTCCAAAGATATTTCTGTACAGGAGAGATTTCTCTAGAAAAGCAGGGCCAGAAGGAAACATTATTAAACTCAAAAGCTCCTTACCCTCCCAAGTTCTTTGTCCTCCAGAGCCAGCACTCCTGTGCTCTCCGTGAAAAGCTTCACCTTCACTGCAGGAAGCGCGTGGGTTGTCGTGAAGTCTCCTTGGGTGCCCCAGCTGTGAAAAGGACAGAAGGGTGTTCAGCTCAGCTGGCAGGTCAGCAGCAACACTGCTCAGGCATGAAATAGTTAACCCAAAATGTGTCTGATACAAGCCAAAAGTGGTTGGGTTGTGTGAATGACAAGGGCATTAATTATCTTCTTTGGGAAATGTGGGACAGATGTTTGGAAAACCCATGATGGTCCTTGGGGGAAAACAAGAGAGCATCTGGGAGCAGCATGAAACCAAGTTTAAGAGAATTTTCTTATTTAGAAAGAACAATGTCTCCTGCAGTGCCAGCCTGTGTAGTCACAAGAGAAGTAGAGGATTGAAGACATCTGCACCCAGGATGTCTGTAATCATTCATGCCTGTGCTCCTCTCTTGGCTAATTAACCTTTCCTTTTCAGGCTGAGAGGGAGGCTTGCTTTTTCTGAAGAAACTGCAACTTAACCTGGGTCGCTTCCCAAGTCTCAGCCCAACTCAAGTTTAAGCTCAAGCCATTATGTCTGGAGTAATCCTAGTTTGCTAGGACTACAGAGCAGGACACCAGCTCCTTGTGGGTGGGGCTGCAGTGGCCAGGAAGATGCCACCTCTGCAACTACACCATGATCCACTGTCTACTATTTGTACTCTGAGTCATTCCCTGGCTTGGAAAGGAGTGCTATGGAGACTGAATTATCCACAGCCTCTAGACATTCATATCTCTAGAGGTCATCTACAAGTTTCTGCAACCACAAGTTGCCCAAATGCACAGGAACCATGAACTCATTCCATGTGGGACCCTGCCAAGAGTGTGCCATGAACAACACCTCAGAGTGATGTGGTGGAACACACTCTGCAACCCAGAACGCTGCAAGTCAGATGAGAGATTATGCCATAACTCATTAACCACTTCAATTCACCCTCACTCTGTTAATGACACTTTCTCACTTTAGGCTGTCCTCAAACTAGATCCTCTGCTGAAGAAAGGCAGTGCCCTTGAAAAGGCTCAGAAGACATGGTCCAGTGACTAGGTGTTCCTCAAAGATGAATACAAAGCAGTAGGTTTAGCATTTGGAGAATTCTCAGTAAAAATAATTCACTTCCCCTTGTGCTCTAGGAGTATGGGTTTATGCTTTGCTCCCCACTGAGCAAATCTTGTCCAACTGAGTTCAGCAGATGAGTGTGTTCAGCACAGAGCTGATTAACAAACTTGGGTACTTTGTCAGCTTTGCTCTGAAGCTTCCTCTCCTGGTGTCACTGTTTCACATGTTTTGTTTTTTATGATGATGCATCAAACTGCCACCAGTGCCACAGAGCAGAACTCGGGCTTAAATTACCTACAGTACTATAGGTCCAGTCAGGTCCTTAATCATATAATATCTTTTTGCATGTGTGAGCCATCAGCTACCTGATAAATGTTTTAAGGGTAAGAAGCAGGAAACAACCTAATTTTCTAATCATAGTTTCAGGTCACAGGTTATGTTTTCTCTCAAAAAACTGCAGTCACCAGGAGGGAGAGTAGGAAGATTATCTTGCTTTGGGTAAGAGGCAAAAGTAAGAAAATATCCAACCTTACACTGTGTATTTTGACAGCATCTGCTTTATAGAACTCGTATCTCTGTTTACTATTAAAAAGCTCTTATTTGCTGAAGCATTCCCAGACCATATGTTATCAACAAATGTTACTAACCAAATACAAACAGTAATTTTCATTAGGTTTCCTTCATGGGAACAACATTAACCACAAAGAGAATAAATGTTTCAAATGACAGCAAACATACATAGCAAACCCTTGACAACACTGGTGCTTACATATTCATATCCCCCAAAGCCCTGAAAAGATCTGCGCCAACAAATGGAGACCATCAAAAGTTGAGTTTTGTGCTGGTTGGAGCCTGTGGTGATGTCATTAGTTGCCATAGTGATGCTCAGCATAAGGCCATAATTCATGCCACTGAAACATCATTTATATTCAATCTCAGTACCCAGTTGATCGGGGCTGTGTATTAAATTATTGTTCAGAAAATTAGCTCTGGACAGTAGCTAGGTATTAGGATCTTCTGAGGGACTAACAGTGTAATGGTTCAATTTCCATATTAAATCATTAAGCAGGTTATCACTGCAGGAGTTCATTTGTTGGGAAAGTGTACTGGGTGCATTTGGTGCACCCACTGTGGACAAATGCCATGAAGCAGCAATGCTATTTTGTCCCCCTATCATAGAACTCATGGTGACACTTCAAAGCAATAAAGCATCTGCAAATGCAGACAAACAAATGTCACTCTGGCCAAAAGGATACACACATACACATGGATACATATGGATGTACAAACACCACAAAAAAGGTGCACAAGCAGAACAACCCTGACAGTACTTCCTCACTCAGAACCATATTAACTATCTGAATCCTGACTGAACCCCTCAGTTCAGCATTTCTTCTCAGCCAGTGCATCCCAAGGTCTGGAACTGATAAAGAAATGCTGCTGTGCATAGAGAATTTACTAGAATCATTGCTCTATTTATGGCATCTGTGCTGTTCCAGTGCTATCACCAGGATCTACTTTTATCTCCAGGGTTGCTATTTAGGCATCAAACTTAGGATAAGTAGCTAAACTCTTCTGGTTGCAAAGTGTCAGAGGTTGAGATATGCCCCAGGTGCTAACTTGACAGATGTTGGCCCTTGTTTTACCTTTTACAAGCATAATGAGGAGACCATCACTGTAGATCTTGTGTCTACAGATTCACCTAGAGGTGCCATCACAGTTACTGACCACATAGCCTAAAGTGCTAGGATTTTATCCTGAATGGAACATAAAATGACACTTACCCAGAGGGTGTGAGTGGCCAACAAGTAACAAAGGTCAGCTCTTGTCTCCCATTACCTTCATAACCTCATGGAGCACTTGGAGGATGGGCTCACCTGTCTGATTTCAGCAGCATTTGGGAGCTGTCGCAGACACTGCCCTTACTCACACATGAGGAGCAGTGATGCCATTGCCAATGCAGGTGCCAGGATGCTCAGACCTATCTGCTCTCAGCTGTCTCACACTGCTGATCTGAAAAGTCTTCAGGCTGATGTTATTAGCCCTTCCCAACTTAAGGCCAAAACCTGTAAGACCACTCTCCTCCTGTCAATGCTGTACCAAGCTCTTACCCTTTCCTGCCATAAGGTTACTGCAGAAACAACTGTCTTCATCCTATGGAAGTGCAGTGCTTTACTGATCTCTGGCTGTAGGGCTGAGGCTTTCTAAAATGCAGATAAAGCAATTAAAAAGTTAATTGCCATATAGCTAAGAACACAAAAACATTAAAACACCATGGCGCTGCAATGTTAAAATTCATGTTTGAAATACTATTTGAGATATGAATAAGGCTTAAGCAAAATCCTGTAAAGATCCCTGTCCTGACTGCACTCATGTATCAAATGAAACCAGGCAGGAGGATCTCTGACTTCAGCTGCTTTTCTCCACAATATCCCGCTTACATGACCTACAATTTTCTCAGCTGTCCTTGAGAGGTGCTGTTTTAGTAATTTCTGTTCAACTCTAGTATGTAAGTTCCTCTAAAGAAAACTTTAGCACCCATGGCCTTCCTAATAGTGAACATACACATTTAATATGCAGGAAAATCCATTAAATTCTTTCATTCATATACTGTGCTCTCCAGCAAGTCTGCTCAGCCCCTACCTAATTTAAAACAGTCACTCTTCTTCCATTGATGTTCTTGTAATTTGATGTAGTCAGAACACTGATGCCTGTGATTTATATAAATAATGGACAAGTGCAAGTGGGTTGTGTTGCTGGGCCATGAATTAGCCCTGCTAACCAGGCTAAGAGGAGAGCAGCTGCAGAGCCATGTGCTTTCCATGGGGGGATATTTAAGCATCATCTACGACCACTTCTCATGAGCTTCAAAATTATCAGAGGATATCTTTTATCCCTCTCCAGCTTGCATGGAATAAACATTAAAAAATCAGAAAATGAAAGTAAAAATGCACAAAGGAGGGCTATGCTGTCCCCTCAGTGAGGTCACTCCAGGTGTGTATGGCACTCAATGGACATGGCAGTTTCCTGGGACAGATCTGTGCCAGAGATGCTGTCCTTCTGCCTTGTTCCCATAAATTCACCACTTAAGTAAGAAAGTCTTGCAGAATAATATTCTACATGTTGGCCAGATTTGCAGGAATTTACTGAGCCACATGCTCAGTATACTTTTCCCAAAGTAACCAACTCAGCAGCAGTTCCTGTCCCCTCCCAAGACAGGAACACATCCTTGGGAAGGTAAGACATGGCAGGCAACTGCTTCCATCCCTGCAGGGTCACCAAAACCAGCAGCAGCATCACCTACCCTCCTGCACAGCCAGCTGGCTGTGTACAAGGGCACAGAGGTCCAGCTGAAAGGTGTCTAATATATGTGACTATGTTTGGGACAACAGTTGTAGGACAGCTTAGCCTTCCTTGCTGTCCTCTACTGTCAGAATGGGATCTAGTTAGGATGCAATGACTGGCCTCCTTCCCTCCCACGTGCAGTGCTGGTGGAGAGGGCTGTGCTTCATGAACTTCTCTTCATTTACAACCCTCATCTCTTCTCTTCTGGCATGTCTGTGTCCCTCCTGGTGTACTTGTAGCTAGGTCTCCAAAGTGAGCTGGCTGGTGAAGGGAAGTTCATCAAGAGGACAGCACAGGCAGTAGCCTGACAGACACAGCCTGGGCTTGGTGACTGCTCCACCTTGTGTGGTGTGATGCTTTCAATCCAGCCTTGGTTTCTCAGCTTACTGTGGTGCCCAGCCATGGTCCCTGCTGGATGTGGATCCAGCTCTGATGATGGACAGTTCAGATCCCACTTGATCGGTGGAGAACAAAATGCTACATACAGTCTCAATTTACTTCTCCCAGAAATCCTGTCTAACAAATGATGGTTTTATTACTTTAGCAGACTTCTCCCCTCCCAGAAGAGACCTTTAAATCTTGTGCCATAAATCATGTATGCCCTTGCTTGAGCACTGGGAAAAACAGAGTTAAAGCAGAAGCACACCAGGCACTGAGCTAACCTACCTTCATGCAGCTGATGGAGTAGTGCACCTTTTCCTCTAATGTAATGCTAAGCTGTGTTTCTTTTCTACATATTCCTAGAGACACAAGTGAGGAGGAAAATAAACAGGTTTAAAGTATATTTAACAGTTAACTATATATGAAGAAGAAGACAGGGCAGCTTTTTGCTACATTCTCTAATGCTTTATTATACCAGCCATTCAAAAACATGAACTAGGGGTGATGACCACAATTACCAGTGATCTATCTGAACTTCCCTTGCCCATACATGGAGGCAATAGTTCATTATAATTGAGCACACACAGACTTACTCAGGTCAACAGTAAAACCTCATGCAGGGATAGCATTAATCCCATTGGGATGAAAATACCAATTTTTTTAAAACTAAAAGAGTGCTTGGGAACTTCTAGGAGCACCATAAACTAGACAATGGTGAGCCCTTCACAAGCAGAGGCTGGAAGAGCTGACAACTTTTGTATGGAGCAGTGCAGGTGAGGCACTGAACTGGCAGAACAGATGTGTCCATGACGCATGGCAGAGGCAGGTGCTCACCCCTGCACCAGCTGGGTCACAAAGCCATAATAAATAGAAGCAGGGCATGCCCAAGTCTTTGAGAAAATATGTATTCTTTGCAGCTCTTGTGAGTAATGGCAATGGAGAAAAGGTTTTTCATTTGTGTCTTTGGGATTTGAAAAAACCCAAAGGCACAGAAGAATTCCGTCTTTTTTTTAAGCATGCCAAGAAAACCCATGGGCTGGGTCACACACCTGGAAACCTGTGGGATGTACACACAATTCTGTTTCAGCAGGAGAATGCTATAAACAACTGCCAGTTTGGGGATGCTGTGCTGGGGTCAGCTACAAACTAGTTTGTGATTTCCTGCAGTAGGACTGCAAACCTCAGTTGAAACCCCACAAATTTAGGGGACTGTACTACCGTGTATATGTGCCTCAGTCACCTGCTTTGGGATCCTGCTGTTTCAATAAGGAGAGATCTAATTCAGTCAGTAGAGTTAGGCCTTAGTTTGCCTCATCCCAATTTACAGGAGGCAAGCAGATGAAATGATGCCTGACATAAAGGGTCCCTGTCTTTCCACTATTAGAAACGTGTGCTGGAAGTGACTGCTGCAGACTCACAAAAAAGTTTTGAAATTAAAATCTTAAAGAACACATACAGATGCACATACATCGCTCATGCAAAAACATCCTGGGCTAGGAAATACCACTCAAGTGCTAAGAAACCTTTCCATTCTGCCTGTAGAAATGCACTGATAATGGTTTGTATCCACAATCTCGATACTCAAGGACTGCTGAGCCTCCTCTGGGATAACTCCCATGGTAAAACTTTGAGGTGTTTACTCACCTTCATAACAGGATAACCAAAGACATCAGACACAGATTGACAACGCAGCCTATTTCTGTTTACATTTGTTTCCTCCCCTCCCTTTCAGCTGCCAGAACAGCCTTTCAGTTCCATCCCCTCGGAACAAGCTGAGCTGAAGTGGGAGTGACAGCACAAACAGATTTGAGTCCTCCTAGACTTTCCTGCACAGACTTTGCAGTGATTTAAAATGCGCTTTCACTGATGCAGCTCCCGTGCAGGTGCTGACAAATCAGAATTCCTGCAGGCACTGGCCAGCAGAGGTGGCTGTACCTGCCTTCCCTGGAGCCACGGAACACTGAGCAAGACCATGGAGCACTGAGTCTGCTCTGATGGGATAACCCAAGGATGTTCTCAGTGAATCCATTGTTTCCCATGGCACCCTAATTCCTGCTGAGCATGTAACACTCCCTCTGCTAAATAGAACACCATTGCTAAATGGTTTGCTTACAAAAAGGGCATTTATTTTCCCAAAAACATCACTGCAGAAAACACTATGGTGTTATTCAAAAGGTGAGCAGAGATGGTGTGTTGCTAAGGACTGGGCTTCTTCTACAGCAGCTAAGGAGGAGTTCGAACCTCCAGAATTTCATGGTCTGTCCCTTTTCTGTCTCCACAGCTCTGAGACACAATGTATGTGCCACACACGCAGGCACCATCTTGCTTAACATCATGCAGACAGCAGTACCAGACCATCTCTCCCTCCAGGAGCTGCAACTCCCACATCCTCAAACTGGCTACGGCAGCACTCCACTGCCGGCTGAGAGAGAAATATGTCTTGGAGAGCATCACATCTGTGCCTGAGTGTGCAAGGCACAGAAGGAATAGGGTAAAGCTGACAGAGACTGCAGCAAAGCAAAGCCTGCAAAGGTCTGCTCTTGATCTGCTTGTGGCTCACACACAATCCCCATGGATCCCGTTCCAGTGCCAGCACAGGGCACCGCAGCCAAGAGGAGCTGCTGAGGCCGACAGCACAGCTTTAGGAACCCAAAAAGGCATGATCTTTGCTATGCAGAAAATACAGCTTGATTTGTGTTTCCTGAGAATGACTGACACTGGGGAAGTGTCATGAGGAAGGATGGGAGGTGGATTTAAAATCACATAATAGCTATTTATGGCCACGAGATGGCATTCCTGCTGCAGAGATGTCCCTTTGCCATGCCTGCACCCAGCCCAGGACCACACTCCCCTCCCAGACTGCTGCACTCCAGGCTGGACTCTGCAGAAATCCCTCAGCTGGTTTGGATGCAAAATTGTGGCAGTGCTATTCACCACAATCTTTGGGTATTAACAGGAAAAAAAAAAATCTTGCATGATTATTTTCCATGATTTAAATGATGACTGCTTTTCAAATGCCCTGTGCTCTTGTTTAATACTATCACAATTAGAGGAGAAAAACTCAGCAGAGAGAAATGGAAACGAAAGCCCAGCACTGTCTTACTGAGAGGTCTGAACTGAAAGAAAAATTGCTTTTACAAGGGCTGCCTACTGTACGTGCTCCACCAGTGTATCTGCTTTGGATACAGCATGAGTTTACAGTTTTATTAATTAAATGCCTGTGTGCATTTACTGTCTGTGGCTGTGACCACTTCTTGAATAGGGTGACTTCAATGCCACACACATGCTAATCAAAGTTTCCGTTGGCCAAAGATGCTCCACAGAACCAGCCACAGAGCTGCCCACTTCACAGAATGACCAAATACAATTAATCACTTCTACCAGATGTTGTCACCCTGGAAGAAAATACAACTCCTGAGGACTGCCATTGGTCATGATTTTGGACTTAATAAGGCCATACCCTGCCAGATTTACATAAACTTAGTATCTCACAAACACAGACCATGGAAAAGGAGACAGAAATCCTCTGCCTGAAAATACAAGTTACTGGTTTATGCCAACATAGTCTAGACTTTCCTTTATAAAACTTAGTAGAGAGCAGTGAAATATTTTATAAATGCAAACAGGAGAAAACAACACAATGTACTGAGAGGGACCAATCTGATTTTTATTAATGCCTCAACATATGTTATATTCTTAGAGGGGCTTCCCGACTCCCCCTTTTATAGCCTCCCAAAATCAGCTAAAAGGAGGAACGAGAAGTGTGAGACCATCTCTTGCTGTGCCACCACTCACATTTTGCTGTCCTGTGCTTTTCTAAGCCAGGATTCAGGACAGGAAGCTCAAATCCAGTCAGACATCTGGGTTTACCTTGCTCAACTTCTGACCACTAGAAACAAAGTTCACACAAGCATCTCCTGGGTCAGTGGGGGTGAGTGGACAATTCCAGCAGGTGATGCCCACCCAGCCATCTGCAAGCTCCTCTCTCCATGAGCATGCCAGGTCCACATAGTGACAACAGTACATTGCTCCCTTTAAGTGCTTTTACACTTAGCTCTGTGGTTTGTTGGGAGGTGCAGCACATTCACAAAGCCAGTACACTCTACCTTAATTTCACAGAAAGGACATCTGAAATGTTGAAAAATCATTATCAAGGTTGGTCTTCCCATTTTGCCATTCCAGAGCTTTGTCCACACAGGAGCAGGCATAGTACCAACTCTTTAAAGTGTGTCTTCTATCTCCCTACACTGCTTTGCAGCAATAGCAGCACCCCTCATCAAATAATAATGTGCATTACTTGAAAACAGCACTTAATAAATAAACCAACAACTGGGCCCTTTCACATGTCTCATCCCCCGCCCTTCCCTTGGCAAATGATGTGCTGAGCTTACGCTAAGGCATGGCTTAATTTTTTTTTTTTTTTTTTTTGAACACCAACTATGAGCAATAAACATCATGACTGAATGTATCCCAGAACTTGCATTTTTCAGTCCTCCTCTTAATTAATACTATTTCAGATCACTGAGTCTCAGTCTCATTTCAATGTCCTTTTGGTTTTTCCTATCCCCATCTTAAGGCTGCAAGCATAGGAGTGATGAAGCAGACGGGTGTCGATGAAAATCGCCTTGGGCATCATCACACCTTCTGGAATACTTAAATTTGAATGTATGTGCTATCACAGGAATACATAATTCCCAAGTGCATAGGAACACTCAAGAAATTAGACAGCTGGCGAGAAAAGCAAGACATTCATCTGTGAAAGAGAAGGTGCATGAGCTCAACCCTTACTAGACACCAGAGAACCCATGTGAAAGCAATGCTGTGTGTGCTCTAAAGTCAGGGAAAACACGGTCAGAGCTTGCACTTACTTGATACTGGAAGAAACCAAGTATAAGGGGTAAATGTAAAGAAGCAAGCCTTCATTATTCTTCAACATAGCTTTTAGTGTGGTACAGGAGAGGAGGGACTGAAGATGAGACCTTTGGGAACAAGGCCCCACCTGGGACCACCATCCACAGTCCCAGCAGTGTACTCCACAGCTGTCCAGGAGGCTCCTTTGCAGCAGTGGGGCTGTCTGGGCGATAATCAGGGTAAGGGAATCCCTACAGAATCTTGCCTTCATTCTGCAGAAAAACTCAGCTGCTTAATCTAAAGCAGAATATTTGACCCACAGTGGCTGAGCTGGGTAAGAACCAATCCCACAGAACAGCTATGAGGGAGCACAAGAAAAGGTTCTGAATTCCTAATTAAAAAGGGTAGTAAATCACTTGTACCAAGATCTCCCATAATAGATCACATACTTGCACTCGGGTAATAACTCTTTAGTGCAGCTTTTGCTGTGCTTAATGACTTGTCCACAGCCTCCACTTTCAGAAATGGGAACATCACATCATAAATCTCAGGAGCATTATGGAAATACTGTCACACAGAAGGGGACTTGAAGAGCAGGTGAAACCAAGCTAACAGCAGAATCTTTCAGGTGCAAAGTCATGCACAGTTACATCAGAAAACTGTCTCCTAGGCATGCTAAACAGCTGTAAGGGAAGAAAACTTGTGTCAGGTATTTGGACACCACTTTGTACCCTTCAGCCTTAGACACAGGGGCTAAAAGCAACTGCCTTGAAGTTCCTGTCCCTGTCATTTTCACCTCTTAGCCCAGGCTCAGGGCATCTGCCCCATGCTGACAGAGAGCAAAGCTGAAGACCTCTCCTGAAAGACATTTCCCCTAACAGATGCCTTGGGGCAGACCTACCCTCTGCCCAAAGCCTCACCCCAGGAACAATGACTGTACCTCACAAACAATGGTGTCTGATGTTTGCTGTACCCAGTCACCTGCTTTAACACATTCCTGAGGATCCTCGAGGTTTCCTAAGGAGAAGGAGCTGCAAACATCTGCACAGCTGTGAAATGAAGTCATGTCACTGGAAAAGCAATCCAATCAGTGTGGGTAATTAAGACAGCTTATAGTTAATGCTGAAGCCAATTAGAAGAGTGAGGAGGAGGAAAAAAAAGCAAGAAGAAAGCAGCTATTTCCTAAAATTTCCTTTTGCTTTGTTTTTTACCCAGCATCACAAATTTTGCTGACATGGGGCTTAGCTAAGCATGCAAACCTAAATATGAATGTTTACTTAAAACTGTGTAGCCACACACACCTCAGGCCACCTGTGCCTGAGCTCTGCCATGTCGGGAAGAGACCTAACAGGCTTGGCAACAACAGCTGTACTGAGGGCTGCACATCAAGAATTAAACTCTACTCTCCCTCATAACGTATTAAACTCCTTAGTTCAGCAGAGTCAAATCAGTTATATGGAATATGGAATACTCATTTGGAATTTATGCATCCCTGAAGGACTTTTATCATTTTACCACAGGAGAGTGTTCACGGCATCTCCCAAGAAACTGCAGCAGCAAAACACTGACTGCAACAGAACACTCCTATCACAGTCCTCTCTGCGCAAAGCCACCAGGCATCACTTCAAACTCCAGAGCCTGAGGCAGGGGATTCCTGAATGAAAAGACCAGATTTTCCCCTTCTGCAGACAGAGAAAGCATCCCTGCTTGCCAGCCTCCCTTCCTGCAGGGCTTCTCCCTTTGCTGCTCAGTGCCCATCTCCCAGCAGGAGGAGGAGACTAAACAGCATTGAAGAAGGATGCTCTGCAGGTCCTCTTCATGGTCAGACAGAGGGCTGTGATGGATGTGGCACACCAATTTGAAACAAAAACTCTGGCTGAGTGATAAGCTTGGAGGTTTGGTGCAGGGATGTGAACAAGGGCAGCCTGTCACAGCAGAGATAAGCAGCAGAGCTGTCAGAGCACCTTGAAACAAATCAGGGAGCAGCATCAGTGCAAGCACAAAGATAAAACCAGACAGCCCCATCTCCTAGGGAGGTGGCTAAGGGAAAGGAGATGGGGAAGGTTAAGAAGTTTACCAAAGGCATTACTTTATCAAGAGTAAATTTCTGGAAAGGGCACAAGGCTCAAGCCCTTGCTCATGACAAATATAAGACATGGTGTGGAGTCAGATGAGATCCACTGAGTGTCCTTTCCCCAGCACTGCCTTACAGCACATCCTGAAGACTACATGGAAAAAAAATCCCAAGCAATGAAGAGTAGTCTTTCCTCCTTCAGAAAACAACAAGTTCCATCCTCACATCTCATTCTCTGAGTTACTGCACAACCCTTGCACTAGGTCTGAAGAGATTGCTCTGCAAGGGGGATATATAACCTCAAAATGAAAACACTTCCAGAGGAGCAGCTCATACTCCTGTCCCTTCCTGGCATGTCAAACACACAGACAGGTTGGGCAGATTCTTCCCCCACCAGTATTTACTGCATTTTACCCCAAATGGTTCAGCTCAGTTCAATGCAGGTACACACAATTTTCCCTACTGTGACAGGGGAAAATGAGGCTGGGTGCCAGAATACATCCAGGATCTACAGCATTTATTCACAAGGCACATAGGTCCTTGCTGTTGTTTGGGCCTCTTTTCTTTTGCTCTGCTCAAATCAGAGAAAGGTGATGTAAGATGCTGACCGTGACCACTGCCACAAGCACAGGTCACTAATATATCCAGCAATTAAATATATCCAGCAATTTCTCCAGAGACTTTAGGACAGAGGGATTGTGGCTGGATCTTTTGTGCTATTCCCAAACCCCTTGACAACCCTGTTCCCAGGGTGCACAAACAGTAGCACTACTAATACTGCTCCCGGAAGGGCATTTTGGAGACATGCAGAGGACAGACCACAGGCCAGTGTGCAGGGAAGGGAGGGAGAGGTATAAACCCCACAACCATCTGCAAGAATACAGAAACAGCACAAAAAGCAGTAAAATCCTTCTCACACTGGGATTTGAGATATCTTTTAGAGGCATCTGCGTGTTAGGGCATAATACACAAAAGCTTTTTCTTACACAACTTATTAAAAGCACTACTAATAAAATACTGCAAGCCTGATCTGAAATGAACCTTGCTATTTCAGGTCTAGCTTTCTCTAGAACTGTGCCATCCTCTGCATCTGCACTAAGGCTGATAATCCTCACATGAAGGGATTGGACTTAAAATGTCAGGAATGCAATATGAAGCCTGAGAAGAAATAGAAAGCCAGTATTTACTGGCAGTATTTAGCCAAAAACCACACTCCTTGCAAACAACTCATCTGATTGCTGGGTATGTGTAGCTGCTAACCCTGCTGCTGCCCTGCCTCTTTCAAGATGTGCAAACGGGATTCAAGTTTCAAGGTCACAACAGAAACTGCTCGTTTTGCACCAGAAAGATGAAAGAAGAATCTTGCACAGTTCTAGACCAGTGCTTTTGGAAATCCTTCCCTGGCTGGTGAACAGCATTTTGCCATTAGGGATGTGGAAGCTAGGTGGAACCCCTGGCATGGCACTGAGCTGAAGAGCAGCCCCCATCACCAGTGTGCTGTGACTTAGGTGCTTTAGCTGAGGGCTGGCATTTCAAGGACACATGAGAATATACTGAACAAGTCCATGAGTTAAGTGAAAAGATGTCCTACAAGGTTGAGTGGCCTCTAACACTCTCCACCCCAGGACACAGGGCTGTCATAGAAAAGTGAAGCCTTCCAGTGAACCTTACTGTTCGAATGTAATTTTTGTCCCCTGATGCTTATGAGAAATTTAGCCTTTTGTAGCCTGTAGAGCCTCCAGACAATGGCAAAGCTGAATTTCAAACAGTTTGAAGGCTGGCAGTTTAAAAATGCTGCCTGCTTCCAGAACTGTATTCACTGCATATTCTGAGCACAGGTGCTTAACCCACATTTTTGGAGCCTCTGAGTGATAAAACTTCTGGGATGTACAGAGGTAACTTGCTTCAGTGTTTAAGTTTCATTGTGCTGGGGCTCAAAATCCCCAAGTGTTCTTCACCCTGAGGCCAGGCAGCATCCCCTGCCAAAGCACACAAATCCTGGGATGCTGGGAAGTGAGCAGTCCCTCATGCCTTCACTGAGCTGCTTCCCTTTTTTAGGGGTAGTTTGCTTATTACAAGAAGTACAGGGGCAGATATGGTGTGAATGACCTCAGTGAGGTCATTCTGATGACCCAACTGAGGCGTCTAAACTAACACCTCAGAAGGCTGTTTTGGCTGGCCATAAATCCTTTGTTTCTAAGGCAGCACTGTTCAAAAAATGCACCAAAATCTTCTCTGAGCTGCTTCTATCACTGCCCTCATCACCAGACTACCTGAGGGCCTTCAAGTCTTCTATTAAGCAAGATGACAAACATGTCACATCTGATTCATTCTCTCTTTCCTTCTCAAGAGGAGAACTTAGGTACGCTGAGTTGCTTTGGTTTCCTGTATCTCTGCAGCTGTGCCTGGGAGGGGAAGCAAGGTGAAAGAAACACCTCTAATGCAGTAAGGAAACAAGGACAAGCTTTTTGTGACAGCCTCTGGTTTCTGTGAAGGTTATTCTAGAGCCTCAGCTTGGCTGGTCTTTAGTTCTGGAAGGAAGAGGTCATAGGACCCCCAAGAAATACAACTGCCAAACCTACTCCCCTCCTAAGCCATTGCCACAGGTATTAACCCAAGTGCTGGAGCAGTCCAGGAGACTTAAAGCCTGGCTCACACCTCTACAGGAAGCCAGTGCAGAGAGAGGATGAGTGTGATGACTTGCATAACTTTCATCACACCATAGCACTCAGTGTTGGCTGCACTTTCTTGAGGGCTGATGGCTTCATGCCCAGACACTGTATATTTAATTATAATAAAAAGACCCACTCAATTAAAGAGTTCACTCCTGCAGGTCTTGTTTTCAAAGCAATTGTCATAGAAATGGTCCTACATCTTGCAGTAGGAAGACTGTGCATGGAAGGGAAGACCCTGTGTGCAAAAGTGGGATGAACAGACCAATCTAAACAAGTACACGTAATCTAGGAGAAGTGTGCTTTTTCAGTATGAATACTAGCAATTTCCCCTAAATAGAGCCCAACTTTCTCCACTGAAGCAATAAGAATACCTAAAATAGTGACAATTGTACGTTCTCATGGAAATTTTGCTCTAAGCACAGCTCTCTTCCTTCCTTCTCTAAAGCAGATTTCAAAGCATTTTGAAAAGTCAGCCAGGCTGCAGCACTTTCCTTGATTGGGAATATTGTTTTTGAACTGCTTGCTGCAGATTCCTGCTGCTCCAGTGCAGTGCAGGACATAAGGCACTAGCAATTTCTGTGCCTCTGTGAGAGGACAGTGACAGAGGGAAGGCAGCACATCCTCATCTCAGCTCTGTCCTGCCTGCATCCACTGCTCCTGAGCTGCCTGCAGTGCTTGTGCACTCCCATGTCCTGCAGCCAGGTGGTTCTGGATTTCCTTCCACGAGCTTGGGAATCTCCTGGCAAAACACCTCTGAGGACTGGCCAGTGGGAATGGGATATGAGCCCAATAGCACTGCTCCCTGCTCCTGGAGGAGACTTCATACCACCTCAGCAATTCTCCACTGTGAGGAAGCACATTGAGAATTTAAGTGTGAAATTTCTGCAGTTATCCAGAGAAAAACTGCCTCAAATCCATAGTGTTTCCAGTAAACTAATCCCACAAATTGGAAAGGAAATAAGCCATTCATCATTTTCTCCTTCCAAATAATAAAGGCTAATCACTACTGGTAGGCACTTAAAAGAAGGCCAAGTATGGGGTCAAAAGTGGGGATTTAGGGACGAGGTCAAAGAGGACAAATCAAGACTCTGCCCTTGAATGGGACTGGGCCAGAGAGGCCTCAGATAAAGCTTTTACTGAGTCATTTAAAGCTTTTCCCAGATCCTCTCTTCCACCTCTGGCTGTGGCTGCCAGACTGTGTCCCTGCCAGCTGTTCTCCTTCTTGTAGGACTGCCAAAACCCTGACAGTGAGGACAAGATAATGTACCTATACCTGATGGCACCAGTTCAGATGGACTCTCAGACAAGTACTTATCCATGCACATGCTTAACTCCATCCCTATTTAGTAAAGCACTTACGTACAGGGACAAATTTATCTCTCTATGGCTACACGAGACATAAGCCTCTCATTAACACTTTATTCTCCTCAGTCAGGGCTTATGAGCCATTCTTAGCTGCAGGACAACAGTCTGCATATGTGGAAGGCCATGTTTCTCCTCTGTTTCTGAGAGTCCTGCCCTCACCATGCAGGAGCCAGAGCTATCTGCAGAGACAGGGCAGAGGAGAGCGTGGTGGAGAGACCAAAAAGCAAAGCAAGGCTTACGTTGGCTTTGAGGCCTCAGCCTGGTCTGTCTGCAGTTTCTCCCCACCTTCCACTTCCATGGTGCAGTACACAATGCGGTTGGGGGCCAGCGACTTCAGCCCCTGCACCTCCATGATGACAACCTGCAGGCAGAGAAGGAGAAATGTAAGAGGAGCAGCCTCCTTCAGACCTTGCTGGGGCTGCTGAATCCATGGAGTCAGCCAGTGCTGGGGTCCTTCACATGCTGCTGGATGTTCAGGTGGGCAGGTGGGCAGGGACAGTGGCACTGCCCAGGCTGAGTGGGCACTGTGGCAGCCAGCCAGGTCTGTATGGAGACCAGGATTCCCTCTGACTGCACATGGGCTCACTGAAACCCTGGGGTGTCCAGGGCTGCACCAAGCTTCAGGAGATGGGCTTCACAGACATGGTCCTGCCCCATCTAGAAGTGCTTTAATATGTGAAATCTGGAGGAAAAAAGCACACAACTACTCAGCTTATGTAAAAAGTATATTTTCCATATTAATCATAGAATGGTTTGGGGTTAATATTTGAAGATCATGTGGTCCAATCTTCATGCTGAGGCAGGGATATCTTCCAGTAGATCAGGTTCTCAGAGCCCCATCCAACCTGATCTTCAAAAATTCCAAGGATGAAACACATATGCCCCAGTTCTTCCCTGCTCTAGTGTCCTACCACCCCCATAAAAAACATTTTCTTTCTTATACTCAATCTAGATCTTCCCTCTTCCAGTTTAAAACTGCTGCCCCTTTTCCACTCTACATCTCTGGTTAAAAAAAAAAAAAATTTAAAAAAAATTAAAAAATCTTTCTTCATCTAGCTTATAGAAAATCTTTCTAATTAAGAAATCACCACTTAAGTTTCTTGCAGGTAATTAATTTCTTTTCTTTTTTTAAAAGGTGATTAATCCCATTAACCACATACCTTAAACATTTCTACAAGAATCACTGTGGGAGTTCCTGTTCATGTTTTATTACAGCTATTTATGTAGTATATACACAGGGGTTTAAAATTCCTCTCCTCAAGTCTTCTGATCTGTCTGGAGCTGAGGATCCTCTCCCTGGCACAAACCTCCCTCCACAAACCCTCTGATGAGTGCATATTTTTGGTAAAAGCTTTCTTGCAGCAGGAGTTCTGTGCACTGAGCAGTGCTCAGACTTGCCAGCTCCTGAAGTCAGTGCTTCACTGGGTTTTGACTTCCCACCAAATGGGGTTCAGCTGCATTTGTGACACCCTGTTGTAAGGGTGTCCCTTCACACACAGCTGTACACACTGCACAGCTTCTGCACTGGGGGGACTATTGCTTTGTCATAGTTCCCTGCTCCTCCATACGGGAATGCTCAGAAGTCAGCCTTATTTGATGCTGCTCTTGACGGCACCATCTCTGGGTTCACAGACCTAGTTTTAAATAAGACTGAACTGAATACTATAAAGGTGGTTTCAGACACTTAATGAGTTTAATTCTGAGACTGGACAACCAGGGTTGTTAAGTTTTGCATTAGCATGATAACAAGAGACTCCGCGCCCCAGGAAGAGAAATAAACAGGAAACCGCACAAAAATAGGATTTTCTGATTTTTCTGCATCCTACATTTTTGACTCCATCCTGGTAGTTGTTTTGACAATGTAATATAATCCCACTCATTGACAGACAACCATTCTGTACGGGTGAGCCGATGACTCCCTGAAGTAAATATGCCCACAAATAGACCACAAATGTGTTTGCACAAAACAACTGAGTTGGCTGAAAACGGCTACTGAGCAGCACCAGGACTGAGGCAGCCCATGCCAGAGGCAGCAGCAGCACCCTGCCTTCCCCTGGGCTGCACAAACTGCTCAACAGAGTGCTGAGCAGAAAGTCAGCAAGCAGCAGAGAGCTAAGAGCAACCCAGCACAGCATAGTATTTCCACACAAACTGCAAACCAATCTGTTGGGTGAATTCAAACCCCAGGAGTTTTTCATAATTCTTCAAAGAGGAATTCTCGCAGGGAAATACAGCAACCCTTCTAGTTGGCAATAGTTAAACATGCTGATATTTACAGTGTTGCATTATTGTATTGGTTTTGTGAAGAATACAGGCTCAGGGTTACTGGGCTACACTTAGTAACAAACTGCATGAAGAGATCAGTTAATGATGCAGATTTCTGAGCCATTTGATACATGCCATCACAAAATGCCAGACAGTGCACAAAACACAAATTGTTCCAACAAGGTAGTGAGACACCAGAAAGGACACAGTGTTTAATCACAGGCCAAAGCTTCCAGTAAACAGAAAGCGATTTCTACTCATCCCTCTCCACCTAATCTAAATTTGAACTGAGCAGAAGTTGGCTGCTGTGCTTTTTACTCCCATGAACTCTGCAGACTGTTGTGTGCATGTAGCTTACCTCCAGGGAGAATGACAACACGACGTCTGACTTGGAAAGCTGGTTCTCATTTTCCTCTCCCATGTCAATTATTGAGGTGTTGTGGCTACGTTTCAGCTTCTGCAGCTTGAACTCGGAGCCTCCCTTAGACACAGGCATGCTCTCCAAGTTTGCCATCAGAAGATTGACAGACGACTTCAGCTCCTCAATGTACATGTTCTCCATTTCTTTGGACACAAACTTGGGAAACTTGCGCTCCTTGGATTTGGAAACAAACACAAGAGAATTAATATTTGTGGACAATCAACAATCACTTGTTGCAGTGGGAGAATCCCCCAAGAGCAGTGATCCGGTTTAGGGCAAATCTGGGAGAAAACTTCCAGAGGGGTCCCTCTAGAAAGCAGATTCAAGTGGTCCCCTCCCCCAACTGGTTCAGGAAAATATTTCCTTGGAGAAAGGTGGAAAAAACCTGTTTATTTAACAAGTAAAGTATCTACAAGCATTTAAAAAATCTATATTAAACAATAAAACCTCTCGCTGTTCTGAAGAGATGGAAAATTCAGATAGTCCTTGTTGTGGGGACAGCTCGCTCAATCTCTTATCAGCCCCTCCTGTGCTGGAAAATGCCACATCCCTAGCCACAGGTGTGAGCTCCTGGTGGTTTTTTGGGTTTTCAGACCAGGGCTGATCAGCTCCACGAAAAAGAAAGCCACAGTCTGGGGAACTACTCTGCCTCAGCTAGCTAAAGACTAACTAAATGCAAAAGAGAGCTCTCTCTCCCACTGTCCATGCTGCAGACAACACAGTCCAGGAGAAGGAACGCAGGGGAGCAAGTGCAGTTTCTGAAAACAAACTCTGCGCTTCTTCTCCCTCCTTTGGTCTCAGAACAAATCTTAAAGGTGTAGAACTTAATATCCAGCATAAACGGAACAGATGATACAAGCATCATAAAGTCACCCTAGGACAAGCATCTGCAGAGGTTTGTGAGCAGGGAACTCCTACAAACCAGATGACAAATTACAGTTTCCTCCTGAGTAATGTAGAAACATTATTGCTAGTTTCTCATTGAATTACTACTTGGTGCTTGTCCAGCTTTCCTGTACCTTGCATGCACTTGCATTTCACTGACTTTTCTATCTGCAAATAGGCTTTTTCCTATGGATGCATTCTCAATTACAAACACTCCAGGCCAGATCTCAACTGAACTTTGTGACCAACAGCAACTTAATAAGGATTCAGAGGAAGTGAGAAATTTGTTTTCCAGTCTCCCAATTGTGCCAACTCTTTTTAAAACACTTCTGAACGGTTGCTTCATCAGGTTTCTAGGTGTGAAAGGGGCCCAAAGAGGGAAAATCAGCCATGTGTGGGCAGGAACGTTTGGTCTTAACTGGAAGGGGTAAAACAGCCTTTCTACTACTTGTCAAGGCTTGAGCCTCCCCACAAGAAGACAACCTTCTACTGTGAGACCCTCCAGTGCTGCTTGCTGTCAACAGGAAATTTAAACTCTAAAACCAAGGGTGACAGTGAGAGTAAAATATGATGTTCCTCAATGCATGTTCTCAGCTTTGAACTGCTGCCCATCACCAGCCTAAGCTCTACATCTTCTGACAACTCTTTCCATGGCCTGAATCTGCTCAGGATCCAAGAGTCTCAGTGGGTTACAAGACACTGTGCACGGTGTAAGACAGTGAGGCAGCATCTGCAGCCAGAGAACACAAGGCTGACGTGCAAACAATCTTGGTGGCAATTCACAACGCTGTAAAAAGCCATTTGTAAAATGTATGCTAGAAAAGAAAACAAGGTCATGTTTCTTCTAGAAGACTGTCGTCAGGTTGCTGAAAGAGTTCCCCTCTGCACTAGTTTTTGCATCAGTCCTCAAGATCTTGCCCACTACAAGCAGAGCTCACAGCAGCACTCACACAAAGCAGCTGAAGTATAGTCATCTGTTTCCAGCTTCAACCTTGGGAAGCAGTTACCTCATGTAAATTAGACCTAAAGTGAAATAAACTACCTTATCAGCCTCCTGCATTGTCGGTGCATTATGTAAGTTGCAAGACACCCCTCGGGAAAAAAATAAAAAAAAGCGTAACTGTTTTGTGTATTTTGAGAACTACTGCTGCTGCAGCAATGATTTTAGACATTATTGCTTTTTTACCCTGCTGTCATCCATCTCTCCAGGGACTGCAATTTTGGCACTGGCCTCACAAACCTCTTCAGCAGTGCAGCAAGGACTGAGACATTTCACTGTGTGCCACCAGCAACTTCTCATATTAAGGCTAAAAATGTAGTTTGAAGTGATGCATAACAGTTTAACTGGGGCTATTTAACAGATGTCGGAAACACAGAGATGCAGATGTGGTCTCAAGTCACCCATCAGACTGGAGATAAAGCTGGGGGAAGTCTGGAGTAAAACACTATCAAGAGATGCAGACAACAGCAAGAAAGGGCATTAGTCACCTCCCCATGTACTGGGAGCAGAGAGAGGATCAGGAATAGAGAGAGAGGCACAAGCATGGAGAGAAGCAGAGTCAAGATACTGAGGAATGACCTGCCCAGCAGGCTGGAGTAGAGTGGGTCTAGCCCCAGACAGACATACCACTGTAGTGTCAGCACAAGGTCTCATTTGGTTGTCCCTACACATGCTTCTCCTTGAGGCCAGGTGACTGGGAGGGGGAAAAGGCACCACAGGACAGCAGAGCACTTGCTACTGCAGAGAAAAATATACGTCTGCCTTGGCATCACTCAGCTCTCAGCTGTAATGCTGCTCTATTTATCTGCTGGAAAAGTACAACACGCAGACTGAAAAGCCTGTCCAGACTCAGCTTTAAAACATCTGCTTGCCACAGAGCGTGATCCTCAGCCTGGCTCCGAGGCTGGGCTGATGTGCTTTGATGGAGCCAGGCTCAGTGGGGGACCTTGCCTAGTACTGCACTGAGCTGCACTCTCCTGGGCACATGGAAAGGCAAAAAGACCCAGAGCTGTGTCCTGGTATCCAGAGGAAGGAAAGCTGGCACCAACAGTGACTTGTTCAAGGTCACACAACAGCTCAGACAAAGCCTTGCAGAGCCACTGGTCCCATAAGACTCCACAGCCTTTGCTGCCTCTGAAGTGCAAATGTCCTAGTGTGAATTTCTTAATTTATCAAGGCATTAATTTGCCTTGAGCATGGAATCTCCAAGATAGACACCTCAGTGCTGGTTTCACAAGCACTGTAAGCCTCCCTGTGTAGCAAATCTGTATTAAAAGCTGCAAATTGGAGATAAAATTGGAAATGCTATCCTTTCACTGAGCTGAATTGTGAACCTGCCCTCTGTTACAGGGAAAGCAGCCTTGCCCCGAAAGGAGACTGCAGAAAAGGATTTAAAAAGTCATTTGGATGCTTCCAAAATATGGTATTCATGGATCTGAAAGAACAAGGTTTCTCGCAGGCAGATGCTGGTGGGACCTGACATTTTGAAGAGGAAGTCTGCTGCAGTGCCATGACAGAGATTAAATATCCCCAGCTGCCAACTGGAACACAGGTAAGTCCCTTTTACTCTAAACCACCCTCCAACCTGCACTGTTGTATTTTGAAGGTTGAATTCTGCACAGAGACATGTCAGGTTCTGTTGAGGAGTTTCCCCCTGACTCTCTCTAGGATGGCCAGCAGTGTCATGGTTTGTTTTCAGCATCCTTGGGGGAAGAACGGAAATGGCAAATTCTCATTTGCAAAAAAATAATTCATGAAGCTGCGGCTTCTGCTGGCTGCTATTGAATCATGCATATTGTTGTTCTACAGGCCATAAAGAGAAAATGAAATAACAAAACCAGGCAATCTTTTTCTGGCACTCAGGGCCTGGCTACCCATCTCAGAACTAGAGCAGCTGCGCTCAGTGCAGTGGCTTACATTTCACTGCAAATAAGTACTGTAGGTTTTCTTGACAAGAATGAAGTGGCAAAGGGCCAAATGTTGAACAAAACAGTTACAGTCAGTTTGCTGTTTTGCTGCACCATTGATTGGCCATGTGGTCCTGGGCCATCTCACTAATTTTATCAGTGAAGTGGGGAAAACCACAGCCTGTGTCCCCAAAGACAAAACAGCAGCAGATGCTTAACAGAGGTGTTAGTGAGGAGGAGCTGTGCAAGCTCCACCAGCACCATTGTTAATGCCTGACTATAAATCAACATGCTCTGCTTTTCACACCCAGGCATAACAGTGTGGTTGCAAACAGCTCTGATACAACCTTTCTTATAAAAAAATCCTAATTTGGGCCCAGCTCAGTGTTGGGAGGACTGCTGCTGAAAGGCAGGTCCCTAGACTGAGCTTGTCTCTCTGATTATATCGTTTTTTTTGCCTTGTAGTAATGGTTTCTTGATTATTGAGAACAGCCAGATAGATCATTCCAAATGACTTCAGCCCCATTAGGGCTTTATCAGTGACTCAGAGCATCTGATTAAAGGTAAGGATAACACTCAGCCATACTGATGTCAACAGGATTCTCTCCATCATTTATGGTCCATTGGAGGCCAAGTGAATCTGCATTGTGTGAGGGTCTGATTTGCTCCCAGGGAGATGGTTCTTTATAGACGGTTTTCTAGGGAGATTAGCTGAGTGCTTGGTTATCAAAGCTGTTTGAAGGTCTTGTGTCTATTGCTTCAAACAGCAGCAATGTCTGCAGGGGGCAACAATGGCCTGACTAGTCTTATGTGCAGTGTGAACTTTTTTGGGACATTACATCTGAAGGACCTTCATTGAGGCAGCATTTACCTACAGGCAGGAAATTGCGGCTCCCATCAGCCCAGCAAACAACACAAATCCCATCAGGATTATTCCTGGCTTCTCTTTTACACACCATCATCCATCTTATTGCCTAGCACAGAAATGTGACACCTCTGAGGATTCACAAGGGATTTTTTAGGAACCTAACTGTCCCAGCTCATCAGGACATTCCAGGAAAGGAACATCACAAAAGCTTCATCTTGTTTTGTCTGCAGCTAAAATCTTGATCATTTTTAACTGGTAACTATTGTGAGAAGAAACTCTTAAGAGAATGACAGGACCTGGGGGCTGCATCAAACTCCTTGTAAACTCCTGAACGAAGAGGTTATTAATAACAGTAGACTTTTTTTTTACCTTGGCAATTTGTTCTGCCATTTGGAGACGTCCATCTAACTCACGTCTGATCTGTGCTGCTTGCTCATCAGGGTTGTCCAGCTGTATAAAAACAAAAGGCAAATCAAGGTGAAAAATCAACCAAGGCAACACCTTTAGGAGCAGTTCAGTTCGTCAGGCTGACCACCTGTTGATACAGTGAGTGGCAAAGAGGCCACATTCTGGAACAGAAGCCCCCACAAAGGACAAACACAATGTTCAACAAGACAGATGGTTTTTGATGCCTGCCCTGCTGCCTCCTGAGGCCGAGCACCCTCACCCTGAGGCAGTCTGGTGCAGTGTAGTCTGGGAAGTTACACCTACAGTGGTGACAAAAACTCCAGTTCTCAGTCTGATGAATGATGAGCTCATCTGCTGTGCTCACTGGATCAGCTGAAACACCACACTGCCCCTGACCCATCACTTTCCATGGCATCTCCTCATCTGTCTGCCTGCACATCCCTTGCCTCGCCTCGCCCACACACGCCCGTGCAGATCTGCACAGATGCAGGTGTTATTTCTGCACGTTGCTTCACCACTCATTTTCCAGAGAACCAACACTGACTATGGCTGAGATTGATGGAGAGTGTAGTTTGATTAGCTTTTGAAAGCCTTTGCTCCAGATTTAATTCAGGAAAACTACCAAGTGTCCTGACTGTGATCCAAATCCACTGAAGCTTCAATGGCTTCATTCACACCAGCTGTGTGACGTAACCTGCTGGTGTGGTTCATCTTTATATTCCTGATCCCAGAACCAGCACAGAGCCATGGATTACCAGCACCTTTCAGGATGAGCTGCCCCTGTTAGTTTCTTCATGAACAAATGTACCTCACAACTATCCTGCACCAGTGTGGAAGCACCTCTCAGAGCTGCTTCATTAAGAGTAGGAAAAGTACAGACCTAGATTTCCATTTCTTTGCAATTCTGAAACAGGGGGCATTATTTGAATTCTATCTGAGCTACAGTAATTGAGGTTAATCACACACTACCCGAAATAACTCAGGTGCTAAATTTAGAAATTGAGATGCTGCTGTGGAGGAGGGTTGATTTTGCAGTATGATAATGAGCCAACAAACTGCTTCACGCTTTCTACACTATCTTGATTGTGCAGATGTTTTCCACTAATGCTACAGGTGTTAAGGAAAGATTTGACTGCAGAAGATTATTTTTCTTAGGAGCCAACAGGCAGCCTAGGCAGTCTCTGTGGCTGTGGTTGAGTGGGTTAGGTACTGCTTTCCAAGGCTGTGCTTCCCAAGATTAAGTACGAATGCCAAGCTAAGTAACCTGGTATTTAAAAGAAACAAAAAAAATCTTTCCAGGCTGTATTTTCAATGATTCTGCATGACAGCTCCATGACAAAAACTGATCTTTGGGAAAGCAATCCTAATCTGTAGCAGCCAAAATAACATTTTCTTCTTGTTGTCTACAGAATGGTATTAATGAGAGAGCCCCTGCCTGTCCTCCTGGCACCTTTCAGCAGATCTCTTGCGATTAAAGCAGCAGCCCAACAGCTCAGCCACTGTCTCCTCCTATGCCTGGGGAAGGCTCCTGCTGCCTTCAGAGCAAGTAGAGTACATTTTACGCAGCCATAACAGGGCCATTAAGAGAGTAATGCTGGTACCCATAAAACATACTTAGCTTGTGAAATAAGGCAAGGTGCAAATGTGAGACATCTAAGCAAGACCAAGTAAGGTAACACAGACCTTAATATCATTAAAACTCAATTTCTTAACTAGAGAATCAGCTATTTATTATCTGCCACATGCATGCCCACTTTATATTCAAGTACTTGACAGCCAAATACATAAATGATTTAAGAAGTCAGAGAGAAAATGAATTAGTTTTGTTCTGCATTATGACTATGTTATGGGTGTGCTGTGAATAAAGCAAAGATATAAATCATAAGGTTGCCCCAGTCAATTAAATGTGAAAAGTATTATAGATTTCAGTATATACATGATTTGTCATATGCACTGGGCTTTTCTTCAGCAGCATGCCACAAATACGTGATTTACATAATTTGTAATTCTCAACTGATCATTACCCAACTGCCTGCTGGTAAATTAGATGTTTTCATATGTCTACCCGCAACCACATCACTTCTCTCTGCCTGCCCTGCAGAGATTATCCACATTGGTGTAACAGTTGCTAAAGCAAAAGAATAAAAATTAAAAACTATATGTAGATTAGGCTTTAAGTGGAACCCAAAACTGACCAGCACTGAAGCCAGCCAATCACATTGCAGGCATTGCAGGACAGGTGTCCACTCTAACCCCTGGTGAGGGTTCACTTGCAAGAAAAAGACCTTGCAAGAAAACAGGTTTTTTTACATATAAACTGTTAATAAGGAAATATTTTTAGTGGGCACCAGAAAATAAGAGAAATTAGTTTAAAACATTCTTCATGAGAGTCTGACAGTTTTGGTTACCAGTAAGAACCAGTTGCTGACCTACAGAGGCAATCCTTTGCTTCCATTCCCCTGAAACAAATTCACTGAGAGAATTTTCTTCCTGTTATCATGGAAGGATGGGAGACAGTGCCTCTACATCTCTGAAAGGCAGAAGCAGACACTAACCAAGCAGCCTAATTAGTCTGTAAGATCTTCAGTAAGATGCACAGGCACCTACCAAACCCACATCTAAAGTGTTTGCTGCATCAGAGATCACCCACACATCGCCCAGCCTAAGCCTTATAGTTTTTAAAGCCAAGAGCCCAGGCTCACTTCTACTTATACCAGGAAATGCCAAAGGCAGTGCAAGGACATGAACGGTATTAGAGGATTTTAAATCCCCATGCTTTCGGAGTCCAAGTGTTTTATTTGAAGTGTTTATATTGAAAACTCCAGCTTCAGTTTATCAAAGCTTAAAGCCCAAACCATTCACAATTGCTGCCATGGCTCCGAAAGAGCCACTGCAGCAGCCCAGGCTGCCCTCCTCCTTCTTTCTTTGCTGTGCACAAAGCACTTTGGTTTGGATCCACACCTCAGACCCACCCACCCACCTGTCTGGGGAATGAGCAGGGCACAGCTCTCTTGCCATCGACCACAGTGAGAGGGCTGCAGATGGGACAAACCTTCCCAGTCTGAGGATGATGATGGTGGAACAAGTGACATGCTGTACACTGCCCTTGGCTGGCTGGCAGGAGCACAGGGGGTCCAGCTGTTCCACCAAACATGGGGCAGGATCCCAACAGACACAGGAGTCAAACATGGCACAGGAGCTAAAACCACACTCTGAGCTCAGCTCTGCTGGGAATAACATTGTTGTAAATTACAAGGGTTTGTAATGAAATAACATTGTTGTAAACTGTAAGGGTTTATAATGAAATAACATGGTTGTAAACTCTAAGGGTTTATAATGAAATAACATCCTTGTAAGATAAGAGGGTTTGTAATGACAGGATGCAACATACAAATACAACCTTCAATCCTGGCATTTATGCCATGGACATGACAGGTATTGTTGATGTAACTGCCATCAGCACCAGCCAGAAACCACTGGGACCATTTAACAATTTAATCCCTCCCTGCCAGCCACTGCTGATGCTGATTCCTGCTTCCCAGCAAAGGCAGCAGATGTCACAACATCCCCATTCCTGAGGCACAACTAGGGCCTGTCCCAGGTCATCTCCCCTCCCCTGTGAAATGTTACAATGTGGTGGTGGATCCAGGGACCCTCCCATGACATGAGCTCCTGCAGAGGACCAGCCATTAGCAACGGGGTTCTGGAAAAATATGTTTCAAATGCTCTGGCAGTGCAAATGCTGAGCTGCAGCAACCTGCTTTATGCTGCATTGGGAACAGAAATACACCTGGCTTTTATTCTTCTGGAAAGGAAAGAATTTAGTGCAGGTCTCTATGAAATCCCCAGCTATTGCCTGTGTTGGTTTTCCTCCCTGGCAATATTGGCACCCAGGATCAGGTGGGCTGCAGCTCAGCAGGGACTGTCCTGGCTGGGGGGACTCTCAGCAATCCCAAACATTAATTTTCTCTATCCCTGTATCCAGCACACCCCCATGCAGCTGAGGGTTCTGAAAATGCCACTTTGTGAATTATTTTCCGTGGCTGGAGGACTAAGACAAAAGCCACGACCCACTCATGTTCTTCCTAAACCTGGCTTAACTCCTCCCAAAATAATTAGTGCAGCCAAATGTGTGTGTCGTGCACGGTTATAGGTGCCAAATGCCTCAAAGAGGAACTTTCAATGTACTCATCCTTTAACATGCAGGGAGCTCTGTAGCTCAGCAAATGGTTGATTAAGTATTTCAAAGCAAACATGCTCATGGTGAAGGTTGAACAAGATCACAATATGGATGACAATTTTGCAGCTTTGATGTAGGGCTTTAGGAGAGATCTTTGTCTCATAAAAGGTGGTTTCGCTTTGTGATGCACAGTGTGAGAAAACACTGAAAAATTCATAAACCACATCAGTTAATAATTAATCTGTCAGTCCAGGAGTACTCACAACATGTGGCATCAGCATCATGGAGTGCTCCAGCTAAAAGAAACATGGCCCCCAAAGTGACTCATTGCAGGGATGCCCCTGATTTCTTACCACAAAGCTGCTGTTTTAGGAGATAAAGTGCAATGAGGCACACAGTGGCACCATGTGGCACACATATGCTCCATGTCAATGTCACAGACTGCTCTACAGCATCCTTTTCCCACTAATGGTGAATATTCCTCTCTACAAGCAGCCTAGGGCAGAGGGATGGCAGCAGTCTGGTGGTCAAGGTCTCAACCTCTTCCCACAAGTCTGAAGCAGAAAGCAGAGGAGGATCTGAACATTCCCTCTTGAGCTGCAGGTGGGATTCTGACTTCCCTTTAAATTGGGAATATACATGATGCTGAGCTGCCTCAGAAGGGTAAGTCACTAATGTCCTGGGCAACATGCTCACCCTCTGAGCAGCAAACTGCAACTCACAGGCAGCTGGCTGCATGGGATCTGAAACAGGAGCAAGGAAAAGGAAGCAAGGACAGCTTACCCATGTTAGGCAATTCCCTGCATCAGCAACCACAGCAGCATCTGCATAGCCCAACTATGGATTCAACAACTCTCACTCCTGCAGTTTGAGAGATGATTTTGAAAGACCTGAAGGGACCTGCACAACATGTCTTCTTCACCAGCCTTTAGGATTGCAGTGACATATGATCCCCAACATTCCAGGGGACTGATCACCTGGTGCCATGGCACAGCAGGGATGCTTAAGGCTCCCTCTTCTCTGGCCAGTCAGAGCTGTCCAAATCAGTCTTTTAGGTTCAGTCATGCAGAATCTTCCTAGTACAATGTAAAGTTCCTCTTAATTCAAGGAACCTGTGCCTATTACCTCACCAAAAATTTCTTTTCCCCTCTCATCAGCCCTAGCACCTCACTCAACCCAGGGTTCCAGCATCCTAAAATGTGTCAAACCCCCTCCCCTGGGGAGGAGATTACCTTATTTTGCTCATGCATTGGTAAAACAGGCTACACTGCAGGGATTCAGTAATTTCTGTAATAATTCAGTAAGTGCTGCACAGTTGCTGTTTGCAGTGGATAGGTGCTGGCTCCTGCTATCCCAGCAAACTCCTGGGTTATCAAGTGAACACCTTCTGCATGAGAGCACTCAGGAGGTCCCGGGAGGGTGATTTAAAACAATAGAAAGGACTTGGATAATTCAGTAAAGGCTGATGATTCTGTCTTAAAGAGAAATCTTATTTCACGCTTCACAAACTTTAGGGTTGCACTAGATTCATCAGTGAAAACATCCCCCCAGGATGTAGAGCAGCCTCTCCCTGCCTCAGTGTGAATCTCCGAGTGCTGCAATACATCTCTGTGCCTCAGCAGCCACTGGGGCTGCACAGCCTCTCGCCCATTACATCTGCCTGTGGATGCTGGGACTGTGCCTCCTTCACCAGGTGAGGTCAAGAAGTCCACCCTTGGATTCACCACGGTCTGAGTGCTGTCTTAGATAGCTGTTTATCTCATGAACTGAGATGATTTTCCACCAGAGCAGCTCTGCTGCAGGTGTGGGCAGAGGTTTCTCATGTCCTCTTTGCAGCTGGCAGCAGCACCCATGGCCACTCACTGCTCACCTGCAGAGTGCTGATGGGTCACCCAGCACAAGCTGGTGCCATGGCAAGGGCAGGCAGGTCCCAGGGATGGATCCTGGGCAGGAAAAGATATCTCTTCATGCCCTCTCAGTTCCCAACCTGCCAACCACCACACTTCTCCACAGCTTTGCAAGGCTGCACCGTGGGGCTGAGGAAAGCTGAGACAAGCAAATCCAGCATGCATCTTTCCAGCAGGTTGTGCAAAGATACCTCCAGATTTGTGTGCAATGATAAATCAAAGTAAATGAGAAACCAGATTCAGCAAAACAGGAAGGGGAAGAAAAAAGTGCTGCCTGCCTTTGCAAATGCTTTGCAAGCTGTTAAGAAAAGGGATGGCAGAGCACATCCACTCCGAAGGCACGTCCTTTCCATCTGTGGCCAGAGAACTTTTGAACCCTGCAAATCCCTCTGCAAGATCATCTGTGCAAGGTGTATGACACTGAAAAGGATTGAAAACTAAAGCTGTCCAGAGGCTCTGACCTCTGAGCATGCCTTAATACCATCTTCTTATGGCATTGCATAAGGAGGATGCTTGGAGGCGTGCAGGCAGCATACACTGTGCTACGGCACCATGAAAGAAACTGGAGCACTGGCTGGTTGATGCTGTCTGAGGCACATCACATTTAGCTTGCCTGTGTTTCCTTATATGTTGAATTTCACATCAGTTAATGCAAAGAGAGTCACCTGAATTTCCTAAATATGGCAATAAAGTACTATTGAGTTCCAAACAAGTTTTACAGATAGAATTGGTTGTAATTAATTAATCCCAATCCATCATGGAAGAAGGATCTACATATCCTCAGATCCTCATCTTTGATTAAAAGCTTAATGGTAGACACATTCATCACTTAATTAAAAATGGGCTTTGGCTTTTGGAACTAAAGCGAGTTGTATGAGGACCTAGTCCAGCAAAGCTGCAGTACCCTGACACTCAGCAGGATTAAATGTGATGGAATAAGATGTGGGAACATCTCCAATGACGTCTACACAATAATTGTTTTTCTGCAGAAAGCTCTGAGCAAAAAACTGGCAAAGCAGAAACTGGCCATGAAACAGCAATGTTTTGGTTCTATTATATGCTAAATCAGCAGAAAACAATGGAGAGGGAATGTAAAGAGAAGTTTATGGCTCCTACTTTTTCAAGGACTAGGATAGCAAAGATTGCAGTCCTGGTCATTACAGTTCATTTTTGTATTTGTGAAGTTTAGATTTATCACAGCCAGAGATCTAAAGAGACTGACCTCCTGATGTGTTTCACACTGGTTTGATGCAGCAAACTTTCCCATTAGGTCAGGGAGAAAACAGCCAGGAGAATTAAACCTCTAGGCAGCAAATTTCCAGCACACAAAGAGGTTGCTACATGTTCTCAGTGGATGGTCTCCTACAGTGGAGGTGGGAGCTGAAGCTGCTGGTCTCACCTGTGAGTAGGATCACACCTCTCCAGAAGTCTCTGTATAAGTCACCATCAGATCCCTCTTCCTACAGCAACAGAGAAGTGGAAAAGAACTCCCTTCCACTGCAGATACAGCTATTTTAGTCCCTCTGACTTGCACCTAATATGCTGCTCACTAATTGGAATCAACTTATCAAAATCCAGAGCACAAACATCACATCTCTAAGTCCCTTTGATCAATACATAACAACTATAAATGATTAATAAGCAATCAGTATTTCTATGCTAAATTACTATATTATGCTAATTAAAAGGTCAATCTCTTGCTTTTCTTAGAGCAGTATCCAAACATCTGTGCTCCGAGTCAAAGCTTTCAGAGAAGTTTACCTCAGAGAGAATCTCCTGGTTTTCAACAGAAGCAATATCAATCCTTACTCATATCAATCCTATCTAATCTATAATTGCATTTCAGAAAAGCTACCTCTTTTTAAAATAATTAGCATTCAACAACATGAAAAAAAATCACAAGAAATACAGATTGGAATCCTAGCTTCACTAATAGGGAACATCTGCCACCTCTTACTGCCTGGTGCCCTCCAACAGGACCTGTTCTGCCTCTGAAGAGCCAGTGGCACAAAATGGATGTCTGGCATCTCTGAGAAGGGCCATGTGGAGCTGAGAGCTGTCGTGTGGGATCTAACCTCACATAATACCCTTGTGAGATGCTCTGGCGCCTGCATTAAGGATCAAGGATGTGAGAAGAATTAAAGGAGACACAGAAAAGCAGCAAGAGGCATAGGTATGAAGAAACAAACACAGGGAGCAAAAAATGTGATGCTTTTAAAAGCAGTGAGTCTGTACGTTGAGAGGAGGAGGAACACAGCAGAATGTACCATGTGTGGGGAGAGCTTAGCAGGTGGGGCAAGTCCCCCCAGGGGTGCACCCTCCTCGTGCCCTTACTGGTGGGGACAGTCAGCCCAGCAAACCATCTACACAATATAGAAAATGCTGTTATTTGTCCATATTAAATGAATGAGAAATAGTTTCTGTGTCCAGACACTATAACAATTACAGAATAAGATGTTTCAGCCTGGCAGCAGCAGCTCCTGCCACACAGCTGGACAGCCCAGCTCCCTCTGCAGAGATCATGGCACTGCTGCTCCCAAGCCTCACTGGCTTTACTCTAATCAGCTCAAACCATGGCCCTGTATGCAGCCCTGCCTGGGTAGAGGAGCATGGGCAAACCGGGATGAGCTTCTGGGGCCCTGGGGTTTGAAGACCCTAAAAATTCCTCCTAGTCTTAGACCCATTGCCTTCCAGATCCCACACTGATGTTCAGAGCAGGGTCTGGGACCACAGCAATAATATATACATGTAGTATTGTAAGCCTCCAGTCCTCACCATGTTACCACACTGCATGCTGTGGCAACATCACATTTCCTTTTCTTCCTGTCAGGGTGCCAAATGAATCCTAAATGGCTTTCCTGACCATAACACACACACAGCACCAGCTACAGACCTCAATTTCTGACACATCAGCCATGAAGGCAAGAAACTGCAGATAAGAGAGCATCAAGGCTTTGAGGACACTGCCAGACCCAGTGCAAGGCACTAAGACCAATTAGTTTTTTCCAGACCGTGTATTGCATGTAATAGAAAATATTAACTCACGTTCCAAATATTTATGAAAAGTTCAGATATAATTAAACAATTTGCAATTGAAAATTAACAATCTAAAAATTCAGCCATGTAGACAGAGAACATTAAATATAACTGCAGTTAATGTAAGCTGATTTAAATACAGCTAATACAGCAGCAACAGAAACAGGCAGTCAATCACATCCCCTGTCATTAACAGCCTTCTCCATGTGAAATATTATTATCTGAAGCTTTCACGCTGCTCTGCTGTCCCAGTGTGTGCAGGAGAGCTGTTTGCCTTCAACCTGCTCCACCTGCAGCAGAGGGATGAGGTGTCAGTCTGTCCTCCACCCCCAGGTGTCCATCTGTCTGCCCTGTTCCTTAGCCAAGGTTGTCCCTGCCCCTCCCACACCTCAGCCCCAGCCACCACGAGATGGGGAATGCAGCCAGGCTGCTCTGGAGCATTTTGGAGCAGTGTTTGTATCTCCACACTCCCAGGCTCTCCACAGGGGCTATGTGTGAGGAGGATCCCAACATCCTGTGGATGGGAAACCAGGGCAGGAAACAGACCAGTGCTGTCCTGATGGTCGTGCACTGTGTCCATGACAGCACCAACACCAGCTTTTTCCCAGTCTCACTCTGGGCTTCACCCACTGTCTCTCAATTATCTTTCCCTAGAGTAAGGGATAGAACTCTCAGTAGGGATAGAACCTCCACAGAGCTTTTCCATCCCCAGCGGGTGGAGAGCTCTTTTTCACACTGCTTCGCTAATTATTCTTTGTATTTAAAGCCAAGTAAAACACTAATTGCCCAACACATCCATCCCAACCCAGGCTGGACTACCTCAGCCTTGGCACATGCCAGGATACAACACAGCTGGAGAAGAGGGAGCAGCACCCATCACCCTTGAACCCCGTGGGCAGCCTGAAGGAGAGGGTGGGATACCAGCAGAGATGACACAGTCCTCTGCAGCAGACTTCCATGAGCAATAGATTATGGATTTAAGGATGGGATATGTGCTGGGTGGTGGGTCAGAACCCAGTGTAGCTGCATGGTGACTCTTCCAGACAGCTCCTCTGCCAGAATCACTGTCATTTCCTGCTTTCTGAAGAAATGTGGTTTATTTCTAACTACATTCAGCAAGGCATGACCTCTTTCCTTTGAAATTGTTAGCAGGGCAGGAGGCTTTTGCTAAGAGAGTTAAGGAAAATACACTGGACACTCAGAGAGTATGGTATTACAGTCTGCTATTGTTAAGTCCCTCGGTGCTTTCTGCGTAGCAGCATTCTGAAAAAATTAGGTGATAACCTGCTCTCTGATCCCATTTCACCTGAGTCTACCCTCAGCCTTCCTTTTAAGCTTTCACAGAGGACAATGCCCTTTATATGCAAAAAAAGACATGCAAGAGAGTAGTGCAAAATACACAGCTGGAATCCAGATGTGAAACAGAGTGCAACCATGACTGCAGGTCTGCAGCACCTGCTCATCTCAGCCAACTGCTGCAGTTCTTTTTAGACATTAGGTAAAACATCAATGAAGAGATTAAAGAAAAAAGCCACGCTTGAAGCATTTTCATGGAATTCAGCTTCTTTTTTTTGCATTCTGCTCTGTAACCTGGTCAAAATTGCACTGCTAGAACCACCCTCTTACTTCAAATGAAGGTACCATCACATGTTACCAGCAATAAACCCATGGGGATAGACACATTTGGAACCTACAGCTGAAACCCTTCTCCTCTCTTTCTTATTACTAATCAAAGATGAAAAATCAAGGGCAGGAGAGCAGTGCTCAGGGCACTAGAAAAAAAAATGCATGCATGCAAGCCATAGGGTCAGATTGCTGTCCCTGCTGCATATCCTCTGCATCCCCCTCTTTCTCCAGTGGAGTTATAGGGAAAAACAACAGGGAAAAGCAGGCTCTGACAGGACTCATGGCCCAAATGCTGAGAAAGCTGTTAAGACAAGTGGATGGAAACAAGGGAGCTCTTGCTGGGAACCAGCAAAGCTGGGAAATGCTCTGGTACCTGCTTGTGCTGCTTCGCAGGTGCAAAGGAGTTATGGTTTCTGCTCTGACTTTGCATGAGAGCTGAGGTTTATGCTGTGACCTTGCATGAGAGCTGAGAGAATAACAACATCATTTGGCTCACAGGCTGAGCAAAATCCACAACAGATCCCACCCTGTCAAAACGCATTCATCCTCAGACAGTTTTCCTCCCTACAGTTTTATGCAACCTTAAAAACCTAAGCTGTCCTGTTTCTAAAATGCTCAGACCCATCTTAAATCCGTTCTCCCACTCTTTTTTTAGTGGAATTTAGAGTGGAGGGTAAAACATTGCTGAAACAATTTAACCAGTTCCTTAAAAACCTGTAATATTGCTTCATTCAGCCCAAACGTGCCTATGTTATAAACCATGTGCAGGCTCATTCCACAGTGTGCATTTGCTGAAAATTAAGAGATGTAAGACTGTCTCTTCCATATTCCACTGGGAGAAAAAGCAGCAATCTTGTCCCATTTTTTTCCAGAGCCATTTTCACACCCAGTTGAACACCTACCAGCTGTGCCAGATGTGCTTTTTTTTTTTTTTTCCCCACAGGTAAAATGAATGGAGGGGGTGACAAAGCAGCCGGCTCTGCAAGATGCTGGCTCATGTGAGCAGGAGCCCAGCTGAGAGAACGAGTACTCAAGTGTGAGGAGGAGAAAATGGGCAAAGCAGAAAATCCCATCTCAGCCCGATCACCACGCTGAGTTATTCTGGTTCATGCTGCTGGCAGCCTTCTTAACTGCACAATGACACACGCTAAAAATATTTGCCGTTTGGACTAGATTTCATGTTTAAAAATGTATAACAAATAATTACTTGTACAAGCACAAACCTTATAGCTTCTGCTTCTGAGCAGATGGGAATTTGTAACAAACTTCATCTGGCAAAGTAGTGTCCCCTCATCTGCCATCACCTCATCCTCACTGCCATGCAGCACCAAGTGCTCCATGCATGCCAGCCCTGCTTGCTAACACGGGCAGTTCCACAGCAAAGGCTTTTGGCTGAAGGTGCCCAGGGAACAGCTCCAATCTGCCTGGCTGCAAGACTCTTTTTCAGAGCCCACCACAACTTCCATGGCAGACTAAAATGAAATAACCAGCCTAGACAAAGTTCAGTTAAATAACTGATTCTATATTCAGCAATAACACCTTCATGGTGTCCCAAAACCTGCCCAGCCATGAGATGGATTCCCAGCCCAAAATTAACCATTTGCTCCTTCCTATGCAATCTCTTGTACATCCCTAGTAAAAATTTGGCATACAATTGCTAAGTTAAGGCTCAGCCTTCCATTTAAACTTAAGCATATCTGATAGAAAAAGACCCAGTGTATTCTTCAGGTGAGAGAAAGACTGTCACAACCTTTGCCCAGCTCTCCCAACCCTGACTATCAGTGGCAGCCAAGAGTGGCTGCTTTAATCTCAGTTTTCTGCTCCTGTACACAGATAGTTAAACATTGCTCCAATACATCTGCAAACAAATTACTTGGACCATTTCCCCAGGTGAATCAAACTTTTAGTTCTTCCTTATCCCTTCACATGACTTTCAAGACCTTTCCAATGTATTTTTATAATACAGATTCCAGACTGGGATATAGGAGAGGTTTTTTTGCTGCCCTATAGAAAGGCAAGAGCTTCTCCATGTTTTGTGGGGTACCTTCACACATGCCAAAGCCTTGGCACCATGGCTGGACACCTCAGCACACCCACTGAGGTTGTGGCTGTGTCTGTTCTCCTTGCCCATCAATGTCCTGAGAATCCCTAGCTGATGCTCACAAGGCATCAATCAGACACAAGTTTTGAAAACCTTTCACAACTCTGTCACCACCTTCTCAGGCACCTTGTTGCTTTACTGCAAGTCTGACTCTTGTTTCAACACTATTTATGACAGCTTGTACTTCCTCATTGTTTGTTTTACCTTTAAGTTCTCTCCAGGGTCTCTTTTGAAGCAGAAAAAAAAATAGAAAAGGGGGAGGATGGATAAAAATAAGAGCTGATTTTCCTCTAAATTCTGCTAGAGGTTCTCTTGAAGGTTACAGACTTGCATCCTGAGAAAAGCAAGGGTAGCACAGTGGTTCCAGGTGCTGGAAAACAGGGGAGGCAAACTGCTGTAAGCAAGGTGGGACTGGTGCTATATCCAGTTCAGCTGTGTCCACACAGCCTCCCCAGGGTCTCCCAGAGCAGCTGGAAAAGCTCTCCACACGGATCACTGCCATCAGACCAGAGGGATGAGTTTTGCTTCATCTTAAGGCAGGAATCGTTGCAGCCTGCAGCAGACAGCTAATTACACTTTCAAAAGCAAATGCTCCCGTTCCAAGATAAATTCTGGTTTGCTTGGTGAATTTTTCTGGGACCATCCCTTGATGTTACTTGCTGTCAGCTGCCCTTCCCTTCTCCAGGGATCACACTGGCATAGGCCAATTCATGTCCAGCAGAGTTTACAGCTACATCTGATTTCATGCTATCAGTTGAGCATTTACTCCTTTTTCAGCAGAACTTTATTTGACCCATTTTTCTTTTTCTCTGCTTCCCTGCACCCTGGCACACCCTTTCCCAGCAGCCTCTGCACATGGAGAGTTTTGCTATTAAAGATTCTTATGAACTTTTTGTCTTTGAACAGGAGAGATTTACTTTTGACTGATATCTGGCATCAAGTAAATTCAGGCAACAGTGGAGAGAGAGAGAGACTCTCTTCTGCTGTGGCAGGCTGGTATGGCAGGATGCCTAAGGGAGACAGATGTGCTCCTGTCCTGCCCTTGCACACTGCACTGCCCTTCCCTCCATCATCCCCTGCTCTGTTCCTATCCCAACTGCAGATGAGACAAAATATAAGACAGAGATACCAGGGGGAGTTTGGGCTTGCAGTGCTTCACATGGTGGTGATAACCACTGAGCTGGTTAAACAAAATGTATTTTGATTGTCATCATCCAGAAAATCACTCTTATTTTGAAACACATCAGGTTTTCCCAAGATCACTGATGACAAAGCTCAGATCAGGCTCGTACTCTGATGTTACAATGCCAGTGTTTCTACTGATATATTTAGGAAAGAAATAGGTATTATTTTTTTTTTCATTGATGTTGCTTATGTTTTTACCCATGCAATGGATGAAATAGCAACTGCCATTATGATAGGAGAGTGTAATGATCCAAATTATCTCGTTAAACATATATTTAGCAATTTTAATTTACAGAAATAAGACTTCTACTGCCTGCCAGGCACCCTCAGCTGTTTTGCAGTTGCCATACATAAAGCCAGAACAAAGTGGCCAATCAGTGACCCTGAATAATTGCCTATGTTGACTGTTAATAAAGGGGATCAGGAGTTACCCAGCTGGGCAAAGGACTGCATGAGAAAGGAGCAGAGTCATCTCCCAGCACTGAGCAGGCAGGGCTGCTGCTGGTACCCCTGGGGAAAACAGCAGCTCATCAATGAGCCAAACCAGTAGCAAAACTCATGTCCAGTTTTCTCCTCTTGCTATGCTAAAGGACCATGCTGTCAGCAGGGACTTCCCAGAGGAAAAGCTGTTGTACCAGCCTCAAAGAAACCTGTGTTTCTCATTCAAATACTGCAGATGCTCATGGGAAACAGACCCTTTTCCAAATACTGCTGCTGCTGCACACTCATGAGGGGCCACTGTAACATGAAGGATCTCTGACAGCATATAAGCCAGTATTTAAGAGTGCATTGCTCTTCTATTAATCTAACTGGCATTATCCCTTCTAACTCCATTCCCCTCAAGCAGACCCAAACCACACTTCTCTTGTCTGACCTGACCATCACTCTCCCACACAAAGTTATTTTGGAATCATTTTGACAGTGGCAGCCACAGCTCCTTCAGCTAATTTACACCCAGCTGATACCTAACCATCTGAGCACAACTATTCCCACCCAAAATCCACTGTTACAGAGAAAAAGGGCCAATAAAGAGAAAATCTACAAGCAGAAAGATCAACGAAGAGCAGAGTTAGAAGGCGAATGAAAATGACTACTTGAAATTTTACATTTTTCACAGAAATACAGAATCATAGAATGGTTTAGGTTGAAAGGAAACATAAAGACCACGTTTTTCCAACCCCTTCTGCCACGGGCAGGGATACCTTCCACTAGATTGCCCTAAGCCCCATTCAACCTGGCCTTGAAAATTTCAGCAGTGGGGCATTCACAGCTCCTCAGGGCAACTTGTGCCAGTGTGTCACCATCCTCACAGTGAAGAGTTTATTCCTAATACCTAATCTAATGTTCCTCTTTTACTTTAAAATTCCCTCCCCTTGCCTTATCACTATCTGCCTGTGTTGACAGTAAGAATTTGGATATGCATTGAAAGGGAATAAGACTTCAAGCTATGAGGGCATGGTGAGCACCATGATGTTACGCTTGGTAAATGACATTCTCATCAGACCTAACAGGCATCGTGGGACTTAATAATTTTATTGTGTCAATAATTTCTCCATTAACAACATCTCTGTTTTGCAGCTATTTTGTCAGTCCTGGTCTCAGTTCTGCATGCAAGTGCACGAGACTCCTGGCAGTGGCAGACAAACACATGCCTGCAGCTCATTCCACCAGTGCTGCACAACACGAGCTCTCCAACAAACTGGCAGGAATATCAGCACAATAAATTACTGGTGTGGAGAAGAAATATGAGACCATTTAATTACTCCACAATTAGAATTTTATAATTTAAAACACCCAAAAGGGCTTTCTCCTTGTCAAGTTTGGACTTAACTAGGTCACAGAATAAAATAGTTATATTTAGCAAAACTCTTCACAGAAGACAACAACTCATGGTCCTCAGCCTGGGAAAAAGAGAACTCAGCACTGCTGCTCCTTCTGCTAAGGAACAGCCAAGGAGTAAAGCCTTACACTCCCTCCAGCATTCCACTGCAATTTCTGCTATCTTCCAACATGTTAAGTCACCTTTGTTGGTGACTTAATATTTTGATTTCTGGGCCCTACATTTTACATTTTTATGTTGTTATCAGGATCAAAATACCATCAACGTAGACTTGCCCAGGTTCCCTTCCTGTGGGCTAACGATAACTGGAGATGTGCAGTTTTGCTGCTGCTGCCAGTACAGCTGCACACACAGGCAGCAGTCAGGCAAGATGCAGAAATGAGCTGCACCCATGAGAATGAGCAGGTATTTAACCAAAACTCTGCTGGGGAAGGTCTGGGTGCCTGACCTGTCTGTCACTGTGCCTGCTTCCTCCTCAGCACCTTTTTTAACTGCCAACATCATCCCCTACACAGCACTTTCAGAAGAGGACAGCAAAATTATGCTTTTTTTTTTTTTTCTCATTTATTGTCGGAAATGCCTTTAATTTTAGCTGTTTCCTCCTTTGCACATCTGAGGAATGCTTAAGGAACAAGCCTGAGCACACAGGCAGGCAGCCTGGTTCCACCAATGCCCAGGAGCCCACAGTGCTGGAACCTGGCTGTGGTTGGGGCACAATAGGGTTTAGACTCCAACCTCCACCCCACACTGTGCTCTCCTGGGCCACCAGCACTCAGGGCTGGCACACAGAGCTCTTGGGAATCTCCACTCACTTCTCTGTCTCAGCTATCAATGTTTCTACAAAGATTTCATGACAAATTATATTGTGCCATCACCCCCACATTTTCTTACTGTTCTCTGTCACAGACAAAAGAACTGGACCAAAGGCTAGAAAACTTGAAAAACACATGCACAGATCACTGCTGATAGGAAACATCACTACTCCCCTGCATTATACAATAAAATCTGTGCTATGGAGGCCAACACAGTTTTTACATGGTTTTAGGCTACTACAGACTATTTAAATACATGAGAAGCTGTAGTAGAAGTTGTGTTTCATCCAATTCTGTATTGAACTTGCACTCTAATTTCTCAGAAACACGAGGAGAATCAGATGTTACAGAAAAAAAATGTAGTGTACTGAATATGAAAACTCAGCACTGAAATTGAGGTAAGGAGCAGCTTACATAAGTTAGGGATATTGGGGCTGAGCCTTTGAAATGCATGAAATCTACTTTGTTGATCATTTCCCAATTTATAGTCAGTTCAGTGGGAACAAATATGTGCCCACTTTGATATCCTTTTGAAGAAAATTCTTGGCATCTCATTTCTGCTAAGAAATATACCCATTCTCTTTTTAATTTGGTACTTTTTAGATGAAAATTGGAAGATTAACCCAGCTGTATTTTATATTCATGAAGTACTTTCTATGGTCTGATCCATTCAACTCCCAAAGTTTCTTCTGAATTAAAATTACACTGTCTATCACATCTCAAGCTGTGACATGAAGCATTTTTCAAGTTGCATGGAACACTGGTAGCCTGAAGAATGAAATGTAAGGAGTGGAGGAAAGGACCAGTGAATATTTTTCTTTTAACAATAATTCCCTCTTCTTGAAATCTGAACACAATATGGACTGCAAAGAAGCAGCCTTGAGAAAACCACATCTTACAGAAATAAGATTAGAGAAAACCTAGTAAAATATTAATGTAGAACTTTCAAAATATTCCCTTAGTGGATGATGTATGTCAGAAGAATGATCTCTCTATATAACATGATAAAAAGAAAACCAAAAGAATAGTGTGTAACCTTAGGCTAGCACAGCTCAGTGGGAACCAGTCCAGGCTGTCTGACAAGACATTGCGTGCTGAAATGAAGGCCCTGGAGCTCTGGCACAAGCCAGCATGACCATGTATAACCCCCACTATGTGCAAGTATGACTGTATCTTTCATTTTTTTTTTTTTCCTGAGATAGGCATTAAAAGTTCCCCAGGAAGGTAATCACTGATAAAATACATGAGCGAGGATTGAAGTGCTGCAAAGCACTGAGATTTTCATGTGGAATTCAAATTAGATTTAAAGACCTATGTGCAAAATTAAATTCTAGTGGCTCCATTGTATTTCCAGCTAAAAGGAAGAGGAAGAGAAAAAGAGGCATTAACATAGTGCAGGGTCATGCACCAGTTATGTCTTATTAAGTATTCCAGCCTTCCTTAAGATAAGCATCACATATGGGTTCTTTTGCAGCTAGCAGTTCCTTGCTTAAAGAGAGAGAGGTCTGGATAACACCCCTTCTGTCTCCCAAGGCCTCCTGGGCTGATTGACAGGAACATGTACTGCAGGGAACAAATGCTGCTCAAGGAAAAAATAAGATTACGTTCTCCAAAAGGGGCCAGTGGGGGCATTTCTTTGTCATGTCTTCTGCTCATCATCTCTGGTTGAGGGAAAGACAAACAGGAGGAGTGACATTTTCCTTGCCTAATAAGACACAGTCCACAATGTTTCTCCACATTGAGAAACTGTTTTTTATGTACAGTGGCTTGCACTGAATTCAAAGTTAGGGAAGCAAGAGAGATTGCTCGAAATAAAGACAGCATTTTGAGAGCCAAGTCCCACCTTTGGAGACCTTGGAACCAGACACCATGGAAGCCAACTCAGAAACTGTACTCCAGCCCATCTCATTTGCATTTTACATTGGCTTGTTTTTTTGGTTTTTGGGGAGAGACTAGCAATAAATATTAAATTTTTATGTAGTACATTTAGATATCACTCCCTCTCCCCTCTAATGGACAACATTTGGCTTGGCTTCTCCTCTAGCAGGCCTACCAGGTGTTTTCAGGCTGGACTACCCTGCACAGTGGCAATGTACTCCATGGGAACATTGGGTATTTCAGTATAAAGTGTTCTCCTCTAAATCAGCAGCTTCTTGTCCACTTGCTCCCCCATTTTTCAGTCTCCCCTCTGACAACACCACTGGAGTCTGCACTTTGTGTCATCCCCAATCTCCTCTCCACTGAAATGGTTTCAAGCTGTAATTCCCCAATGTTGTCACACTTAGTGATGCTCAAGGACCCTCCTATTTCTCAAGATTTTGCAAAGCCTTCCCCACCACTTCAGCATCTCCTTGCACAACTGTGCCAGGAAGGGTCCATCTTCCCAACCCACCCTCTGCCCAGAGCTGGAAGCAGCCAGGCACTTGCACTCAAAATCTTGCCAACAACTATATTTTCAATGAAAGAACAGAAACAGCAGTCCTTAAATAAAGGGGCTAAGGTAGATTGGAAATGTCAAGTCATCAATATGATCTTTTATAAGGTAACCGTGGTTATTTTTTATGCATTCCCTTGCAGCATGAATGCAGATGATGAAAAGCATTCATGGGCCAACTGAAACAAAAATGAATGCGAGATATCTTGACGGTAATTTAAGCCTTAAACTGCAAAAATTAATCAGTCCACACAGACAACAAAAAACATTCATCTGATGCTGCACCACAAAAACACCTTGGTAATTAGATGAGGGTAAAAAAGGATTTTTTATCATTTCAGAAAGGATGAACATTTTGAAAATCACCCTGATTTTAGCTCTAATGTATCTGCAGGGATCCATGCTGCTGAAGCAGGAGTTGTCCACGTGCCTCTGGATAAAGTACAACTCTTTCTATTTAACGTGTACAAGCTGGTGGAAAGGCAGAGGAAGGGGATCCTGGCATGCTGCAGCCCTTTGTGCAGCCCAGGGAGGGGTCACTCATGGGCTGTATGCATGATTCTGCTCTACTGCTGCTTCTTGAGAATGTTTGGCATGATCTTCCATGAGACTAACACGCTCTCTTGGTGGCTCTTACCTTGCTGGCAGGTGCTGTCACCCCTTTCAGCAAGGGCAAGGGGAGCAGATAGGAACTGAGGGACAGGAAATGGTGAGGGTGCCCAGCTGTGACAAATCACAGAATCTGAAAAGAAGGCTTCAGCTCAGAGGAGTCCTCGTGGACTCCTGCAGCAAATAATGAATTAAACCCATCTCCAGAACTCCTAGGAAGAGGAGCTCCCAGCAGCCAAGATGTTCTGCATGGCAGCAGAGTTGAAATAAGAGGCTGCTACTCCACTCCAGAACCTGTCTGGAAGCTGGAACCATTTTATGTCCCCTAAATAATAATACACCATGGCAAGCCACTGCTTGTTTTGGTGGAACAAGTGACATTTGTCCAGCCTGTGGAGAGGCAGCCACACGCCTGAACCCAGAGGGAAGGCTGGCAGGAGGTAGGGTGGGAAGGATTCATTGCAGAAGAGTTCCTCAGGCTAATAAACATCTCTGGTTAGTGTTAGAAGAAAACAACCGAATTCTCCTCTGCAAGTCTTCATGACTGGTGCATGACATTATATTTCTCTGCTAGATATATGCTCTTTGGATGCACACTTTGGCCTGGTTTCTGTAAAGGGACTGAAAACCAGAAAAAGTCCATAGAAGGGCCAGAACTGGAAGTTCCTAGTACATGAAAACACATCCCCAACTGGCAGCTAACAGGGTTAAAACACCCTCTGATTAAATGAAAGCATCTTTAATTAGTTTAATTGACCATGCTTCAGCCAAGACCATCTGCTCAGCAGTATTTGCCTGCTCTTTGCAGGAGCGATTGATCAGCCATAGCTGGAGAATACAGCATTAGGCTACATCAGATTTATTTTGTTTAATAGAAGAACTAATTTGCTTTAAATTTAATTACAGGGGCCAAGATTGCTCTGTAAGTCCACAACAGCACATAACATAAGCTGATCCTACAGCTAATGGGTGCACACATAGGTCCACACGTGTCTGTGCAAATCAAACACTGGATGATGACAGCTTGGGTCCCACCATGGCAGAGAGTGATCTCAGCATTGTCCTCCCCAAAAAGCAGCAGCACTGTGGCACACTGCTGGGCTGCCAGGCCCACCCTGCTTGCTGCCCTGCCATGTCCTTCCAACTGGCTGAGGCCTCCCCTGCAGCTCTCACTGGATGCTGGAGCTAACAGATGTCCCATCTCAACCACCTCTCTTGCACCCAATTATAGATGTTAAAAGATGCATCACACAGAGGGTCACTGTTTCTGCACTGCCTGGGACCAACAGGGACAATTGTGGCACCTCTCTGTACCTCCATCAGCAAACCCTTTCCAAAGGATGTATCTAGTGACCGAGGGTGCAGCAGAGGCACACACCACACTCATCCCTTCCCTGACATTGCACTGTCCCTCTCAGTTTCTCTGCCCTCCCATGCCAAAATCATTCTTCAAAACATTGCATGCTGAGCTGATGAAGAAGAGCAATTGCCCTCCTCCCCAAAGGACCACGTGTATATTTACACTGTGTTGTTATGACAGGGAAGATTTCATTCACTGCCCAGCACTTTTTCCTTTTTCAATTGCCCACTGGATGCTAAATCACAACAGGCTCTGGGAGATGCTCGGGCCCTGACAGGAAGCTGCAGCTGCTGCTGGCTGCTGCAGGAGTAATTACAACCCTGCAGAAGGCTCCAGGCTGCCATTTCCGTTTCCATGGAAATAAATACAGAATTACTGAAAACAGACCATGATGCTTTATGCATTTGGAGGCTTTTGATCATCTCTAGACCACTTTAACCCATTTTTATTGGTCATGGCTTTGTTTTAAATGAGTGGGAGAAGGCGGGGTAGGGATGATGCTCATAGTGTGAAAATAGGTGGAGCAACCAAAAGGAGTTTTAAATAGTGAAAGAGGGGGGAAAAAGCCACGGGGTAAGGCTGATGCCCTGGGGATTTGCAAGGGGGAGAGCAGTGCTGGCCAAAGCTGCTGGTTGTCCATGGCATGTGCATCCAGCCCTGGAGAGAGGAGCCCAGGGAGGCTCATTGGTTCTTGCCTGCAGCCCCACAGCAGTCCCAGCTCACCACCACCATCCCCAGGAGAGGGGAATTATTTTTGTAGGGGGGTCATTACAGCCAGAGCTCATGCTTAAATGCTCAGACCTGCAGATACATATTTCTAAGACATTGAATTTCAAGATGAAGCTAGAATAAAAAGGAACTGCTTTGTGTTCTTTAAACAGGGAGCAGAAGGGAGGGATCTGATCCTAAACCCCTGAGGCCTTAAACTGAAGGGACAGAGATATGCACAGACAGGTAACTCCACACTGTGCACAATAATCCTGGATTCGATGCTCATTGCAATGCATGGCTGGGAATTCTTCATCACAACAAACTAAATTAAATACTTGCTCTGGGGAGGATACACACAAATCAAACACAAAATTTATTCTGAGGTGACCTCAGCCTTCATCTCACTGTCTGAGCTGTCACAGTGCCTCACGTGAGTTTCTGCCCCTACTTGGGTTGCAGCATCCAAGTACCACTTCAGCTTCTCTGCAAAGAGAAAGGATTTAGGAATTACTTTTTAAGGAGATGTCTCCAACTTTCAGCTAAGTCAGCAAAGTCAGCCCATGCCACGTGTTTGGCACACACTGGGTACATGATGGCCGTGTGACCGTGTGCCAGGCACATGATTGACACACACTGGGCGTGTGACGGGCACGTGAGAGGCTCAACACACCAGAGCAAGTGAAGAAATCAAGTTTGGTAGAACCACATGAACTGCAGAGATGAGAGAGGGGCAGAAGGCAAGACACCACCTCAGCAAATCATTTCTAATACTGACTTGAGCTAAAATCAAACACTTGAGTTAGTTTTTTTTTGGCAGAGGAACTTTCTGCTATGTGAGAAATGTCAGCCTTTGGACATAGTGTCCTAATTCAGTTGCGAAAATAAATGTCAAAACAGTGAATTCTAGTTTTAAGCCAGCTCCGTTCAAGAAAATTTGGGTTGAAATGTTTCCTACTTAGAATCACAGCACCCCAAAACTTATGAAACAATTCCAGTTGCACTGGAAGTCTTTATGCCTTTACATGAAATAGCCACAGATAGCAATGAGGCCTGCTGTACGTTGCAGCCCACCCACACACGAATACTTCTCTGATGTTCTGCCTTCTACGTGGATGGACAGAAATAGATGCTGAAAAGCCATGACCGTGTATTAGCATCACTCAGCAGGTTGGACATGCCTATATTTAGTTATTTGCTTTCATATCTTACATCTAAGGGAATTATGCTTAGCACAGTTGCCACAGTATATGGGACAGGCCTGGGAAAGAAGAGAAAGTCTGACTGAGAGTTCAGGCAGGGAGAGCCCACTCTTCCTCTGAAGCAGGAGGATGGACTTGCACAGCTCACCACAGACACAATGTGAACATCTGCTCCTGCTGCAGGATTAACTGAACAGCACTGTACCAGCTCCGGCTCATCTCACTGTAGCTAAAAATGACTTCCAAACACAGCTTGAGACAGAAAAGTAAATCACTGCCCTACGGCTGGGAAAGAACAAGACAGGGAGAACACCACAGCCTGATTTTCAGAGATGCTCTGAATTCAGCCGTCATGAAGGTCAGCAGGAAATAGACTACCCTAGGAAATGCCAACTGCAGCAAGAACCCAAGTTTGGAATTGCCCAACATATACAGAAAACAGCTCCTCTAGCACTCTTCCACAGCCACGGGTTAATTACGAAGCAGAAGAGTTAAATTTAAGTCTTGCCAACAGGTTCTGGACCAGAAAGCCCAGACTGAAACATATTTCTCCCTCTACCACATCTCTCACTCAGCAGAGGAGCTCGCTGCTGGAGCCAGAGATGCTCATTTCTCATGCTGACTCCAGTGGAGCAGAAACACCAAGCCACGTGGCATGTGTTATGCAAAAAGCGCAAGACTCTGTATTATTTAAAACGTTCTAGTCAGAGCTTGTGCTTAACAACACTGTAATCTTCACAACTATGCTGCTACAACACCACTTCCCATCTTTGTTTCCTAAAAGCCTTTCCTACTGCATTAATACTTGCTATCAATAACTGCTATCTCAGATCCTGCTAAATCACTGCTGTCATATTAAGAATACACTTATCTCATGCCACCTGGGGATATTGTATAAAAAAAATCTCTTCAGAAATCATCCTCCTGCACAAACAAAATATTATCTCAGAAATGAATGGAAATGCAGTCCCAGTGATGCAATCATTATGCAATTAGAGTGATGTAACAGGAGGCTGCATAGAGAAAAGCATCTACTTTCAGACCACAGAAGTACCAGCAGTGTTTGGGTTCCTGCTCATGCCTTCAGACGACAACTAGGCAAAGCCTTGTCACCCCTTGCCTCCTTGCACAGCCTCTGGGCAATTTCACCCTGCACACCAAAGCAAGGGAGAGCACAAACCAGCCAGCCCCTCCACAGAAGACAATGGGCTTTGCTCTTCTAATCACAGGTGACTGACTGATAAACTGCATGAACAGCACAGTGCTGCCACTCTGGAGAGAGTGATGGCATTCAGACAGCCTGCCAGGGGAAAGGCTGCTTTTCCCAATTCCTCCCATGCATGGCAGACAAGCACAGGTTAAAAAAAGTGTAGCTGATACCACACTAAATTACCACTGAGAAACTCGTGGCTACCCCCAACAGACTGGCTGCAAGCAATGGCTGAGACCCTGGGTAAAGAGTAAAGGTCAACAGCAATTTCAGTGCTTCATGGCAAGAGAGAAGTACAAAGTGTCTGTTGCTGGCCAGAGAGCTCCAGAGACCCTGCTGGTATAGCCCAGAGGACATGAGCACAGGCAGCATCAAAAAAAGGGTCTCCAGAGCAAAGTCTGTGGTTTCCCTGGGTGCTCACTGCTGCCTTCCCTCTGCAGAGGGCGAAGGAGCAGCAGTGACCTGTTCCCCATGGGACAGGCTCCCACCCCACAGCACTTTAACCACTCCCACTGCATCCCAGGAAAACACCCAGCTGCTCAGCGACTGCTGACCTTGCAGCTTTGCGAGGTGTGTGTTGCACAAAAGGCTTCCCCTTTTGCATAGCTAATTCTCACTATCCAGGTATTAAAACAGTAACTTCCATTCTAATTCTTGCTTTCATCAGAAATTACGTCTTCTTGTAAAAGCTTAAATTACAGGTTTACTGCCTCCAAGCATTAGAAAAGACCCAGAATTAAATCCTCCACTTTCAGATTAAAACCTGGACACATGCAGGAAAAAGATTGCTTGATGCAACAGGGCAATTTGCAGGGAGCAGCCTCTGGGTCCATGGTGTCAGCCAGAAAGGTTCTAACAAGCAGAGACCACAAAACAGGGCAGCTGTGATCAAACACTGTTTTCTGCATCAGTGGGAAGCACAAACCAGGAGAGAAGGATCACACACACGCTGTCACAAAGCCACCCTGGTCCTTAGCAAAGCACAGGTCAAGGGAGAATGAGAGACGCAGGGCTGGAGTTGGTTTAAGTTAAAAAATAAACCAAAACATGGCAGAACTGACTCAGTTCTTCACACATCACTGAAAACATTATGGTTTTGATTTTAAAGAATTCTTCCAACAGAGTATGGAGGCAAAAAATCTCTGTAAACACAATTTATGAGGGCTACTGCAGTTTTTGCTGTAAAGACTCATTACTCAGGGACATTTATTATCCTCTCCCCATGCTGCCATTAAGGTCTGAGATGAAGAAGAACAAATTCAAGATAACTAAGTTCTTTACAGGGGTAAAAACACATCAACCATAATTCTCCGTGTCTTAAAAAGAATTGGAAATGTCTAGACAGAAGACAGACAGAATTGGTCTCAAATGTATTCACTTCAATAAGAAGCTGAAGCCCTGAATTACAGCGAAAACACTGAGGTCTGCTCCTCCTCCAAAAACTTTCCACACCTTACTCTCTCCGTGACTCTGGCATCCTTTATCCCGCCTGTGATATTTATATCCAATAGCAGGGGACTGTAATCTGGGTCACCAGCAGTCTGGATAGCCACTGACAGCCCTCAGCAAGAGCTGCTGGAAACACAAACAGCACTGCAGAGTCCCAGCTATGCAACTCTGGAGAACTGGCCCTTCTGGGGTAGAAAGAGATGAATGGGAAAGGTTTTCACGTGCAAGCAGAGCTACCCTGAGATCATGGGGGTTTGGAATGCTCTCTCCTTCCACCACAGGCATGCAGGTATCACAGAGCTCCCTCTACTTAAGAAGAACCTGTATAACCTCAGTGGGCAAGTCTGCATAAGGCATCCACCCCAGGGACTCCTGGGATCTGATTACTGATATCACAGGCTGTAAGAACTTCTGTCATTTAGACTGGTGATGTGATACAGGAAGGGCAAACAAGCCATAGGAAAACAGCCCACTTCACACCTCAAAGACCTGCTCATCCGGATAGAGAGCTGAAGAATACAATTTTCCCATCTCAGCAATGCTATGGAATTGCAGAAGAAAATGAGCACAAAAAGGAGGACCACTTGGATAGCCAGAACAACACTGGCAGTGCAGAAGTCCCACCATAAACCCACCCCCCCCTTCTTGGTAGGAGTTCTCTCCAAAAGAGTCTGGTCAGACACAAAGTTTCCAGTCCATAACAGCAGTATTTCCCCATTAGCGATCCTTCCCCAAAAACCCCCTTCCATTCCCACCTTACCTGACATGCATTGTACAGAAGCTGATGCTCGAATTTCTTAATCCCTAAAATGTTCTGGAACATCTCATAGAGCTGCTCCTTGCTGAGAATGAGCTCTGAGGCAGCGCTCGCTGTCATCCTGGCCTGCTGCTTCCGGGGATCCTCCTCCCCACGGTAAATAGCATCAAACTTTGCCATCCAGGAGCTCAGCACCGTCTCCTTGCTGAGCCCGTCGATCTCTGGCAGGCTGCGCACCCTCTTCTCAATGTGCTTCTTGAAGACCTCCCGGGAGTCATTTGCTGAGCACCCTCCGCTCTGCACCATCCTGGCGACGCGGTCGCTTTTCAGGAATACCTGCAAAGAAAAGGGTGAGATCAAATGGTGTCAGTTAAAAAAAAAAAAAGTCTCAAATGTATTCACTTCAATAAGAAGCTGAAGCCCTGAATTACAGGGAAAAGACTGAGGTCTGCTCCTCCTCCAAAAACATTTTACTACACCATCCTGGCAACGCGGTCGCTTTTCAGGAATACCTGCAAAGAAAAGGGTGAGCTCAAATGGTGTCAGTTAAAAAAAAAATTAATAAAAATCCCCCTTAAGTACCACAAAAGGTGGTTTCACTGCTGGGAAGCTGCTTATTGATGTTCTCCAACTCTCCACTCAACTGCCACATGTTGCCAGAGGTTTCAGTTGTACTTTAGGAAGCGTAGTGGAACCAGGTGAAGCTTCTGCTTTGCCTCCACTGAAATGAAGTATTTTGATGTAATTAGGAATTGATGTGATGCTATGGTCACACCTCACCAGATACACAAATGTCCACTGGGAAAGCAGGACTTTATTTCATTCCATCTGACATTTTAATAAGGGAGTTTTTGCACAACTACATTCACCTAACCAAGTTCTCCCCTATTAGAGGGAGCAGAGTCACCTTACTGAAGCCAACAGCACTGCACTGGATTTATTCTGGTAGCCAGGCCCCTGGGAAACCTCTGCAACAACCAGGTTTACATTCTAATTCTACTACACCAGAGGAGATCCTTGCTGTCTGCCTCACTGTCACAGGAGTGAGAAGTGCAAGATGGTTCAGCATGGCTTGAACCTTTGCAGAGATGCAGGGCACTGACAGCAGGAGAAAGGGAGGGAGAAGACATTTCATAAAGATGCTCTTTTCCCACTGCAAGAGCAGCAAAAGGGTCAAAACATGACAGACTCCCACAGACCACAGATGTCTTGGGAGCAACACAGAGCTGAAGGGCTAGAGAAACAGAGGGATATTGTGTTGGCTCTCCTCTACCAAGCCCTGAACACAGAAGAGCAAACAATATCCAGTAAGAAAACTGCTGTTTTATTAATAATGCTGAGAACTGATGAATACAGCAGTTTGGGAAGAAGCTGTGCCCTCAGAGGGGTGTATCTGTCAGCTCTCAATAATTAAAGAGCTTGAGGATGACCTAAGGACATTATAGATTTTTTTTTAATAGACATTCAGCAACACAGTACTCCATGTTCCTAGATGCTTCATGGCACAGGCATCTGTTGGCAGTAGTAGTGGGTTTTGTCCAAGGACCAGACCAAAAATGATGCTGAAGAAGAGCTGGGTTGTTTCCTTCCAATATCAGCATGGGAGCACTGACTCCCTGCAGACAAGACAGGCAGAACGCCACCAGCAACCTCTTCAGTCCATGCTGAAACAACAGCAGCATGTGTTTTGTTTCCTCATGGATATTAAATATGAGTGATAATGCCCTGGGTGTGTGCAGGTGCTTTCAAGTAATGGGTGAGGGCTATCAAGAGCCAAACTCCCAATGCAGCCAAGGAAATTATCAGCACACTGACTGCAGGAACTGGTGGGAGATCACAGTGACCAGCCCCTGGGCTCCTATGTCCCCTCATCCATGCCAGGTGCCCAGGTCTGAATCTGTGTGATGGAGCTAATGACTTCCCATACCTCCCCGCACCAGTGGCTGCTGTTATCCATGGCCCTCACCCCCAGCATCATGAGCAGTGGGATGTGGCTCCCCATAATCCCTCAGCCCTGATTTTTCCTCCCTGGGTGTGGAACAGCAGCCAGCAGAGGAAAGGATGGCTGCAGCTGGCATGGCAGAGAGGAGGCTAGCATGAGGGAGCACTGGTGAGACACAAAGAAGCAGAAACCATGAAATAGGAAGATTTAAAAAAAAAAAAAAAAAAAAAAAAAAAAAAAAAAAAGGTGTTCTGTCCTGTTTCCTTTGGAAAATACCAGGTGAGTTGCCTGGCTGTAGGACTGCTTAGTAGGGTTGCCAGGAGTCAAGAATTGCCTAGAACAAAATCCTATCATGGGTGCACACACTGAATCTTGCAGAAGAGAACTGACCTCCAGAAGCTGGGTCAGGCGTCTCCTGCCACACCCACAGATGAGCCCACCATGCCTCTGTCTGGCCACAGCAGAGTGGAAATGGGTCTAATGAAGCACTCCCATCATATGCACTGAAGTGACTGCTGCAAAATTGCTGGTGACAGACAAAGCTTTACTCATTAGAAGTCAAAGGACCTGAGAAAAGCTCCCCTGCAGTGTGTTGGACTATGCTGGGCCTGTCTGTGCACACGAGTCTGCAGCATTCCTGCAGGCACAGCAGTGCTTTGCAGAGCAGCAGCAGATCACTCAATTTTTTAATTTGATAGCAGCCTGTGACCTATCCTAAGACTGACAACCACATGCTTACCCTGACAGGCAGAATTAACAGCAAAATGTGGCCATGCAAACACATTCAGGGCAACAGCAAATGCATTTCTGAACTACAATGTCACCATTACCTTTTTTCCTCTGCAAAAACCAGTCATTCCCAGGTAATGAACTTATTCTGCACCATTAATAAGTGGACCTTTTAGAAACATCAGCTATGTCCTGCACAGAAATTACCAATTTCAGATGTATGTTTTCCAAGCCATCTTGTAGATTTACAAATTGGTAAATGCTGATTTCTAGATAGCACCCAGCAGAATGACAGTTAATTGAATAAAACTGAGATTTGCAGGAGCTGAGATAAGGATCTGCACAATGTGCATGATTTGCACAATGGATCAACCAAGGGGGGGACATCTCTGCAAAGCAGGAAGGGAGAACACTCTCAGCAGGGAACACTGCTCAGGCACTGAGGGGCAGAGGCTTTCTGTGGCAAGGCTTTGCCACTGCAGCTGGTGCCAAAGAAGAGCCACAGAGGCAAGCTTCAGCTACACAGAAGCTGAAAGCACACAGCCATCAATTAAAGGAGACCAACAGCTAAAAAGAAGAAGAAAAAAAACTGTGCTAAAGGACACAGAGTGACACATTACACTTTATGTGGCCTGTTTTAAGCAGGACAGAGCCAGTGGAGGGTCCACTTGAAGACATGGGCTTGTGTACATCTGGTGCTAATCTACTGCTCTTTTTCAGTTTGATAACTTGGGGCATTTATACAGCACAGGACTTCTGGAGCTGACAACACTCAGCCAGACCCAGCAGTGAAACAGGGATGTATTTTGCGTGGGTTTAAGCAGTTTCCTTTTCCTGCCCAATATTCTTATCTGAACAGATTATGCTGCTTTGGCATCTTAAACACAGCTCACTCCATCTTGAAAACTTTGTTTGAGAGCACCTCTTCAGTGAAGCTGTAATGATCCCTTGGCAGCTTCTTTTCTGATAAAAGATGTAAATGACTCTCAGCTTCCTTCCTGTACGGAGAACGATGGAACAGGAACTACTAGACTGGTTCAACAGAGTTAATCCAGAGATAATTTGTGTTTTCCTTACACAGAAGCAGCTGCTGTCATATCCTATAGAGTTAAGATTCTCTTCAGTTTTAGTATCTGATTTTGGTCCCCTCTTAGATTGCACTTCTAGAGAAATATTTCATGTAGGCAATTCAAAATCTTTACCTTCTGTGACAGAATAGCTCTAGGGAGAAAGAAAAGTGGTTTGCAGAAAGGCTAGCAAAAAAATAAACAACACTCCTTATAGAAATGACAAGCACTGATTTCTTTCAAAACCAGAAACTCTTTCCTTCTAAGCAGAGATATAAAAGGCTGCATTATGGGCTGCATACAAAGAGGTGCAAAAAGACGGATATGCATTATTATTCTTTTGCACAATTATGAACGATGTCTCGTGTTCTCTGGTATCATCTAGTTTTGTAGATGCACATCCTCCTCACTCCCTCCCGGCTTTGTAGCACTTGTCAGGCCAAAGAGAAAAGACAAGACTCTTGCTGAAAATCCCAAAGTCAATTGGACACAAAGCAAAAGCTTCAGCAAGAATTGAATGTGCTGCCCAAATTTTTCTTGGTATTTTTCACAGGGAGCACATGGATTGATTTTACTGATTTTGTCATCTTCCCTGTTTTAGAATACATTGTTTAAAAGTATCAGGAAATTATTTTTCAGCTCAAAGGAAGGGCAGTCTTCCCCATAATCAAGCTATAAGGAAACAACCATGGCATAGGAGTTGCTATGGTTGTTCCATAGTTTACACTCAAACCCTGAACCTTGCAAACATTGTGATGTACCAGACATCAGACAGAAGCCACTTTGCACTTGCCTTTGCTTCATACTCTGTGATAATGGACAAACTGTTAATTCACAATTCAATGCCATCTGTGAATAGAGGTGAGGACAGGGATTCATAAGAGCATTGCATTGTCACTCCTTACCTCGTAGTAGCTCTGGACAGCATTTATAAATGCTTCATCTGCCACAATCTGGGTTTCTCCATTGAGAAAGGCCTGGAAACGATCTTTGATTGTCTGGAGCTGCTGCTTACTTATCTGTAAAACATGCCAAAAGAAAAAGATTCGTCAAAAGGCTTACGTATGAGGGAAAAAAACCCAGTAATTGATCAGCAATATTGTATTGGTGTGCTTATGACATGCATTTCTGCTCTCTTTTGGGGACAGCAGCAATAGCTGAGGAACCAGCCACACACGGGTACACACAGACATGCACTCTGCAGTCTGGCAAATTCATTCAGGCATCACAAGCACCTGAAGTCACCCTGAACATCATTTCTAAACAACTCTGCCACCAAAAAATGCACACAAGACTTTTACTACTTCAGGCATACTCAATTCAAAAGCAAGCTGCTGTGTGAGTGTTTGGAAGAATCTGTTTTGGTCCAACCCCTTCTCCAGTCAGCTTCTCCCCTCCAGAAGCTGAGGTTTCATACCAAATGGAAAACCTTGCATGCTAGCTGCTGTTTTTTGTGGGGTTTTTTTGGTTTTGTCCTTGCTCATTTCTTTTGGCTCTTCACATACAAAACATCAGTCAAAACCAGTGGTGAAAGAATTTAATGTTGAAATCCTATGACAGCAAACCTGTTCTCCTTATCCTAGCAAGGACATTCCCTGCTGTCTCTTTGCTGCTCAAAACACTTTCTGTCCAGCATACAGCTGGTATAACTTACAAGACAGTTCTAATTCTGTCACAATGACATCAATAGAAAGTTTACAAGGGTTTGTTCCAGCCTGGTAAGATAACATGCCATTATTTTTCCAATTTATCTGTCAGTATAAAACCAAACATAGCTAAAACCCACCTCTTCAGCTTACAATGCAGACAAAGTCACAGCAGGCACACAAGTCATGTATCAGCAATGCCAGCCTAATATCTTAAGATGTAGACAACACTCATGCTGAAAAACTGCAGGGATTGAAATGTAGCTGGGGCTGGTTTACCATGGGGTTTCTTCACACTGGAGGGTAAGAATTAATTTTGACGGAAGGAAGCAAACAATATGTATATATTGCAACTTAAAGGGAAAGGAGAGCAATAAGAATTAGGACAGGTATTTATAAGTGACCAAAAAGACTAGGGAAGAGTCTTTTTTCCCTCATTTGTATGCCAATGGAAGAAACCAGCCCATTAGGATGGAAGAGAAATGATAAAATTAATGGCTCTAAGTGTCTAAATGGCTTTGAACAAAGTATAAAAAACTGCAGAGATTCAAACAACTAGAGCATAATGACTCCTGGTAAATACCACTAGCAATAAAAAGCAGGAGAGGGACCATTTGGAATGTGCAGTGATAAATATCACTGGAGCTACAATCACGATGTGCTATGTGGGGTGTTTAGGGACTGCGGTAGCGAACATCATGAACATCAGTAATTAATTCCTCAACACCACGCTGAGGGGGGTTAGTGAGCAATAGCAATTTGATGTGATAATCTGGGATTATCCTACTGCTAATGGAGAGGTGTTCATCAAAGTGACAAAGTGACACTCACTATTGCTCTGCTTTAGAAAATGCGGAACAGCCTCCACCACCTTGTGGGTGCTGCAAAGGTGGTTCATTCCCACCCCCAAAACACCAGCCCAGACTTCACAGGGTCTGACACATGCAACAAAGCTCAACATCACAGGGCTGGAGTAAGGACCACCCCTTAACCTGACCCACCTCAGCCTTGGGCCATGAGCCCAGAGGAAAAGCACTGCCAAAAGCTTGTAGCATTTAGGATAGCAGACTCTTAGGACCAAAAATTAGATCCTATCTGCCATGCCAGGCACCTTTGGGGTGTTTGCCAACAGCACCCTAGACATTAGGAGCCTTTGGGCAACATGCACAACATCAGATGTAAAACAGGCTCCAAACCTATCTGAGCTGATGGAATTAAAAACTGGCTCAATGATGAGAGCAGCCAGAGACAATGCAGTGATCAAGTGGGAGACACCTGTGGGAAGGTGCTAGGCCTGTTTTTATTAATCATTTAATTATCTCAAAGAAGCAAGAGACAAAATGTTAATTAAATGTATTGACAATTTTGTATTAGCAAGCATTGTAAATGTCAGAAAGAAATGACAGAGCAACAGATGCTATAAAATACCAAGGAAAGAAATAGAAAAATTACAGGTAACCTTGAAATCAGGGTGCTGAGGCACAAGGAAAGACATACTGAGACCACAGATACTCTCAGCCAAGAGGCTTTTCATTTGAGATTTTAACAACATGCATGGCATATCTATGACATTTTTGTGTCCAGGTTGTTTCTTAGGACAACCTCCAAAAGTCCTTGCTTGTTAAATTCCTATAATGCCACCTAGCAGCAGTATTTTATCCTCCTTCCTCAGCACTGAATGGGCTACCTTCAGAAGAAATGATGCTCCTTGAAATTCCTAGAAATTCCCAATACGCAGCTCACACGCAAGCTCCTGGGGGCTGTGGAAATGAATCATCAGATTTGTCTCTACTAGAGTGTCAGTTGTCTCCTCCTCGGCCAAGCTGTACTCCAGCATTTTCCCCATCCAGGGAAAAGGAGATCCTCTCTGATCACACCAGGCTGCAGCACAGCCCAGCCCTCAGCTAACAGGACCCTCAGTCTGACACCCCCACCAGACCATGAGACAGACCAGGTATTGATCCATGTCTGTGCCAGTGTTAGGGATGTTATTAAGGAAGAAGTTGATCTGAGACACAACTTAACTGTTTTCATATTAAATGTAGTTTCTGCAGCACAGCAACAAACACCTGGTGCACAAAGCCAGCACCACAAGGGATCAGAGACCAGACCTGCAGGTCAACAAAAGGTGCCAAACACACCCCACCTCCTATTTTATGCCTCTTTCCTTCCCCACCAGGACCCACAGGCATTGCTGCCAAATCCCAGAAGCACTTCTGGGGCAGCTGGGAGGCTGCACCTCCCAGCAAAGGCTGGAGCAAGGCAGGGGGGCAGTCTCAGCACCAGCATCACACTCCAGAGCCTTGAAGCAGTGCCAAGTGATGCCACTAACTCAGCCACAGGCTTAAAAGAGCACGTGCCCTGAACACTCAACTGGAAGCTTAAGCGCTTTAAAGGCAGGGGTGTTATTTTATCTCCTGTAATTAGAGGCACCAGTGATAAGCCAGAAATCCACATAAAGCAAGCCAACAGCTTCTGCAGATCCAGTAAGGCCACTAAGGGGCCAACACAAACCACTTCTCAGTTACCTTCTATAGGGTGCTCACAAATAGCAGAAAACAGCAGAATTACTTCCACTTGGAAGGACATCAGTAAAACATCACAGGCCTCACACCAGCTGTGGCAGGAGGTGAAGACCTGTTATGCTGCAAGCCCAGCAGGTGTGTGGATGTTGGGGTCACAGCCTCACTGCCTCCCATGCAAACACAAATCCAAGAGCCATCACACAGGAGAACTGGGAGCTAGCAGGAAAACTGGTGGATTGAAGAGATTTATTCTGTTTACCTTCCCTCACTTTTCCAAACCTCTCTAACGTTCCTTACAATTGCTTCCCACATGTGAGCCACTAAAAAAAGAACAGCCATTTCTGCCTTCCAGAGGAATCACAGAACACAGCACCCTGGACCAAAGAGAACTCTACGAAGTCAATACTGTGGTGTGCTTGTGCAGCAGAGTGTTTCCTAGACCTTTATCTGTCTAAAGCATGGGAGTATTTAAATTGTCAGATATACACAGGCATATTAAAAACTGTAATCAACTGAGGCAGTGAACTCCTGGCATAGGTATCAGGCATAGCACCCATGGAGCTTTTGGGCTGGCATTTCTTGTGGATTGCATGGCTTTTATAAGAAGCTTGGCAGATGTCTTTCTCATAACAGACTACACCATGGGGAAGAGCTCACCAGTGACTAAACACAGGCCCCAGATGATTCCTACTTTCTTGGTCTAACTTTGTTAAGAAAAAAAAACATATCCAGCACAATCTAGTGACCTCACAACGAGACTAAAGACCCACTGGCCACAACAAATCACAGAGACAACCAAATGAATTTGCTTGATGCAGATCCCAGGAAAGAGCACAGCAGCATCTTTGAGACAAATATTCACCAGCAGCTTTCTTTCTCTATGTTATTTTTGCACATACTCAGTCTGACCCAGAGCCAAATGCAAACCTGAATGCAGGGAGCCAGGGCACCTTCTCCAAATTGTTCCAGCCAGTGAACAGCTGGCACCATCTCTGTGCATTGTCTTCAGCCTCCTTCACCTACACACAAGCACTGCAAAGAGGAGCTGTTTGCCACAGAAAACTTCCCCGAAAAAAGTTATACACAGCACTGTGCCTCACTAAGCCATACTCTCTCCAGAATGCTTTGCTGAGTCTGAGCATGCAGGAATAGGTACAGCACCAAAATGGGCCAGAGAGGCTGTAAGCATCTTCAGCCTTGCAAATTTCCACAGCCTGACTCCATGAAAATTATCTGGTTTGGGAGGGAGCCCTGCTTTGAACAGGGAAATTGGGCCAGAGACCTCTAGAACTCCCCTACTGCTCCAGCAGTACAGTACCATAACCAACAGAAGATTTGGAAGGAAGGGCCATCCTAGATTGTAGATTGCAGAATCTGTCAGTAAGTAGCAAGCTGCAGCATAACACAGCCACACCTGTACAGATACTCAAATCTGCTAATAAAGCCCTGTCCATCAATGTGATGGCTGCTGAAATCAATCAGATTTGGGCTCTGTAGAAAGACACCCTGTGGTTGAGAAGTGACCCCCTTCACTGCCTCACTTCAACACCTCTGATCAAGGACTGAATATTTCAGTGCACTGAGGCCTCACAGGGCCCTTTGCACACTGCACATCCCACTGGAAGGGTCTTTCCTGCAGGCAGGACAGGAGGATGCACTGCAGCACTGCACACTGGTCCCTAATGGCTCAGCCCATCAGCATCACCCCTGTCACCAAAAGGAATTGTTTCAGCTGAGGACTGCAGGTAATTCCCAGGGGAAGCACCTCTGCCTTTTGTGCAGAAAGCAGCAGTCAACCACGAGCAGCACTGAGCTCTTCCTTCTTAGGGCACCTGCTGCTCAGGGACCACTGCAGGAGGAAAGGAGGAATATTTAACTGCTCACTGTGCTGCTGCTCTGGGCTTGGTTTTGTAACATCTAATAAATATTTCATTACTCCTCAGCACCAGGTGATTTAGGAAAACTCTAAACCAACCACATGAGTATCTCTCATCATTGCTGCTTTCACAGCCAGAAAACCAGTCACAACATGAACAATGTAGGAGGGAAGATATGGGGAGGGGGTCAGAGCAGTCAAGCACTGGTCTTGGGGGAGAGGCCAGAGGCCCCAGCAATGGGCATGAGACTAGAAAAAACCAAAACCAATCAGGTTATTTTGCACTGGGAAAATGTATCAGGTTGTCCCTCTGCTGATGCTGATTTCCTTGTTACAAGAGAGGGCCACAGGTGGGGTGACTCACAGATCCAGCATTTGGGGTTTTAATTGTAAACTCTCCTGAGCAGATGTTGCTGCTCTGCAAACAGCTGAACACTGCTGGCTTTTCACTGCTCAATACACAACCAGTATTAACTGCCAGTCTCAGGAAACTGTTCCCAGCCACCTAACAGTGCCTTTTCTGGTTGTTTCAGAGAAATTTAATACTTGTTACCAGAAAGCATTGTGCACACACCCACTGTTTTGCTGCTGCCTGCACAATTCCCTCTTTATGGATGCCTGATTTGTTGCCTCTCCCTTGCTCCATGCTTTACAGGCCCTGATGAATCCACACTGGCCACCCACTCTCCAGCCACACTCATCCTTTGTGAATAGCAAACCAGAAAAAGACATGGTCCTGGCAAGCCACTCATGTCACCTACTCCTCTCCCTCAGAAGAGGTGTCCAGCTGATTTGTTGCAGAGAAAATGACTGCACCATGACCATGCCTGGGTTTACACAAGTGGGCAGTGAGGAGCACACACAACCTTTTCTGCCTGCAGTAGCTCATGCCCTGTCTGCTCAGCTCACCTGTGATGTTGGAGAAGGGTCAGGGCAATGGGGATCCTCTAGGAGAAACACTCCTACATACCCACCTGCCCTCTGCTCAGAGTTCAGGCTGGGTTTGAGCACAAACAATGCAAACAGCTCCTGGTCCTTACACACCAGCACAGCACCCACTTGGAGATCAAAGACTGAACCAGCCTCCCTCTCAAGCAGCCCAAGAACACAAGAACAGTATTTTCTGACCTAAGGGTAAATATCTGCTTCAGCAATGTGACCAAAAGGGAGAGAAAACCCACCAGAGCAGCCTGTAAAGGAAGAAAGCCCCTTCCTGTGCCCAGCCACAGTGCCACCACCCAGCCATACCTCCCCACAGCATCAGCTCCTATCCCTGCCAGGACCTCTCACTACCTCTGGTATTATGAGCAAACTCCAGCAGCTATGCAGCACAAGTAGAGAGTGTTAAATGATTCTGAGACTTGCTGGAACATTTCTCCTGTAAAGGGGCTCAAGTATTGCTGTTTAAGTATGGGAAGGCAAAACATCAATCCCTTTGGCTAAGCCAGCTGCAGACACAGAGGCTCTAGATCAAGCAGTGCAGATCTCTTTCCACTGTCCCATACTATATCCAGTAGCAGATTTATTGGAGAGACAAAGCACAAGCTCTGAGTTTCTCTCTGAAATACATGGATGTCCTTTTTTATCCTCTCAAACCCTGAGTATATTTATTTTCTATGATTCACTCTGCCAGCTCGGCACATTTTTTTTTAACATACATGAAAGACCTAAAATGTTATTATGACTGCTCCTACTTTCTGAAACTCTGTGGTGCACAATGCTAAAAAAGGAAAGAAAACCCAGGATTTGGGACTGGGCCTTGCCATAATGATTTTACCCTCGTGCTTTCCAAGCTACACCTTCCTTTTTCAATCTGCCACCACAGAGCAAGCCTAGATGCAGGTACATCAAAAGATACCTTGCCACATTCTGCTTCAGTTTCTATCTTTGTCTGTTCCAGGGGTATCCATTCAACACTCACATACCACCCTTGCATCTGTCCCCTGCAAAGGATCCCCTTTTCCATTAACATCACAGAATCATAAAATTGTTTGGGTTAGAAGGAACCTCAAAAACCATTCAATTCCACCCCCTCTGTCATGGGCAGGCACATCTCCCACTAGACCAGGTGGCTCAGCTGTGGTTCCAATCAGGAAATTCTGCTTCTGCATGCAAGTTTCTTTCTCCTGTGTGTCTCCTCCTGGCTGGTCTCTCCTCTGCAGCTGATGTGCTGGCAAGTAACCCCAAGATGGAGCCACCTGACAAGAGCACAGAAAACTTGGAACTTTTTCCACCTTTGATCTTATTTTACCTAAGCAAGCCATTAGCAGAGTGAGTTTGTGACAGATCCAACAGACTAAGCTAGCCCTGCTGGGTATCTTTCTGTGTATGATCAAACAGATACAGGCCCCAATTTTTTTACTGCTAATAAAAATATGACTTTGATCTTAGAAGAATAGAGAAGCCAGCAAAAAACAGAAGGAAGAAATAGCAACGATGAAATACTAGGCTAGTGACTGAGAATGGGCTGAGGGGTGATTGCTGCTCTGAGAAACCTCCCTGGTGACTTCTGCTGTGCTGGGAACCTTGCCTGGTGAGGTCTGCTGGGTAAAACATATCATCATGATGTGGCAGCTTTCAGCAGAAAGCCCAGCATCATCCTGCCTGTGGTAAAAGTGCAGCTGCTCTGTTAATAAAACTGAAAAAACAAACCCATAAAAATACTAGCAGAAATACAGCTAGGAAATAAATCCAGGAGACAGATAGAATGGAGGCTGTCTAGAATGGGCAGAGTGACAAGCAAAGCCCCGCAACACTGGATGCCCCTTTGGGTGTCCAAAAATCCCTTTAGTCCCAGACTGGACCCTGCAGCTGGATTATCTCCTCCTCCTCCTCCTCCCTCTGGCTCAAATACCTTCCTTATTCCCTCCCAGTCCCAGTCCCTGTCTGATTAACCTCAAATCCTGAGGGCCACTAACACAACCTGCTGCTTACACAGCCTGCTCCAGCAAACCCCACTAGCAAGGGCCTGGCCAGAGGGGCATTTTGAGACATTTTTGCTCTGACTGTTGTAGGAACTCTCTGTAAATGCACCAGACATGGCTTGGCCTTGCCCTTTCACTCCACCAGTGCAGTACATGTAGTACATACAGTGCACTGCTGCTCTGAGACCTCAAAAAATGCTTAACCCAGGGAAAAGGATTGAGGGAAGATCTTCCCTCTCCTGTGGAGCATCACAGGAAGTCTTTGAAAGTAACATTTTTACTCTTTTTTTTTCTGTTGGATGGAAAACAACAGATGGTCTATGGAACCCAGTGATTGTTAATGTGACAGAGCTCCTGAGACATTACCTCCCATCCTTTCATGCCTCAAGACCTTGGTGTGCTGCAGTGGAGGAGGGAGGTGGGGAGCTGGAGAACATCACAGGTCCTTCTCCATGAGACACCCAAATCAAGACCCTTGGAAAAGTCAGAAACAGGCTGGGCTATGATCCTACTAGAATTTATATTTATCTCAGAATATTCTGAGGACAACTTCCAGAACTTCGATGTTCAGAGCCTGACTGTAAGGAAGTAAAAAAGGCAGTTTGGGATATGGATATTACACATCTATTACCCAGTGGCTGCAAAGCCCTAAGCCTCCTGCACTGTCCCCATCACAGATATACAAAGCCTCTCATTCAATCATCTACAATAGATAGCTGATACTGTATTTATTTGATAATTTTACAAAAGTGCAATATCTCTTACAAGTGCTACAAAATAGTATTTTCAAACAATTCCCAGGTGCCCAAAAGAAAGAATTGTATACAAGTGATGGTTTTACACTGCTGATCAATGTGGCCAGAGACCCTTTGACCAGGAACATTCTGCTAGCTCCTCTTGAGGGGTAACTAATGGCACAGAACCTCTTTCCACCACCTGGGCCAGTGTTATTTGGACAATTCAGCACCCTGAAGATCAGTAATCCATATTGCTGCTGACACTACCCAAGTATCTCCATTCTTGGATTAGGGGCTAGGAATGGCCCAGTATATTGTGGGTTTGGAGATCCCAGACACAACCTAGGGACAGTTAAATATCCATAAACTAACTGATCCACAAATGGGGGTGAGGGATGACATGGGAACAAAAGGTGGTCTATGTTGGGGGCTTCTGCAATTCAGGCAGGTCCTTGCTGTCCAACAGCCCATTTGTCAGCTCCCTCTGTGCTGCATTTCCCATTTGTGAAGGAGAGTAACAGCACTTTAGTTCTCTCCAGAAGCGGCTACACACATGAAAAGACTGAGAGCCTCTCACAGACCAGGATGGTGCATATCCAAGAAGAAAAGCAAGCTAGTTTTAGAGACACTTTTAAATCACTATTTGAACTATTTCCATCTCTGCGTTCCTACTCCAGGCAGATCTTACAGATTGCAGAAGCCAATCATCCTTCCTGGTTAATGTATACAGCAGCTCATGCTGACTTAAAAATATTAAACAATCAGAGCTAAAGATCTCCTACTGACACTTCAGATGTCCAAACAAGAAAGACAGGCTTCTCTATTCTTTTTTTAAAGCAAAGAAAAAGCACATCTACCATCACTGGTGTTATTTTTGCATCATTTTCATCATTAAACTCTGCCTCTCCTCCATGTCACAAGCTATTTTAAAAACAGTTCTTACTGAGCAGAAGTGGCAGACAAATGAATGGAGACTCAAGGACTCCTGGTGTGTCCCAGCCTCTGTGAAAATGCTGGTTTCAGCCTGGCAGAGTTAGCAGGGGAGGGAATGTTTCTGATGGGAATGAACAAGATGGCAAGAAATGAAGAGGAGCTCCCAGGCAGACAAGGCTGAAATGGTGAGCCCTGCTGTGGGCACCCCATATGCCCACGCTGCCCCTGCCAAGAGCTGGGGAAACGACCAGCCCCCAAACCAGAGGGCTGCTGTCTGAATCAACATGAAATTGGGCTGCTGGAGCAGAAGAGGAAGCAGATGCAGGTCTGAGCAATATTTCTTTTCCAAAGAAAGCACATTTTCAAAGCAGACCACTAGGAGACATGACCTACTATACACCATGGCTCTGGCTAAGTACAACTTGTGTTTGAAATTTTCCCTTATTTTGTGCATCTGCCATGAGTTCCAAGAAACAAACAAAAAGAAAGAAAACACTCCAGATTTTAAGAAAATCTGTGTAAGAGCCAAATGCATCTCTGATCCAGTAAAAGAGAAGCTGTCTCCTTCAGACAGCACTTGAAAAAGGTTCAATCAATCAGTCAAGCCAGAAAAGAATTTGTTTCTAGATAGAAAAACAAGAGAAAAGGTGTGAAACTGTAGTGCATGTCCTCCTCCACCTCACATTTCCTGCTAAAGTGAGTAATATCAGATTTTACAAGGGCATGTTGTTTGGAGATGGAGGAGAAAGTTTAGTAAAAGGTAGTCTGTTCTGAGGCAACAAACCGCTGCAAGAAAACAGCATTTCAACTTTCCATGCCCACCACCAGGCAGAGACATGGGAATATACCTTCACAGGATGGCTGATAGGTACCTGGAATAGCTGAGAATGTCTGTCTGCTCCTTCAAAGACATCAGGGAAAGTCATCTGCAATAACATCATTCCACTGGGGTGATTTACTATTATTTAAAGAAAGGCACTGTTAAAATTACCCAGTTAGTTTCCCACAGCCCCAGTCTTTGGACCCAGTTTCTGTCAGAAGGATGAAAACAAGGGGGGAAATCTTGCAAATTCTCTGAGGCATCATGGAGATGGGATGAAAGCCCCATGGGGACATACCCCCAAGGGTGGCTTTGTGCAAGTGCTCAGATTTCCAGGCTTGGAGCACGTTCACTTGACAGTGAAAGCTGGAGGAAGCAGTGACCTTTTCTCAGCCTTAGGCTGTAAGCATAAATGAAACCCAGATAGGGCAGGCATGGTGCACACAGCCTGTGTGAGGAGAGGACAGGGCCCACACTGGCATCTGCAAAGGGACAATTGGCAGCTTGCATGAAATTAGGCATGAAGCTTAGCCGTGGTTCTCAAGATAAGGGGAAGGCCATTTGCTGGCTGACAGGCTCTGGAGTCTGCAATGATCAGTCTTGCAACCCAGGGAGATCTCCTGGGGAACCAGTGGAAGGACAGGGGTGAGACATCAGAGCTGAGCACAGCTTGGCACCGGGACCTGCCCCACACAAACCCCACTGGTGGAATGAAAGAAGCAATTCCACAACCAACACTTGATTGAATTATCCCTGGGGGCACCTGGCCAGGGCAAGGGGGACATCCTGGGTCCCTGAGCAAGGAGCCCTCTGCCCTTGGTGCCTCTGGCCAGCATGCTGGCTGTTTTTGCCTTTCACCTCCTGCCAAGTTTAATTAGAGCTAAAGAACATCCTCCCAAAGCTGCTTGCTGTGACCCAGCACCAGCCACCCAGTCCCAGTAGTAAACTGGATGTAAAAAAAACCCCAAACCACCTAAAAAAAGCCTTCTTTTGTGCTTCTGATAGTCAGATAGCAGTTTGAAACATCCATCTTTCATAACAAACCCAAAAGAGTAATTATACATTATACTATTATACATTAACTCTCTAAAGTCTGGCAATTTTCAACACAGCAGTTGTATATGGCCCTACATTAAAATCCTCTCCAAAAACACATGCCTACACATTAAAAACTCTCTTGTTTAAGCCAGGAAAGCTGTTTAAAGGATTCCTGTGAAGTGTAGTATATTGCAGGCTGTCTCCAAAAGAAGAAAGATTCATTCTTCTGCTTTGGGCTTGAGGCAGAATAATTTTAAAGTCTTTGAGTGAGTGATGAGCTCTGTGCATTTCTGCTGGGAGGGTCAGAGCCCCCTGCTATCCTCTTCCCATCAGATGAGCTGTCTCTGCTCCTCATTTGCTGTGGGTTGCATAGAAGAATTGCAAGCTGATGTCACAAGAACAGTGACCTGCAGCAGAAGGACCTGTAATAGATGGAGTAAATATCCTCTTCAACACACCCCCAGAATATGTTGTCCAAGCTCAAAATCCAGATTTCCTATCTGTCTTACACTACCTGACAAAAACCAGGAGGAGGGAGGAGAGCAGCCTGTGCATAGGGGGAGAAGAACACAGTCCCAAAGGGCAGGAGGGAAGAATTGCCTATTGCTACATCTGGTAATGAGTTTGTCTACACATTAAGAGTTCAAGTTGAAACCCCCACAGAAAGCAGCAAAGGTACTGCAGAACTGAAGCATGTAATTTCAGAGGAGTGTTTGTAGGAGCAGAAAAACACGTGGGCATACAGAAAGAGGAAAAGACAAAATGAAATTATTCTTCATAAAAGGCAGCTGTTGCTAGCATTTGCCTACAGCAAATGCAAATCCTGGAGCTTCCCTTCTGCTTCTAGGAGCCCTGCAAGAGATCATTGAAACCATAACAGTCAAAATCACAAAAAAAGGAAAAATAAGCTCCACAAATGAGCACAATGTATTGAATCACTACTCTCATTTTCCTCCTCCCAGTAAGCGTGAGGAGTGAGTTATGTCCTGGAAACAGGTCTGTGCAGGTGGCTGATCCCAGAGCTTGGTGGCAGCTGGACCACTGTACTCCATATTACTGTGACCCCATCAAACAGATCCCACACTATGCTGTACATGCACAGACAATCCCCGCAACTCCAGCTCACCTCAGCCTACAGCATGCATAGCTTTTTTTTTTTTTTTTTTTTTTTTTTTTTTTTTAACTGAAACATTTCTATTAGAAGCCTCAGCCTACGCTGAAGAATTAGAGATAACTGGTACCTGCAGAAATTGGAAAAACACTAATCTTAAATATTACTTAAAAGCTGCAGAACTGAGGATGTGGGAATCCAGTCGCTTACCTGAAAATGCCCTAAAATATCTGAATGAAAGGAGCTTGGAGTTTCACTCCTGCTGCTGATTGCTGGGCCAGCACCAGCACAGCCAGGGAATGCTTCTTCCTTGGCATGACATACACTGCAGAGAGGGCCCACACAGCCTGCTCCACAACAGGCAGCCCTGATTGACAGTTGCCTGAGAGACAAATGCTTTCCCAGCCCTCTGGAATATCAGCAGTGAGCTTCTCTGGCAGCTGGATGAGGAAGATGGGCAGGGAGCCCACAGGGTGTGCAGGTGATGCCAGGTACCAGCTGTGCTGACTCATGCTGCTCCTTTGGCCTCAAAACCTCATGAAGAAGAGGGGACCAGGCTGAACTGTGACCAAACAGCTTTTTGTCCAGAAAGCTGGGCCAGGCTGGGGTGTGTACCAAGGGGTAATGCCAGAAAGCAGCACAAACAAGCCCCTTGGTTCCACACTGGCAGGGGCTTTCACCAGCAATGCCAACATTACTTTGCCATCCAGCCCCTCCTTGTCTGCAGTTTCCAAACTTCAGAGTTTTACACACAATGGTTTCTTGAGTGGGCAAGTATCCTGCCCACATTGACAAGAGAAAGCCAAACTGGTGGGAAGCTTTGTTCTACCTCCAACTCATTTCCAGCCAGGTTTCAGCACTTGGCTTGACCCACGCAGCAGAGAAAGTTGCCAGGTTCCAGCTGAAACCCTGGCTGTGGGCTCAGAAAGTCAGACATTATGCATGCTGTAAAAAACAAAATTAGCAATAAAATCTTCCACCCCCACCCCCCAGGAAATATTGTAAAAAAAAAAAAAAAAAAAGCCAGGGAAATGGGCAACAGAAATCACTTGAGAACTTCAGCATCTCTGCCCATCAGCTCCAGTCCTGGAGAAGATATTTCTGCCTTCACTGACTAAAAGCCCAAGTGCTTATCAGGAGCAAAGTTTCCCAAATTTGAATGCAGAACTGTTGGCCTCAAGTCACTGCTTCTGGTTGATGTCTGTCTTTGCAATCTCACTTTTCTCTCTGATGCTATCTCCCAGGATACACTAAAGCTCCCCTTAAATTTAGGTGACAAATATAACTTTTTATTTCCTTTAATCCTTTGAACCGTGACTACTTCCTTACAAACCATGTACTATTTTTGAGCTTTGTGATTAATTCCTTAGACATTTTTTACAGAAATGCAAAACAAATCCCAATTCTTCCTGGTACAATGGAGAAGCAAAGAAACTGAAGATAGCATCAGGAAAAAAAAAAACAAACCAAAAACAACAAAGAAAGACAGAAGCCTTTGCCACATTGCAGACTGACAGCAAAAACATGATAGAATAAAGATGCTTATCTTGAGCAACTGAGAGCCTGCACAGCATGAGTCAGTAAGACCAAGGCACCCATCAGCCTCTTTGGGAGACCAAGGAGATTTCTGAATGGGGCTGGTAGCTGAGCCCTCTGCTAAGCTGTGCACAAATCCTCTGCCTACGGGCTGACATTTGGGTGGGTGACAGGACACAGCATTTCCTGCTCAGGGTCTGCTGCTGCTGAAGAGAGAGCAATGTACCCTGCAGTTACAGAGGGCCACAGGGAAAGCCACTGAAGCACTGTGTCAAAGGCTGGAATTCAAAAGAAGACTTTTCCTCCCTTATTCTTGGTGCCTGGGAACCAGCATTAACTCCCACCACACTCCTCAGATTTACAGGCTCTTCCCAAGAAAGAAAATAACAGAACATTAAGCTGGCACAGTAGTTATGAAGTGACAGCAAGACCCCTTGCAGTAAAATCTCTGTGTGATGCAGAAGGAATTACTCCACAATTCCACTCCTGTCAGACAGCAGAGCACAGCACAGGGGGTGCTGTGCTGCTGATGCCAGAGTGTGATTTCCATTAGTGTTAATAGGAGCTACTGACAGAAGCAGCAGCCAAGCCAAAAAGCCTCCAGTCTTGATGAGTGCCTTTGATGAGTACAGAACTGCATTAAGTCAGTCCCAGCAGCTGTATCAGGCAAATGATCATGGCTGTGAGCGCGAGAAAAGAGCCAGAGCTCAAGCTCCAAAGGGCTGGATCCCAGCAGGGATGGGGCACTGGAGCTGGAGCAGCACAAATGGCCAGTGAAGTGCCAGCCATGGCCCAAGCCAAACCCCACTCCAGTGTCCACATGGCAGTCAGTCACAGTCCTCAGCAGGAAGCTTGAAGGAACCAGGTGGCCACTGCAGCATTTTTTGCAGTTACTCCCAACAGCCACCAAGTTCCTTGGGATGGGGCACAAAAAAGCATTTCTATCCACAGTAGAAACATAAGATAGTTCATAAGAAAGTATAGGTTTGGAAAAATAAGGACTTGGGATCATAAGATGATGTAACAAAAAACAAAAGGTAGGTCACAAGAAAACTGCATGTATGAAAGAACAGGGGCTTGCAATTTAAAGATGTTGTTTTGGTCCCTATAAGGGTCCAGCAGTTCAGACCAAGAGAAAAGTCCATCATTGCAACCACCACTTCAAGTCATTGAAGATTTTTTGGATAAGCAAAGGCCTAGAAAGGCCATCCCCAAGATACAAAAATAGATTTTTCTTAATTGGAGAAAAAGCCAGATACAAATCACAGTCCCCTGAGAATGGATAAACCAGATGCCAAGGTTATTTTCTTCAAAGCAGTTTAATAAACAGGTGCTGAGCCTGTGGTGGCCATTTCCCCAGTGTGCCACACGAGGCAAATCGCTGGCACAGCCTTGGCCCTTATGGTCTGCAGCAAAACCATCAGGTCTCACAGCAGATTCCCCTGCCAGTTTTAAGTGCCTACCCACCACCTCCACCACTCATTTCTCATCAGCTCTCCATAGACAACAACAGATCACTTCATCCTGTTACATATGTCACAGAAATTAAGACTCGAGGAAAAATAGGCATAACAACATTACATCATTTCAGCAACCAGCTTAGCTGACTACATCAAAATTTTGCAAGAGCAACAGACCTTTAATTAAACTAACTAGCTCTGGGCCAGAGAAAGACTTCTTTCCTCCTGATTCATTTGATAGGAGGTGATGGCGCCACAATCACTGTCACAATTCAAAGCACTTCTGAGTACTTGCCCACAGCTCATTCAAATCCTTTTGGCTGCCAATTCCTTTCCAGAAGCCTGTGCTACCCAGGCACCTGCCTTGTCCCAGTCACACCCAGGTCAGCTCCAGGGCCCGTTTTTGTGCTGATAACCTGAGTCTCGTGGCCTCCCTGTACCATTTGGCACAAAATTAACATAACAGAAAACTCTACCAGGCTTAGCCCCAAGGTACTCATAACTCAAATAATTTCACATGGTAAGCTATGAGAGCCAGGAGCAGTCCCCTTCACAGGGCTGTGCCAAGGACACAAGTCTGCGTCCCTTGGGCATGGACTGATGCAGAGCTCTGGAAGGGGAGCCCAAGCTTGTGCCAAGAGATCTGGACAACTTGGGCACAGAGAAGAGAGACAGTAACCCCTCCCACCATACCTGCACTTGCCCCCTCAGGTTTGCCAAATGCTTTAGCAAAAGCCAAATTCTTCACTGCAGGGAAGAGACACAGCTCTGTACAACCCAGAATGATGCTCCGTCATGTGGCACTGCTCCAGCCCACACAAGGCTTCATCTTCTACTACACACTCAAGTGAACTGTATTTTTTGATGCTTTTTTCTTTTCTTCTGGAAAGAAGCTAATTTGAGTGGAAAAGGATCTCTATGACTCTCACATATACGACTCCTGTATTTCAGACTTTAATTTGTGTTATGCAACTACCTCACACACACTGTACTTCAAATTATATAGCATGCAACCTAATCAAACACCACTAACAGCACCAGGTAGTTAAATCATGCTGTGATAAAGAAGGAAAACGATTTTGTGTAAGCACAGCAAATTCTCCCTTGCACCTTGGTCAAAGTGGCACCTACTACCAATTAGCAGGTTGGTAAAATGCATCTGTTTATTAGGGTAATGGCTTAACTTAACAGGTAAAGTGCATGGCTGGGGGTGCACTAAGCACTCACAGTGCAGGGAAAGGGCACCTTGGTGGCACTGACCACCCAGGGAGCCCCTGAGAAGGGGAGCAGGAGCAAGGCAACAAATGTGAGCCCAGGGCAGGGCTGTAAGAAACAAAGAGCTCCCTCTGGAAGGCTTTGATTACAAGAGTCCTCAAAGTATGGAAAACTCTACTGAAAAAAACACCAAAACAAACCTCATTCCCACTCACATCCATGACAAGAAACTAAAAGTGTGTGTTACAGCAAGGAAGCCAGGCTGGATATTGGGGAAAAAGCCCTGTCCCAGTAAGGGTGCAGATGCACAGGGGGAGCTGACCCAGGAATTCACGTCCCCACATCCCCAGTGGGACCAGCTAGACAAGTGCCACCAGGATGCCCAATCCAGCTTTAAGAGAGGAAGATGTTCAGATAGCCTGAGGTCCTTCCAGCCCTATTTTTACAGGATTTCTCCCCTTCACTCCAGCTGCCCTGCCATACCTCGCAAGAGGCATCCTGCAGCCAATGCTGCTCTGCAGCAGCCCCCGCAAGAGGCACAGGCTATATTTATTCTGGTACATTGCAGTGGGAAGCTTTAATCTGTGTAATCGCCTCAGAGAAGATTTCATTCAGTGAGGGGAAAGCAATTACTGTTTCATTTGCAACCAGTTGCCTTCCCAGGGTCTTAATCTATCAGAGCTGGAGGGTCCTGTCAGCCCCTGCACCTGCCTGGACAGTTTTTGTGAGATAGGTTTATGCCTCTGATAAAAAGCACCTGCCGATACTCAAGGTTTTCAGCCCCTGTTTGAAGAAATTTTTCTCCTCCCAGATGCTATTGCTTTTATCTGACAGCATATACCCTGCATGAAGAAAACAACTGGATATAATCCTAGATTAAAGGGATTGCAACGCAGAATTAAATACAAGCCATACCCTTCATAGGGTTTGCTGTCGTCATTCACCAGGCACAGAGCTCGGCCGTTTGGGAGGTGCTCAGATGGTGGTGGCATTTCAGATAGTCTCTGCAGCTCCTGACTTCTCTAGACAGGCATTTACATCTCCCCACAGCAGTGGGAGGAAAAACAAAAAAACCCACCTACAATAAAGAAAACCAAAACTAACCCAGCAACAAAACAAACAATTCTTAGTGTTTCCATATGACACTACATTAAAATCCCTTTAAGATTTCACTTCAAAAACTAGCACCTAAAACCCAAATTCTCAGCAGGACTCTGAACATGTTGGAGCTGCTGCACCTCAGTGCTAGGAAGGTTTGTGGTCCCACGACAACCACTCCAGGAACAAGAGAAAGGTAACTGAGGCTCAAATCAGACAAGAAAAAAGTCCCAAGGAAAGGACATTCACTGTCTACTGCAGCAAAGACCCCAACAACAGAGCAAAAGCCCACCAGGAAATCTTTATGACTTTATCTTACGTCAGGAAAGACACCATATACTTACATGCACAGCTGCATGCTTGGGAAAAAAAAAAAAAAAAAAAAGGCATTTTAATCTTCTGTTTTTTCCAGCCTGGCAGCCAAAGCAGTTTGACACAATAAAGAGACTTGAGAGTTGTGAAAACTACATATTAAAAGGAGAAAATTTCTAACTGTCTTTTTCTTGTAAATTGTGGCAGCCAAAAAATCCAACCCTAAAATAAAGATGTGCCTGAAGGTAGCAATTTTATAATCAGCAACATAATGATTTATATCACTGCTGTCATCTTTGTTGGGGAAAAGGAAGCCAGGTATTGTGATCATTAGCTTTTTGATACAGATGATATTTTTAAATGAGGAAAAACACATGCATTTTAATGAGGAACTGAAGGAAATTGCCCCAAAATACTAACAGAAGAATCTGCAGCTCACTCCAATATTTGCAAACACAGGAGATGAATACTAAGGTGACAAACACCATCAGTGACATCCCGAGCTGCTGCATATCCCTGGGTGTGTGTGTGGGAGCTCACTCACCCTGGAACATGGGATCTCCCACACCCTCCCAAAATATACATCCTCATGCCACAGGCCCCAGTCAGGCGTAGCCTGGAAACTGGCTCCACTCCCACTGAAGCCTATGGGTTTCCAGTTGCTGGTCCCACAGCAAGGTGCCATCACTCCCACCCAGAATCCAGCTGCACACGGTGCTGGGGCTCCCCACTGATGGCAGGCACAAAGCAGCAAGGTTGGGTACCACTGAGAGACAGCAGCACCAGGCTCTTCTCTTGAAACAATAACTAAGAGCCAAGATGTTACTGTTTCTTTTCCCTAGAAAAGTTCCAGAAGCAAAGCCTGGCCTACCTGGTACTCAGTCTCTAACCTCTTGCCTATACCTTGGCAGACACACACATGAAGTCACAGGTGTACAAGAGAGGAGGCTGCTGTTGTCCAAGGATTAAAAATCAATTGAACTTGACCTTTAATGCAACAACGTGTCTTCTCATGCTTCCATTCCCAAGCGTAATCATAATCACATTTGGTGCTGAGAACCAGGAAACTGTTTTTAGAGACCAGTTAACATGCAGGCTTCCACAAGCCTGGGTGATGTGACAGCAAGGGCAGGTTTGAAATAGGGATGCATTTAAACGCCACAGAACAGAATGTCCTGCAGATGACATCAGCAGCACATCAAACTTCAGTGAATGTTTGCGGAGAAGAACAGCAGAGAAAGCACTGAGAGTGCTCAGCTGAGACAGAAAATCCTTGTACAGGAAGTCCAAGGCAAACAACAAATCTCTGGTCACAAGCACCCTCAGAGCTCAATACAGATGAAGACAGAAATAAGCCTAAGAGGCTAATTTTTGCCTCCTGTCCCTCCATATTTTAATAGAGTGCAGGAAAGATTCAGCCTGTATTGGAGTAAGTTTTGTTTATAAATCCCACACAATATGCAAAAGAACTCTCCTTCAGAGAAAAAGCTGTGTCACCTCCCAGTTCACAGCTTGCACTGACAGCCATGTAATCTCAGCCTGCATACAGCAGTTTCAGACCTTCAACAAGGATTCCTCAGCCTGACAAGAATGCAGTGAGCATGTCCAGCAGTCCAGCACTGTGCCATGCCTGTGGGAGTAACCAGCAGTCATTCTGCACTATTCAGCTCATGGATCAGCACTCCTGCCTCTCAGTCTGAGTATTTCTGGCCCTGTGGGTCTGCAATACCTCCATGCTGCTTGCCCTCCTGTGTTTGCCACTGAAAAGCGCTGATAGCACCAGAAGTTGCACTGTTTTCTGAAAGCGACTCTAATTAAGTATAAAAGCAAGTCTAATTAAGTATGGTCTGCTCTGTGAATCCCCTGGGAAGACAGAGGAATACCATCAACCCTTGCATCCAGCCATCCTCCTTTTGCTTGCTGTAACCAGCTGACAGCAGATGAGGCCCTGATCGGAGCTCCTGTGCACCTGCAGCTGTGCTGAGCACACAGAGGCACGTGCCAAGCAGAAGGTACCATGTAGTGAAGGGCTAAAACACTTCTCCATCCTCCACACCCCACTAGGAACAGGACTCTACCATCCATCCTTCTGTCAACAAATCCTCCTCATCTCTGTTAAAATCACACCAGCACCCTCAGGCACACCCATATCCCATTTTTGAGGCTTCTGTGTGAAGTTGTAGGTACAGAAAGCAGTCAGGATCAGGTCTAGAGCATCCCAGTGGCAGGACCTTTTCCACAGCCAGGCAGAAAGCTCTTCCTTGCTCTCCTGTTTCATCTCTGCACAACAGACAGCACAGATCACAGGTGCTCACCTGGGAATTCATCCTGCTCTGTGCAATGCCACTAACGATTAAAAGCTAACAGCAAAACCTCCAGTGAGGCAATGAGAACCAGAGCACAGCCCTAAAGCATTAGTCACTACAAACACACCTGAAGCTCAACACACGTGGGGCACAATTAAATTTACTTTTCTTTAATTATGAATGAATGTGGGTTTATTTGCAGGGCAATATTAAAAACACATCCAAAATTACAAATCCCCCTGCAAAAAGCCATCACCTACTGGTGACTGCCCACCTTGACCACCTGGTTCAGTGCAAGTACATGGAGATACAACTGAATGCCAAGAGCTGACAATTTTCATGCCTTAAAGTGGGAAATTTCCTTATGTTCTATCCTTACACACTACTATGATGCCCACCTAAAACCCTTGCTTAAGTTACTTATCCTTTTGCACCTATTTATTAAACCAAAGGTTGAAAAGCAAGAAGAAGAAACCCCACCCAGGAAGGGAACTATGTAAGGAAGCATTGCCTGGATTCATCAGGACAATTGATAATCAGCTCTGATCTTGGGTTGCAATTGATTAGTTATAAATACACAGTACCAAACAGCAAGGAAAGAGCTTTTTTGGAAAAGCACAGGAACAGACCCCAAAAGCATAGTGCTCGTGGCTCTCCAACAGATAGCCTTAAGTGCCCACTGAAAATGAGAGAGACTTTCCTGCTCACAGTGGACAGAAGGAGAATGATATCATTAAAGCCCACATTACATCTCAAAGTCCTTGGAGGAAAGGGGAAGAGGTACTTCATATTTCTATAAAACAATTAGTATTGACAGAATGGACTATAATACAGCACTCAGACCAGAGCAGTAATTAACTATCCAGCAGCTTGCTTACTGGATGCAGATAGGAAGCACCGAGGCAGCAATTAGAGAGCAGAGAGGCAAGGCAGGCACATGGCCTTGCTCTAACGAGGTATTTACCTCCAAGCCTCTGCTCAGGTGCCTGATGAGACATCCTGTACCCCACACCGAGCACCAGAGCACCCCTGGCACAGTCACTGGCATCTCCCTGGGCACAGGGAACAAAGAGCTGGCAGCCAGCACTGGTTTGGGAGCACCTTCTCTGCACAGGTGGTGCTCAGCCTCTCTTCCCCTTGCCTTGGTTTCTCTATGCCTTAAGGAGTGTGGCTATAAGCCAAGCAGAGAGCTCTGGCCACAGACAGCATCAGTGATGGAAAAGTACCACCAACAAGGGATGGTGCCTGGGAAGTAATCTGCAAGATGCCACATACCATCAAATGCCTCTCCACTGAAGCTCAAGGTAACTGGTTTCAGCACCTTTCTAATTTGCAAATCTCTGAATAATCCTGAAAATTGAAGCCTCGGGGAGAGCTGGGGATACTTGCACACCATTTCAGCCTCATGAAGCTTAGCTTTAAACATCTTCGGAGAGAAAATATTTGCAGTCCAGTTTGAGGTCCAGACAAAAAGGACATTAACCACCCAGACCTTCAGCACTTCTCCCCCCAAAACCAAAAGGTACTATGGATCTGTTTGTAAACAGCTACTCTTGGGTAGCCCTTGCTCTACCCTATTCCCACCTACTGAGGGAAGTGTCCTTGCAAAGGCCCTCCTTGTCTCTTTGTAAGGAGGTGAAGCAGAAGCAAATAGTGTTTCTGCTTCAAGATGAGCACCTTCCTCCCACTCCTCCTCTTCCACTTCTTCCCTCTTTTGCCACAGGAGTCTTCCAGCATTGGCTGGTGATGCTCAACAGGGCAGCCCCAAACATGCAGAAAAGAGGTGCATGTAAAGCCAATGCATTTACACCAGTACACGTGCTTCTGGCAAACAGCTCACAAAGTTAGGCTGACATAAATGATGGAGTATGAGAAATAAAGCTCTTTCCTGCTGTGACATTTTAAAACAATTCAGCAGGCTTTTCACACCAGGGAAAGCCGGGGCTGTGTGTGCTGCGAGGAGTGAATGTGCTGCAGCTCTGTGCATGGCTCCAGAGGCAGAAAATTACTCTGCAGTGATGCAAGTGACTGCTTCATTTCTGATATCCCTGAAACAAGGACAGAAACTGGACCAGCAAGGGTTTCACAAGGACACCATACTCTCCGGGGTGCAGGTGCCAAGACTGTAATGATGAAGGGCAGCAAAGGACCCAAAAGACATCAGGCATCACTGGTCTAGAATGAGTACCAGAATCACTAAGTCATCCTTGCTGGCCAGACCAAAGTCCCACAGCACAGTAAATGGTCATTTAAGAAATGGATCTGAATTTGGAGCCAACACTAATTTCTGGATATTGAGACTCTGAATAAGCTAGCTAAGGAAAGTAAGGCTGCCACAGGGTCTGCTGCAAGTGGTTTAAGACATGAGACCTGCTGGAAGATGACAGTTTAGCATCCAGACCTTCCAGAAACCAAAGCTACAGAGACCTTCAGGTGAAAGGCACAATTCCCACCTAGTGATGCCAAACTTCACCTAGTATTCAAGAGCAGCAGCTATTCCCGTGCTATCTGCTCCTGAGAACAAATCAAAGAGGGCAGTAGGAAAAACCTCATGCATTCCAAGTACAGCATTAAGGTTTTGGACACAGGATTTTAAGGCAGAATCCCGACAAGCCTTTTGTCACACTTCTTACATAGCACACAGTACTCAGATCAGTTTGCTGTCACTGTGTGCATGACTTTACTCATTTTAGCAGCAGCACTCAGTCCTGGGCTTTCTGGCGTCAAGGACCAGCACCCCATGCACCAGGAGAATACCAGGGAGAGAATAATGCATTTTCTAAAGAATATCACTGAATCAAATAATCTCATCAGCTCTGGGAAATCTCAGTTTCTGAAGTCACAGCAGCTGAGGACAGACAGTGTCACAGAGCTGCTGCTCCATGAATGACAGAGCCATTTAAAAGCAGAGCACTTTTTATTTCTTCTCTTCCCAAAATGCCACTGTCAATTCCAATGTGCTAGAGTGAGAAAGCTTTGTTTTCACTGGAATGTTCCACGAGCAACCACTGGCTTCCTGCAGCATTAACAAAATAAACCAGATCTTGTCCCCAATGAAAACAGTCATTTTTTGCTACTGACGAGTCACTGCTTTGCCTCACCTCAATGTCCCAGCTGATATAGGTAATTCATATCTAAATTACCTCAAAAGTGGTGGCTGTTTTCACAGCACAATTAATGCAGCAGCAGGTAACAGCCAACACACAACTCCTGCCAACACAAATGTGCTGGTTTCATCTTGGGACTTTTTCCTCTGCTGACAGAGCTCAATATTGCTCCACTAGCATCAACAGGGGCAAAATGAATCACAGATTAAAAACTGACGGCAACAAACCAAAACACTGTGGTCCTGCTGCAATAGTTGATAAAACCTCTTTAGGTGTCAAATAAACTCTAAAGGAGAGGGTAAAGGAAGCCAGCAGGGTACAGAATAAAATTTTGCAGCTGCAATTCTGCTGCCAGAAAAGCAGTGGGGCAAGACTACATCTGTATGGCATCAATTGCAGCAGCAGCTCCAAGGCACTCAGGGCATCCTGTACTACTACAGAGAGCAAGCAGCTCTTCCCCACTCTCTCCTTGTGCAGATGATTTTAGGAAGGGAAGAAATTGAGAATCATTACTGTGCCACAGACCTGAAATACTTTCCCTGTAAGAAACTGCTCCCATCGCAAAAAGTATAATTTCAGCGTGCATGTGCATGAATGCACAAGGTAAGAACTAAAAATAGAGGTACCCTATTTCCATGCATCAAGTCAGCAGGTACAGAAACAGCATAAACAGTGATTCAGCAGTAGCCCACATGATGCAGGAGGTTGTTTCTTTGCCTCTGCCTCCCTGTTTGTAGCCCTTCCCACCTCTGCTGAGTTACCAAGGCCCAGCAACTCCCAAGAGCAATGCCCAGATCTGCAAAAAGAGCCCCAGCCCCCTGGGGCCCAGGGAGCTCTACCAGCCATGGGGAACTCACTGGCTGCTTGGCTCCCTTGGGAAGGGGGTGATGTGAGGTGGCTGCAAATACTCTTCACACAAAGTCCAGCTCCCAAGAACACAGACATTGAGTTTTTCCTGTCTACAGAAGTTTTTCTAGTGCAGAGTCTACATGCTAACATATTTGTTTTTTAAAACAAGATAGATGTATAATTTGCATTTTTACTGTTTTTTCGTTAAGCTTCTGTGTTATATCTGCAAAGTGTGATCATTCAAAGTGGGTACAAAAAGTGCACAGTGTACAATTACAGTGTATGGCTACAATTTTTGGTGCAAAGTAGTGCTGTGACTCCATAAACACCTCTGAAAAATTGCACAAGATGACACCAAGGACATTTCTTGAATCCTGTGAGATTTGTTACATAAACAGCTACGACCTTGTACCCATGGTTTCAACAGGGAAAAGTTGGCTTTTTTGCTGGTTCTCATCCCCAATTTTTTAATTAATGTTTGCTTGAGAAGTCAAAAGGAGATAAAAGAATAAGAGAATGAAGAGCAGGAATTTCATTTACATTTTATAAAACTGTAGCTAATATCTTCAAGCAGAAATTTAAAAAATACTTCAGTCTTCCCACTGCCCAGGCTCTGTCACTCACCCTTTCAAATGCAGCTAAGTCTCTCCAGGTGAGCAAATCCCTCCTCTAGCCCCTGAAGTCCTGCGACTAAAAATATCTTTGAAGAGCTTCCTTGCACAACTGCGACTTACCCCCACACCATTCCTAGACAGCGTAACTAACCAAGAACAATTAAAGTGCTCAAGGATTTCAACTTAATCTCAGAATGTATTAAAGTCCTTTCTACTCTCACCTTGACATACTTTGAAGTCTGGATGATTTGCATTTTGATGTCTAATTGAAATGAGGATTGCTGCCTGACAGGCCTTAATCTTCTCAAAAACACGGTTGTTCCTCTCTCCCCAAAGCAAGTATTTATCACAAGTTTCACCTTGAATATAGGTCACAGCATTGCAAAGCAAGTAATCAGAGCTGTAAAAAAAAAAAAAAAAAACCAAACAAACCAAAACCAACTACCACAAAGATTCTGTCTAGGTAAAAAAAACAAATTCAAAAGGCACATCTGTTCCCCTGAGTCACAGCAAGGAAAGATTATTACCATTAGCATGAGGGTTATACAGCAAATGAAACAACTGGCTAAAGAAAAAAGGAAAATAAATCACTTATAAGTGTCATCTTTCATCATTAAATTTTAATAGGAAAACTACTGTGATTTGCTTAGTCTGAATATATATGCAATGTAAAGAGACCCTCTGACATCATCAAGGCATAACACCACAAGATAAATGGAGATGATTTGCCACGCTACTGGAGCAGCTGTAACTCCCTCCCAAACCTGCAGCAACCAAACAGCAAAGCAGCTGCTTCTGGCTGGCCACTGGCTCTTATGCCTTTGGCTGAGAGGAAAGAATCAGAGGTCTTACTCTTCTCCTGACTGTGTGGGCTTTAACAGAGGGCAGCTGAGCTGCTATGCTAGTTAAAATGCCCATCTCCTGTTAGTCACAGTTGGTTGTCCCTGAAGCCTGAGCCATCACCAGAGCACAAACATCTGAAGGCCGCATTCTGCGCCGAGAGTGCCCCAAGCAAGGGCAGCCAGAGCACATCCATATGCATCCCAAGAGAGCCCATCTGGAGCAGAGCCTCACTCCACAGACTCCCACCAATGCAAAACTAGGCTCAGGACTCCAGTCTGCCTGCCTTTCATACAGCAGTTGGGTTTTGAGAGCAATAAAGATGAAGATTTTCCTGTCTTGCTTCTGTATTACAGTGCAATTCTCCCTCCTGAAGAAGGGCAGCACCCGTGACAAGCTCAGGAAATGTCAGAGGAGCAGGCTGCAGGCAAGCCAGGCACTGCCCTGCCTATGGAAACAGCAGGCAGCCTGCTGTCCACCTGCCCAAATGCAAACAGCAGGAAAAGGTGCACGGCTTTTGTGCACAGAGCTGCTAAGATCTATATGAAGCCCCATGTGTGTAAAGGAAACATCGGCTGCTGCTATCATCAAATGTGTACAACTTGTAAGCATGAATTATGCAAGACTATTAACTGTCTTATTTTAAGAGGGAGCAGCTGTAGAAGCTGCATGAAGGACACAGCAAGTCACGGAAAGGGGCAGTCCCTGGTGCTCAGTGTGTGAGTGTGTCTGAGCCACAGCACAGCCACTCACCAGGTCCAGCCCCAGTGCTCACCCAGACCTGCATCCTGCACTAAACAATTAAGTCAGCTTCTCACGAGCTCTCACTGTCTTCCAGTGCTCTATGGAGGGAGCAGTAATAGTTTCACCACCTTCTTATTGATGACAGCTTGAGAAAGATCTGGATAATTGTGCGAGTCTGTAAAGAAATAAGCAGAGAGCTGAACCTGTAACCTGGCCCAAACTCAAGTCTCCAGTCAGTGCCCGAACTGCCGAGCTCTGCCTTTGCTTTCACCTTTCACAAGGAACCTGAAACAGCAAACTCCCGCTGAGACCAAGGAGCTCCAGGCTGTTTCAGTCCAGTAATTTTCTTGTTGACTAATGAACCCTCACACTCAGGCAGAGGCCAGAGATGAGGATGCCAGCCTAAAGTAAGGCTGCACAGTCCATGTCACAAGTGCCACCATGTCAGAGGCTGAGCCCAGGCAGGGACACTGGACGCTGGCTGGCAGCACAGAGCACTCACCCACCCTCAGCCCCAACCCACAGAGCACTGCAGGCTGCTGAGCTCAGCCCTCCCTCAGCAGACACCATGGTCAGCAGACATGCTAAAGTTGCTGATGGCAAGCTCTGACCATAAATTACCTATAGATGGAGAAGGCTTTTGATACACTTTTACACAAAACATTAATTCCTCTGGTCAATACAAATGCTGGTAGGACTGAGTGGCAGGGCTGTACACAGCAAATAAGCATGTTGGAACATAAGAAGGGCTGAAAGGGGAGGCACAGAGGGGTATTAAGGCCAGTTTCATTCATTGTATATATCATGGACTTGGAAGAACAAACATCAAACACTGTGATTACATTTACTGATGATTCAGATTTGTGTGGGCTCCTCAATACACAAGAGGAGGGCAATAAAGTCCTGGACAACTGTGAGCAAGCAAGCACCTCAGGGGATAATTAAATTAATCTGAGTTATGGAAATGCCACACAACAAGGCTAAAACATAAAGCAAACAACATTGTAAAGGACTTTGCACTCAAGAAACTATACAAGACAAACACAGGTTACTGCCTGTCCCCAGTGACCCACCAGGGCGTCAGGAGCTGTACAAGCCCATCAGGTGCAAACTGGTACAGGATACACATGAAGCCCTAAAAAAAAAAAAGCAATCTCAGTGATAACAGCTGTATGTGCTCCCAGCCCAAGAGACCATGGCTTTAGAGAAGGGCCTTGTCACAAGGGGACCACTGGTGACACAGCAGCTCTGGGGCCATCCTGGCAAAACAACTCCATGCAGGGGACCCCAGGCCACAGCATTTGCCTCCCACCTGTCCTACAAACTCCCAGTCCCTATTACCAGCTGCTCCCAAGACTCTTGACCGTTTCTCCCCATTTGGAAATCATGTACTTGCCCCAACTGCCTGGGAAGCCTCACCACACTGAACAGCCCTGTCTGATCCAAGACAGCTGCCTTAGAGACACTGAGGCATCTTCCCTGAGCCACCCTGCCCTGGGAGGGTATCACAGCAGGCACAGAGCCCCTTCCAGGAAACACATCCCAAGAGCACGTCAGACCAAGACTGGGGAACACAAAGCATCTGGAGCAGCAACACAAGCGAGGCCATGGGAGAAATCAGAAGTGGCAGAGCTGCCCAAGACCTTGGAGGCATGAAAACGCTAAATTTGATGAGGTTGAGGAAGGGAGCCAAAGGAGGAATAAATAGAGCTAATGAGAACACAAGGCATGAGCATTCAAAAACCTTTAACACACTACAAACAGCAATAAAAAGGCAATTAGAATTCTGAGATGCATGGAGGGTAATTGCATGCACTATAAATAGGTGGTGAGAAGACTGTCCTGCTCAGCAGGATCTGATTCACTTTTGGGGTGACTTCTGTGCAGAAAGGAATATTTTGGCACACAACAGAAGCTGAGAGAAGGGAGTTTACAGAGAGACGAAATTACAGGAAGAATTTCTATCACTCGCATCCTGCTGCATGAAATATGTACCAAGCAGGAGCTTTACCACCAAGGCTTCAGAGGTCATAGTTTGAGGAACTCCAAATAAAAGTTCAGCAGCAGGGATGCAATTCAGCCTTAGAAGGAAACATCCATTTTATATCAGCCAGCAATGTGTATGGCACAGGAGTCCAGGCATTTCAGTAGCTTTCACTATTGATGGAGAAATCCAATAATGCTCATGGAGACCCACCCTGCTCAGTTCATAACCTTTGCCCATGCACTTTTAACAGCACTTAAAAACAAGCAAAATCAGAAGTTTAAAAGTGTAATTCAAGCGTCAAATCCCCTTCCTCCATCCTCCATGTTGCTTCTGTTCCCTACCCATGCCTCAGGCATGCTCCACAGCTCTGCCCATAACCCCCTCCCCAGGCTGGTGTAACGCTCAAGGGGATGCCCATGGCTCAGCCATGCAGGCTCACAGTAGCTGGTACAAACAGCCAGCTCACTGTTTTTTAAACAGGCTCTCTGATGCCATTCCCTGCACAGCCTTCCCTCCCTACACCAGTTAGGCTGGAACAAGTGCACCAATGGCTGGTCTCCCTGCTGGGCATGTGGCTCAGGCTGTGCAGGAATGTGTCATGAGAGATTCTGGGAAAGAAGTAGCCCTTGGAGTAGATAAAATCCACGAGACCACAGCTGAAGGCAGAGGTAGGGTCTTTGCAGAATTACAACCAACATCTTGCAAAGTAGAAGGTACCACTGAAGTCCAGGAGCCCATAAACAAGCAGAAATCAAACCAGGCAGAGCCTTGGCCAACATAATCCGCCACTGCATGAACAACTCAAGTCTTTTGAGGACACCAGCTCTCTCTTGAGACAGCTAGAGGCTAGAAGAGTATTATTCCCCACCATCTCTGCATAGCCCTGGGCATATCTGATGCAGAGCAAATAGGAGATGGAAAAGGAAAACACAGCCACACCGGAGAACTGCCAGCAACCCCTCCTCCCTGCCCCAGCTCCTTCACAGGCACCCTTCCAGAGGAGGAAAGTGTGCAGACTAAAGCACCAAACACCTGATAAAGGAAGGAAGCAAAGCTGAAACTTCCCAACTCCCTCAGCCAGGCCTCATGCCCTTCCCAGCTCCCTGTTATTTCCCATTGCAGAGTATCAGCATTGATTCATGTTTGGGAGCTGCTCTGCCCTCGCAAACGACTGAGCACACACAAAGTCTCTGCAGTCCTCACTCCAGCTAGCTCTTAGCTATGCACCAAAAACCAACCCCATGCAGCTCAGAACATCCCCAGATAACAGCAGCAGATGGCTTCTGCCTAGAGGTCTCACTGGCAGAGGGTGGTCTGCAGAGCCAGGGTGGGAGGCACAGTGCTGGTTTTTGCAGTGTGCACCACCCTCAGGTCATGCAGCCTCGCCCGTGGCTGAAGAAGTGCTGGCTGTGGCCTTCCTTCCTCCTTGCACTGTCACCATGCAGGTAGTAAGGCAGCTGGCTCCTGCTGTGTCAGCCCATAGCTTCCTCCCGAGGCAGAGACAAGTCTGTCATCTCTGGCTGCAAGAAGAATGGGAGCAGTCTCCTAGGAAGGAAATCTAGTGGTGGAGGCAATAAAAGCAAACTCGTCGCATGCAACATTGCAAAGCATCTGTGCCCTCTTGCTGAATTAGGAAAAGGGTATTTGGCATGTTAGAAGAAAACTGCCTTTTGCTTGATGTTCTGCTTATGTGATACCTACATCACCTTCCAGCAGCCTAAATCCTCTGCTGTTGAGGTGTGGGAGGAGCTGACCCCCTGCAATAGCCCATCAGGCAAACTGAAACCACCTCCTTGCAAAAACTCCAGTCCCTGGCAGCTTCAGCAGCAGTCCAACAGAACTTCTGGATAGCTACAACTAATTGTTCCCAAATCATTCAGTATTTTCTGTGCCTAAAACACAACATCTGAATGCTCCTTCCTTCCCAGCCCACATCCAGCAGACAGGGACACTTGAGGGGAGCACTGAGTTGAACACAGGTTCCATCTGGCTGGATGTTCATGGAGCAGCTTCTCCCTTCCACAGCCATTTGTACCCACCACATATCAAGGCTGGCTGAGCAAGTCCAGAAATTTCTTTCCAAAGTGTCTTTGCAGTATTTAGGTTCACTTGGCCAACTGGCTGGACAGGGCTCTCCCAAATCACTCCTTGGGAAAAGAGTTCATTTCCAACCAAAGCACCAGCTGGAAATCAGTGGGTGGGTGCCTTCTTGTAGAACCAACATCAGTGAGCACAGAGCTGTATTTAGGAATACCAGTGTATTTTTCCTCTAACAGCCAAGTCCCTTTACCTCACCAGGATGCCACCAGCCAGGCACCCTGTCCTGCCCAGTGCCAACCAGGGTCTCTATGTTGGCTGCCACACTCCAGGCTCTGAAATTACCCTGATGCACACAACCCACATCCCTCCCAACAAAGGCAAATCACTGTCCCTCTCTGAGGAGCTCCAAGGAAAGCATGGGGCTGCTCCTCTGTGATGTGGAGGTGGGGAAAAACTTGTGGGTTGTAGTCCCACGTCGGGGTGCTTAAAGCAGTAAAATCCTTCAACAGGATTGAAGCTTTCTGCACCCCAGAGGAACTCCAACTTAGCATCATGTGCCTTGGTAACTCAACAAATTCCCCAGGAAAGGGAGAATGGCTTCCTACAGGAGTCAACGAGCCCTGCAAACCCCATGGACTGAAAGCACACACTGCAACTAACAGACATCAGTGGCCACTACAAACTTACAGAATCTGCAAACTCCTACTGCCATCCTCTCCAGCTCAATGGGTTCTCAGGATCAAATGCAAATGCTAGAAATCAAATTCAAATGCTAGAGCAGACACTGCTCTTTACAACATAACCTGTGAGACTGTTTCAACAAGACAATTATTAACAAATAGCTTGTTCTATCAGTAGCTCCTCAACGTGTGTGCCTGGAAAACAGCCTTTCCTCCTTATTACTAGACACGCAATTAGGGGCCAAACCACTCCCTTTTATCCCTGCTCCAAGAGATTGAACTGAGCCTGCGCACACCACGGTGCTGTAGCTGCTCTGGATACAAGGCCTCTTTCTCCTGCAGAAGTGCATCAGGCAATGACAACACCCTAAACAAGAACTTCTTTTCCACTGCCAAAAAGCTTACTGATTTTTTCCCCCCTAAATTCTTCACCTAGCTGAAGACATACAGCGAATGACAGACTTGACAGGGCCACTCTACTCCATGCTTGTACAGGATCAGATCCAGTTCATAAAGGCTAATCCTAAATCATCAAGTGTGGATCTTAATCCTACCCCAAAAAGGGAGCAAAAGGTGGTCTGCAGAGAGTCTACAGGCAAAGCTAGACTTGAAGACTCTTCATTTTAGATGGTCTAAAAGCACCCTGTCCTTGTGTGAATGTCACCCTAATTGAGCACACGAGATCACAAAAGGGCAGTGCTGGACCATGAGCCCTGTTTGTCAGGGTATTACACAAACGCATTGTGGCATCAGCCCACAGTCCTACCAAAGTCAATGGGATTCTTTCAAGATCTGCACATTGCATTGCCAATCTCCAAAGGTAAACACCACAGCACCGTCACTAAAAAAATACACCCTTCTGGCCTTGAAAAACATGACTAAATCTAGGCTTCATTAAGTTTCTTCATCAAATATTAACATTTAGGTATGGGGGGATGCCCATGAGGGTCACTATATATCTGACACTACTGGAAGTCCAAGCTTCCAACTTTACTGTGAAGTAGACAGACAAGTTTTGAACTATGACAATTACAAACACAGCATCACTTACCACAAGCTGAATAAATATTTGCATGACACTTTGATTCCGGTGTTTAAATTCTAGAAAATGTCTGACTTTATCAGCCTGAATCACAGACAAACAATACCAAATATTATCACTAAAGGCACCTTTTCAAACAACAATTTCAAAAGGTTAACATCAAACACTCAGTGACTGCACTTTATGCCCTGTTCTAAGAATGACGCCCACACAATTCAGAGGAAAACCTGGTTGAAGCAACCCAAATATCCTGTACCCACAAATAACTTCTTCCTAAGCAAGCACCAGGCCAGGATGCTCTGTGTATTTTTGTCAGCACCTGCAAGGTAACTTGTAGGGGAACTCCCCAGGAACCTTCCACCTCTTGCACCTCCCCTCTCCCACGCTCATGAAAAGGCAGCTGGACCCTATTGCTGGACCTTGGAGCATGCCCTTCAAGAAGGGTGGCCCAATTCTGACCCACTGCGAGCTGGTGGTGCCACTTGCATAAGGAGCACCCAAGATAAGGAGACAATTCTGATTGTCCTGCCATGCCTGCACCACACTCTAAAAGAGCTGGGCAGGGAGGTGGAACCTTCCCTCGGACCTCACCCTGTCCTGTTTCCAGGAAAGAAAGACCTTTGAGGGCCGTGCATCAAATCCCACCCACCCTTCTGGGTGGCAAATGGAGAAGAGCTGCTCACCACCAGAGAAAGTCTCTCTGTCTGGTGTTTTAAGGGAACTCTACTGTTTTAATTAGTCTTAATTCTCAAAGACACACTAAAATATGTCATTTCTGGAGATCATTTTGTGGGTGAAACCCTAGCACTGCTGAAGCCACTAGCTGGATTCACATGAACACCCTCCAAGCAACAGCTTTATTGATCATACTGTATTGATTGGTCTTAACATACTGATCAAGTTTACATAATGAAATACAAATAGGATTTTTACCTTGTACCACTCTGGACTACAGCACTGGCAGTAGCTCCAGGGTTTGTACAGATACACTTGTGATGGCTTGGCTGCTACTGCTAAATAAGCTTAAAAAAAATTAAATATTTCTCCAGCTAACAAAAAAGTTGCATAGGGAAATGATTTGCCAAACACTTTCCACATAGGTAAATGGAGAACAAGTGACTCACCATTCAGCAGAAGGAATTACAAGTTGTGCGAGAGGCAAAGTGCTTCAGGGAGAGTGTCTAGACTATGCAAAGCAAGGCCATAAATTACACCTTTTGAAATGATGTGCTGTAGCAGGGCTTGGAGCTGCACGATCTGATAAGTCTTCTCCACTCTTAGTTCGTAACATCTCTGGCGCAAGAGATGCCACCCACAATAATTGAAATGTCAGGCTATGGATCAGGAACTGCAAAGTTTTACAACAGCCAAAGACCAAGCTCACAGCCTATTTAATTACCCACTTCACAATCCAATAAACTGCAAGTATATAAATAGCCAAAGTATGACAAATATTTAATATCTCCTAGAATTAAATTAAGATAAGGCACTGGCAAAATAAATGATAAGTGTTTTAACTGAAAACAACTGTTTTCTGCAGATTCCAGACAACTTGAGCACAGTAATCACATTCTGCACTCCACATTGCTAAGCAGCACAGTGGCTCAGATGTGCCAGACCTTCCTTGCCATGATGATGCTCTGCAAGCAGGCTCACCTTCCCTTCAGGGTTGGCACAGAGCTGGGGCAGCCCCAGCCAAGAGCCCAGCCACACACACAGCTCTCATTTGATGGTGGCAGTGGCCTGTGCCCACATTAAGCCATCTAAGTGGTGAAGCCAGCTGCTGACTATTCTTCCAGGTTTGTATAGGCATAGCACAAAATTATCCTGCAAGCTTTGCTGCAGCTACAGAGCTGTGCGTGAGGTTCAACTCATGCTTGAGAACTGCACCAATTTCTTAAACAGCACTGGACAGCAACTGAGGGACAGACAGAAAATAAGCACAGCATTGTCTTTACCTCTCCTGCCCTGCAGAGCTGAGAAAACCAAAAATCTCCAAGGGTTTCTTGGGACCAGCAGAGCAGAATCTGATCACAAAAACAAATTCCTCCAGCAGAAAGATGCTAAAACAGGTCCCAACACCACCTGAGTTCAGGGTCCGTCCCAGAACAACAATGTGTTGGTGGTTTCATGAGAGAACTTGTGTAAGGATGGCATGAGAGTAATAATCCAACCCATGATAAGGAAGACATATGTGGTTATTTGGAAGGTTGCACTAGCTTTACTCTGTCCTAACTGTTGTAGCATCTGTGTGCCTGCTGAAATGGCAGAAATTCATTATTTTAAGATGCACTGTAACCAGTTTAATGGTTTCTGACCCCTCACACCTGTTCTGCATTAAGCACTGTGCTTAAATCAATCACCATTCAGCAAAGCACAAGCTTAAGCGCTTTGCTGAATTTGACTGAGAATTTTGCTAATGCACCTGACGTCATCCCACAGGCTTACACAGGGACCCAAATCATGAGCCGCTTCTCCCAGGAGCAGCCCTGGTAATCTGCAACATATCTGGAACTTTTTTCATCCCACATTTATCCCACTGGGAACTGATTTACTCTCCTGCCTGCCTACTCCCTTGTTCTGCAGGAAGAAAAACAGGCAATGGCAACCACGACTGTAACAATATCTGACCTAATGTGCTCTCCACGCTTTATCTCCTAAAAAGTTTTTTCTGCTGCCCCTTTCCCAACAATTGTTTTCTGTTTATGCTATTTTGAAGGAGCAACCACTGATTCCAGGGCTGTCCTGTGCCTTTTGACTCATGTGCTGCAGAGATATTTAGCAAGAGGTGCAAGCCACATCCAAGGATGCTTGGTTTGCACCACTACAGACACACACCTTGTCCAACACCCCTAGACTGCCAGCTGAGCTCTCTTCCCAAAGGCTTCAGACAGATGGGATCAAGTGGGAAGAGGCACCAAGCACAGCTGGTCGTCTCAACTCTACTTCCAACAAACCAGCGTGAGCTAGAGAAAAGACCACACACATCCTGGGCAAGCAATTACCAAGCTCAGTGCCATCTGCAGTAATAAAACACATTGTTCTGATAGCCATGGAGCTGGCAAAGCCACTTTCCTCCTGAGCTGCAACATGAAGCTGGAGCCTTCCATGTCCAGCAATATTGTAAGCTCTGATGGGAGCTTTTCCTCCACATTCAGTAGGTCTCTTGCTCAGATTCTTCAGTGTCTAGTAAGGGCTGCCCACACAATGCACCTTCCTCCCATCTGGGGTAGAAGATAAAAATGAAATCTCCCTATTTTCACCAAGCTTTACAGGGATGAGTATCTTGCAGACCACTGTCTGCACCACAAATGTGCCTGGAATTCAGTGGTGGCTTAAAAAAGAAACCTAAGTGGGAAGCAAGACAGCACAGGCAGGTATCTAATAAGCCTTTTTTTCTTTTCCCTTGGGAAATACTGCTAGTGAGATGTAAATAAAAGAACTTACAGGTAGACATCACAGATGTGTAGTACTCAAGTGGAGCCTTACCCCATAAACATCAAAATAAACCCAAAGGAGAAGTGTAGACCTGAACACACTGATCTTAAAAAACAGTTTTTCCTCTGTTGCTGAAATTTCTGGGGTGTCAGGATCAGAAAAACACCAGTTCTGAGTGACATCTGCTTAAATTCACCTGGAAATCTGAAACACAGAGTTTGCTGCTGGTGTAAACAAGCAGTGCTGTCATGCCCACATGCAGTAAACACTCAGCTACACCAGCCATTCACGCTTTTCCGCTGCTCTCTCGCTCTCATATACATTCTAATTTATCAAACAGCAGGTAATTACCTTTGCGGTGCAACAGCACCTTAACTACACAGTTCCCTTTATTCCAGGGTGGTTCATGGGTGCTGCAGAACACCAGGCTGCATTTTCCAGCTCCAAAGCACTACACCTGTGTTTGTGGCTACACAACTGGTGCCTGCTGTGCATTCACAGCACCAGAACATGCGGCCCCTGGGGCACCAGCCAGCTCTGACACAGCAGCACTGCAGGATCAAGGAGGGAGGATTACACACCTCAGGGATCCAAAGCCCAGGCAAGAACTTCAGTGCTGTGACCACAACAAAATCAACGCTTTCTTCTCTGAGAAAATTGCAAAGGTGAAGCTATTAGAAGCTGCCTGGGCTCTGGGAGCCTGGCAGGAGCTGACTGCAACACAGCCCATCTGAGCTGTGGTGGGCATGAGCTGGCTGTTATCAGGTAACCCAGCCAGGAAACCACTCTCCAGGGCAACAGCTTCACTGCCTTACCTGCAAAGCCATGGTCACCTGCCTGGGCTGCACTCAGGGTTGCAGCATCTCCCGTTCTGCAGGGAGAGCAGTGAGCCAGGTGAAGCCAAACCTCATCCTTCTCCCTCTAGCACTGGGCAGAACCTGCTGTGCAGGGCTGGGGACAGGTCCTCAGCACTCACTGCTGCACAGTTCTGCCCAGACACCTCTGCAGTGGCACCTCCCTGCCATGGATGTGGGGCCTGAGCAGCCTGAAGCCAGGTCCCCTCACCTGGGCAGGGCCCCAGTGGCTCCCAGACACCCTGTCCATGGGCAGTGACTGCAGTGGGCAGGATGGGCAGGTTCAGGCCCTGGCATCTCCAGGGGTCCACACGTACAGTGGATCAAGCAGCCTCTCTGTCCAGCACCACTGGGAAAGGAGGGAGCGTGGCCCTGCACACCAGCCTGGAGACTGCAAATGACAGTGCTTCAGGACCTTCTGCTCCCTGTTTCCTCAGGGAGATGAAACAATTCTCTGGCAAACCACAGACTGTGAGGGTGGAGAGGCAAATGGCACACGGGAAAGGAAGCAGCTTATCCCTCTTCTGCTGATGAGCAAAGTGACCCAACAGCCCCCATTAGAGCAGAACCAAAATCCATTTTTCTCTCACCCTTCCCCTAAGAAGCAAAATGCATTCGTTCCACTCTGGTGAGTCTTGAGCACCTGATACTTCCATCATTACTGAAGACCCAACCAGTACACTGCAACTGAAGCTCAGTGCTCCAAGTCCTGCACCTTCACCCTCTGCTCCCCCTCCAGCCAGAGAAGGAAAGGTGCATTTTCCTAGAGGGATGTGTGAGAAAAGCAAAGCAGAAGAGCACATGAAGTTCATCAACAAACTCGAGGCTCTGGTAGTCCTTCAATTGACTTTTACACGAGTTGTGGCTAAGAAAAAAAGGATCTACTCCCAGCATGACAACTGAATAGAGGGATATAGAGAAGACAAAAACCCAGAATTAATTCACCTTTTAAAGGGTGAATTCAATTTGACATGTGTTATCATGGTAAATTTAGTTTTCCCAATCCCATTTCACTGCTAAGTTTGAGGGGACATGTTCAGCCCTGAAGACACACCTACTTTAGCCATGTTAATAAGACAGAAATGTTTCCCTGTGTTCTTCATTTCACAGAGAAATAATCCAGAGAATGGATTATTTCCTCCCAAGATCCTGTGTAACTTCCACATACCCTTGAGTATTGCTGCCATTTTGTCATTTTTCTCATTACTCCTCATTTCTTTGTTTCACCTGCACTTTATTCCCCACCTTTTCCTCTCCCTTCTCTTGTCCTTTGACAGTGCATTATTTTGATTTCAGGGATTATAAACTGTCCTTGCCAGCCACTCTTCTCTGAATTGCTAAGATGCTGCATCCTGCTTTGGATAAACTACTCGTCAATTTCATTTCACTTTTATGTGAGAAACAGTTGCAGGACTTATCACTTATTTCAGTGAAATTAACAATCACGTAAGTTTCACTATCTTTCTCTAACACAAAGAAGTTGCACAGGGAAAAAAAAAAACGCCAAAACAACTTTGGAAATTCACAATCTGTTGAAAAGCATTGTAGGCAAAAAGAACAGACAAAAGAAACTCCAAGCCTGGCTATAATTTCAGCTATGTACTTTGCTCAGCAAACAAAAGCAGATCATTCAACCTTCCAGCAACAGATTGTCCTATATTGCCTTTAAACTACATGATACAGTACGGATACACTTTCCTACCTCCGTATGTTGCAATGACTAATAATAGTCCTGTGGTGTAGCAGAACTGAATGTCGTTTGCATCACTACATCCAGGAGTCTGCCTGAATTGTAAAGGTCATTTGTGAACACGGAACAGTATCAAGGCTGAAACTATAGTCTAAGAAACTCAACTGAAAATGGTGACAAGAAGTCAGCCAGCTGTTTCAGAGAGCTACACTGCACCACAGACCTAACTCTGCCTGCCACAGGGAAAAAGTTGGCTGCACTTGACTGAAAGATGCCTGTGTGCAGATGCAGAAGAAACTTAATTTCTACCCTGGCCCACGAACTTGTGCCTCAGAGGAGAAACAAGCTCCAAGACACCTCCTGGAGATGGGGAGACCAGGTGAGGCACTCCTGCCCAGCCTCTGCCTGGAGCAGCACGCAGTCCTGCTGTGTGACACACTTGGGGAGGAAGAGTCAGGACTGTGGCAGAGACTTCATCACAAACCTCTGCTGATGCATTTTGCCGGGAAGCTGGTCTTGGGGAGCTTGCCACACATAAACACTCCCAAGAAGTTGAAATGAGACTCAGCAACTCCCCAAGTCAGTGCCAGCACTCCCAGTTAAGCAAACTTTGCAGCAAGCATGGAGTTGTGGAGTCCTGCTGCGGGAGGCAACAGCATGTGCCTGGTTGTTTTCCAACATTATAACCCATTTCTCTCCTTTCGACAACCTTCAAATGGCCAACATCCCAAACTTCCCGAATCCCGATGTTGCGTAACTAGAAACAACGATGTATGTCACCGCGCTGGCTCTGTGTGGGAGACCATGTCGGGGAGCAGCACGGAGGGTGACAAGGGGTCAGGGGGTTTCCCCGAGCCCCGGGACAAGGCTGCTGCCAGCCAACCGCACCACGTGGGCCCAAGGTGCCCTGAGCCCGGAGTGCCCTTGGGGTGCCCGGGGAGCTGCAGGCCTGGGGAGCAGCAAGAGAGGCGAGGGACGGGCAGGGATGCAGACCGAGGGGTATCTAGAGGAGCGTGCAGAGGGGTACATCAGCAGCGGGTAGGTAAGAAGGGGACAGGCAGGTGGGCGGATGGCAGGGGCAGGCAGCGAGCAGCCAAAGGTGGGTGATGGAGAGGAGAGGCAGGGCCTGGCCGGCAGGGCAGGGCAGAGCAGGGCGGTGCACGGCCGGTACCTTCTGCTGCCGGCGGGCCATGTCGGTGGGCTGCTTGGCGTTGAAGGGGTAGGCGATGCAGCGCATGACGAAGACGTAGAGCTGCAGCTTCTTCTTCCTCTCCTCCTCCTCCCGCTGCAGCCGCTCCAGCTCGTCCTTCTCCTTCTCGCTGGCCACCGAGGGGCTGGGGCTGGCGGGCCGCGCCGCGCTGCTGCCGCGCCCGCCGGGCTGCAGCCCCCCGGCGCTCCCACCGCCACCGGCGCCGCCGCCGCCGCCGCCGCCCGGGCCCTCACCGGGGCGGCTGGGCGAGAGCCGCGCCGCGGCGGGCGCCAGCGGCTCCTTGCCGCTCTCCTCCTCCACCAGCTCCTCCGACTCCTCCTCGCTGGACGACGGGTCCAACATCGCGGCGGCGACGGCTGGGCTCGGCCGGGCGGGCTCTGGGCTGCGCTGGGCTCCGCTCCGCTCCGCTCGGCGCGGCCGCGTCCGTGCCCGGCTCCGGCTCCGCGCGCCGCCGCGCCCGCGCGCGCCCCGGCCCGGCCCCGCCCCGCCCCGCCCCGCCCCGCCCCCTGCGCGCGGGCGCTGGCCGCGGTGCTGCACGCGCGGGGCCAGGGGAGCGAGCGCCGAGCGGGCCCCGCGCATGCCCGGTGGGGCCGCGCCGCCGCCATGGCCGCGGGAGTCGGGGAGGTGCGGTGTGGCGGCCCGGGGGGCGCGTGTGCCCGCGGTGTGCCCACAGCCCCACACAGGCTCCTCTGTGCCCGCGGTGTGCCCACAGCCCCACACAGGCTCCTCTGTGCCCGTGGTGTGCCCCACAGCCCCACAAAGGCGCCTCTGTGCCCACGGTGTCTCCACAGCCCCACACGGGCATCGCGGTGTCCTCACAGCACCACACAGGCTCCTCTGTGCCCGCGGTGTCCCCACAGCCCCACTAAGGCACCGCTGTGCCCACGGTGTCCCCACAGCCCCACTAAGGCACCGCTGTGCCCACGGTGTCCCCACAGCTTCACACAGGCGTCGTGGTATCCCCACAGCCCCCCACACACGACGCCATGTCCCCACAGCCCCACAAAGGCATTGTGGTATCCTCAATGTCCTCACAGCCTCACACAAGCACTGCTGTGTCCATGGTGTCCACATAGCCCCACAAAGGCATGTTCTCAATGTCCCACAGCCACACACAGGCACTGCTGTGCCCACGGTGTCCCCACAGCTCCCCACACACAACACCATGTTACCACAGCCCCACACAGGCGCTGCTGTGCCCGTGGTGTCCCCACAGAAGCCACTGTCCCTCTGAACCTCCTCAACCACACACTGCTCCTCAATGTCCCCATGGACACCGATGTCCCTGCTGTGCCCTTGGTGTCCCCACAGCCCCACACAGACATTACGGTGTCCCCACAGCAGCCTGAGGCACACGAATCCCCGCAGACCGGAGGCTCGCACCATTTGTCTTCCATCAAGCAGCTCCTCTTGCACTTCAGCACAGCTAGAAGTCTTAATCGAAAAGTGATATTGCTGATAAATGTTTCATCCAAGTCACTAATGATTACACGTGTAATGATATCGTGGTGTTCTGCTTTGAAGATTACCTGGGGCAAACTGGGGACTTCGGGAGCTGTTCTGAGGGATGAGTCAGTGAAGACATCGTGTGCTCAATGGTTTAATTTTTGGTGATTTCCAGATCTGATTGAGACTTCATTTACATGCATTTGTGGTCGGTGGGTGTTTTCAAGGTTTGTTTTTTCTACTCAATTAGCAGTGCTTCTTTTCGAAATGTCAAAATACCTGTCACCTGTTAATTCATGTTAATAAATATTTAGGAAGAATAGATAAACATTGGCTCATGGTGATGGGGCTGTGAGAATTGCTTGCGGGAGAGGAGGTAGGCACTGCTTCTCACAGTGTGTTCCAGCGTTTTCACAACAGCTGGGTTTCTGAGCTTCTTGCCTACTTCTAATTAAAAGCTCAGTGTAGCAGATAAGTCTGGGAAAACTTCTGGGTCCTACATTTCCAAAAGCCATGAGAAGTGGCTGAAAAATTGGTGAAGAGAGTGAAAATTTGCTTTCCCCATTTCTATCAACCTTATCAGCTAGACCTGTGGAATTCTGCACATCACCTTGCCATGGTGTCCTGCCAGTAATGTGGGAAGACCTGGGGATGACAAACTCTCTGTGGGGAAGAGCAAAATTGTAAAGTTTCCACTTTACAATCGTAAAAACTGTAAACTTTGCAAAGAAAGTTTTCTGTTGAAAGGAGCTGGTCCAAGCTGAAGTTACGAAAAGATGTTTTAGCCCCTCTCAGCCTTTCTCAGTATCATTTCATTTCATGCATCCCTATATACGTTTTCCCGGACAAACAACTAGAAGTACTATGACATCATTGCTGTGATGCAAATAACCCTGCTCGCCCAAGGTGTGTAGTTCTGCTGCCAGTCCCTTGCCAGGGGGACAGATCATACAGCAACTGCTGGTGCTATTTGACCCCTAACATTGCTAGTGCAAGGATAAGGACCGCAAGGGTGATGGGATGTCTCAAAAGCCTCTTCCTCAGCAAAGTTCTCTTATAATTTTAGTTGTCTTTTAGCTTTGCATTTCTTTCTTTTGATTGATGCCATTTTTATAGTATCCATCAGAAAAAAACCTTGTTCTGAGTCCAGTTGTGCCAACTGTGAATGCGGACAAAAATTGAATGAATTACATCAGTGCCTATGATGATTTTATCTATAGGTGATCACACAACAGAGGAGAAAGCAGAAGTCTTTGGGATTTTCAATAAAGAAATGTCATTTATTGTATAGGAGAATGGGAAAAAAAATTGCGACATGAGGTTGCAAGCGCTCTCCTTCATAGTTGAGGAGGCAGATATTCAGAAGCTGCAGCTCTCTGTCTTCCCTCTCCTGGACAACACAGAAACAAAGCTCTCTCAGATGATCAGAGAAAAATTGGACCATTTTTTATGAAAGGTTTTCTTTCTGTGGTGATTGCTCTGATTGTTGAAGTAACTCTGCAGAGGTGGATTCACTAGATGAAAGCAGCTGGGGATGACAGAAATAACTTTTGCTGGTAGGAACATCACAGACATTGAGTATCTGACTATAAAGACAGATTGACTTTTCTGACAGATTGTCAGAAAAGATTCCTTAAATTAATTGATGTAAAATAGATACATACAACCACAAAAAAAAAAAAAAAAAAAAAAAAAAAAAAAAGAAGAAGTTCTTTTTTAAGAGCCTTCAGAATTATATTTATCTTTTAGTGGGTGAGATTTGGCTCACTAGAGAACTTTGAACTTGGTTATGTTTTGAAAGGCCTGACCGAATATCGAGGTGTGGTTCATCTTGAAGTTTTGCTGGTCCAGAGAAGTAGGGGCATATCACAGTCAGAGTGATCGACACTTTATTTCCTTAATTCACAAAGCCATGTTTTCACAGTGACTGTATCTGAATGTATAGTTACAGCATTCATGCTTTTTTACTAAGTAAAGGAAAGAATTAGGTCAAAAATTCTCAGGCCTCTTGCTTTCTCTTTCCAAATGCTGTACTTGTCCAGAAAGATGTATGCAGCTTCCTCTAAAACATCTCTCACTTGCAGTTGTTTGCATCTTATTGCAAGGCAGTCTGTCTGGCATCGTGCAGGAAAGGAAGCAGTGGAGTGATTATGAAAATTATGTGTGCCTTACTTCCAGTGGTATTATTTCATGGTAGGTACTTGTGTAATTACCCATCACAAGTGGGTAAATGTAGATAAATAAGAACATTAGCTAAGTAATTTTTGATTTATATTGGTTTTTATTGCTGTTTTCTCTGGATGCTTAAAACAAAGGCTCTTTGGGTTAAAAGGATGGCTAATGTTGGGTAGTTCATTTTCAAGATGAAACACAGCTGCAAAACCCATGGTCCTTTCTAGCTTATCACTTTAGAACAGGCTTCAGGAGGTTTTAAAAATATGCCCCTACATATTTGTTCCCAGCATCATGCGTTAATTGCATCTGCTAAAACACTTTCCAGAATAATTACTAAATGAGATCCAAAGTACCTGCATTACCAGCTCTCTTGCAAGTTCCAGTAAGAGGCAATACTTACCATATGGGAATACCCCACCTCTGTGCCTGCGCCTGTTTACACTACAAACAAGAAGCAGCAAATACACACATACCAATCCCTGCTGAGGGCAAAATGCTTCCCCTCTCTCATTATTGGAGCCACTGAAGCTGAGTAAAGAAGATTCCAGGTGACCTCAGGTATTGAAAACAGAGTTGGATGAGGAATAGTAAAAGTATTTTGTGAAATTTGTTTCCATTTTATACAGTGTCAGAGGGAAGAACCTACTGATATTGGAAAAATTGCTATTGTAGCGATTGTGTCTCTCTCCAGTTATTTCCATTAGACAGGAGAAATCAGTGTAGATAACGATTTGCGGAAATTACTGTCAAGAAAAGCAGAGCTGAAGCAGAGGCCTTGGCTTTGGGAAGAGACTCCCTGTGTACGTGGCACCGAGTGCTGTGGCACTCCCTGTGCAAGCAAGCAGGCAGGACCCAAGGCTTGGGAGAAACCCTCAGACAGAGTGAACTCCACTTAAAGCAGCCGTTTGGGAGAGCTTAATAGAGTATCTCCCTCAGGGAGGCTTGCATTTGCATGAAAACCAAACAAACCCACACTCTTTTTATTAATCCTGGTTAAAGGCCTAAACCAGAATATTTATGAAAGCTGGAAGCAATTAGTGCCTTTGTAAAATCCATGTGCACTGATGGCAGAGAGTTGCAGGGACTGTCAAGAAGAGGAAAGAGAGAGTAAGGCCCATCTCTTGTGCTGTTCAGCCTCCTCTGAGATCCCTTGTGGTCATGGAATGTGATAGAATTGTTAGGGCTGAAAGGACCAACCATTAACCCAACACTGCCATGTTCACTATTGAATCATGTCCTCAAGGGCTATATCCACACACCTCTTGAACACTTCCAGGTATAGTGGTTCCACCACTTCTTGGGCAGCCTGTTCTGCCTGGCCACGCTTTCAGTGAAGATTTTTTTTCTTAATATCCACTCTTAAACCTCCCCTGGCAGAATGTGAGGTCATTTGCAAATCACTTGCACTGAACATGAGATTTGGAAGCAAAGTGAGAGTGCAGACTCTGGTGCTGGGGCATTTGCTGCTTCTCCTGGCCAGGCACCCACTGCACCCACTAGCTCCTATCCCTACTTAGATGGTGCTGTTTTAATGAGCCTGAGATGATTTGCCTTATATGTGCAGTATGCTGGGTATGGATCAGAAAACACCTCTGGAGGGGTGTGCAGAGACCCCAGCTAGGATTCACCCTTGCTTGGAGACTGACTGCAGAGCAGCTCCTGGTTTTTGAGAGGGCTGCCCAGTGCCACCCCCCCAGCAATCACACGGTGCCTGCTGGCTGCTACTCTTGGTGTTTATAGGAGTCCAGCATCAGAGATCATTTGTTCTTCTGGCTGTACCTCTTTCTTTAGAAAAGCAATTTTGCAATATAATTCTGAGTTCTGTACAGTATCAGGTGAAAATGAAAGGGAAAAAATAGGAAAAGTAGGTGGCAAAGAATACTTAAAAATATCTTACAGCTCTTAAAGATGAGAAATTTCAGCAACAACTGAAGGAGAAAGAAGAGGAGCTGCTGAGGGCCAGCCTGTCTTAGGCTGTGCAACAGGTAGTGCCAAGTAAATTGTACCTTCTCATGAAGACTTGCTGCCACATCCTTGGGCACATGCTGTGAGGGGCTAGACAGTTTGCACCTTGCAACAGGGCACTTTAAAGAACTGGGTAATGGGAGTGTGTGAGTGCGCAGGTTCGACCAGCACATCCTTTGATTTAAGCATGAATAGAGTCTGGCTACAGGGTGCTGCTGGAAAACACTGCCTCTTGGTAATAACACTCATTTACAGAGTGGAAATAGAAATCCTGGTGTGTCCTAGGCTCCATTTATTTCCACTGTTTCCTAAAATAGCAGAGGAAGCAATCCTTGTTTCTTGGTAACAGAGTTATATAGATTTCTGTGTCTCCCAAACACAGTGGCTTAAACTGGTGCTCTTTTCACCTGTTCACGCACACTCAGCTAATATTTACTTTGGGATCCTGGCTGCACCAGGGCTGTGGCAGGAGCAAAGCAGGGGCCAGCGAGAGCTGCTGGCCTTAATCCTTGACGTCAGGGAAGTGTGGGATGGGGAAGGGAGCCACCGTAGGGTACCAAGCCACTTCAGCTGTAGATGGTGCAAGAGCTGGGGTGTCACTGCTTTAGTTCAGCATTTCTCTTATCAGTGCTCAGCCTGCTCCTTGCCCAGAGGAGACATTTACAGAACAGAAGTATCAAGGGTAAGCAAGTTCCCTTTCTTCAGCAAACTTCCACCTGAAAGAGAAACTTCCAGCCAGCTGAGGGTCAGTCTCTCACAATGGGACTTGTCTGTGTCCTGTGCAGTGGTAGCTGTCCACCGGGGACTAGTGAGCATTGAAGAGAGAGAGTTCCCCTCTCTATCTGCACTGCTGGAAAACTGCAGTTTGCAACAAGATAACCTCCTAATCTATTTCTGGATAGTGTATTTGAAGGTGCTTTGGAAAGGCTTTTCAGTCCCTTGAAAAAATCCGTTGAGCCATCATTTTCCCTCTCTTCTCCCTCCTTTGCAGGTGCCGGGTTCTGCTCTCCAGACCCGATTAGCATCTGCAGGAAAATGAGACCTCCCACAACATCCAGGTTCTGGAGTCAGAAATAGCCCTGTGTGCTGAGGTAGGAGTGCTTATTCCACCCTGTAACTGGATTTAGATATGGCACAGCTGCAGCTGTGTGGGGGATGCTGTTGGCTGGGTTTAAAGCAGCCCTGGCCTCCACAGGCCATGTCGCTGCCTCTCAAGCCTCTGCCTCCCGCAGTCCTTCTTCAGGAAGGAGACAGCTGGCACATTGGCTTTGGTGCCTCCTGTGCCTGGAGGCTGATGCTCGTGATGATCTACCTGATGTATTTCTTCCAGGCACCTATTACTGCTCAGAGGCACCATGAGAGCAAACACTGCAGGGAGAGAGGGGGGAGTGTACTATAAGAGGCATGTCAGGGCAGGGACAGAGGGGGAGAGGTTGAATCGCCTTCTTGGATAACACAAAGGAGAAGATAGGGAAATTTAATCGTGATAGGAAACACACTACATGCCCTGTGCCCCCTGCTCCCCTCCGTGGGCCTGGACAGTTCCTGCTTGCCATCGAGGATGCACTTGGTCCTGACACTGGTTACGGTCTTTTCATCTTCCTCCTCGGGTTTATTATACCAGGTGTGAAAATAAATAACAACAAATCAGTCTGACCCAGCAGGCCCAGAAAGAGACCAGACTCTCTCCATGTCTGCAGCTACTCAGCAAAATTCACAAGTGAGCTGTTTATCTACACTTTCTGGCCAGACTGGCAGCATCACATCCATGTCAGGTTCAGCACTGAAATCCTTTTCCAAACCCTATTGGGAGGATTGTAGCAATATTTTGCTGTCCAATCAGCACTAGCTCCCAGCTTTGGAGGCGTCTATAATTAAAAATGACTGAATCTTATTGCAGATGGGAGGACCATGGGCAATTCATCAACTGCACCCTATTCTGCTCGCCCAGAGCCTGGAAATAATTGCAGCTGATCTATTCCAGCACACACAGGGCTCCTACAAAACCTGGGCTGGATTACTGCTGCCAGTCAGTGCTGAATTGCCATCCCTGGGGTCACTGCAACTCAAGGTGCATCTATTTACTTATTTTTAAGGGGTTTTTTTTGTGGTAATTTTTCAACCAGTCCTCATTTTTCAGGAAAGTACCCAGAGAACAGAGCAATTGATCTGTAGCAATTATTCTCTGGCTGCATGGTTGCTTCTCTGAATGTACAGTACTCCCGCTACTAAGGAAATAACTCCAAATTTCTAGTGGGCTTTGAAGTATCTTTATTCTGGAGGAACTGATTTTACTGGTCTTCAACACATCACTAAAAACTTACAGCTAGTGCTTTTTTCTTGGTAATTACAAACCCTTGAATTTGCTTTCACATGAGCCACTTCAAGAGGTTTACAGAAATGACTAGATGGGCTTCCTCTGGGACTATGAATCTCTCTTTTTATTAAACAGCCCAATCATGACAAATGCCTCAGAGTCACCATTTTAAAATAAACGCATTATCAGTACTGCAAAATCTATGTGAATTAATATGTAATATCAGTAAGTAGGACGCTTCAGCAGTATTTTAGGCACAGAATAAATATTTAATGATTTCTGTTCCATATTTAGTGTGAAAGTGATTTAAATGCACAGTATGCTCCCTGCTTACATATCAACAATTTGACACAAATGTCGGCTGTTCGTTGCTTCCCAGTGACGCTGCTCGGGTGTGGCCAAGTGTCCTCACCAGTGGCATAGCTATGGCTCACAATGCTTGGAAAGTCTTCTGCTATTGACTCAGCAAAGGACTGGCTCTAACTTGGTAAGCTGACTTGATGCTGTTCATAAGGACTTTGCTGCTGACACACAGATAGGATGAAATAACATCCAGCTCATTGTGTGTCCCATCCAGAAGCTTGGCAGGAGCAAATGTATTTTCAGAAGTAGGGATTGAGGAATTTACTCCAACTGAAAACTCACAGACCTAGAGAGGGGCTGTTTCTCCTATGATTATTTTGGAGATGATAGTGATCATCTTGACACCCAAAGATCCATTGGAAAGAGAACTTTCATCCCCACCTGAGCTGTTCAGGAATTGCTGGACTTGGTTGACTTTTGTCCAAGAAATTTCTCTGGCCACTCCAAAGGATCATTTAAAATTACTCACATGGACAATGACACTGTCAGGTTCCCTTGGAAATTCTTGATGAGTTCCCCTGGGAAAGTTTTAGGCTCCCACAAACTCAGAGATGTTGAAAGCTGCTTTAAGCAATCCATCACCAATCTTGGGAAAAAAAAAAAAAAAAAAAAACCAACCTCATCTGGATGCAACAAATAAAAATAAACTCAATTATGTCGCTATATCGGACACACAAAGGACGAGGCAGACAGCAGAAGGTCAGGCAGGAAAGCTTTATTTTAATTTTCTGACTCCATCTTTTATACACTTTAATCAGAAGGCAAAAGATTGGATACACAGGTTTCCACCTCTTTGACCTCATTGGTGAACAGCACTATCAATCATATTTCTCCTCCCAGAGGAGAAATATGTAAACAAAATAGATAATTCTAAATATATACATAGTTTACCTAAAACTGCATGAGAATCTCTACAAGATTCAAACACTCAAAAGCAAGAAAACTTAGAACAACACAATTCCATGCCTTTCGCTTGGAATCCCCTGCTATTGCAGTGTCTCTACTACACAAATATTATTATAGGTGAGTTAGAAGCACAGCACTAGAGCACTACAATGTAAACCTGAAGAGGCCTGTACTTGTTTCAACGTGGAGGCTGCTGCACTCAGGAGACCTGGGGTGATTTTGCAAAGTCAATGAAGAGTAATGCTTGACTTTTTCCTTTTCTTCTGCTATAAGCAGCCAGCTTGGATGAGAGGCTGATTCAGGGGTCTGACTGATACCCCGCACACAGCTCTGCTGCCAATCTCACCCTCCCCACTACAGGTTCTGCCTTCTCAAGCAAGGCATACCACAAAGCTCTGTCTTGTAAAATCCCCCGTTGCAACCACCTGCACTGACTGGGGACATTTTCACCCGAATGAGACACAGCTGGCCCAGTCTCATGGAGAAATACGGCTCAAATACAGCCCTGGTAAACTTATAGATTGATAAAGCTGCCAAAGTTTGCACAGAAAAAGTGATTTTCCTCAGCAGTAAGAGGTCTGGGGCTGTGCTCACACTGCACAATTTTACAAGCTGGTAAAGTAACTGCAGGTTGAATTTGTCCCTTAAAAGCATATTAATGCCTCTTTACACCATGAATACCTCCTCTAATAGTTTAATTCCACTTTGATTCTCTAATTTACTGATGGGAAGGGTGCTGAGTTGCACAGATTTCAGCCTTCTAAGTAATTTGACATCTCTGTACATGATACCACACAGCAGCAGCGACAGAAGAGGAAGGTTTGATGTAGGTTTTAAAAGCATTGGTTTGGATGTCTTCCAAGCATCTGTGCAGCATTTGCATTTCCCATTACTCCCCAAGTATTTCGGTGGCTAGCAGCATCTTAGTTGCAAAATTTTCTCCTTCTCTAAGAAACTTGATCCTGGAGTGATATCAAGCACTGTATAAATACATACACACAAACAAATTAATGTCTCTAAATGTAAGTGGTGGTTAAGTAGCTAATAATGACAGTAAAATTGCTACAGAACTGCCTTAGTGCCTATTACTAAAAAATATTATGTTCTTTGTAATGATCCTAGGACACTATTGCTTTTAAATAAATTATTAAAATGGTCAGATTGCTTATTAAAAATATTTCTCCTGTATCATGGTTTCTGGGATTCACAGGAACATCTTACTGCCTTGGTCTTGAGCAGTGCTCTGAAATGAACATTGCTTGCCGAGATATTGCACAGAACAGAAAAGATCCTGTTGAACAGCAAATCAACCTGCAACAGATAGTCAGTGTCAGAAGATGCGATTTTTTTTAGATTGCAAACTTGCTAAGCTGCTTCCACCACCACCCTCACCCAGACCATGGCATATCCTGCAGAAAACCTCTGTTTCAGCAGGTGGTTTGCAGAAGTGATACTGGCAAAGCCCTGGTATGGAACAGAAGCTGCTCTGCTCTCCCAGGTCAAATGAAGATCTCCCCATCAGGCATTGCCTTGAGGGCTGCACATGCTCCGGGTATAAGGGCATCCCAGCTTACAGCCACACAGATGCTGAGTTTCCAGGACACCCACCAGCTCCCCACCAGCCTTACTATGAGCTTCTCTGCCTAGACCCTTCTTATCCTGTGTGTATCAATCAATACATTAATCAATCAATCAATCAATCACATGCCTTTAGGATAAGTCCTAAATTTGCAGTTTCACAGACCCAGCCTTTATTTCTCTGACCAGGATTGTGTGATCAAAACAGAGCTGCCTTCTAAACAGGAAATTTTGAAGTGCAGCACTGAAACCCTGAACACTCATTGCTTTATTGGCCTTGCTGGTATCATCTCTAGCAAGCTGATTTACTGTAAGCCATTTTACTGTCTGTAGAGCAGAGGGACAAAGTCTATGTGCCTCTCTAGCAGCTTTTTGGATCAAAGAAAACAGCTCCAGTCAGCCTCATGGCACTATGATGAGATAGCAGAGTAAGGATGAACAAGGTAATGTAGTCATTGGATGGGCTGGGACAGAGTTGGAGAGGCTGCATGGGGCAGCTTGACTGTCAGAGCCAGCAGGACTGAATCTACAGGTCCTCTGGAGTGCCTCAAGTGACTTCTAACCAAGCTCTAGAGGGATCTGATTGGGACCTGATACAGCTTTGTGATGTTGGGCATTGTGCTGTACACACACCATGCTGTCCATGCTTGGTGCTGTCTGTGCACCATGCTGGCCATGCACCACGATTTATGTGTACCATGATGGCATGTGCACTGTGCTGGCTGCACTGTGTGTACCTGCACTCTGTTGTATGTACACCGAGGTGTACACACCCAGTGCTGCATGTTCACCATGTTATACTACCCCCATGCTGTACGTGTGCTGTGCTGGCCATGCACTGTGCTGCCTGTGTGCTGTCTGCTTATATGCATGGCAGCCTCTGCTTGCTGCCCAGGCAGCATGTGGAGGGACAGAAAACCTCTGTGAATACTTGTGCAATCATTACTAGCTAAAACACCATATGAAAACCACAAGCAACAGCTCATGCTGTGGAGGACCAGCGTAGGGCGGTTAGAATCACTGCTGAGGGCAGGTTGGTGTTCTACAATGATTACGTGAAGATGGAAATAACTATGAAGCCAAATAAGTCTGGTGGTGTTTGCAATGAGAATGAAAGAGACAATTCGCTCCCTGCACTCATCCAGATTTCCAAACACATCTTCAGATGGGAAGACAGCCAAAATATTCCCCTCAGGGAGGCAAGCAGTGGCAGAGGGGAGAAGAAAAGCGACACTGCTCACTAGATTTCCAACAGCTGTAAAAGGGCTAATATCAGTTAAACCCTGTAGCTTGAAGAGCAGTGGGAGGTAAAGAACTCTTCACTGGGGATAACTATAACTATAAAACCCTGCTTGCTGGCTCCCTAGTCATCACAAGAACCAGCAAATGTATCACCCAGACAAGCTGTTCCTGAGCCAGCTTTGTGCTGTGCCTTTTCTTTGGAGGATTCCACTACTTTCCACGCAGTCCTGTCAGTGCATAAAGGTGTCTGAGGCCGCAGACAGTAAGGAAAAACCCCAGAGACTCCTCCACCACTATACAGAGGCTTGAACATGCTCCTGTAGTGTCAGAAATCCGGCGCCAGGGACGCCTCCCTGCAGAGAGGGAGGAAGATACCCAATCTGCTCTGCCTTGCAGTGACACTACCCAAGCTGAAATCAAAGGACACAGTCAAGTCATTTTTCACCCACAAGTGATGAGAATGGATTTTTGAGGCTGACTTCAGCCTCCAAAATGCAATCTCACCCAGTAATTCCTGATTGAACATGCCTGCACTTCAGCAGTGCCTTAGTTCAGGAGCCCCAGTCCTTTCGAAAAACCCTGCAGAGTGGGAGAAGCTGGTGTACCTACATGGCTTGCTGAATATTGTCTTTATTAAACTTTCTGTGCTCTCTTTTTAGCCTTTGGCTCCCATTTCATTGTGCCATTTTCTGCTAGATGACAGCATCATATCCTTCCCCTGCACTGACTTGTGCGGAGTCTGGTGAAGCCACTTCTTAAGAGGCAATAAATTATACTGAAGTACCAAAAATGCCAAGCTCAGAGTTGTTAATCAAATTATTGACTGACTTCCATGTACTGTTTTATGCAAAGCTCTACAGCAGTGCAAAGACACCTTTCTTTTCTATAATATTTTTTACATATTAAATAGCATGTTCCTCTGTCTAAAATTATCCAAACCAATTAAGGTGTCATGTTTATTTCTTGCCTTCTTACTGTCCTTCATCTGTTAAAAGTGTTACAGTTGTAGATGAGACAGAGAGAGAAATCTCTCAGAGGGCCACTTTCCTTAATGTTTGCTGCCCTTTTGCCCTCTGAAACACAAAGTGGAAGACTAGGTAAATACTGCTGCAGTCGATGAAGCCTTCTGAGGGCATATGTCGCAGCATCCATAATTGGATTGTCTCTTACTGCCTAATTTCCCATGATAATTCCTTGCTGAGGAGCTGCTGCTCCTCATCCTATCAATGGAGCATTGTCTCTGCACTAGGGAGGGAAACCCATCTCAAAACCACTGCCAGATGGAGGGTGTTTTTGAGGGAAGGTGTTTTTCAAATGTTCTCTGCTTGCCCATAAAAAACCCTCCATGCAGCCAGCTCAGATGCACAGAACTGGACACGGGACAATGTTTGAAATGGCACTGTGGCACTTAGCTGGTGACCACAAACATTTCTGAGACCCAAAGGCACAAAAATAAGCACAATTGCTGCTGTCTGTGTTTTACAGGTACCACGGGGACTTCAGCAAGCCTGAACAGACACATTCACCCCATCTAAGAGTAAGCAAGAGACATGATAATCAAGGTATGAGCAATCTCTGAAATTGCAAATACAACATATATTCTTCAAAGATGTGCCATTACTCTTTATATTTTTCTTTAAGAATAAATCCAAGCCTTTTCAATTTTAACAAAAATTTGCTAGATTGCAGCCCTTTAGAGATTTCATTAGTTCTCTTGGTGCTGAAAAGCTTTGGGTAATTAACTTAGGAAAAAATGTACTAAAAAGGGCTTAAGATACAAGTTTAATAATGCCACAGAGATAATGAATCTTCCCTTAATGATAAAGGGCATTTGTCCAATATTTTTCAAGCATTTTGAGATCTAATTTAATCTAACAAGGATGAATATGATTAAATAAAACATGAAATTTACCGAGTGGTTGCCAGTCATACAAACACTCCTCTGCTTTTAGCATTGTGTCTTGGTCATTTCACTGGCTTCAGCAGATGCCTGAGTTTTTTAATGGGTTGCACAGACTCAGTGTCCCACTGCCTGTGTGATGGTGGGGCAGAAGATGACAGGACTGCTGAAACATTGACCTTTTCTTTCCCTTTAATTTCCACCTTGTTCTATAACACTCTGATATATGAAATTATGCAACTGAATGTGTGGTGTGTTGATAACATACTGCACTGCAAACTTTAAAATCTGGAGGTTTGAGAATTTGCAAGCAGTATGGGAGGCAAGGCTATAGGTTATTTTGGGGCAATAAAGCAGAGCAGAAGATCCTCAAGCTCTGCTGCTTCTGGGTCTCCAGGCCATGTGACCACTGTGGTAAAGCTGCAGTGACACCCATCATGGAACACAGGCTGTTTCAGGACAGGGAAGTGGTGGAGGAAGGAGACAGGAGTTTGCAAAAAGAGGAGTGAAAGGGCTGATGGACCATGGCATTCCTGTGAGATCTGCTGCAAGCACTCTTCAAGCCATCTATCATGGAAACTGCAGGTTCCTTACAAACAAGAACCATCTTTTGCAGAGATGATAGCACAATGGGCTTTTTCAGTCTGTGGTCAATCTCCTTTTATAGCAGGTACCTTTAATGTGTCTGATAGTTCCTGTCTTACCAGTCTGGATTTGTCTCCTCAGCTCTGAAAGCAGCCCATGTGACAAATGGAGATGTTTATAATAACATCTCCAAGGTCAGAGGAGATGTAATCCACCCAAAAGAACTGAATTTCACTTGCTTCTGTGTTGTTCTAAGATAATTTATCCTAACATTTCTCCCAACTATAGAGCATGTCCTGTATTGCATCCATAGCTTGAGGTACTTAGGGAGAAGAAGAAACTTTGTCAAACTGCAAGGTAAGATCCACTTATGTTTGACTTCACCAGTGAATCTTTAAATTTTTGGACTGCAGCCATGCTGACATTTATTTCCACAAGAATTCTCCAATAAAACAGAGTATCTGATATTAATGTGATTGACCTGCTGGCCTTGCTGAAACTGCAGGGAAGTAAGTGTGCATTTAATCAATTTTGCTGTGCATGTAGAGGTCATCATTGTGAGTGGTACTCTGGAGATGCTGTTCAGTTACTTGCTCTCTGTAGAAAAGAAGATTTTGGATCCTGGTATCATGGAATGCAAATGTCCAACAAATGCCTTCCTATAAGAGGCTGTTGGGAAGAACCTTAATGCTGCAGATGCACAGAGTGCCATGTGCTTTGGAAATTTGGTTTTTCTCTGCTCCCTGAATACCGTGAGCATCCTGTCACCTGGTATTGGGTCACTGCAGAGAGCATACTCAAAACTGCTGAGTGCAAACCATGGCCTGCCATATGAAAGGTTTTGGAGTAAAAAGAGAAAAGCAGAATTCCTGCGAAGCTGAATGGTTGGGAAATGTGTGGACTTGTGTACAAGATGAGGAAGGTACTAGCAAGGCTTTGCTCTAATAGATTTTTTTTTAAATTTAAATTAAAATTAACCTGGATTCTAGTTTTGAGTTGGTTTTTTTTTTCCTAAATGAATAAGTGATTTTCTATAATATTTTGATGTGAGCAGTCACAGTTGACTCTTGTTACTTAGTTGTATTTTATGTGATAGCAACCTGATCTGATGGCTAACTGTGTAAATTAAGGCCACCGTGAAGATCTTTAGTTTGTTTAAGTGGCACTAATTTCTGTGTTATTTGAACTGTAAATTCCTAGCACAGGGGCTACTTTTCTATTTCGTATTTATACAAAGCTGCACACAAGAGTACTACCAGAAAATAATTACAACCTTGTGACATAAATAAGTGGAGAACTAATTATTTGGCTCCCCTGTGGAACAAGCAGTTATCCAAGTGGGTAGTCATATGCTGGAGGACTAATATTTCTCAGGAATATAACATGCTATTCTCCATTCATTCACAACCCAGTGTGCTGTGTTTTTAAGATTCAGAGTGTGTGGTGATACAATTTGTTTTAAATGATTTGGGCAAAATGTAAAGAAAGATATTTTCATCAGAGAGGAGGGTGCTGCCTTCATGGCTTGCTGGCCTTTGTCCTCTGCTGAAGTCCCCACAAGAGTGTACAATCAATTCACATGCTATCCAGATGAGCTGAATTTTGCATTGGGAGCTCTTTGTTTGAGAAATGCACAGAAAAAGATAGAGGGCCTGTATTTGAGAAGGTGGTTAAAAAGAGGGTTTTCTTAAGTCTGGCACTGTGTGATTAGTACAAGTCTCCAGAGTCTGGCTGAGAAGTGAGAGAGGTGCCATCCCAGAGAGGAGATGTTAAGGATCACAGATGGCAGCCCTTGCACACACACCCAGTCCCAGACCTGCAACCCAGGTGACCTGGGCAAGGCAGCAGCCCCAGGACAGCCATCCAACACACTGTATGTCCTGCCAGCTTTCCTCACTCATCTCACCAATTTCTTGGTAGAGTCACCATGGAATTGCCACCTTCACTTCCTGAAGGAAAACAACACAGCATCATCATTTCCATCAAGAGTTTCCTGTCAACATTTTTTCCTCTTTAAAAATTCTGCCACTGGGAATATTACATGGCTCTGACTGCAGAAGCTGGGCCAGACTCATATCTTTAAAGATGGCCACAGGATGGCTTCTGATTATCTAGGTCTGTTACCTGAAGGCAGAAACAGACTTAATCAAGAAAATGTGCTCCCTATCAAGCAGAAAATGCCCATCAACTGATAAATTAACCCTATCTAGAGAAGTCAAAATCAGAAATCCCTGAAACAGTTATCCCAGCAATTGGAAAATGTTTGCAGTTTGAAGAATCCTCTTTTGAGGAATAAGTTGCTGCTGCTCATGTGAGTGCACTTACTCTCCCAGCCCAGCAAATGGTGTGCAGTGCAGCTCAGGGTACTCCTCTGATGGAAGTGAGAAAGTACCTAGGGAGGGCTGCCTGAACTCAGGTATTTCTGTGCCCCTATCAGCACCCCAAACTCTAGAGCTTATTTCAGCTAATGCAAAAGCAAGTGACATCCAACAAGATAATATTTGCTCTCAGTAGAGAGGAATTAACTGCAGAACAGAGGTGTAGCCATTCCTCCAGGGGCCCAAGATAAACAGTTGATCATTACTCATGGAAAGTGGGAAAAAAATTCAGTCACACATCCATTTGGTACTTTGAAAAAGTCAGATTCCCAGTGCAAAACAATAATACACCAAGACAAACTTTGAAACAGAACTCAGAAGACACGCAAATACATTTGTAGACTACTGCAGGCAAAGCCTTGGAGAGCCCTGGTCCCTCTGCTGAAAAGAATACCTGAGATGGTTACTGAAATGGAACGTCTCAGAGAAACAATGAAAAGAACAATGCTTGCATCCAAATGGAAAACAAACAGAAAAAGGGAATGTTGCAATTACTGTAATTTGGATATTAGAAACTAGAAAAATTAAATAAGCAAAGGAAAAGAGTACAAGAAACAGGCTACAGTTACAGAGAGAAGAGCAGTAAGGAAGTCTTTAAAATGTATTAGGGATGAAGATAAACTAAATGATGTCTTTAGATTATTACCATATTGAAATTACAGAAATGACAATGATTATGCAGAAAGGCAAATATTTTTAATGAACAAATACTCCTGTTCTGAATCTAGGAGACAAACAACCACAAATGAGGCATTTCCACCAGATGATGATACAACAATTTGCATAACAGCAGTTCAGGGGATAGCAAGCAACAGTTACAATAGCTCAGCATCTTCGAATGAGAAGTGTAAATAATTTGCAAAATAGTGTTTTGAGGAGAACTTACTTTTTTTTTTTTTTTTCTGGCCTAATGCTGGTTTTGCAGTGATCATGGAGTACTGGCAGAGTTACAACAGGAGAAGAAAAGATGCTGTTTAAGGGAAAGTTGAAGGGTTTGTATGCCTGCTGAGTTCTGAGCCTGTGGAGATAATGGATCCCAGACAATGAGGAAACAGCAGAAATTAAAAAATAGGAAGGGATAATATCATAAATGCCCATCAACAGGAATAGATCTTCTAAAACTGACTAGATTTTTTTTTTATAATGAGATTACAATTTTGCTTAATAAAGGGAATAGTGTTGATTTAAGCTTCTGTAAAATATTTGACTTGGTATTCCACAATGTGATGTTCAAGAAGCCAGTTCAGTACAAAATCAACACAGCACACAAAGTGAATCAAATATGAGCTAAACGATTACCTCTCCAAGACCAGTTCATGTGGGTCTGTTTCAAGTGGAATCTCCACAGAAATCACTGCTTGGTCTCAAGGCAGGCAGTTTTACTGGTACCTGGAAAAAATTACATGAAAGCCCATCAGATCTGGCTGGCCCCTGACCCGTGGTGGGGCAAGAAGTGAGCAGTGGAAAGGAGAGGTCTCTGATGCAGGGGCTGATGTTCTGCTTAGCCAAACATGATGAAACCACACACATTTTCTTTTAGTTCCATAGAGTAATGATGGATTTTTGGTTATTAGTAGATAATGATGGCTTAAATGTTTTAGGATACATTTCCCACCATGAAGCTCTCATGCTGGGTGCCAGCACAGAATCAGGCAGTGAGGAGACAAGACCTGTGCAGAGGTGACGCCCTCATTGTCTTGGAATATACACATGGTGATCAGCAAAAGCAGGTCTAAGCTGGTGCATCTGCCAGGGGGAGGATGGAGGAGGGAAAGGGCAATGGGCTCTGATGGCACATCCTTTCCTGGTGCCAGACATGGGGACGCTGCAGGACACACAGGTTCAAAGTCATATATTTATCTAATTAAGCCTGTGCCAAAGGCGACCAAGGATGCTGAGCTCCCAAAGTGAAAATTCCCCCAGAGAGATGAAAAATGGTCTTTAGAATTTTAATTCTCCACCCCCAGCTGATCATAACAGAGAGACCAGAGCCTAAAAGTAGAGACCTTCTAAGTAGCAGATTTACCTGTGACGGGAAGAGTTGCAAAACTATGATGGTTATTTTGACTGAAGATGAATGTTTTGCATTGCTCAGCCATATGGGAGGCCACAAATTTGTGATGGAAACAGTTACTTTAGAAAGAAGGAAAACCTATAAATTCGATACAGTTTCTTGGAAGTAATGATCAGACATTTTATTTATATTTTTTAAAGATGCTGAATTATTTATTTTGTGACTGAATTATCTTTTTTATTTTAAAAATTCTGGGAAAACAAATGTAAAATAAATTACTTAACAGAGATCCCCAAAAGCTTTCCAGCACAGCTATTATTTCACATCCTATTTCCAAGGAAAAGTCTGTTTAAAGTTCCTGTTTATTCAGACAGTGTTATCTGAGCATGTGAAGCATCTCTTAGTTTCATCTGTCAGTTGCCACCACTGAAATCAAAGGCTTTACCAGGGGGGCAAACCTATTGTGCTGCTTTACTACATATTAGTCATCCCCAACTCTCTTCCAGCAGCTGAAGATCACAGTGATCTGTCCTCAGTGGAGGCAGCACTGTGCTGCTCCTCCACGCCTTGCCAAAAGGCTATTTCTTTTTGATGAGATATTAGCTGAAAGCAGCTTATCTGCAGACTCCTCCTGAACACCACCCTGGCTGTGCTAAGGAAGCAGGAGTTTATGGGGGAGCACACAACTCCTCAGGGGCAGGGGAGAGAACCAGGCTTTTCATTGTCAGACCAGCCCAGGAGCCTGATCTGCACAGAGGGGAGTCTCGGGTGGAGTCCAGCTCCCTCAGAGAGGATGTCTGGTGTATATGTAATAAGAAATATCCAGAGCTCCCAGCCAGACCAGCAGCCAGCTCAGTGCACTGGCCAGTCTCTTGAAGTGCTCATCTCAAACTAACTTCTGCTTTAGATGCCTGCATCTAAGTCTTAGTGTGGGTAGGAGTGTGCAAAGACACACATTTTCTGGCAATCCTTGTGCATTTATTAAGTTTTCTTAATAAATTATTAAATTATTAAGTTTTCTCAAAGTTGCTCCTTTTTCATTTTAATAATTTGGATGAAGAATTGTTCTTAGAATGATGTAGCGTTTTTTTCCGAGTGGGCTGAAGAATTTATGTCTCCACTGTGTTTGTTGCACTGCAAGGGAAAATACGAACGTAAAAAAAAAATAAACATACAAAATGGATTTTGAACCCACATTTTTGGAGTGATTCAAAGTAATTGCAGCACTACAGATTTTCAAGAGTGCTTTGGGTTTCTGGGCTTGCAGAGTTTAGAGCAATTTAAAATTAATGGAGTACTTAAAGTTTTTAAGAGCACTTCAATTTGCAAGTGATCAGAGTTCAGGGATGCAGAGAAAAAATAAATTAAAATAACTGGAAGTGTTTTTCAGAGCATTTATCGTAACTCTGGCATAAATGGCACCACGTGCAAGGGCTGCCAGCACTTTCATTGTGTCCTGTGTGCCATGGAACTTTATGACAATCAGCTCTTCAGCAAAATCAACTGGCTGATCACGGCCTCTTAAGAGTAAATTTATACTTCTAAACAGCAAAACCCCTGCATACTCTTTGGGCAATTTTTTTTTTTTTTTTGTCAAAAGCTCCTTTCAATATATTTTAAAGAACTTAGAGCTAGCTGAAAGGTTAGAGAAATCCACAAGGCTAAATTGAAAGATACCACCACGTGTGCTGCTGATTGGATGTGATGTGCAACAGCGGTTTTGGACTCACAACAGTCTTTTGGCACCATTACACCTCTAGGCTTAATTTCCAGTTCTCTGGTTTCCCCTGAATACCTCACTGCAGGAAGACAGCAGGAATGGCATTCTTTCCTCTGCACAGGGATGTCTATAGTCATATCTAAAGGCATATAAATACACAGGGTCTAAACAACAAAAAAAAAAAATGTTTTGAACGCATTAGTTTGCCTAAAGAAGAGAAACTATCAGATCTTACAAAACCAAAACCAAATAAAGTTACCCTCTGAGATTTCCTAGAAAATACGCTCATGAAGGTATCTTTTCATGCTAGGATGAAGGCAGTTATACTGCTATGAAAGCACTTGCACAAATTGATGTCTAACATAGATCCTTAATGGACTATCAGGGCATTTCCTTGTGTATCTATTGAAACACGTGAGTAAGAAATTACTACTGAGTTGTTCCATTCATCTGCAATAAATCTCATGACTGTAGAGGGAAAGATGCCATCCTGAAATTACAGCTTCCCCATCAATGTGCTTGAACAGGTTACCCAGGGATTGTCATTTTTCATCTGAAAGCAGACATCAGAGTACCTTTTTCACAGCGTTATTTGAAGTAGTAGATGATGTGGAGAAAAGAGCTTACAGTAGAAAGGAAAATAACATTTGCACGTCTTGCACAGCAATTTGAGAGAAGGCAGGTGCCAGAGGAAGAGCTGTTCCAAAGTGCAGAGGAATAGTAGAGAGGTTCTACCTGTAGTAGGGGAGTTAGATGGGCTTGAACCCCAATTTGACTTCTCTCTAAACGTTCAAAGCTTTTCCTCTTTGTTTTCTTTCAGTACGCACCCAACAAATCCTGTCAAAAAGAGCTGATAGCTAGTTTCAGAAATATCTCAGACCACAGAAAATGCCCACAAACCTCAGTGCAATGAGCACTGCCCACGACTGTGGTTTCTGAACATTACAAAGAAAGAGGAGGAGGATATGAGGAGGAGGATTTTCCTGCTTAGTTAGCACTGTGGATGCAGAAGGGATCAGCTGGAAGAAGCAAATGGTTCAGCAAACCTACACATTCCTGGAAATGAGGAGGGGGAAAGGTGAAAAGAAAGAATTTGAATGAGAAATTTTCAAAATTTTCTCATCTTTAAACTATGTATTCTTATGAGAAGAGAAAATAAAATAAACAAAAAGCCTAATAGATGGTAACAAATAGCCTCCTCCAATGGTAACAGATAATACTATAGCCCTTTCCCTCCCCTAGATCAATGCCATGGGCTGCCATTGTGCTCTTTGAGAGCTTGTTTGTGAGAAAGCAACAGTCTGAGTTTGCCTGCACCACCTAATTCAAGAGTTCAAAGGTGGGACTTCCCTTCCCTGGGAGGTGTTCCAAGGCCCACCAAACAAAGACATTGAAAGAGCTGGATTAAAGCAAATGAACTCCCTGTTAAGTAGTGCAAACAACCCAAGTGTATGTGAATTCCCATGTGGCAACTGGGTTGGCACAGAGCCTCCCACTGAATGGCTTTGTTGTCAGATCCTGGATGGTCCCAGGGCCTGCTGGGGCACACACCTGACAGCTGCTGGTCTTTGGGAACAAACCAAACCCAGCTCTGAACAGGTGAGGGGATGAGTTTCTTGGCAGCTTGGCAAAGGAGCCCCCATTTATGTGAACCATGATAGATGTGCAACTTCTGCAGCTGCAGAAGACATGGAGAACACCAAATGAGAAGCCAGAAGAGGTGGTGACAGTTCCCCCACGCCTCCATGAGTGCTGCCTCCTTGCCCTGCTCCTTCACCCACCCTTCTGTGAGCACAGCATGGTCACAAGAGGAAATCATTGGGCCACCTATTACTAGGAGAAGGGCTGAGAAGAGAGGCTACCTGATCCAACATCACAAACCCACTCCCTCCTAATCTGCTCTTGATTATCAAGCTATTTAAAGTTAATCACTCATCGCAAAACTCTGTGCAATATCAGGTGGCAGAAATATGTGCCCTGTAAATTAGTAGTCTTCACTGATGGATGCTGTGTGTATGCTCCCAGGGAATATTGCTGTCCTCTGAATGGGGATAATCAGGCCTGTTTATTTCCTGAGGCACAGGGAAATAGCCTAAAATTCAGTAGTGATGCTTTTAGATAGCTCTGGGTAGCTGTAATCTAACTTATTTAACCTATGCCCTGAATTATGAAGACATTGGAGCCAAGATACTACACCTAAAATTGTGAGATACAAAAGGTGTTTGTCATGGAATATGATACATAAGTCTACATACCTGATTTTTAAGACATTTATAGCTAGGGTTTTTTTTAAGAAAAACCTGAAGTGCAAATAGGCAGTTTAAGGGATTTTTTTTAATTGCCCGCAGATTGGGAAGTTATGAGCAAGAAAGAACAACACAAATGCCTACTTTGTGCATTGGTTGTTATTACAATTAATAAGTGCCTTCAGCTTTACAGAACTCCTTGGAAATCCTCTATAGGATAGACAATGCAATTATGTCTGGAGAAGGCAATCACATCTCCTGCTGAATAATTTACGAGGACATTAAATCAATAGGCAAATCATAATTAATTAAGAAGCTTAATGTGTTGATTTTTTAATGTCTAATTATACCTCTATTTATATCAGTTACAGGTAAGAGTCAAAGAAGTGGAGACGGAATGGTTTTTAAAGGGTTTTCCCTGTTTAAAAAAACCCCAACCATATAGCATTTCCCAGAGGTGTATGAGCTGAGAACTTGAATTACAAAAGAGGTAAGAAATGATGAGATGGTGAAGGAAGAACTTCATAAGTAAAAATTTAATCATATTGTATAATAAAATATTTTTATCATTGAAATAACTGAATGTAAACTTAGCTTCCCTATTGAAATAAAGTACTTCGTGCTCTGCCTCTCCAAACACAAACATGAAATAATTTGACTTTGTGAATTTAAAGCAGTTCTTGCATTATAAACTTGGGCTTTCTGCTCATCAGGAATGTGCAAGAAGCCATGTTGATCATCCAGAAATACTTCCATCATCTTCTACCGCAAGCTGGACTAAAAAAAAACCAAAAAACAAAACAAAACAAAAACCAAAACTAAAAGTATTTTCCAATCTCCAGTGAATGTGGCTTTTTGAGGTTTTCCTAGCCTTGATATAGGGTGGAGGAGCTTCACTGGAGTGAGGATAGCAGTGATGCATCACAGAATTTACCAGGAACAGTAAAAAGGCTACAGACATCTTCCTCCCTGTGCATTGCATCCTCTCCCCTGTTGCCACGTGGCAGGTGACTGATGCCCACCACAGATCACCCATTCTCACGGTGTCTGAACATGCTGTGCATCTTCCTGAAGCAGGGACCAGAAGACCTCCTGCAGTCTGCAGTCTGAGGGGCCAGGCCTTAGTGTGTGAGGAACCATCCACGAGGTGCATGGAATTCTGAGCCCAGCTGGGAATTCAGACCACCTTCCCCCAGCTCCTCATGATGCCAAACCTCTCTGAACAGTTGAGTCAGGGCAAAGCACCAGTTCCTCATCCCACAGCACCACTGTTGGGAGCATCCAGCACAGTGGCACCACCTGAGACGTGTCCTGTGGTCCCACCATGTGCTGGAGCTCAGCAGGGCAGGACTGACACTGTTGTACACCACAACAACACAAGACTCCAACCTCAGAAGGCTGAAAATGACTCCTCTATTTTGGGATGTATCTCTCTTTTTGCACTATTCTACACAGACCAATTTGATTGGTGAAACGAAGACAAACCTCTTCAATTGCATTGATCAGACCAGAGGGACATCAAGAAATCCCTCCTAGGGAAAGAATGTCTCTTGTTTACGGAAAATTCCCTGGGAAAAGAATTTCAGAAAACCAAAACATCTCAGGCACGAACCAGGGTTACACAGGACTGGCCCCTGCTCCCCAGTTAACCACACCCCAGACAAACACATCCCTGCTGTGTCACTAGGCTGATGCTGTGTGCACAGGGATCCTGATAACTAACCTGCTTTGCAGGAAAAGCACAAACCATGACACTAATTTACTAAACTCCCATCAAACAACAATCTTTCCACCAGATGTGATTTCCTGAGTGTAGTCTGGTTTGAGTTCAGTTTTACTCAGAGATTCATCAAGCCAGCTTGGCATTATAAAGCATCAGAAAGCATGGAATATGAACTTGCCATCTTCAGGGTTGAAAATTGTTACAAATTGTATGAAGAGGTGTTTAAGTTTTTATGAAGGCAAGATTTTATATGTGGTTAATAAGGAACAAATTTAAGAATGGAAAAAGTAAGAAGTGGAGGGAGAAAGTAGGTAAGACCTAAAGAATTAAATAAAAAACTTCTAAAAAACTATGATTTATAGAAGAGAATATTTTAAATACTTCCTAGCCTGCTTCTTTTCCCCACCATGGACTGATGTCACAGCTTTAGTCCCGAATGTAGATCAATTTGCCAGGCTACCCGTGGCAAGGGAAAAGGAATGCAGACTCACTTGCCACATCCTAGCTGTTGGTGGTATTCCTGTAGGGTGATGATCTAAAAGTCATGAACTTCTGATTTGCAGACCCTGCTAGATTTAGCTGTGGCTGCTAGTTTAAAGCTGTCTGACCTGCTTCTTCCCTTCAAGTCTCCTCCTCTGGATCTGCAGCCCTGTCCATTGATTTATGTCACCATGGGTTTAAATCTGTACAGTTTCTCTGGATATTATTAATTTTCCACTTCTGCCAAGGATAGAATTGTTCACTATAAATCAGAGGTCTTCTTCATAAATCCTCTTTGTCATCTGTGGTAAGCATGGATTGAAGTCAATTTTCACAGCCCCAATGTGATGCCTGTTATTGCTCATATTTTCTGTGTACTAGGTGTGGTAAAAATAACACTGATACAAATACTTCCCAGAAAACCATAAACCACAGAGAACCTTTACATATTCAGTTAAAATCTTTGCCTGCAGGAGCCATACTGGTTTTCCTGACCCCTGTTTGGAGGTGATTCACAGCTACACCAATAATGCTAAGCACAAAAATGGCTTAGTTTTATAACTTTGTTTTATAACTTTTATAAAAGGGCTTAGTGTGAATAGTTTTATCACCACTACCACCTAGATATTTTTCAGAGAATTAGTAGGTCTTCATCTATTAAACTGTGTGTGTTTTATCAATTCTAGTAAAAAATGTATTAGGCTGAAAAATATCTCACAGGTATTTTTCTTTTCGTTTGATGCCCAGGCAGCTGTTGCAATGAGAGCTCCAGAGACAGGCAGGCCAGAAACAACCCTGCTTCATCTGCTTAGGAAATTTAGTGATGGATGCAGGGTGAATTCCAATGAGGAGTCCCACAGTAGGTCTGGAGACTGCAGGAGAAGATTAACTATTGCTCAGACTCATTTTAAACTCCTCTTCAGCCAGCAAGAAATTGAAAAGTTTTGCATTAATAAAGGATGGACTCTGATAATGATAATCAGTAATATCTATTCAGATACTGAGGCCTGTATATTGTATGCAGTTTGTTGATAAAGTTTCATTTTCAGATGGAGGCAGATAAGTTCATGACCACTGAGCTCTGGGAGGGGATATCAGCTCCACAGACATAAGGTGGCACAGACTAAAGATCTCTTGGAGAAGGAAAGGTTGAGCAAAATGGAAAGCTGAGAAAAATCAGGATGTTCTGGAAAGTGTAGTTTTTCTCTCTGAAAAAGGTGAAGGTAAAACAATAACGTTAGTTATCTCTAGTAAATTCACATAAATAATACATTAGTTGAAATGAAGGTCTAGGTAGAGTTTGTTTTCCACTATTTTAACAGTTTTTCCTTAGTTGATGGCTCCTAAAGGGTATCTGCAAGTCAATCAAAACCTGTATTTTTCATTGCTGGCAATGTAGCCAAAGCACTCAGTATCTACCTTTCCTCACTTCTGGGAGCTCTGTTTCATGCATATAAATTCTCTGTTTGAAGAAAGGTGGTTAAAATAAAATGACTTAATTATCAAGCAGAACAAACGAACAAAGGTGTTTAATTAAATAAACCCAGAAACCTTGAGGAAAGAGAGAAATCTATAAAACAAGTGGAGGCAGCCAGATTTGTCAGCAGTGGTGCAAGGGTTTGAAAGTCCCTAATGATAGTAGAGGTATAAAGGAGGGAGGAGAGCAACATTTTTGCTCAGCCAAGCCTGCAAGCAACAGAATTACTGAACTAGAAAGACAACCTGTCCTGCTTCACAGGGCCACTGCAGAAAGAAACATTCAGCAGCCTGCATTTTGCAGTGAGCAGACAGTTAATGAAGATCTCTTGTAAGAATGATACTAATATTGGATGAAAGCTGGCTCGCTTGGGCATGGTGCTCATCCTGTAGCTCGAAGCTAAATCCTGTAGCTGAAAGCACAGCCAGGCAGCAAATGTCTCCTATTGATGGTTACTAAAGCCCATCAATAGGCTGCAATATAGGTAACTCAAAACAAGCTTTTGAGTTGTTAAACTCTAATGTAAAATTAATTGATTAATCATTCTTAAACAATTGGTTCTTTATAATCTATAAATTCACCTTTACTATTACATGAAATGAAAACTTGTGTTTGCCATGGGGTCAACACCACCACTGTGCACAGACGTGCAGCACTCTGCTTGCTCTGCCCAGCCACCCCATGATCATTTTCCTGCTCTGCCTGGGTTGATCTCTCACAAAGGAAAAAAGAGATTTGCACCTTTACAATCCTGCCACACTGAGTAATGTAAAGTCTGTCGCTCCACCCTCCAGCCAGGCATCTCACTGTCCTGAAGGGTATTTTATCCCATTGACTGGAGATACATCACAGAATTAAGCATATTTTCCAGAAGCAATTCCACTAATTATGCACCTAGAGTGAAAATCAAAGGCTTTTAAAAATGTTTACTTCCCCTTCATAGCTGGCAAATTGGTTACTGGTTCAGCTCCATTGAAATCACCAGCAAAGGACAGTCAAATTACTTTTACAGCATGAAATGCTGTTTTGAAAACAAAAACTCCCTTTTAATTTTGTTGGGTCCTTACAAGTGCTTCAGAGATTTTGTTAGCAGAGGTGCTAACATTATCATCTTGTGCTACTTAAAATCCAACACATTTCTCACTATGTTTTCAAACATAACACTTGATTTTATTTTTAACTATTGGTGTGGCCTGTGAAAATTTCTTGGAAATCTTCTTTGGAAAGGGCAATACTGAGTAATTCTGGTTTTATCTTTAAGGGACCTTTCAAGCACTGTGTGTTTTTCTCTTCTGGGAGAAAGGTTTAACTGCTTTAGAGAAAAAGCAGGTTCTATTAAGAAAAGTGATTAGCGAATGCTTACATAACTTGCCAAAATATAAAATTAGACTCTATTTTCAAGCTGCTGACCTACTAGATTTTTTTGTGTCATATGGAGTTCTAACACAATAGTAACTGTGAAAGTACTGCTAAAATTGGAGCTGCAAAACTTGACTGCTTTTTTTTTCCGCTTTCCTATGTAACACAACAAAACTGGAGGGTCTAGCAACGCCAACGGTGCAGAGGAAAGCTGGAGTGGGATGTATCAAGCATGGAGCAGGAGGGGCTTGGCCTTCTCTAAAAAGACTGAAATCTGTTCTGTTGCTACAAGGAGTTGTTTTGTACTGGACTGTCTGGGCGGAGGATAAAACCACTTCAGTTTTCAGCAAGAGCTGAGCATCTGCTACTTTTAACTTCCAAAAGCACTGAGAGCATGTTGATACACAAGATACTATATTCAGCCAAAAGCTAACCACACCCAGTGTCTGCATAATTCTGTGAGGCAAGATAATTCCCTTTGCAGGTGCCCATACCTGCAGGGCTGTGGACCACCAAATGCTTTAGGTTGCAGACATACAGCCCAGAAGACCTAAACCTGGGTCTCTGGGCAGCTCTCCAAACCCTGAGTCACCTCCATGAAAACACTGGGGTTTGCAGGAGGCTGAATTAACTGCAATTCAAACTTTCCTGTGAATAATTCACTGCCTTGTTAAGTATGTGACTAGTGAAATCAATTTAATATTTCAGTCATAGAAATCAAATTGAATAAACCCAATCCATGTATTGCAATCTCATTTGGAACATGCTATTATTTTAATTTGTTTTGTAACCTCACACACTGAATAAAAATAAAATACCTATTCTAATATTCTTAAGGAAGGAAAGGTGCTGGAACAAAATGTTTTCCACTCTGAAACTAACTGACAGATCTATTTATTCTTCCATGTATTGATGATGGAAAAGATACAAATAGAGTACAAATGGCACACTTGTCTGTTCATAAGCCATGGAGACCCAGTCTGGCTGAGCCTGAAATAGGCTGAAAGTGGCAGCCCAGGACCAGAGGTGTGGATACTCTTTGGAAGGGGCAATGGTGTTGTCAAAACCCAGCCACATGCTCATCAGCCCTGTCCTTATTTTGTTGCCAGAAAAATGTTCCAAAAAAATTGTCTTGTGAACACCTGTGACATCTAACAGTGATCCTCTGCAGTGCCACTTTCGGGGCGTGCAGCCATGGCTAGGGATGCAGGCTCTTGGGCTCATAATTATATGTGCTGGTCATTTTTTCTTCAAATTTTTAATTTTTTAGTAGTTTTGAATGTTTGAAAACTGTTAAGTAGAATGTGAAACTTCCTGTGAAACTTCCAGCTCATGGAAATCCAAAAACTCTCTAAAGAGGGCATGAGATAGGCCAGTATCTGAATCCTAGAGGCCTTTCTTGTTTTACTCGTCAAGCCAAGGACAGAACATTTTGACTGTGCTGGAAAGATGAAGACTCACACCTCATGTTCTGACCTGAAGTTCTTAAAGCATTGTTTACCTCAGGAAAAAGTACAAAGGAAGGCACACCCAGATGTTCAGTGACCGATTCCCCTGTGTGACGGACCATGGCCATCCAAAGAATCCAGCTAAGAGCACAAAAACAAGTTCTGTCCATCTGGTAAGGAAAAGGGGAAAAGGAGAACAAATAGCAGAGCTCAATCTGTCAATTGCCTCCCAAGGAAATTACATTTGCTGGTTAATATGTTTTGCTTGACCTGGCAACTGATGAGTTTGAGGGACACTGTCAAGATGATTCATGGCAGTGAAGGCTAGAAAATCAAACACATTTTTGGTAATTTAAGACCAAGGAATGATTTCATCCTTTCCTCTTGAAAGCAGGACTTTCCTTGGTGTTGATGGTTTGTAACGAAGATTCAGCATTTATCAAAATACTTCCTTGGCAAATTTCCTGTAAGACAATTAAGAATAGAGATTGTTCTAAATTTTTATAAGATACACACGTGTGAGGTAATAAGGAATAGTATTTAGGGTGTTGTCTTTATATTTGACATCAGGATATATCAAACAGAGAAGTGTTAATGTGGAAAGTTGCTGGTATAGACTTATTATGTCCTTGATAAATTGACTTCTTCCCCTCCTTTTTATTCCTGCACTTTCCGTATTTTTGATACTTTTTTGTATTCCAAAGAGAAAATCTCAAACCAGCCAAAGCAAGCCTCAGACAGAGCTAACAAAAGAGGTGCTTAAATGAAATATTGGCCTAATGGGCTCACGGCTTAGTTTGCTGTTAGTTAAGTCACACACAGAGCCATTGAAATTAATCTAGGATCCACAGTGAAGGATTCCTAGGTGATGTTCCTTTTTATAAGGAAAACAAGGCAACCCCCTGAAATAAGATGTCATATAAAATTGTCAAGCTCAGAACAAGATCCCATAATTTAACTAATGCTAAATAAGGAAAAATCTTACACAAGTGAAGGTCCTTGTAGCCTAAAATATAAATGAACATGCTGAACACTTTAATCTGTTTCCAAGGATGATCTTCATCACCCTTGCTGGGCACCCTGTGAGTTGTTCTAGACCAGGGATGTACCCTGGGTGAGACACCCATGGCTGCTCACCCCCATCAAAAATTGGTCTCTCATCCCTGGTTCTGTCTCATGCACTGAGCCTGCTTGAGCTGGAAGTCATCATCAGCTGGGATGCTCAGAAGTTTCTCTGAGCTGTGGCTGCAGACAGAGAGGAATGCATAGATGAGCTGAGACTGATAACCATTCCTCTTGCTGAGTAAGTAAAAGTTAAAGAAAAAGAAGCCCGTTCCCAGCTGTGGTGGCCAAGTTGCTGCTTGGTGCCACGTCAGCAGCCAGGCTTCATTTTGTTCAGAACCTTGGGCTCTGCTGCAGGTTTGGCTGAAACAGCACTCAGGGGAAGAGCCAAGAATCAATTCTGGGGAGCTAATTGATCAGAAATCTGGGTGCAATATCCTTCTGTTGGGTTGTCAAAGGGCAGGTGGGAATAGCTGCCAAAGGCCAGGCATGGATGGGCATCTCCACACAGCGTTTTGGCTGCTGAACTGGCTAAATGCTGGAGGAATCTTTCAGCCTGAAGATGCCCTTCAGTCATGCTGGTGGTCAGCATCTGTGCAAAGTGGGATGCTTTTTTCTCTTGGGCATGATCCCTTCTGGTGGCTGCCTTGGCTGCCACAAACTGACCTTAGGGCAGGACTTTCTCAGCCCTCAAAGACCCACAAAGGCACAGCAAAGGTTGGGCAGCATTTGAAAAACCTGCAGCTCACAGTCATTTCATGCTAGACCTCACCTAGTCTGACCCCAGAAGCTAATATACTGAAATTCATCATACACAAAATAAGCACAGCAATATCAATAACCACTAGGAAACACAGCAGTAATGATAAATCTTAATTTAGAGAAGTGCCCAATAGATGACAGCTGCAGAGAAAGCAGGTTACCTAATGCACAACTAATGGCTGCTTGCAGCAAAAAAATTGCAAATAAATAATAAACTATTCGAAACCTGATCTGTGTTCTCTAGAACAGGGAACTTTTGAAGTTGTTCTCCTTGGGGAGTGTGAGGCCACCAAGGCAACTGCCCGATCTACCTCAGCCCCCAGGTCTGTCCCAAATCCTGCCTGCTGTTAGAGGATCAGCACTGTTGCCTGTATCCAAGTCCTGACATTTTGCCATGCAAGACACTTTCAGAAACTCATGGCAGTAGGCAAGTTCTGCTCCATTTTTTGGTGTATTTGACACAAAATTTTATTGAACTGAGAAACTGTTCAGGGTAGTATAGACCTCAACTTTGCTTTGTATCTAGAACAAAACACCCCTTGAAGTAATCAGATATTAAAGACAATGAAATAACAACAGCCTGATTCATAGCTACCTGTTTGTAAATGCTTACATTGTAAATAAATAGCTGAAATACACTGTTTATCCCAGAAAAAAATAATGGTTCATAAAGTAAAATCAAATGTGTCTTACGCATTACAATCCTTATATTTCTCATCCTATCGGAATCAGTTTTCATTTCCAAATTTCAATCTAGTGAGAGTACTTAGGAATCTTGTTGCATTTATAGGTTGCTTGGGATGGCTTTACTGATGCAATGGTAAAACAAAAACAAAACCCCTTCCTTGTAAGGGTTACTCAGGCAGTGATGTATTTGAATGTACTTTGGCTGATTTTTCTATAACAATCTCATTGCAAATAAGTGAGCAGTTTTAAACCTACATAATGAACTCTTTGTTCTTTAACAGCTTTACATTACTTAAAGCCTTTCACCCAGCTTAGGTCTGCAAGTTCTTTCAAAGCATTTTCTTTACAATGGTACAATGGTATCTAAAGATGGTATCTAAAGAGGGATGTAAAGGTTAAAACACAAAATAATAATCTGCCCAGCAGCTGGAAACTACACGGATTGAAGGTGCCCAAGCTAGAACTATTCCTCCTTTGAATTATCAACCACTCTCCCATTTTTCCATAGAAACAATTGCAAATAAATTGTGCTGGTGTCAAGACAAGGCATTAGCATGGCAGGACAAATAAACTAGCTACTGAATTTTGGATGTGGCTGCAGATCCTTCACAGCCCCAGCACATAGCGGGGCTGGCCAGCTGAGCCCCTCTCCTCTCCATAGATAAAGCAGAATTTAATGTAAAACCCGGGCATAGTCATGAGGTCCTTCCCAGAGCCCTTCAGTGCCAGCAGTCCTTCAGGGTGATACAGACAAGTTTTCCTAAGCACAACTCCAGAGATAAAACGGGAATGAAGGATGCAAAAACCGCCATGAAATCCATACAGACACAAAGGGCTTCCCACAGGGCTGAAGCTGCACGAATAGGGATTAAATGGATGCATTAGCCAATATCTCACTGAATGGCCTGGGCTCTTTGCTCAGTTTCTGCAGGACAAATGTTTTAGTTTAACACTGCTGTGATTTAAATGCCAATATGTAAAGTCAAAGAGACTTCACTGAGTTGTGAATTGTCTCAGGTTTGTCAAATGCTGCTGTTCTCTCTCTTCATTCATATATCTTTTGTGTTCAGACCAGAATTAAGGAGATATTTAATCTTAGCCCTTCCTTGCCTTACGAAATAACACAGCTTTTGTTGTAGCGATGGTGCAGTCACATTGCAAACCTGTACTTTGTAAAATAATGGTGAAGTGGTAACTGAGTGCAAGATTCTTCTCTTGCCAACAAGCCATGCTCAAATAGTTCTCTTTTGATAAAAAAGCAAAACCCCCCAAACCCAAAAACAACACCCCCCAAAAACCTCAAACAAACAAACAAACAAACAAACAAACAAAAAGCATGGGAGGAAATATTAATAGCTGTATTTCCATCCCAAGGCTGTAGAAGTCATTGATTAAACTTCTGGAAAGTCTCATTAATATACCAGTTTTCCCTGAACTCCCCAGTGACGTGCATGACAAAATGCATTTTTCTAGCTTTTTGAGGACTAAAAAGTGAGCCCTTTAGCACTGATGGTGCAGAGTGAAGAGAGCACCACTGAACTGTTGCCAGGGACCGTCAGATAATGTTTCACAATCACATTTAGCTGATTTTCTGATTCCTGGAGTTCTTGGACTGAGTCCTAGACATGGTGCAGTGTCTGGAGAGTCCGTTGCTGACAACCATCCTGCCATAGTGATGCCTTTCTTATCTCTCCCAGTTTTGGTCCTGCTGAGACAGCCAGTGCCATCCTGCTGCTGCCAGAGGTAGATTGGTTCAAACAGACCCCCTCAGCGCTCTGAAAATGGGAAGTAAATGACCTCAGATAAATCCTGTGTGTAGGGAAGGTTGGCGTGCTATATTGTAGGAATCCTGCCTGACCTGATCCTGGCCAGAGCCTGAGCCTGTCCACCCACCACCACATCCTACTGAAAGACCAAGGAAGGTCGAAGTGTGTCTTTCCTGTACCTAAATAAAGCACCAAGCTCCATGTAAAAAGCCTAACTCTTTGTGTAACACCTCTCCATCCTGGCTGAGGGAGCCAAGTGAATGACTCAGGTCTGTCAAGAGAGAGTAGAACTCATCCTCCTCTGCTTTTTATCATCCTCATCCTGAAATTATTGGCAAAGCTCTAAAGAGGCTTGTCTGCCCGTGGGTCACGTCAGCCGTGATGTGCCCTAATGTGTGCCAGGACTGCAGAATTCTAAGATAATTCTAGTCAATTTACTCAAAAATTCTTCTAGGAACTTATATGTTAGGCACATTTCATACACTTATTTTTCCTTTCTCTTACTGGAGCAACCAAGCACCAAATTAGAGGCTGAAATGCTCAAAGGAAGGTTATCTCCTGTCCATAGTATTTTTTAAAATCACAACCCTTCAAGGTTGCCCTGGTATCTCATACACTTGTGGAAATGCAGTCCTCATCCATTTTTGTCATGTGCTCTGTGTCCCCTGGTCCTGAGAGCAAAGTGAGGCAGAAGCATTTCATGATGGACTGAGAGATGGATGACTGCAGGATGTCAGACCAAAACCACAGGCATCATCTGTGTGTCACCTTTGTGCCTGGTGACTTCAGAGCTTTTCTCTCTGCCTGTCAGCTGTAGTCTCCTTGCCTTGATCCTTAGGAAATGTAAGGAGCAATAAGATTGGGAATTAAATTGTGCAGGGGAATAAATTGGAGAGCATGACTAAAGATCTTCTGCACGCTGGAGGCTTGAGAGGCTCAAGGAATTTTTCATGTTTGAGAAACTGAATGGAATTGAAAGTGCTTTTATGCATGCAAATTCACAGTGACACCACTGATTATGATATCAGGAAATAAGAAGCTGAAAGAACATATTTGCTGATATTATAATTCCATGAAAGTAATAATTGCCAGTCCTTCTTATCTGCACTGTGAATGCCACCAGCAAAGGGATCTGAATATGACCAGAATTATAGTAACGTGTGTGGTCATTTAAACCTGGATTTTTTGTCGTGCATACAGAGAGTCCCCTACCACATAATAAAGATGAAAACTTTTTGGAGCTTATTTATTTTTAAGGAGATATGCCCTAAGAGTATGATCTGCCTGTTGTATTCACAGGCTAACAGGATCAGAAGTCATTGTCTAAGGTGAGAAATAACTCACAGTGACATGCAGAGCTGAGCTTGTGATGACGTATTTTCCTTAAAAGTAATTTGTAACTTCATGTCAAATACTTATTAAACATTGGAAATAATGTTTACATAGCAGAGTGGCACAGAAGAGTTAATAATGGGAAAATATTTTGAAACTGGATTTATTTTTCTCCTAATGTTCTGATTAGGAAACCTATTTCTAACATCAGCCACAGAGGCTCACTTACAGTCTGATTAAGAGCTTATTCACTATATCAATGAGAAGAATCACTGATTCCAAGGAAGTTTTGCCATGAATTTCATTTTATTAGCTTATGTAGCAAGGTATTCTGATATTTCTTTTGCTTTTATATTACACTTTGGGGTTTTTTTGTCCTGGATTATTCATTGTATCATATATATAATGCCTGAATTTCCAAGTGCCTTGGGATGCACATGTCAGAACAACTGGTATTTTCTCAGTATTTCTAGTTTGGTTAGGACATGGGAATGGGTTGCCATACACAGTGGCATAATTAGAGCTCTCTTGTATGAGAAAACATGTATCAAGCCCTACAAATGTTTTGACAGGGGCTTTGACCAAAATCAGTTTAGATTGATGACTGAGCAATTTATATCTGATCAAGCCTTGGTGGCTGGTGGTGGGCTTTGGTGTGGGATGCAATGATGCATCAATCTTCCAGGTGGTGTAGTATTCAAATTTATTCCTAATCACCCAAAACTTGTTAGAAAAGCACCCCTAAAACAGCAACAAGAATCCTTTTCATTCAACAGCTCAGAGAGCTGTGCAGGGATTACTCTGAGCTCTACTATTAGGATGAAGCTGGGAAGGCTGGGGTTTTTTTAGATGTAGGCAGAAGAATTTCTTGAGTGTCATAAGCCCAACTTCTCCTTTCATGTGACACATCTGGGTTACGGTGAGGCGCCTCGAGGCAGACGGCTGCTGGTGCTTGTGTAACATTGCAATCCAGCAGCCAGCCCCGCACAAAGGAGCCAAGGAAGGGAAATATAGAGCAAGAAAAAGAAATCGCTTAGGAATTAAAAACTAATGATGCAGGGGATAGGGAGGATGGAAGGGTGTTTTTCATCCTGCAGTGGGTAGAGGAAATGTCGCCCGTTGCTGCTTTTCTCAGCTAAACTGTTATTTTTGGCAGGGCTGAGGCAGCCAAGCAGGGGATGATGTGGGGGAGTCCTTGGCCTGAGCCTCCCCAGCCCTAAAGAAGGAACCACACGGTGCTGCTGGTGAGCTGGCAGGGCTTGCTCAGGGCCACAGCACCCAGCCTGGTGCCCACAGCACTTGTGAAGGAAGCAGAAAGCAAATGATGAACCTTCCATCTGAGGTTTTGCATACTCAGACCAACAAGAGGAGAGAAATAACTGATGTTGCCATTGCCTTGCCCCTGGCAGCCTCAGGAACACTGTTGCACTGTGACACACTCGTGCCCTGGAAAAACATTCTGCTCTTTTCAGATTACATGAGCATTTACATTCACTCCACACTGGCAATTCCCTGTTATCCAGACCTTTTCTCTCAGCCCAGAGTACCTCAGCACATCACTGTACAAAACTGCTGTAGGAGACTGGTTTTTGCATATTTAAATTCATATAAATTCATATAAAACATATAAAATTCATCAACTGATAGCTGTAATATGAACTGTGCATTCAAACAAGTGAATCTGCATTTACATCTTTCTTTTGTCCACCTTCCTCCTGTGCTCTACTCATACCCACCCCAGGTATTTTAGCAGGAGTGGAGGAAGCCAAGGAGCAAATGCAGGAACCCCTTACCTCTATGGACAAGACAATGAAAAGCAACGTGTATTTGCTGAGTGGTCCATGGGGGTCACAAAATTTTGGATTACAGCAGCAGTGAACTGGCAGCTAGAGCTTTCCTCTCATGAGAGTAAGTCACAGCCACAAGGATCATTATTCATTGCTCAGAAATGTCATCCCCTAATAAGGCATTCACTTTCTGTACTTAGATTCCTTTCAATGTTTTTGTCTTAGCAAAGAAAGAACACGAGTTAGTTTTCATTTTGAATAGCCTCCTCTGGTAGCTTTATTAAAATGCAAACTGAAGAATGATGAAGTGGACAAATGCTAAATACAAATGGAAATGCCAGCTAGCTTTGAAGCACTTACAACTTCTGAGAAAGGCAAAATTATATAGAAAATTAATTCCATAAGTTCTTAAAATTTGCAGAAAGTAGAAAATACTTATCTCATAACTTCCTTACCTTGACCATCGAATCTTTCACTGTGCTGTTTAAAAACTCATGAGAAAGGAACAACAGTTCAGTCTCAGTCAAAGACTGAGAAATGAAACTGCAGATGTTGATTAGCAATTCTCTGTAAGATCTCTCACAGCCTTCCTGCCTAGCCTTGCCACAGCATTGCTATTTTTAACTGATTCTTAAAGAATTAACACCAGAAGTCCTTTATTGTAACCGTTAGGGGTATCAATGAAAGCACTATCATCAGGTAACCTTGCTGAAGGACAGGTGATGAACGACATCAGCGAAGCGTGGCACACGATGCCTGACTGCAAAGAAACTGCCACAGCTCTCCTGGAGGATGTGGGAATCTTCCTCATCTCTGCAGCACTGGATGCAGTGGCACGATCAGAGTCTAGAGGCACTTCAGCAAAATAGGGAAATTTTCCTTTTGCCTCCCATTTTCCCCCTCCAAAGGGGTTCTTCTCATCACTAGCTGCTTGTTCTTCCAGGTATCAGCAGTCAATATTCAGGACTCCAAAAGGGACCACCACACACGAGTAGGATCACTCAGGGAACATGGAAATATTTACAAGTCTGAGCTAGAAAATCAATTTCAATGCTGTAGGACATCATCTCTATGAAATTATTCTTATTAATACTTTCCAGAGAGAAAAAAATGCCTTCCAGCCTTCCTTGCTGCTGAAAAATACTTTAGATAAGCTGTAAGCACATAGAAAGTTAATGGTAAACTATTTCCCTTTATTTTCACTGACATTGCAAAGTAAGCAAAGTATTACATATTTCAATGCTGTGGTGGCATTTTTTGAATGGCTTCTCCCCAGAACAATAATTTATGCTTTGGAGGGTGGGGGAGGCTTCTTTAGGTAAACAGAAAGGGGAAGATTTGGAGATGTGTTCTTGCTGGCTAGAGCCAAGACATGATCATGGTTTTGTCACAGAGCACTAAAAAAAATAAAAATCACAAATGAAAAAAGAAAAACCTGTGGGCCCTTAAGGTAGCTGGATGTAGAGCTCACCTCCCCAGACACACTTCTATCAGTGTTCATCATCTGCAGTGAATTTCCAATACAGCTCTGAGGCTACAATTGCCATACTTTCAATTACTTATTTTAATGCAAATTGATCATCCAAATGCTTTTTGCAGTATAAAAATTACAGCCACGACTAAAGTGCCTTTTAATGATGCTCTGGTTTACAACTCTGAGACAGCCAGGAGACTGAGCTTTTGAAAGAATATCCAGGATCCACGGAAAATTTTCTGGTGTATCAGTGGAGATACAAGACTGACAATTTGGGTATAAAAGACACTTTGCTCTATAATTCCTACTAATTTTTTGAGTCTTTGGCATCTGAAAGCACATGAGAATATCAGTTGTTGGTAGAAATTCCTTAAAATCATTCTCAAGCTGTTTTTGACCTCACCAATATCAAGTCACTAAAGAAAATTAAATAAGAATGGGTAAAACTCATGATTTTTTGCATTTCTTTTAATAGTGGTCTAAAAAGAGTTTAGACATAACCAGGAATGTGCACTTCTCTAAAACTCGGGAATTTGGCTCAGGAATTAGCCATGTGATCAGCATCTGCTATGGTCCTTTGGGCAGAAACCTGGAATTCGTGCCCCATCTTACTCCATAAATCCAAATAGGAAACACTTGACTAATTCTGCTGAGCACAGCAGGAGTTTTAAAATGCCCAGCTTTTTATTTTACCAAGGTGTTTGTTGGAGAAGAGTAAGGAAAAGGATTATATGGGGATCCTGCCTGGCTGAGCATGCCCAGTGCAGACAGGATTCCTTAGTGCAGTATGCCTTTTTCTCTGAAAAATTAACCTCATGATTTTTTAGTTCTTTCTCCTTTTTTTTCCCACCTTTGATCATTCCTGTAAGCACCAGCCAGTGCTGACAGCAGGAATTTGTGTGAGCTCAGCTCTGCCTATCTTTCTTTCTAATGCGTCCTTCAGCTCTTCTGTTGGTTCTCCTTAGCTCCAGCTAATTCTGATCCTCCCCTCCTACTACTGGGAAATTATTTGGCCATATATTGATTATCTTCTTTCATATTTTAATGAAAGGCATGAAAGATAATGGCTGGAATTGTATTGTGGCAGAAGGACTTGGTAGATGATGCTATTGTCTGCAGACAGACTGGGTCGCTATAAATACAGAAAGTCTACAATTATCATTAGAAGGTTTGTTAAATTTGAAAAGCAGGGGAATGCCAGTTTCTCATTAATGAAAATCTCTCACTTCCCCTGTCACCCTTGGTGGAAACTGGCAAGTTGTTCCCTATTCTGGATATTGTTCCCTTACTTCCATCCTGCTTTTCCTCCTTTCCTCTCATTTCCATTCCTGTCAAAGCCTTCAATGCCTTCACCATTGTCTTCCTCCTCTTGTATCTCACAGAAGAAGATGTGGCATTTTTATTTGATCCAGATGCCTTGTTTTGGTACCATTTTATTTCCTGAACATACCCCAGTGCCTGTGGGCACAGAGTTAGATGTCTGGGAGCTCATAGAAGCCAATCACAGCCTGGAACTCTCATTCCTTCTGCTTGGAGTGGAGGAGGTCACTGGGGACCAGCTGTGGCGATCATCACCTTTTCTTCACAGCCGCACCCTGTCAGATGTGGGCATGGCATCAAGATCTGGATTTGCACCCAGGTGATCCTTCAGTAGGCTGCATCTGCTCAAAGATCACTTTTATATATGTTTGTTTATATGTGTATTTACACACAACATGCATGCACACACACACACATATATCCATGAATATATATTTATGCATTTATTATTCTATATAAATATTCATTACATAAATATAATTGCAAAACTTGGGACTAAATATCAAAATCTGGCCATAAGCCTTGGTGAAACCAGGCAAACTATTTCAATAATTTAGGTTATTGAAAGCACCCCATTTTAGCATCAACCGTTATTTAATTTTTTTAATTGAACAAAATTGAAGCTTGTAGGGTGAAGTGCAAGATTTTGTACTACATGGTAAACAACAGCACGAAAATATTTGGACACTTCCAGGCAATTTTTCTCTTTTTGAGCTAAGGAATCCAGCAGAACAGGTCCACTCCCACAAACAGTTTAATGTGTGAAGACTTCTTTCCAGAGAATATATATGTTTATTCCAGGTAATATATGCAAAATTATGCATATGTATAATTAAACCACATAATTCATGTCCAGATTTAACTTTAATCTAATTTTGAAAAATTGGGTACAAAAACTCAAACAAGATCTCTTCTGCAATTGCCAGTAGGATGTCTATAAAGGAAAAGCTTTCTCACTGTTTTGTTTTTTTTCCAACCCCATCTTGGGCCAGGAGTGAAGAAATGAGTAAATATACACAGTTGTCTGGACACCATCCGTGTGTGCAGAAATGCCCATTTTTTCAGTGATACAGGGAATGACTCATTCCTGCCCTGCAGAGGCACAGCCAGATCAGAAACCCAACGTGGGGAGCAGGAGTTGCTCTGTTGCTCTAAGCTCCTCTTCATCCATGGGATGAGTACTGTAAGCCCACAGGGAGATGTTTTTCCTAAATCTCAGGCATCATTCAATATTGCAGTTTATCCCCTTCTGAGGAACTGCCTGCTCTCTTCTGGGGCACTTGACTGAAGCATGACCAGACTCCCAAAACAGTGTAATTCAAAGTACAATTGTGGCGAGTCAGTGTTAGATTTCTTTCACAGAGGTTACAAAAATATCTTTTCATCTCTCATTTTCTAAGAGCCAAGAGTAACTGGTTGTTACTGCATCTCAGAAGCTGAGGAGTGTGTCAGGGTCCCCAGCACAGGGGGAATAACACAACAGAACATGCACACAAACACACCCTTTAATTTGTATTGTTAAACATCTTCACATTAAAAATCTGTAATCATGCATTGTGGATGACACAGGAATACCACAGAAATTTTTGGCATTCAGTCTGGAGCCACAGACAGTTGATCATCACATATTAAAAAATCTGCAGTTATGAATACATGGAATTTACCTGCATATATCTTTGGGGCAGTAATCAGTCAACTGGGGAAAATCTGCTCAGCTTATTGCTTTCTGCATCCTGTACTATAATATAACATTCATGTGCCTAGGCATCAATTTAGGAAACGAAATTTAGCTACCAGTTTTCAAAAATATTCCTCTAAGTCTTTGCATGGAAAGGTCACTGTGCTGCTCATTGTATCATCAGTTCTGAGGATGCCACAACTGCTGGGAGAAGCAGAAGCCCCACTTTCAGCCTTTCAGACCCAAAGCATTCACACTACTGAGTTGAATTCCAGATTATCCTTTTATTTTTTTTTCCCTTTCATCTGAATTGGGATGTTAATCATCAGGGTTATCCAAGAAATGTAACATATTCACAAGCTGCTGTATGTCCAGAGTGAGTAGAAAAGATAAAATTCAGAGAAGTGTTAGTAAAGCAATAGTTAGTATCTACATAAACATCTAGTCTAACATAAGTAGCTGATGGGTATTATAAAATTGTTGGATTTCTTTTCTTTGCAGTATATCATATGCTTGAGATAATGTGATTAACCTAGAATTACATACAAATCCAGCTATGAAGCACATCCAGCATTGCAGAGGTGAATGCCATTTGGGCATAGTGATGCATTTCATTTCTTCAGAAGCTTTGCTGCCCAAGGCCAGAAATGTTTAAATAGGTCAGGGATAACTGTCTTTATCACACTGCCTTTAGATGCTCCTTTGTATGACAACACTTGTTCCCCTTTGGCCATCAATTTGTCCCAATTTGCTCTTCAATAATCACTTGAATTATCTCATAGAGATGTGATGCCACCTCAGTAAAGTACTGTCAGAGGAAGAGAGCTCTAGGGACAGCAGAATCACAGAACTAAATAATGTCCTGAGTCAGAGGGATTCACAAGGATCCATGTAATCAACCACCACTAGATGAACCTCAAAATCAATCTGAGTTAGGTTGGAAATCAGAAGAATTTCTTTGCCAAAAAGCAGCATGCTCTGGAGTCAAGCTGCAGGAGGGGTTTCTGCTGTAGGAGATGTCCAGGGCTTGCACTGGGCTTATTCTTGGGCGTGGTATGGAAGGGACTAGTGAGGTCCAAGTGCTGCCTGCAAATATTACAGTACAATGTACAGAACATCCACTTCCAGAGAAAAATGGAAGGATCTAATTTCTGGAAAAATGAGAGGGAGGGCCAAAAGGCACATTGGAGAAAGAGAAATGGGAATTAAATGCTTTTTTGTAAAGTTTGGAGCTGAACATGAGAGAAATTGAATCAAACCAAAACCAAGCATTGGAGAAATCAGAGCAACGTCCATCTCTGTCTGTTTTCTCCCTGGCTTCACAAGTGTCCAAACATGGCTGGTTTAAGAGCAGTACATGTCCAGACTGACAATATGAACAGGCAAGAGGGTTGAAGGCCAGGGTGGGTTGTTTGCTCTGTGGGTGATGCAGTGATGGATGGGGCAACACTTGGAATCATAGATCAAATTGCAACAGTGCAGAGGAGGCCATGGCAAACTCCAGGGCTCGAGGGTTCTCTGGCTTCCAGCACTGCCTTCAGGCACAGCCACTGACACTGCCACCACTTAGCTTTACAAACCATCTTAGTGTTCCTTTAAAAGAGCTTTTAAATCCCAGTGGTGTGGTCTGCAGTAGAAAAACATCATCTTCCCTAGGATGCATGTAAGTCCTGAACTCTTTTCTACCCCTCCTTGGAAATGCTGCCTTTCCAAAAGCTTCCATTTCATTACCTGACTTAGCAAAATCCAGATGTCTGTTTTCCTTCTAAGTGATCTTTTCAGTTCTGGTAGTTCATCACAAATTTAAACACCCAATTCTGGAAACAATTTTGTTTAACAGTGCTCCTGATAACTTTGCTTGATGGTGGAAAGAGTCAAAGTCATACACAGCAAGTACTCACTTCTGCAGTCACTTTTACAGGAGCTTGGGATATGAGATGCAAACACTACCTTTGCAAATAAAACTGAGCATTGTAAATACATTTGGAATTGTCGAAAAGTGGTCTGTAGAGGTCCTTCTCCCGCTGGAAACCCCCTTTTTTCTCAAGACCCCAAGTGTGTCCTGTCAGCTTGTAAACACTGGGCTTGTGCCAGATGCATACAGGACTCTTGGATCTTCCCACTCCTCTATTTTTGTGTAAATAGAAATAATAAATAATTTGTTGGCACTCTGCCATTCCTTTTCTGCCACACCATCAAGTGCAGTGCATCAGTTGTAAAGTTAGAGAGAAATAATTCTTTTCATGAAACATAAATAATGTTATTGACTCTCTAGTTAATATTCCCCTAAAATCTTGGGCTTCTGTGATCACAGCTGGCATGTTCAGATAGTACAATGTACAGTTCAGTGGTTTGACTTCCTCAGAAAGGTTTACCTTGCTCATAGGTCCTACCAGCCTGTTGGTCTGAGACTTAAAATAGAGCTGTCAATACCACTTTTCTTGGAAGAATGCAATGCTGTTAAGCTGTTATTCTGTACAAAAAGAATAGAGCTTCCAAAGAAAACATTCTGCTTAATGTGGGAAAAAAATAACACAGAAGCTATGGAATCAACAAACAGACTTCTCTCCCTTTGGCCTGGGTTCCTGCTGTGAGCTAGCCTAAGGGAAGCAATGGTGTCCCGACAAGCAATGGAACAATTGTTATCCACCCTTGCTCTCCTCAAGCAAAGATGATTTCCCCTGAATTTTTAAAAATACAAACAGCATTACTTACTGAATGGATATTGAAGATGTTTTCCTACCCTGCAGCCCCTGAGGCTGGGTATCAGTTCTCTGAAGAAGCAAGAGCCCTGCCTGGATGTGAATTCACTTCCTTTAGGGACTACAACTGGTCTCTGCCAGAGAGCAGATGAGCAGCAAGACGTGCACTGAACTCAGGGAACTGCAGCAGGCCCATGGGTTTGGGGCAATCTCCATGCACTCACTGCAGCCCCAGCTGCACCTACAGGTGATATTGCCCCCATCACCCCAGATGTGTCCCAGCCTCCTGCTCCTGAGTGCAGAGAGGTACAGAGGTGGCACCGGGCAGTGTCTCCCTGCAGCCCTCTGCTGGCAGCTCTGTCTCCCCATTAGTCTCAGTCAGTTACTTAAAAGATTCAAGGTCTTCTTGACATCAGCAGGCTGGGCTGGGAGCACTTTGCATAAAATAGGGATGTGAGCCCCAAAAGCAGAGCGCAGAGGTGAGCTGAGCAGTCGTCGGAACCAGCAGCTCACTCTGCAACTGTATCAAACAAAGGCACACGGATGTTGCAGAGAGATAATTGAAAATTAGCTTTCTTGGGCTGAGGCATTAAATCCAGGCACAGCTGCCCCACTACCAGCTCGTGACTTGGTTTATATTTCTATGAGCTGTCCAATGGTTATTAAACTTAGTGCACTTGCTATTCAACACAGAATTGTTATAATATGTCACAAGGAAAGAGTGCTGGAAGAAGAATATACTCTGATGGTGTGAAAAAGGGATGAGCTTCCTGGGTTGTCTGCAGCATCATGCATGTTGCAGGTGAGGAACCAGGGATGGTGTCATGAGCCCCTCCCTCACTGCCTGCCTGGGCTGGTGACTGTCATTCTGCATGGCATGGCTGGGTCAGGGCAGCCAAAATAGAGATGCCATTTGCAGAGTGAGCCATACCAGGAGCATTTGCTTCCTAGAACAGAAACCTGGAAGGGGGTACTGATGGAAGGCTTTGCAGTTGTGCCAGCATTGAAGAAAATGATGGAAACCCACCATAGTTCTTTGCAAGCTTGCAGCAACATAGAAGGTGGGACAGGGCACTGTACTGAACATAATAACTGGAAACCTTGATCCAGGAGATAACCATGTTGATTTTGCTCATTGTTGATTGGCAATTTTTTCAAGAAGAAGAGTAAAAGAGGACATTGAAATTGCTAAGTCTAAAATCTGCTCTTTTCAGAAAGTTCTATTCATCTAGGATTTATGCAGTTTTTAGCATTATTGCCTCATGTTTTGCACTTGGAATAGATTGTTCTTTCAAACATGAATCCCACTCCAGCATCCCAGGCCACAGCCTGCCATGTGAGAGGTATTTTAAACACCTAAGCTTGGACAAATAGACTTGTCCTTGCTTACCCAGATCCTGTGAATGACAGATTTCTGGATTTTTCTGAAAATGAAAAGGTCTCAGTGTAAATACCTCATCTCAGGGAACCTCAGCATATGGTGGTCCTGGCACTGCACCACGTACCAGGCGCCCTCTTGCCCACGTCTGAATGAATGACTAACATTTGCTTTAAATTTTCTATGCTAATGGCAGCAGCAACAGTGAAGATTGTTTAAAGTTTCATATTTTGTAGCTGTCTAGAGGGTTTTTGATGAATCATTGAACTGAAGATCTTTGTGTAAGATCATTGCTAAGTTATGCACATCTTAGCTCTCTCCAGCAAGTCTCTGACATTTCTGCTGAACAAACTCAATTGTTAAGGTGATACGCAGCCTCACAGGCTCATTGGGCATTCCTACCCCCAAACCCAGGCCTAGAAATTTGAAAATCTTCCATCTGATTGTTTTTAAGTGGGCTAATGCCTCATGTAACAAGCTTTCTCTTGCATATTGCAGTTCTGTTGAACACTTCATCTGGCACTTCACATTGTTGTCTTCAGTTTGTCAGGGGATTTTTTCTCATCTTTGCTTTTCTAGGAACTTGAGCCATTTCTGCCATTGAGATTTCTGCATGGGTGCAGGAATGTGTTGCCCTTATGCACAGTGATGGTAATCTTTTCATGTCAGTTTGGAAATAGTCTGTCTACATTTCAAATTAAGAATAAATTTTCATTGCTTGAATGTTCCTGTACAGATCTCCTCTGTAACAAATCAGCTTTGCCACCAATTTTGTGTCTGACTAGGATGTTTATTTCAGTGCCTTGCTTTGCTCAGTCCTTCTGTCACTGCAATATCTTCAGTGCCCTCCTTACATGGCCCTCCTCAGTTGTTACTCGGCCATCAGAGAATCACCAGCTGGGATTTTTCTTGGAGGAAACATGGACCAAACCACTTGATTTTCACAAGGTCACTAGAGTGAGGTTGCAGTAACTGGGATGTCACTAAAAAAATCTATTCAGGACTTTGATCAAAAAGTGGGACAATACCCCTTTGTATGCTAAAAATTACTGACTTAAAAAGATATTTTGTAAGCTTTAACAAATTTGTGAAAGTGAGGTACTTTTGGCAAGGAGGAAGTATATAACTGTCTACATAGCATTAAATGCTCAATTTTAAAACCTTACACACAAATTATTTCGGTAAACACCCTTAAACCCCTGAACCAACAAGGGCTTTTGAAAACCAGGTTCAGTATGGCAGTGGGCACAGGTATTGAAACTGTTGCTTAATACTGCTTTTCCCTGTGTTGAAAATAATAGAGACAGATACCAGAGGACAGGAAATCAATGGGACATAGAAGGATGAAGAGTTGAAACATTTTCACTGCAGATAGCGAAAAGCTGAAGACATGCTTGGTCTTGTTGGTTGGTCCTGCAAAATCCTGTGCTTTAGACCAGATAAACCTTCTGTTAACCCACAACTGCTCATAGCAACAGACACAGCACAGGGATCTTCTCTCCCTTATATCCTTTACTGCCATCCATCATCATTTAGAATAGAGAAGATTAAAATTCCCACTAGACATCTTCAGTTAATTCGCCTTATTTTTTTGGTCACTTGATGAGAGCTAAAGCAATACATGAGCTTATTTAAAGATCCCCTGTCCACCAGAGGACTGTGACATCCATCCAGATAAGGGAGATGATGCTCCAAAAAGTGGATCTATGGAGATTGGGTATAAAACAGTTGCTCCTTGGTGGTTAGCTGGTTTAATTCAGAAAATCAACCAGCATTTATTTAAAAGGTCAAAAGTCTCATTGTGAGACTGCTGTGGCAGAGACAGCTCTCACCATTTGTTTTACATTAAAATTGAATTTCTTATCTGAAAAGAAATACATTTTTGTTCCCAAACCAACTGCTCCCAGAAGTTATGTGAACCAACCTGTTCCACACATTAATTTGTGCCCACCTTGGGTGCTTGTGAAGCATATGGGGAAGGCAGAAATCAGGGCTCAGCCAGCAAGCAGCAGTGTCTGAGCTGTGGGTGTTCAGCTGCCTTCCTGGGAGAGATTGAAGGGAGCAGAGCCAGAGCATCTGTCCATGTCACATCCATGGGATGCTGCCCTTGGCCTGGACCCTACATGAGCCAAAGACAGCAGTTCACAGAGGAACATTCAGAGAGAATTTTTGTTTTGCTCCTTACAGGTTGCACTAAGGATAATCAAGTTCAGGTCAAAGGACACAAGAAGATACTGAACTCATTTGCTATCCTTAGCAAGGTGCCCCCAAACTCTCCTGGCCTGCCCTTGGAGCAGTTACCCATACTCAGGCCACATGCAGTTTTGGTCTAAAAGCCCCTTTAGGTTTTGGTGCAGCCAATCCAGGCCATATCTAATTATTGTCCCATCGGGTTTTTTGAACAACAGACAAAGCATTTATAAAAGATAATAGGTAGGTTTCAGATTGGACATGTCTCATATGTACCTGATCTATCTGTCTGATGCTCTTTCATGCATGCTAAGCTGCATGCTAAAGAGCTTCTTTGGGAAGTTTCTCTAAGCACTGGGACTGTAAGCAGCTCATCTCTCCCAGCAGGCTGGAAAGCCTTGGTATGTGTCTTGCTTCAAATAAATATAATAATACAGAGTGTGACAGGCAGTTTGTGTGGTCTGCTCTACCATATGTCTCCTCTGTCCTGTGCTATCAGTAGGCAGCAGGAATCTTCAGAAAGGTGAAGAAGCAAACCCTCCATCTTCTGTCCCCCAGGAGTATCCAGGAGCTCAATCTCTCTGCAGGCACAGCATGTGCTGAGAGGAGCTGTGGAATCTGTTCAGCACCAAGAGCCATCAGGAGGAGACATCCCTGAGCTGAGACAGCACCACTGTGTCCTTCTCTCACAGCTGGGAGAGAGCTGAATGCAGTTCCCCTCTCTGGAGGAATAGATGCAATCCCTTCTCCTACTAAGCATCAGTGGAGGTCTCCAAAGAAGGTACTGGATGCACAGCTTTGGCTTCCTTTTACCTCATTCTACCTGATCATTTAATCCAACCTGCTGATGAAATGGAAGTGGGCCTGACAGGTGGGTAACTGGAAGTTATTTTTTAATAAACTTTGAGGTATGAAATATGCTGAAACTAAATTATGATAACTGCCAGTGGGTCAAATCTGCTTCTTCTGCAAAGGAAAAAAAGAACAAAAACATGGCAAGACTAAATTTCTGTTGAAATTTCCAGAAGAGACAGGATAACTGTTTCCAGGGGGCAATGACCATGTACTGACATGGATAGTTCAAGGAAGTGCATGTGGATGTGGGAAAGGATCTGACAAGGGACAGTTGTCACACGAGGACACAGATGGCTCTTCTAATGTCAACAGTGATTTCTACAAGTGAATGCATCATCACTCAGAGTGTCACCCAACCAATCAAATGAAAAAACAGACTATGCAAACCTACAGATTGCAGGACTTTTGAGGTTTTCCAGCTCTGCTCTTTGTCATCTTGGAAATGCTTTTAACCATTTGCCTGCTGGTGGCCAATAGGATTCCTGGACAACAGGATCTCCTGGGGCTGACCTGAGGGCCAGCACTGGGTTCTGCTGGGACCTTGTCCTACAAATGTGCCTTTCCACACTCAATTGCTCATCTTTCCTGTGTTGCACACTTTCTGGGGAACACATTGTCACTAGTGCTAGTGAGATGTTCACATACAAATCCTCTAGATGAAAAGGACAGTTTGGGTGAGTAGAATGGTAATTTGGCTCTGCTGGGAATAATAAAAGAAACATTTAGCACCTGGGTGTTTGTCCTTGTATTCTTTTCAAAGAATTCTGTCCTTCCAAGTACCTTGCCTTATTTGTTTTGTCACTGTCTGAAAAATGGAGCTCCATGAAATGATGCATATCAGACACCAGAAACAGAGCAAATAGATGCCCTCCAAGCTTGGAGCAGGTATAACCAAGACTTCCTGAGTGACTGCTGCATTCATCTGGGAAGGCTTCTGTCTGACAAATGTGTTTGACTTCCCTGAGTACATTGGGGCATTACTGGAGAAGTGTGTAATAGAGGACATCATCCATCATGATTGCAGGGAAGCGTTTGACAGTGCTCCACAAAGGGAGTATGATTTACAAAGTAAGTATAAGGAAACTATTGATATCAATTAAAAATCAGATTGTCAGTTTGAGGGAGAGGATAGGGATGGGACATAAAACAAAAGTAGAAGAGTGGACAAAGCTGGAATTCTCTGAATAATGTCCAAAGTAACCCTAATCTAATCTCCCTGACTACTTTGGATAATAAAAAAAGACAAAGCAAATGTGTAGAAGCAGAATAAGCCTGACTAAAATGAAATTACTACTGTTATTCAGCAAGGCAAGGGAACAGAAGGAAAAAGCCATCAGGAGCCATCCTCCATAAGCCATTTATAAAGCATAATTTGGAGAGCAACTCATCAGAGCAGCCTCTCACAGGACTCTGCCGCCACTCTGCATCAGCAGCAGAAGTGCCCTGTCCCCTGGGAGCAGCCTGGCCAGAAAATATGGACAGAGCCAGTACATTGCTCTTGCAAAGTAAAAATCTAGCACAGGCTTACTGGAAGGTGAGTAAGGAACCTTCTAATAAGAGGGCTTTACTGAAGTATCTGACTGTATCTGGCATGGACGTTTTGGCTGAAGGGTGCCTGCATGCCCTGGCTACATATTCCCTTGCACAGCAGCATTTTGCAAAAAAACCCTCTGCCATGAGTTGGTCCACTCACAGAGCCCAGCACAGGAGAGGGAGGTGTTGGGAAAATGTAAAATGGTGGGATTTAGTTGGGTTCCTTATTGCACTGTTTGGGGAGGAAGGATTCTTTTTCCTAGCAGAGGTGTTTAAACACATAATAGCCCTCACAATCATTGTATGATCTTTGCATCCTATTCTGGTTCACTGAGGTGGGCACTCCATGCTCACTATCACAGAGAAGCTTTGCTGAGCTCCTGCCAGGGCAGGCAGCAGGGAAGCAGCATTGGATTTATTTTGGATGGAAACAGTTGGCTGTTTGGACCAGCAGGTCTTACAAGTAATGACCACTTGGAAGAGGAAGGCAGAGCTGCACATTTCCTAGGACCTGTAAGACACCCAGCTGGGGAGTTTTTCATGGCTGCAGATCAGGAAACCTGAATCAGCACCACAGTTCTGCATCCCACACCTCCTTCCTTGCCATCCTCTCTTTGGGCTGGAATATCTCTCAAGATGGACTCTTTCTGAGAGATTGTGCCACAATTTTGCAAATGGACTCCTGACCCTTGTGGCTGCAGCAATGCTACCAAGCAACACCCTCCCTGACTGGTTCTGGAGTGGTCCCTCCTCACTCCCTTGCAGGCAGCTGGCCAGGGGTAATGCTCCTCCCTCTGTGCACCGTGGGTGGGTGGCAAATGTCCACCTCTGCCAAGAGCACACATCCCAAAATGGCAGAGGGGAAGGCACAAGAAATTTCCTATTTTTGCTCCTGCAAGGCTGAGAGTGTGAAGCTTGAAATCTGTGCTTGTTTTCTGTTTTTTTCCAATGCCTGATTATGGCCAAGAATTTCATATAGACACAGCAATTTAGTTAGATTGATGGCCCTTGTCTCTCCCTCGTGACAAATGCCACGCCTGCCAGACACTTGGCTCTAAACAGCCTTTACAATCATTCTGCTTTTTTTAAAGTTTAAATGCCCACTAGAGAAAAAATTAGTTTGTCATTTAGACTGGCCTTGGCTAAATTAGTTGATTCCTGAGCAAGCGTAAAACACAAAAAAAATACACTACTCTGGGAGGGATGAGAGTTCCTTATGAAGAACAGCTGAAGGGTGGATTTGAATTCACATCAGGAAAAACAATTAGAGAAGCATTTGGGACAGGAAGGTGATGTTGAAAAGCAGATATATCCAGCAAGTGAGTTGTGAGAGTCTAGGCTGCATCACAACAACAGTGAAAGACAGAGGGAGGTATAAGTGAGGCAGGGAGGGATGAAAGCTTAGTTTTTCTGCAGTCACCAGGAGCAGTGTCACAGTGTCTCTCTGAGGTGCTGCATCAGCATCAGGCTCTTGGGAAGCTGCACAGTTTGAAGAGAAACATTCTCCTTGGTTTAAGGACACAGCATAAAAATCACTTGTGGAAGCAGGAGCTATGTCTGGCCATCCAGGTTTTATTAGGTGGGAAAAATTAACACTCAGAGCATGCAGGATCAGCTTGGATGCTTGAAGGACCTTTCTGCTTACATCAGAAATGTTAATTGCCTCATGGGAAATTGTACTTGAGATCCTTGATTTTATACTTTTGAGGAGGAAAAAGTGCAGATGGAGGCCAGAGCCCCATGGTAAGAAGTGGAAGTGGAGTGTCAAGTGAGGAGCAGAAGCCACCCACACAGCCATGCAATGGGACCCATTTACAGCTGACCTTTTCTCCTCCATCCTTATGCCAGGCACAGATGTCTGACACCAGCCTCTCATGTGTCTCTTACCTTCAGTCTGCTGCCCATGATGCTTCCAATAGAGTCTGCTCCCCTCTCCCTTCTGCCACAGACAGAGCTGGGCAGTCTGTACTGGAGCCATCCTGTCCCTAAGAGCTGCATGGAGCATTTTCTGCACGGGCTTTATTGAGCAGGGAGTTTGAACTTGTGGGAACCTGTCACATCCAGCCAGTTTCTACCCCCAACACAGGCTCATCTGAAGTGAACAAGCTGTTTTCAGTCAACCTCTTAATGAGCCAGAACAAAGCCTATGCCTTACATAAAAACAAAACTAGATGGTTCCCCAGGGGGCAGAAAATATTTGTCACTAGAAAAAGCATTGCAGCATGTCAATTTCCAATTCCCTTTATTTTTATGCATCTTTCAAAACTCCTAACTCTACACATTTGAAAACACTGTCCAAGAATTAATCTCCTCTTAGGTGACACTTTAAATATCAACTCTGAGCCTAGAGTAAATATTCACGGTCAAGATATAAAACTCTGAAAACAGGATTTAATAATGGTAATGCTGACAAAACCTCTTCTGCAGCAATGATAGTAGGGTCTATTGTATACCCAACAAACAGTGGGGCTTAAAAATAGATGGGGGAGAGTGAATTTATTATTACCTGGGTGCACTTCTGAAAGCTTTGTAATTCAGAGACCTTCCTTTTCAGACTGATAAAAGTCTCAGCCTCGAGACAGATTAATGATTCTAATTTCTCCACTTGTATTATTTTATTAGATTCACCGTGGCAAAGTGGTATTTTAATGGGCCCTATGTACCTATTTCTCCATATGCCATATGCAGCTTGTGTTCCAACATGCCTTCCAGAATAATTTGGTTAAAAATACTAAAACTGATCCTGATATTCCTCTTAGTACAAGAGTAATGAAAAATACCTGGCAGGAGCTGAGAGTGGAACAAATGGGAGAGAAAGGACCCTCTGATTTAGTGTTCACCTCAGGCCCACGTTTTATGCATGTGCATAAAGAAAGGAAAAATTCATTGATTTGCTTCAGGAATACTTTATGTCTTGGTGGAACACAGCATGTAAGTTCCTGCTTAAGTCTATTCCCATAAAGTGCTTCAGCAGCTATGCCCCACTGTGTCCCATTAATGCCTCTGCCTATGTCCCACTAATGATAATAGAAGATTTAAGAGTCAGAGGGAATGTTCTCAGAAGCTTTGCTGTCCTGAGGTTTGATGCATGTTGCTGTATTCTGGACACAGCTGGTCACACAGACTAAGGATGGAGAAATGAAGAGCACAGCAGTCATTACCTTGTCACTACATAATGGCTTGCTCAGACTTTCTCCAGATAGAGCTCTGGGGATATATTTTAAGTGTTATCAGCATATATACACGGGGATTTATTTTCAAACCTTTCTCATGCTCTGAATCATGTGAGTAGTTCATCCCCAGAACTAGCAGGAATTTGCATGATCAAAACTAGTATGGGAACATTCTCTATCACAGTGATGGGCGTGAAAGCCAGCACCAACCCCTCTGAGGTTATCCAAATCTCCCATCCTTTTTTCCTCTTTTTCATCTGCAGTGGTCTGAGGAGGGAATTTTCACAGAAGCACTTGATCTCCAGAATGCTTTTTGCAGCTCGGTGCTGTATTTCAGGCAGTGTCACAGAGCAGTATTTTACATGGGTGGGAGAGGGGGGGATGCATGGGCTCCTCCTGCTTGGGGTTGTAACATTCTGTGGTGTAAATGAGGGTAATAGCAAGGGAAACTCTAAAAATATTGGCATCATATTTGTGAGACTGTCTTCTTTGGGAAGGGGGTCCCCAGCCCCTGTGACAACCCCACAACCAATAGTGTTTTGTACAAGGGAATGAGCCTGGCAGCATCAGAGAATTTGTGCAAAATTATTAATCCCAAACAAACAAACAAACAAACAAAACAGTAAAAAAAATGGAGTGCTAATTTGGAGGATCAAAGCCCCCTAATATTTTTACTTACAATACCCATCAATGAAAACTATCCACTTAAGTAGAATTCAATTTTCCAGCTCAGATGGGATATGCAGGGCTCAGTCCTGCTTGAGGTACATCACAATGGTTATCCTCACCCCTGTTTCCAGTTTTGTCCCTAGGAATAGGTGGCTTAGCAGAAGCAGCAGCTCTCAGGGTCTGACCCACATGCTGATGGAAGTATAAAGTCTAGAGCTGATGATGAAACCTTTGGGCTTGGAAACAACAGCTTTGGGGAAAGTTCTTGCTTTTGCTTTCTCCCATGCAATCAGTGCAGTTATTAAAATTTACTGAGGTTGCTATTTCCAGAGAAGATTTAGGAGCTGAACTGAGGGTTCCTTTTTCCAAGTGCTTTTTAGTGTTGACAGTGCGGAAGAGTCATCTGTGACAATTTTGATTTTTCTGTCATTGCCGCTTCCTACATGGCATTTATTTTTACAGGCAGGATCCTTCAGAATATTTCTTTTTTTAAATTCCATTTTCATTTAGCAAAGTAGCTTCTGTGGGTTGTCCCCACTCAGATATTTTTGTACCCTCTAGAAAGCTGAGTTTCTATGCTGATTATGGACATGAATCGCCATCTTCTGTGCTCTGCAAAGGAATTATTTAAAATCCATATTAGTATTGTGGATTTCAATAGGAATTCTGCCATGGTCATTTCCAATGTCAGTCTACAGGGATATTTGAGTTGCACACAATGAGACAATGTGATTTTTTCTGAGGTGTGATATCCATGGACAAATGGACTGTGAAATTCTTTTATCAGAAAAAACATCATCTTTTCTCTTCCTTCTGAACAACTTTGTCCTCATTTTTGTGTTTATTTTTTATTTTCATGTTATGTTAAAACTGTAGATAACTTGGGGCAAGGAACACCATGTTTGTTAGTAATATTGCAAGACATTTCTGAGTAGAATTTATGTATTAATGCAAATATTTAGTATTTGGGAAAAAGAATTGCTGTGTAGTAGCAAATCTAAGCATTCAGCTGTCCAAGAGCTCATTAGTCCTCTGTGCTTCCCTAGAATCAGATTAAATGGTAAACACCAGTGAGCCCTTTGATCACACAACAGTGTTATCCACAGGGCATGGGATTGCATGTGCCATATATAGTACCAGGCTCTGGTGTGGTGTCTGCCATTATATTTCAAATACTAAGCAAATAAAAACATGTATTTCCATAGACACTGTAATGTGTGCCAAATACTGCCCTTAAGTATGCAAATATATCTTCTAATACAGTCAAATTGAGCTGTTACTATATTCTAAAGAAGAATTTGGTGCCATTTATGATAGATAAATACCAATCACTTACAGGTATCCCAATACCTGCATTTAAACTAGGTTTTTTTTTTTTTTTTCCTTTGACTGTTGCATGACCCGGTGAACACGGCATGATTTGGTGAGCACCTGTGGCATGGAGCTGGCTGGAGAATCCAGACTAAAGGACATTCAGGGAAGAGGGACAGGTCTAGTACAGTCCTAGACCCAGAAGAACTCTGAGGAACCCGAGTTACTTAAAATAAGAGATTTAAAAAGAAATGTCATTGTACAGGGTTAAACAGCTAATGAGAAAATTGGAGGGACTATAAGTGTCTGCTGCACTGTATTCTGTGTCTCTTCCATTCCCAGGCAAACCTCAAGTTTTAAGTCATTGTCACCTCTTATCTTTTTCCTCACAAAAAAAGTACAGTTGCCATGTGTCTTCTCTGAAACCCTGCAGGTGGAAATGTATTTTTCTTCCAAAGGGCAAAGTTTTTCACATTTGACCAAAATGAGAACAATTACCGTTAGATGAAACAATTAAAGAAAAAAAAAAATTGGGATATACCTGAAACTTTTGTTTGGCTTGGAATGCAAAGTTCTGATTTACTGTAAACAACTTAATGATTGTCTTTCATTAAAAATTCAACTCAGTTTTTACGAAGAAAAAAAGCTAGTCTTTCAAATGAAAAGTCTGATATCAGTTTGAAAGTATTAAAGCAAAGTTCTCTAACTTTCCAAAAATATTTCTTTTTGAAAGTGCAAAAACGTCGTATTTTCCCTTGTTTTATTCTCCACCCCCTCAAGTTCTTTTCCATTGGAAGTTTCATACTTTTCCCCCTTTGAAATACACTTTTTGCAGAGATTTTAAAACTTGTTTCAGTTAAGATCATTATCCAAAAGACAACTTTTTGCTGCATGGAAAGGGCCAGAATATTAACAACTCCTACAAGGGCCCATGTAACTGGTTTCAGTTTCTCACTTACAACCCACAAGTTCTCCATAGGCAGAGAATCTCAGTTAGTTTTGATTCCTGACCTTGAATGTTACATTTCAATGTAACCTTGGTGGTTACATTGAAATAATCCACCGAGATGGATGCTGCTCCTTATTAATCATACTGGTCTTTCTAAAAATTTAATCATCACTATGACTGGGGAAAAAAAGAGGATAAAAGTTTTTGGGTTTTTTTTAATTTTATTTTTTTTCTTGGAGAGCATGTATTTTTTGCATTAAGAAGTTGTGTAAGATTTCAGCTAAACTTACTTACTGATTTCTAAAATTATTAATTCTTCTTTGAACAGATGTTTGAGCTAATCCTTGAAATTTTTCAGTTTTCAAACTGAAGTGTTTCAGTTCCAAATCTCTGGTTTGAAGCCAAAGTTAATAATTAATGGCAGGGAGCAAGCACAGCATGTGAAAGCACTGCCCCAAATTACAGCTTCAAAGTCACTGCCTTTGAAGGCAGCTGTGTCACACTGCTGCACTGCTTTTGGGGTTCAAAGGCAGGGAGTGACCCCTTGTCCTTCTCTGGGACCTTGAAATATTACATGAATCCCTTACATGAATGCTTAAAAAAGAAACCTTTAGCATAAGCTGGCTACTGTCTGTTTGCATGCCATTTTCCATGTTGGTCTTGCTTTTATTAACTATTATAAAATTCAGTCTTTCAGGTCCAGCAGTACAGAGCATCCTCCAGGACGCCTGAGCTTTGTCTCTGCTGTAAATAGTCCTGCAAGTGGCTCTGCAGCACTCTATAACTGAAATAATCAATATGTATCCTAATAGACAGAAACAAAGTGTCCTTAAAGTGTAAATAGGGCTGCGTGAAATACAATAAAGTAAATTTAACTACTAAACTGTGTTAACTGTGGTGATTTTTCTGCAGCTGGGAGAGATAATTTATGTAGTGCTCATCGGAGCCGTTGGACTTTCCACCATAGATCTTGAAGGTCATCGGCTGAGTTGGGATGTTAACCTTTCCAAAGGTAAAGATAATCTTTTCAATTAGATTGAACCTCATTATTAATTTCCAAGCTGTTCTCTCCTTCACTGCAGAGCTGGAGCCACACAGGATATTTCTGCAGTCTGGGTACAGCCCCAGCATAAAGCAGGACCTGCAGTTCCTGAGCCACCATTTATCCACATCCTCAGCTCAGGGCTGGTTTTCTCCACAGCACATGCAGTAGAAGAAAGAGTTTGGGAATGTGCCTCCCTTCCTCTAGGCTGTATTTGCCAAAAAACATTGCATTTTTAGGCTAATAAATAATTCCAGAGTAGCTGGTTTCTGATTAGAAATGCTCTTTCAAGGGAGAGTGGCTTCAGATGAAGTTTTGAAATTGAAGTGAATAATTTTGATTTACTTTTTTTTTTAAAATTGTGTCAAAATGCTTTATTTCATAATAGTTTGGAGCTGTTTCACCTAGACCTTGATATAGTAGAATACTAGCTGTAATAATAGGATAACTACTAGACTATAGCTTTTTCATGTTATTGAAACAAAATGTAGTCCTGTATCACAAATACACGGTCCAGTATTAATGAAAATAAATGCTCCCATGTTCTCAAATCAAATAAAGCCAAAAAAATATGTTTACAGGAAAAATATAGGTTGTTTTCCATCTGGGTGTTTTTCCATTTAGAATGAAAACAAACCTCAGAATATTGTTCAGAGCTGAGAACCTGACCAGTGTCCCCTGAGATTGTTCACTGGCTCAGCTGCTGAAGACATGCTAAATGAAAATATAAAATGTCTTGCAAGACTCAGAGTCAGCCTCTACTGTTAAGGTGGCCTTTTGGGGCCTTTCCTCTGAATTGAATCTGGTCAGGGCTGCTCGTTAATTCGTGGTGCTCTTTATCACAGCTCCCTGGCTATGTGATTGACACACAACACAAACAAATCATAGGCTGGTGGAGAGAAACCTTATTGCAATAGAGAAGGAAAGATTTTGTCACCAGGATGGGCAGTATAGATAAACACCTCACTAATTTAAAAATAATAAACAGCAGCAGAGGTAGAGGGAGAAAATTTGCCTTACAAAATAAACAAATCAAGAAAATTAGACAAGGTCAATGAGTCTGAAAAGGAAAAGGCAGAGCAACTCTCCCTACAAATACTGATCCCACAGGTTTACAAATTGATGTCCTCACTACCGCAAGTGTAATATGGCCTAAAGAGCTTGTTGATCTTTAAAAATAATTTTAATTAGAGTAAATAATTGGTCAAATAATACTTCTGAAATGATCTTGCTGATTTCTGTAAGGACCTGAAGGATTTAGCTCTGTTATACCAAAGCCAGCTGCATCTTAGGCTTATCTCTTGGAGAAGTGTCATCGTCTCACACAGTTTCAGATTCCCTTTTTAAAGCATGTCCCAAGTTTCTGCCCACAGGGATCTTACCCTGTGATAATGGAGGAAATGTATAGTTCTGCAGAGGAACAGGGATGCACTAAATAACCCCTGCCAATAGCAGAGTAGTTCACTGCCAGCTCCTGATGCTTTTTTTAATCAAGGAGTGCAATATTGATGGCCTCTGCCCAAGCTCTTTCACTAATTGCCTTCCACCATGAACTCTGCAAATGTATGATAAACTCAAATTTTCACCAAAGATAAGGCTGAGATAAAGATATATTTTTTGAGAACAGGCAAAAGACAGGAAATGGGAAATTATGACAATTAAGGGTTCTTATAACAGTGTTCTCATTGATTTCTCTGGATCTTGAAATGCATAATTTAACATCTTTTGCTTTAACTCATATAAAGAAGCTGCCAAGTGCTCACCTCCTTACCCAGAGTTTTAAGGCAGTCTGTAACACTTCCAGAGGAGCTGTGTTAAGGATTCAATGTTCTCTGCTCCTTTCCATCATGTTTACTACACAATTGTATTATTAGGTTTCTGCTATTTCTCATACTACAGTATGTGATATTAAAGTTCTCAGATCTTCAGCACTCATCTACAAAAATATCTAATTTCAGCTTCTGAAATTTGTGTTAAAATTGGTATTTAAGAGGGATTAATAGCGTAAATATGGACATAGCTGCAAGCTGGTGAGATATATTCTAACATTAGAAAAAACTTGGAACATGATGGAAGACCTTTTCACAATTGCCTGCTGTTTCTTATAGGAAATATGCATTAAACAACCTACAGATGAAAAGGACAAGATATTTGAGCTGACATTTTTTTACCATCTGAGTTAACTGCTCTGTTCTCTAACTGTGAAGAAGATGACACTGCTTTCAATTACACACTTTTTATTCCCTGTTCCTGAGGGTTATCACTAATACACTTTGTCCTTGGAGATGTTCAGAGCTTAGCCTGTGCTGCAAATTATGATGAACAAAGCTAAATCCTTTTTTTTTTTTTTTATCCATTTATTTCTCTTTATGGACATTTCCACTCAAATGCCTTTTTGTGCCCTCCCTCCAGTGCCTTCAACATTTTCAGCCTTACAAGGAAAGAGTGAGGGGAGCCCTTCTCTTTCAGTAGCTGCCCTCCATTGGGGGATTTCAAAGCTAAAACTGCTGGAGAGCCAGAGGATGCAGAGAGGGTTGGTGTGAGGTTTGGGTTAGATAATGCCTACTGCCCATGAGGAGAAGAAGGAGCATGAACCTGGCAAAGTGTCGGTGCAAAATGGTCCCTTATGACAGCTCCTTGGGTTGGGAGAGGCTAATTTACAGCCTATTCCCTGGAGAAATGGCAAAAGGAAGAGCACACAGGGTGACCACCAGCTGAGGGCCCCAACAGTGCCAGTTGGAGCAAACATCCAGGAGGGGCAAAGAAGGTGAGGGGGGTCACTGCAGAGATGTTTTTGCAGAGGGGAACTCGTGCTGAACTTGTGTCTGAAGCCTGTCCTGACACAGACCCAGCCACATCCAGGCCCAAGTGGCTTTGCAGGGATGTGCCAGCTGTTGAGTACAGAGAGCACCAAATTCATCAGGGCCTCCTGGGGCTGTGCAGGGACCCTCACCTGCTGATGCTGAACATCATCCCCCTCCCACCAGTCTGCAAATAAGAGAAGGAGGCTGCTCTGATATTGTTGTGGAGGTGTCTGCCACCTCTAAGCATTCAACAATCCACTGTCCAAACGTGCCTGCTCGTGTTGCCCCTTCCAGTGTTCAGACTCATCCAGGGCATTCATCTTTATAAATCTCTCTGTGCTCTGGGTGATCTGCCCAGCTGCCCTGGGGTCTGGCTGCTTAATTGCATTAAGGGACAGTAATTTCCTGGTGAGACAGCCAGCAATCTCCCACATTTCTAAATTTCTGTTTAATTTCATTTTCTGTTTAAATTAATGTTTTTTCTCTATGCATGTCTAATAGCAATTTCTGTCTCAATAGAGGCTCTCTGGGTTTTCTGCCTCGAGCATTGGCTCTGTAGTTTTTGGTGGGACATCAGGTCCCTGGGTGATGCAGCCAGAAGATGCATGATGGGAATGTCCCTCCATCCCTGTCCTTACTGTACTTGGACAGTCAGAGCATCAGGACCTTGGCTTTCAGTGTGCAAGATGAGGGAGGTTTTGATAGCAATTCCCAGAATGTCCATGTCAAGATCTGAGAGGGTGGCAAATCTGCTTTGCCTTTTTGTTTCCATAAGCCTTGTGTTTGGAGCAGAAAGTCCTCACATCTCTCATATGGAAGAAATTATAGGTCCCTTCCTGCAAGTGTCAGCGGGTTTCTTGTCCTGAAACCAGAACTGTCATAGAATAACAGAATCATCAAATGGTTTGGGTTGGAAGAGATATGAAAGTCATCTAGTTCAAACCCCTCTGCTATGAGTGGGCACATCTTCCACTGGATCAGGTTGGTCCAAACCCAATCCAATCTAGATTTCAGCACTCCCAGAGATGGGCCAGCCACAGGTTCTCTGGACATGCTGTTATAATGCTTCACCACGCTCACAGGAAAGACTTTTCCTAATGACCAGCCTAAACCTCAATTTTTTTTCTTTCCAGTTTAATGCCATTTCCCTTCATCCTGTCACTACTTTACTCTGGTAAAAAGTCCTTCTCCAGGGACCTATATGAAACCCCTTGGTTACATTTGCCAGGGGTTCCCAGGTGCCACCCAGGGTGGTGGTGGGAGAGACAGACCCCTTTTCATTTGTGTAGAAGTTGTAGGTGAACCTTTCAAGGAGAGGGGCTGTCCCCTCCCTCCCCCTTTTTAAGCAAACAACTACAACTTTTTCTGATCAGAGAGGACAGCCTGGCTTCACACATCTTGCCTTCACTCCATGACTTCTCAATTTCTCAGAAAACCTCAGTGCTAACCCCTCTTTGTAAACAGCCTTTGAGATGTTTGGCTACAACAAAAGGATCTGTGTGTTTGTATTAAGCCATATGGGGGGCTGTAATTTTAATTTTGCAGAAACCACTCAAACCACTCAAGAATTAGAATGCAGAGCTAATAGGGCTTTCAAAGAGGGTCAATTCATTGATATTACTGGAAGTCTCAGAGCTCAGCCTTCCAATGCTCTCAACACTCCATGGCACAATTAAAATTGCTGGATCTCCTGCAGGTATTTTCCGTTTTAATTTACCAGCAGAGCAAAATGGAGAAAAACTTAATGCACAAAACAGTGGGTTATGCATTGCTGTGACATTTGCTCAGCTCTGTGAGAAGTGAAATAAACTTTCCAGCAAACAATTTTAAGCACGTCTTTGTGTTTAGGACTAACAGGTTTATATGGAATGAGTCATGGTGCCATATTCTGTTTTTAAGCACCATGACGCAGTCAGCATAAGCCTTGCTGAAGGTGTAGCACAGGACCTGCCTGCAAAAACCAGCTCATCAATGAGCAGGGGGGTCACCTTCTGGCAGACACTGAGAATTTGAGGGGCTGTGCCATGCCAAGGGCTGGGATACATGAGGGGCAATGCCAGGTTCCATGGACATGAGTGTGAATTCTGGAGTGATGGATGTCTTGCTAAGCAAAGCATTAGGTTCCCTACTTTTGGGTAAATTTTTCAAATCATAGCAAGTGTGATAGGGTGGAACAGTCGCTTTTGGAAGGGAGAGGGGACTGGATTCCCAGAGGCCCTGGCAAGGTGCCCTCATGTGTCCCCTCCTGGTTTGTTCACTTGTTTTATCTCTTGTTAAACTCAGTGGGAACAAACACCAGCTAAATCATCTTGGGATTTTCTTCAAGTGATTCAGCAAAAGTGGAATCTGCAATAAAAAGCTTTTCTCACAAAAATAATGACAAGATGGGTCTGTAGACACTGCAGTACTGTGTTTGAGCAAAGCACAACTTTGATTTTCATTTTGAAAAAACGTTCATCCTTCAAGTCAACGTAATTTGTCACCTTCGTCTTCTCCATGCAAAGGTCTTTTCAAAAGCATTTCTTCCTACAAAAATGTATTAACTCACTGGCCCTGAGCTGACTTCTGCTTTCAGCTTGACAAGCCAAGAATGTTTCCATTTGGATAAAAACTTGTAAAATGCCAGCAGATGGAGAAAACTTCCTGTCTTTCATCAATGGGAATCACTTTGTCCACTCATTTCTCTAGCTGTAAGCATGGGGTGATTCACACTGAGGTCCAACTCCCACAGTGGCTGGTGGCAAAGTGCCAGGAGGTGATTAGAAGAATTAAAATGGATGAGGATTGATCAAGCAAAAGGTAGGAAAATCCAAATGCTTCTGCATTTGCAGCAAATACTGTCAGCTCCTCTGTTGTGCCAGCTTTCCTGAGAAGCACTTAGAGATGCAATAAAGTTTTCTTGTTAGTAAGGGCCATCACAAAGGCAGTGAAGAGCAGATGGATGAAATAGGTGTGTGCTTCCCACTGTAGCTGGGCCAGGCCCTGTTAGCCCCCTGTAATTGCTGGTGTAGTTACAGTTCCTTGGTGCTGTTGCCAGGCCCTCTACACTGATGTTTTCTCCTCCACACACGAGAGCAATGAATCACAAAGCTTATTATTCCTTATCTAAGTTTTACCTCCAGGGAATTCAAATGAAATCCTGGCACGGAGGAAAGCCGGCTCACTGCTGTGGGAGGATGTCAATATCTTAATATCAATTTGGAAAGATAAGCTCCTCCAGATTTAAATCCCAGAAGACCCTCTGACAGACTGAAGTGCAGAGAATGGTCCCCATGCCAGTAAAGACTAAGCAGGTGCCAGGCCTAAGAATCAACAAATTTTTTTTGTTGCATCTTCTCCATTTTTAACAGAGTTGTCTCAAAATACTGCAGTCAGCACCTGCCTCAAACAACCACTGTGAAGATTACCTAACTCTGAAGCAATGCCTTGAAGTCAAATCATATGTAGGAAGGCTACTTATCATTAAGGTGTTACTAATCAGGTTATTTTAAACTCAAACTAGGTTACTGAAGCACTTTTGTAAAAAGCCCTTTGCAAAACCCAATATTTAGAACAACGTTAGCTGAGAACAAAGGACTAACAGTCTGTAATGAAAGCTGTAGGCTAAGAATTAGGAAAAGCCTTTTGACGGGCAATGTACAGCAGCTGCCACAACCCAGTGAGGTCTGTGCCAGAGCCAACCTGAGTGATGAGCCCAGTCCTGCAGCCTTCAGAGCCCTTCCTGTCATGTTTTCTCTCTCATTGTAAAACTCATCACATCTGAGAAAATCCCACTGGCCGTGATAGATCTGATTGTCTTTTTGGCTCTGTTTCCTGCTGGGGAGGGGAGGAAAGCTGTGGAGGCCAAGTTGAAGCACTCTGTGGTTTCAATACAAAATGGAGTGGGGTGAGAGGTTAAGTTGAATTAAAAAAACCCAAAAAAACAAAAAAAAACACCAAAAAAACAAAACAAAAAAACAAAACAAAAACAAAAACAAAAACAAAAAAAAAACAAACCAAACCAAAACAAAACAAAAAACAACAACTATGTAAGATTGTGTCATGGTGCTGTCACAGAGCTGGGTTTGGCAGTACCACCAGAGCCAGACCAAGACTGGATTTTCTCCCTTCCCTTGTGCAGGGTGGTTCTGACAGCTGCTCAAAAGCTTGCCAAAGATTGGTGTCACTGGTCACTGGAGAGACGAGTGTGGGTGCTCCAACCCTAGTAACACCATAGTTTTGCAGGCACCAGCTCCTGGCCTTGAAGCCACACACCTCAGGAACCCTCACCTGATCCGAAGATCATTACCATCAATCCTAAAGACTGGGAATCCTGACAAATGGGGATGAAGGTTAAGCCAGATTGTTTTTGTCTAAAATCCAGTGTATTAAATGCACGTGGTGCACAGCTAAGCTACACAGTATGTTTTCTTTTTGTCTACCTGTCTTTCCTGAGTGTGGGAGACTTCGTTAGCAGTGGTGGGAGAACAATAGTGAGGAACAGACCCCTTGAAGGAGTTCCAGCAACCATCATGACCATGAGGAATCACCTAAACTGCTCTTAATGACAAAGTAAGCCAGAAATGTGAACATGGGGATAAAAAACCAACCAAAGCAAAATGAGCCTCCTACACTTTATTAGCGAGTTCCACACTGCAGTTGCAGCTATGCTTATCCATGAGCTTATAGTGGATTTTACAGGAGATTGCAGGGTATGTTCTAATATAAAAATTATTTTGCATGTAAGAGGGCCACAATTACCTTTGCTGATGAGGATTTTCTCTCCACCCCCCAGGCTCTGGATCCCTCAGGCATCTCCAGGGTTTGCACTCCCACAAGCCTCCTCTTATCCCAGCAAGCAGCTGATCCTGGGATAATTGCTGGAGACGTTAGCAAAGAGCATGGATGAGGTACATTGCTGACGTAATGATAATAAATGGAGGCTTTCACTAATCCACACTGGGCAACAAGGCATTGCACTCCCAGAAAATGAGCCAGATGTTGATGTTGCTGTTCAAAACTGTGAAAAGTACGAGCATTTCAGCCCATCCTGGGTTTTCAAAAGAATGCACTTGCAGAAGAAAGGGGACCTATTCCCTAATTCTCTGTGCATGAAGCTACTAATACGTCACAGGCAATCTGAGCTAACCTTGTAACTATTCTAGACCAGGGCATCTGGAGATGAAGGCTGAAGCTGAATGAGCTGATGGAGTAGCACAAAAATGTGGCTGTGATGTGCAGACCTGGCTGATGAGGGGCTTGTTAAGTTGCTTGATTGCAAATATTTGCCACAAAAGAGACTCTACTCCAGGAATATCCATAATTAAATTCAAGTTAAAGTCCACAAGGTCCTGTGCAGTAGTCTGTCATCTGTTTTAATCAGACTGCAGCAGATAATAAACCCCTTTGTCTGGAGTGCAACCTGAGGGAAGAGTGGACTCATATCTGACAAAAAGACAAAGTGCAGGCTCATGCTAAGTGACTGATCCACAGCAGACCCTTGGGCCATGGGGGCTACTGGCTTTTTCCTTTAGAAATTGTTCTTGCTGCAACAAAAGTTGATTTCTGGATCTTGGGAGGCTTCCTTGGCTAATTCACTTTGGCCTTCTAATGCTCTAACATTTGTCCATGACTGTACCTACCTGTAAATAAATTAGGCTGAAATATTATACTGACTCAACTGACCTCTTTGCTGGCAGTAAGACACTCATTTTTCTGTGGCCCAGGCTTTCCTGGCCAGTGAAATAACCATTGTGTTTTTTAAGTTCAGGTGAAGCAGAATTCTGGATCCCTTTGCTACCCAGTTTGTTTTATTCACTTCCATTCACTCTCCCTAAAGTCATGTCTTAAATGAGAACTCCAAAACTCTCATCAATTCTTCTTGTGGGCTTAATTCAGTTATGCATCCATGTAGGACCTAAGACTATTTATTTCTGTAAATATTTATTTAAACAAATTTTTATTCCTATGTCCATGTTCTGTCTGAAAAGCAAATATCATAAAAGGTTGGGAGCTCTTTGGTTTATGATGGGTATTAAAGAATAAAGGCAATAAAGGCTGGGCCAGAAAACCCAAGAAGGTGCCCTCCAATGTGAGTTGTTCTGTTTCTATGAAAATAATTTACAAAACTCTTGTACAACCAGAAATGAGAAGGACAGTTTTCTCTTTCATCCATTCCTATTAGCCCAAAAATTATGTTGAACATAAGTTTGTTTCTATGCAATATAATTTTAAATCTTATTTTCATTTTAAGATGCAGTAATTAACAACAAAATCACTATTGATTGGTGTAGCAGTAGCCTGGGCTGGGTACCATGAGGATGAAGAGAACATCAGGAAACGCCAAAAAAATGGGGTCTAAATTACATGAAGCTGCTAAAATTTTAAGGCTTTAATTATTAGCTCATAACACCAAGCGAGAAAAGAAAATGCTGCCATAGTGACAAGGTGCAACACCAGCACTTCTGCACTTCTTAATCACGTTTGTTAATTATGGTGACACATGCTGATGAGGAGCAATGGGCTGGGGACTGCTGGTCCAACATGCAGAAAGGCACTCACAGGCAAAAGCTGCTGACAGGCAGAGGGGAGGGCCCAGCAGGGACAGGGACAGGGACAGGGACAGGGACAGGGACAGGGACAGGGACAGGGACAGGGATGGTTTTCCTCAGGGCTGCTGCACAGACAGAGCACAAAAGTCCTCCACTTACAGTCAGCATGGGAGGGGCTGCTGTGTTCCCATCTGCCTGTTTTTGGGGTGGCAAAGGTGTGTGCACAACACACAGGGGAAACCCAATTTTTGTCCAGTCCTTATTCTGACTTCTCCATGCACCCACTGTGTGTGTTGGCATCACAGGAGAAAAAGCTCCAGCACAGGAATGCACCCAACTCTGTCCCCCTGCCCATGGGGAGACCCCTGCTGCCCAGCACACCCCAGGGATCTCATGAAGACACCTTCTGCAAGTACTCGAGAAGACATTAGGAAGGATGCTGCAGAGTAACATATACCTGGAATCTTCACATTTGCATTTCACACTCCTCCATACACTCATATGGACCTTTTGCCAATTAGCTTCAGTTCTGTCTTGACAGAACCAAGACAGCAGGAAATATCCTAAATGTCAGGGACTTAAAATATAACCTCTTCAGAGCATGGTTGGATTCTGACCACAGCTGAGGTATCTAAATGATACTTCAAGGGAGATAAATAATATAATAACAGATAATAACAAATGTAAAGTTTGTCATAATTAAAAATGCAATTTACCTTCTTAGCCCGAGGGAATATGGGGTTGCATTTTTTTCTTTACCATTAATGTTCTGCCATTTAATGTACTGGGTTTCTATAATTATCAACCCTCCTATCATTATACTAGTGGTTGTTTGAATGTTCAGAGATACACACTGACCCCCCAGCCCACAGCTTGCCCCTCGATTTATCAAATAGTGGCAGCCAAAGCTCTGCCTATTGCATAAAGATGGAGTCACTAAAGGGAGCTCTGCAGATGCTGCTGTTTGCAACAGAAAAATAAATAGCTGCAGCTTTGATCTGAGCAGTTACCCCTGTGCACAGCACACTCGTTAATTATATCTAATGGCACAATGCTGCAGACGGATTTTAAGAAACTTTTTAACCAAGTTTGGGAGCTGAGAGCTTGCAATTCTGTGATCTGTGCATGGGGCTAGAGAGCTCCTGGAAATATATAACATATTCCTGAGATCTACTGAAATATCCTCGCAGTCCTGGCTCTGATATCTGCTGGGACAGGGCTGAGCACTGCTGCCCACACACCTCAGACCATCAGCAACACTGCAGGGGTGGCTCTGCCCACAGGCAGCTGCTGCTGCTCCCTTCTGGGTCAGGACTGTCCTCCCTTATTGACTTGTTATATTGAATGTCCAGGTCAAATAGGTGTCATCTGTGGAGAAAAAAAGGCACAAACTTTAGATCATTTATCTAAAGTCTCTAATATTCCTAAATTTTGTAATCTGTGTTGTGCATAGTTTATACAAAAGGAAACCTAAGGGTGAGTCATTTACAGAAGTTAAGTGTCTAAATGCAAATATTTAAGAAAACGTGGAGAGTTTTGTTGCATTGCATATCTTCTCATGTTTTCTGGATATTTTGCTGATGCACATGTTTCATGGGATGGAAATTATGGCCCTTTCCAAAACTGATGGCCCCTCTTCCTCAAATATATTTTAAAACTAAAGATCACACAAAAGCCTTCCAATTTTTGAATTAGGTGCTAATTTTCAGCCATTTTAATATCTTCTGCAATGCTGGCTTTTTCTTTCTCCTTATACCCACATGAAGCCTTTTACATTTTCTACCTAAAGAAAATTATATGAAGCTTGTTTCGGTGTGGGGCATTTGATTCTACTTTGGGTAGAGCACAGAATCACGGAATTGTTTAGGTTTGAAGGGACTTTAGAGACAACTATTCCCAATCCTCTGGCCTCAGGCAGCAGCAGGCACAGCTGTGACAGAGATGGAGGAGGATGATCTTTACCTGCAGGGCAGCACTTGTGTCCTTATCCTCAGCAGTGGCAAAAACACTGTCATAATGGGGACCTCCATTATTGTAAGAGCTTATAACAATTAACAGCAAAACTAAAACCAGCAAACAAATTGATCCAAAGCAAAGAGACAGAGAGGGGAGCTGTCATCTGTCAATTAGGAAAATGCCCTGTTATATACAGGCTTGCTGTTCTCAAAGCAAGGCAGAAAGAGCCAAGAGACCACCACAGCAACATGAAGGTGGTCCAGATGTTAACTGCAATGTTAATAGCTGTGCAATAGAACTTAAAATGTGAGATAATGTTACTGTAACTAGGAAGTCTTGGAATCCATAAAGTAAGTGGAAAGAGACTTGTGGAAACTGGGAGACTCCATAATTCAGAAAAAGAAGAACCTAAATAAGAAGCCTGAACGGGGGGTCACATCTTTGGAGTGAAGAGCTGTGCTTCACAATTTTTACAAGTTTGAAAATTGCAATAGGAGTAACTCTTGCAAAATAAAAATATCTACGGATAAAATAGCTTGCAAACTGTACATTTACAGAGAAACTAGGGACAAAAGTTTTTCAAAACTAACTGGGAGAACAAAGAGATTTTCATTTGAATCCAGGGTGCTGCCAAAGCATCCCTTGTCCACGAGTGCTGTGTAGAACATTAAAGTGAATAAAATTTGCATGTTACAAAACAGATAATCTTACATTTCCCCCGAAGTTCAGATGATATGAGATCCCCCACCTGCTCAGCTTTGCCTTCTGTGAGACTCCCTGCTTTGCCTTGAGTTGACAAAGGCATGAGGTCCATCAGATGGGAATCTTGGCTGCCTGCAAGCTCAGGGCAAGGACAGGGAGCAGTGTCCCAGTACCTGGCCCCTAGGACACACTGCCAACTCTCTCACACCCTCCTCCCTCACCTCTCTTTCAGATAAAGAAATAAAATATGAGTTAGGTCACAGAGAGTCTCAATCACATGCAAAATGTGATTCTGGGATAAAAATCCCTTGTTTTTAGTAACTGTTGCACTTAAAGCCCCACCCAAACATTATTACCAGGAAGGACAGGTCTTGCCTGGACTCCAGCACCTTACAGCCTGGGCATTTATTTACTTCTGGACAGTGTCTGCTGTGTCTTCTGTTTCTCTTGTGTCTCTGAGATAATGCCCAGTGCAGCCAGTTGGTCTGAGAAAGCAGCTCCGACGGGGAGCCAGGGGCTGGGGCTGGGAGCCATCTGGGTGCATGGATATCAGTAATGCTGCTCATGTCCCAGGGTGATTAAGGCAGAGATAATAAACAGCCAGATTCTCTGCTTTTGGGGATGTGGCAGCTGCCAGCAGGGAGGTGCAGACTGTGCAAACCTGAGGGCACCACCAGAGCATCACCAGAGCTCTCGTCTCGCGCCCATCCCCTTCAGGGACCAAATTCTTTTCCGCAGGAAGATGCAAACTCAGACAGAGCTGGGCAGAGAAAATCAGCCTCTGGAAGACATTTTGCCTTTTCCTGAAGATTAGGAGGCATCTGCTGTGCTCTGGGTTTCTGAAATGCTGCTAATGGTGGCTATCTCAGCTTGCAAATGAGAGTGAACATCCTGTCGGGCTTTCAGGTGAATTGGGCTCATTTTCACCTGCAGACTTGTGAAGAAGCTGCATAATCTTTTCATAGATCCGGAAGACTGTCTTGCCTCTTTCACAGGCTGTGGGAAAAGAGAGCACAGAGCAAGTCTGAGAAGAGCCCTGCACATTTTAATCACCTGATGTAACCGCAGAATTCTTAAAATATCATGAAACCGATGGTGAATTTTTAAAACTAAATCAACAGCACTCTCTGTTCATAAATAGCAGCTATCCCACCGTTGTAAATTTTAAGAATATGAAGTGTAAAAAAATGCACTTTGAGGGGAAAAAGCAGAGAGGTATAAGAAAAAAACACCAAAATAAAATGGGAGTTCTTTTTATAAAGCACTGCCTCTTAATTCATCATGAACATCTGGTGCTGCTCACCAACCTGACAGGAGTCACCAGCACCATCACAGCCTGTGGGTGCTTGTGTAGCCTGGGATGACACAGAAGATTCCCATTTCTGTGCCCTTGTGGGCACCCTCAGCAGCACAGTGCTCCAGCATCATCACATCAGAGTCTGGTTTCCAGGCTTTAGAAACCATTCATGCAAGAAAAAAACCTTAGTCCAATCCTGCTTCATGAGGGTGGGAGCCTGAGGACACCACTCCCCAGGCAGGTGAGCAGGCACAGTGCCTGGAGCCTGGGGCCATGCCCTAGTCAATGTCTGCAGTGGGTAAAGCACCTCCACGGAACCTGCATCTCTCCACACACAGACTTTTGACCCCAGAGAGTCCTCAGGTATTCCTGCTGCCTGGTGTTTCCTGGAACAAATACCCTCCAGCCTGGGAAGTTGAGAAAGAATCAGCTTTTCATGGGAGAATGTGGTTGGAAACAAACAAGAGCATCATGACCTCAGGTGATTGTCCCTCTGCTGCAAGGATGTCCTTGACACCTTTGGGACACTGAGGTTCCACTCCCCACCACTGCAGACATTCCTGCTCCCCTCAGCACCTAGCACCCACCATACAAAGGGCACCAAAGCCCTCAGTCACCACCTTTGCTCTCCCAGACATCTCCTGCCTGCTCTTGCTTTGCTCCCACTTCTGCCTGTACATTCGGTTTTTGGGATTTCAGCAGCGTCTGGCGCCTCCCAGAAGCAGCACCAACCCAGCCAGTGGCTGTCTCCACAGCTCCTGTCACCCAGATCTGTCTGCCGGCCATAGGAAACAGGAGGACGATTGCTGGCACCAAGTCTGCATCAGGCCAGCTGTGTGCAGCCAGGAGAGGGAGAGATGCAATTATTACAGCTGTGCTTCTTTTTTTCCTCTCTCTTCTCTGCCTCTTCTATGAGAAACACCCTCCAGTCCCATTGTTATTCCCTGTTAATTTTGCAGAGCGGGGCTGTCTGCTCCAGAACATCCTGCAGGAGAGGGAGGAGGAGCAGGAGGACGTGACACAGCTGTGCTGGCAGCAGCTCCCAGGGTGTGACTCTCTCTGCAGGTACAGGGGAGGGCACAGCCTGGGTCCTGCCCAATGCCAGCCTGCTCACGGCTTCAGACACATCTCTCTGTAACTGCTCCCTGGTTAAACCCACGATTCTCATGAGCTAAACCCCTCTCCTGCACATCTTAACACATCTCAGCTCCAAGAGGCTTTCTACACTGCTAAAGTAATGCTAGAAAAAGAGCTTTTCCCCTGCTGTCATATTTAATCTCTCCTTCTCCTAAAAACATTTCCTGAAAATGTGTAAGAGCAGGAACCTTCTAAGACATTTGTTAAGTGTAAAATAATGAAGTGGCTTAATGTCCCTTTATCTTTTCTCCTTTTCTTCTCAGATACATCCCAAGCTGTGCCCATTGTATCAGCCTTTCAAAGATGCAGCCAAGCTGGTGCTGTTTCACACATGAAGCTGTCACACCTTCATCATGTCAAGTGCAATCATCCAGTTAGGGGGGAATGTTTCTCCTAGACGCTAGTGACAGGTGCTGAAGTCCCCTTGGGTTTGAAAACTCCCCTTGGGTGCTGTGTGATCTTGTGTTACATAAACTTCTGCCCTGATCTACATCCTTGGTCATCAGCTTGTGAAGTGGCTGAGTGCCTGAGCATCACAAGGGCTGGGGATCAAGCCTTGGTTGTCTTGCATGGCTCAGCAGTGCCAGCAGCAATGAGCAAACTGCTTCTCTCTTCCATCTTTCATTATAATGTATTTCCTTTCTATTACCCTTCCAAGTGGCTCTCATCATCTCAAACATCCTCATCATCTCTCACAGTATTTTTAATGCCTCTTCCCAAGTTCCCTTCAGTTGTCTTTCACATGTCACAACTCATATGGCTGGGGCTCACTGTAATGCTATGTCTGTCTATTTGCTTCCTAAATCCTTGCAGATTTTTGGGGTGGTGTTTCAGTATTCCTGAGTTGTCTTCTGTTTGTACTGTAATGTTTTATCTGAAAACATGCGGGTCTTGAGATCTGTCAAGAGAGAGACAGCAACAAGTTAAACAACTTCCCATACTTGGGAGAGCAACAACAACATACAAAGAACAAAGTATTCAGAGAGTTTTGGGACATGAAAATTCAAAGAAGCAGAGAAATCACAGGTCAAAAGTAGTGTTGGTTCCTTCCTTGACATGTGAGGTTCTGTAACACCATCAGCTGCTCTGGAGTGTTGAAGAGCCCAAATGTGCCTGAATGTGGGTTACTGCATAACAGATCTTTTCCTGTGAAACTCCCCACTTAAGCTTGTTGAACACCTGCATACCTCAATAAATACATCAAAATTAAAACAAATTAAAATGCCACAAATGAATTGTGCTACAAATGGAGTAAATGTGTTTCTCGAGTGAGGCATAATTTAACCAAATCTGGATTTTCTGAGCCTTCCTATTGCATTTGTATTCTGGTAAACAAACCAACAAAAATTAGTTTTCAGATGTGAGAGACCCTCTCCTCAACTTCTGGTTCTTTCTACTTCCCACTAACAAACCATGGTTTAAAATCAATGCAATCTCCTTAGGGACAAAGAAGGTCCCCTTTATTTTAAATATTACTGTCCTTCAAAGGAGGAAATCATGTCAACTATTCAAAAGACCCTGTCCTGATTTCTCTGTAAAAACTAGGCTTCCTTAGAAGGTATTTTAGTCTCTGTTTTGTGCAAAGCAGGCACGAGAATCTCTTTGATAGCAACACTTTCCATGAAGGCAGTAACCTCCTACCAAAAAGCCCAGAAGGGCAGACCTGGCTTTCCTGGAGACAAGTCCAGGGCAAACCTCTGCACTGCTCTGACGCAGAGCCATTCCCACATCCCCATCAAGGATCCTGCAGTCACTCAGCCAGGGCAAATCAAACACACTGTCTTGAAACCAAGATGCCTTCTTTGAAATAAGACGTGAACCTCTCCTTGACAAGAGAATTTTCTTGGAAATTTTAGCAGGTTTTGAAGCAAAAAAAAGGCTTTCTCTTTTCTCTCTGAACACATGCAGACTTTCACTGCAGTATACTCTTAGAGACCAAAAGGGGCCAACTCCAAAATGCTGACAAGTGTCAAAAGGTGATTCCTGACTGATGAGGAAGCAGAAGGAAATACAAACCAAAACAGAGTAGAGAAATGGGTCACACTGGTGCTATTTATGTAAGGATACTACTGATTAAGCAACAGAATCAAGTAATGCTTAGAGAAGATATGAGCTTATGTTGTCTTAACTTTTTAGTGTTGGTTCATTAATATATTGAGAAATAAAACACATTCCTGTATGAAACTCTCAAAACCCTGAAAGCATTTCATGCCATAGGTTGAGGGCAGGAAAGTTTGTGCAAGCTGTCAATGCATTAGTCCACAAACCTCTCATCTTGTTAAACTCAGCAAGTTACTATAAATAGTTGGACAATGTGCAGATATATGAGTGGTGTTTGTAGAGAGAATTCTACTAAAATTCCACTGTTACTTTTTGCTCAACTGCTTTTGAGCAAAATAAAATCAATGGGACAGTACTGTGTGTGACAAGGTACTTAACAAATATCCAACATTTATATGATGGTGAATGTGCCTGGATATACAGGACTTTGTATTAAGATAATTAGCACAGGCACATCAAAAGAAGAGCTCAATGTCAAGCTGACAGGAGTCCCCCTCACTGGCATCAGCCATACAAGGCTACCCTGCAGTGGTTGACAATTTGATGGCTGGGCCTTTTAGGAACATTTTGATGAAGGAAAGTTGCAGACAACTAAATGAAGCCACCAGCACTGGCAGAGTTGGTGACAGGGAGGCTCATAGAAGCTTCCATGAATGCTAAAAATTTTAGAGGTTTCTATGCATATAATAATTTCTATATATTTAATTGAGGTAGGGATAGGGATAATACAGCCTTTTTCATTAAACACTCTGAAAGAGCTCGAGTTCCCCTTGATGAAATGTGCCTGAGATTTGCTCTCACAAAAATCTCCCCTCCATAGACCTCTACATCTTGGGTGTGCTGCCCCAGGGCATTATAAGCCAGTCAGAGACCTGGAATAACACAGGACCAGCTACTTTTCAAAATGTCTTCATTTTCATGTCAGCCTCAGGTATGCTACCAAGAAAATCGTGTAAAATATGTAAAATAATCCTTTGTTTCTGAGGCAAAGGCAGAAGAAATGGAAAAAAGATTATTATTAAGACTTTCTTTCAAAGAGGGATCCCCTGCTAGCTCTCTCAAACCCAGAGAAAATCAAAATGACTGGGGATGAAATGAATATGCATGGCTGGCTCTGTGTTGCACTGATAAGAGCCTCTCCAGCTCTGCTGGCAGCACCATCCGGCCTCACTCCCGGCTCCCTGCATCCCTCCCCTTCCCGAGGGCAGCGCCCAGCCAATGGCAGCTGCCTGCAGGCTGAAGAGGAGTTGTGAGGAGGAAGGAGCAGAGCCAGAATCACCGTGGCAGGGGCTTTGGCTTTTGGAAGCTCCCAGGCACTGCTCTTGTAGCTGGATGAGAATACACAACCGTGCTTATCCCTCTGCAGAGACTTTCCCCTCTCAGCCCCACCGTTTGAAGGGAGGGAGGGAGGCACAGAGGGACCTGCAGAACAAAGTGATGGACTCAGCTGCCAATACAATGGGCATCTGCAGGCTGGACAGTGTCCCCACACCTAGGGATGGAATTGAGGTGTCTGCAAGAGGCCCTTTCTCTACCCCTTCAGCTGCAGCAATCTCACTGTCCTAGAAAGTTAATCAACCAAGTATTGCTCTTTTGTACTTAATGCACAACTGCTTATTTTTGCCAGTTATCCTAATTTCTCACTCTCCCCTGCCCCTCAAGGCTGGCAAACTGTTGGACACAGTCCCATGACCAGCAAAGCCTTCAGGTCCCAGCGTCACTGAGAGCTGTGCTCGGTGGGACCAAGGGAGGTGACATGCCATGCTGTGCCCCTCTGTGCCACACTGCTTGTCACCAACCACATCACCTGCTGAGGCAGAGAACTGTGCTCTGAGCTAAGCAGGTCCCACAGGCACTGTGCCACTTACAGCTGGGGCTTCTGGGCAATGTCCTTCCCTTAAACACCATAAACAGCCTTTGTTTTGCATGGAAAAAGCAGCTGAGTTTACACTGAACATTCTCTTATACCCCCAGCATCACAATATCCCATCCAAGACATCTTTGAGATCAGGGCTCACCAGTGTCCCATTAGATCCATGTTAGGATTACAAGACACTCTCTGCTGCTACATCCTTGGTTCCCATTGCTGTCATACACACTTTATATCACTCAGCCTGTCAGCAACAGATAGATGGAGAGCAATCAGTCCCAAATAATACGCCCTCGACTCACAGCAGAAGTGCTCATTAAAAGCATTACCTGGTGTTTTGATTCTACTTATTTATGTCCCATATTTATTTCCCAGTGGTCGGATTTCTTTGTGGTGAGAATGCCTCAATCTTTCTTTGCTAAACTTCATAACCTTACACTGTTTTTAGAGGCTGTGAATACATGGAACAGGCTCAAGCCTGCACTGCTCTTTGAGGAACAACACCTTTACTGTCTCTTTAGCCCGTTGTGCTAAAAAGATGCTGGTTTCTCACATTTAAGTAACTTTTAGAAATCATCATCCACTTTTCACATAATCATGTCTTAACTATCATAACAAATCTCCTGAGGACACCATCACGAAGCAACTTGTGGATGTACAAGTCTGTTAAACATGCCACATTTCACATGTATTACAAATCAACTTCATCTGAAAGAGATACAGAGTCAGAGAATCACATAATCATGGAACTGTTTGGGTTAGAAGGAACATTAAGGATTTTTTTTGTTCCAATCCCTCTGCCATGAGTAGAGACACCTTCCACTAGACCAAGTTGCTCCAAGCCCTGTCCAACCCAGCGTTGAACAATTCAGGGAATGGGGGACATCCTCAGCCTCTCTGGGCAGCCTATGCCAGAGCCTTATCACATTCACTGCAAAGAATTTCCTGGTAACATCTAATCTAAATCTCTCCTGATTTAGTTTAGAACTGTTCCCTCTTGTTCTATGCACCATCTGCCCATCTGGTCACAATTCACTGTTGAGTAACTCAAAGTAATAAACTTCGGTGAAAGCAATTAAAAGCACTTGTCTGCAAGTAGCTGTGATCACATAGGGGAGGAAAAAGCCTTTGATTAACCCTTCCCTCACAAGCTGCTGTCCCTTGGCCCAGTGGTGCTGTTGCCATCCTGCCTTGTTCCTCCTATGGGCTGGTAATGAGCTGCAATCTCTGAGTTACCACGCGGAGATGCTTCTGGTGTTATAAAAAAAGCTCTATGTTTAAACTCAGAGTGGATGCAATTTAGCACCACTGCTTTGCCTGCCAGCATAAGGCATGTTTGTGCAATATCAGGGATTTTCTTTACCAACACCAGAGTATTGAGATAGCGACGTTGGCCCCGCTGGGCGCTGCGCTCCAAAAGCGATGCCAAGGAATAAATGGGAGGTTTGAGGGCCTCACCCTCAGCCAGACCATGAATGCTGCACAGCCTGGTAACTCTGGAGCATGGAACTGCTGCAATAGCCTGCAAGCCCACAGGCCCCACCTATGCACAGACACTGGTTTACTTTCTTTTTCCTTTCATGTCCTCAGATGCTTATTCTTCATGCACATTTATGATCTCCACATATTTGCCAGTTCAGCCTAGGACATTCCAGGTTAGAGCACATGCAACGAAATACTGGCTTTTTTTTGAGTACATCTGAGCCTCAACTCAGCCATCAGCTCAGACAGAGGTAATTCCAAGTGCCATGGTGCCATTCCTGCAGCCCCATTCCCTGAATGTGTGGCTTTCCTGGGCCACCCAGATTTAGCTGCTCAAGGCTTCAGTTTGGATTCTCTTATTTACCTTGACACACACCTTTCTTTGTATTAGTTCTAGAACATGCAAGGGCTGTGGTCAGCCCAGCTGATATTCTGCAACTCCACAGCTGTTTGCTCCAGCATGAAGGGAACAGGAGACAACAGCTCCTTTTAGCAGAAACCCCAGCACAGACACCTACAAGATATGGTGTTGCAGTACATTGCCCCTTAGTGTGTACCCCAGACCCTTGGCATCTTATCAGGACTCCAAGAGTCTCTCTATTATTTTTCCACATTCCTTTTCAACTAGAGGAACCCAAACTGGATATTTTACATCAGGTGCGTTGAGGGGAGGAGGGAGATCACCTCTTTCCTTCTGCTGGGAAAGATTTCATGAAAGGTTTTGAACATAGTCAGCAAGTTAAGTTAGGAAAACTATTTATCCTGGCTTCTTCAGGAAAATTAGATCCATGCATGTGCATTTTGTGAAGTCACTTGACCTGTCCAAAAGAGCCAGATGCTCCATACCAGCCCCTTGCTGTTAGCTGCAGGACGGGTACCACTTTTCCCCTGGGCAAAGCAGAAGGCTTTAGAGAGTAATTTTACACACAACCATGAATTAGCACAGGAGGAGGCAAGGCAAGCACGGTGGGATTTGGGAAGGCGTGACAGACTCCCAGTACGGTGATGGTTTCAAAGGACTGAGACTGAGTACCACCACCAGGGTCCATGGAGCAGGTCCAGGAGCATCCCCGGCCGGCGGGGGAAGCAGCGGCTCCTGTCGCAAAAGGAGACGTTCGGCCCCATCAAGTGGCAGCTGAGCAAATTGCAGGAAAATGCAGCTCAATTTGCGTGTACTTCAGCATTAAATATTTATGTATTTTCCGACTGCCCCGTCACAGCCAGAGTTAGGCTCTTTGGAGAACGAAAAGGCTGCTGGCCACCAGTAACAGCCCCGATTTAAATGGTTACACTTCCTCAATGGTAAACATAAGAAATACTCACAATAAGTTCAGTTAATATGGGTATTAATTGTTTGTTTTTTTGTTGTTGTTGTTGTTTTTTTTGGTTTTTTTTTTTTGTTTTGTTTTTTGTTTTTTGTTTTTTGTTTTTTGTTTTTTTCCCAAATACTGACTTTTATAACAGCTGTTCTTCCCTGAAAGTGTTGCCGGGTTTGTGAGGCTGTAGTGTAATATAGATGCAATTATGTAGTGTAATTCTTAGAAATGTAGCTATGATTACAGTATGTGTCTCTTCTCACACAAATGGGTGCACAACTACCCTATGTCCTCCATAAGTGGGTTACAAATTAAACTGTTTTGGGAAAGGTTGGTTTTAGCACCAATGAAAGCTGCAAATCACTCCATTCCCTGACTGTCACCCCAGCACTGCCCAAGCAGGGCCACAAGTGCAACACTGCAAACAGTTTTCCCAGTATTGGAAGCTCAGTACAAAATGAATTTTGGATTATTAGATGTATTTCCCATCACATGAAGTACAGGCTTAGAAATCTCCAGTGTGAATTTCAGCACTTGAACATTGTCACAGCAGTAAATGGGTATGAAATGATGCTGTTACTGGCATTGAAGGGTTGTCCAGGGTTACAAATCCTGGCATGTCATCAATCAATAGTTGAGATGCTTGACATCCTGGTTTCTAATGCTGCCTATACAGGTAGGGAAAATCAGAGAAAAGGCTCTGCTGTTAGCAACTCTCTGCAGCACAGCTCAGCTCCCTTTCAAGTACACTCAAGAAAACTTCATAGGACAGAAAGTCATAAGAAAGCCTACAAGACTTGCACAGGAGGAAGTTTCCTGCAGTTCTTGCTGAAAGGGTTCACAAGTCACAACTCACAGTCCTTCACTTCCCTCCTCCACATGCTGATCCATCCACAATATAATGGCTTCTTGGCATGGTTAGAAGGAGTCTGTCCTGCTGGGAAAGCAGCTCCCTCTCCAACTAGAGGTCTGTATTTCAAATTCAGCCAGCCTGGGACCATTTGTTATTACCATCAGCACACTCAAAATCTTACAATTAGTCAGGTATTTTCTTTCTCTAGTACCTCTGAAGAGCCTTGAAAGCGATTCTGTGATTGAATCTGTTAATTATTTTCTCTCCTCCTCACCTTCTGCTATGTTCTTGTAGGGAAATATCAATCTAAACCCTCATTCTTCTATGCAAATGAATGCAGACCTCCTCAAGAAAAGATCAGCTCCTTTGCATTTACCTCAGCATGAAGTATCCCACAGGAAAACGCTGCACCTCTGCTACTGGAAACCTAAACCTCACTTTTGATGACTATTGATCATGACAATCTTCCTGCTTTTGGATTCAGAGCACGACTTTTCTGATGGATCACACACATGGAAAGCCATCACATGAGCCACCCATTGCCTTGGACCCAGTAGCTTGTGCTGGCAGCTCAGAGATTTAATAGAGGGCAGAGAGCCGGCCTGAAAGCAAGGAGGCTCCAGCATCCTCCATTGAAATTCAAAATAATTCCAATAATCTGCTGAAAGGTCACTGAATAGTGAGTAATTCAGCAGGCAGCCGATAGCGTTCCTGGCAGGAGGCCTAGTCATTCTCACAGATAACTTGATAAGTGGGGCCATTTTCCCTGAAAGACAAAGCTTGGGCTAGAAACACAGCCCTCTCACTGGGAGCTGGGATTTTTTGGTTTAATTTCCTGCTAGAGGAATTCTAACACCCCCAAGGCACCCAGATGGATCCCAGAAAGAGAAAATGAGCGGATTCGTGCTCCTAACTGCTGCACCAGTGAATTGCCACGCGTCTGAAATAGCAGCCAAAAAACAATAGCGTTGCTGGGGAAAGCACTTGTCTGGAGGGAGGAAGCAGGGCTCTATTTCTGGGTGCATTTGGGCAAAGAGGGAAGAGTATTCAGAGGGTGCTGGGGCTCAGAGACTCCCTCCTGCACTGCCACAATGCCTGCCTGCAGCCAGCAGCTCTGCAAAGTGCCCACTGGCTACTCCTGTGCAGAGCTGTGGCTCCAGCAGGTGCCTGATGCTCATGGCATGACCAGCCAGCCCAGGGGGTTTCCAGGTGATCCAGGCTGTTGGCTCACACTGTCCGCACTGCTGGAGAGGTTGGCACCGGCACCAGCACCACCTGAAAACCAAATAATTCCTCTTGCAGCACCTGGGATGACACATCCTCCCTCCAAAGCAGCTGCTCTCCAGGCCAGCCATAGCTGACTGGGTTTGGGTGGGGCACTGGGGTCAGATTCCCAGCCAGCAACAAGGACCTTCATTCCTGAGGTCAGTTTTTGGATGAGGACCAAGTTCAGGTTGAGAAAACAGCTGAGTTTTGTGTTGAGGTGGGAGAAATATGCAACGCCTGCTTTGGTCTAACAAACTCACTGTTCTTTACATTCCCAAGGATCTCATACAAAACCTCTGATCTGCTGTAATAAATAGAGCATGAAAATCAGGTTTGGGCTGCAATTTTATCCATGACATTAGCTCTGCCTTCATTTTTTTCTCCTGCAGGGAGAAGTCCTAATGAAAAAGGCAAAAGTCAATGCTAATAATCTGGGTAGTATTTTTCCTCCCTTTCTTTCAAGCCTGAGTCAGGTGGATTTCAGCAAGTGGATTTACAGTTCAGAGCTCTCCCACAAGCCTCATTGCATGCTGGATAGGTCACCACAGCATTGACATCTCCTAGTGCAGCATCTTCCAGTTCCCAGCACCAGAAAGGATCAGCCTGACTCTCAATCTCACCTCTTCCTGCAGCAAAATGGCCAATAAAAATAAAATCCATTTATCAACTTCTTTCCCACCAAAAAGCTTCATTTCCTCAGAAAGGGTGCATGGGAGTTATCTACTTTTGATGGGTTTACGAGGTTTCTGGGGCCTGGGAGATCACTGGTGTTACAGGCTCCAGGTTTGGGTCACTCACCCAGGACTTTTGTCTTGCCCCTTTCACATCCTCACCAGGCAAGGCTTTTTACAGTCTTTTATAGACAGGCTGATATCCACCATGGGCATCCAGGGTGGGAGGCATTTTGTCTGGGTTTGGGACGCACTGGGAACATCCCTGACTACACTCAGCTACTCAGAATCAAATTTGGGATAAAGTCACAGCCAGGCCTGTCCAAAGCTGTAAAATCCTGATGGACTGTGCGGCACTGCGTGTTTTGCTGTACTCGCTCATCAAAGCAGAGCATGGCAGCACAGTGTCTCTCTCTTGAGAGGGACTGGCAGCGAGTGTGGGTGGCAGCACAGCCGTGGTGGCTCCAATCAGATCATCAATCATCCATCCCTCCACGGCGGGGCCAGCACTGCGGCTCCCTGAATGAACCACCCATGGCTGCCAGAAAGACACATGGCCCAAGCAGCTGCTGAGCACTCAGCCAGGCAATGCCAGGATTGGCAAGGGGAGCAGCAAAGCCTCCAGCCACCATTCCCAACTAAGGTAAGTGCTACGTTTAAGTTTGGTGACAGGCTTGGTTTGTTACACCAGTGTGACTGAATGAGAGGTTTCGTCCAGGATGATCAGCTGCCAAACCCAGCCCCAGTGGGAAGCTGCCCCAAGCTCTGCTGGAGCAGAGGATGGTGTCCTGAAGTGCAAAGTGCTGTGGGAATGTCTGTGCAAATCCAGGCAGGTTCCTGGCTTTGCAGAGATATTTGTTGTACAGATCAAAGTAATTTTCTAATTCAGGAGAGAATTACTCAACTAATATTGTAGAGTGCCTGTATAGTAAAACACTCCCTGGCTTGGCAGGAGCTCCCCTGTGATGCTTATCTAGAGAAAGTCAGATTACTTTCCAGAAATTCATAAGCAGCAGTTCCTTTGCATCATAAAAGTCTCCTGTTGCTCCACTAATATCTTCCAGAGGATTATTTTGGAAGAATTTGCAGGATCAAGCCCTTAGTGTCACTGTATGGTCCATTTGCTAGCTAGAGTACTATCAGTGCTCCTTTCAGCTCCGCCTGCTGCAGGAAATCTTGCCTGTTGCTAATGCTACTGACCTCCCAAAAGACTTTGAGGTCCAGCAGTGGCAAACAGTTTATAAAAGCAAGATGTTATTGCAATTAGCCAGAGCTGTTAAGTGCATCCTGGCAGGTAACGAGTATGTGACATATATCTGTGCAACAATTCAGCAGCGTAAGAGTGCTGAGAAAGAGCTTGTGTTTTCTAAATGCTGCAGGTTTTATAGAAGGGAATGAGGCCACAGCTGCTTTTCAGAGAGGAGCCACGTGAGAGTGAAGCTGAGAGCTGCTGAGGCTGTGGGAAAGGACAGCCCCAGCCGAGCATCTTTCCTCATCTCTGTCAGACAAGTGAGGAAGTGGGGGCTGTCCTGTTGTGAGGGTTTGCCCTGGAGGTGACCTTTAGGTGATAAATCCAGCAGCCCTGGGGAGGCTGGGGTGTCACCATGGGAGGGTGGCACAGGGGACCCACACCCTGAACACGCTCATGTGTCTGTACCCAGCCCACAAAAAGCCAGCTCGTGACGTGTGCTTCTAAAAGGTCCAGGACTGAACCACGGCTGTGAAGTGTCATCAGCTCCTGCTGCCAGCACAGAAGTCCCTGCTGGCTCCTCCTGCACATCTCCTGTCAGCAGCAGGAAACCCTCCTCTCTGGAGCTGTTGTGTCCGGGTTAATCCAAACAGTAAATGTACAGCTTGAGTGTGAATCAACATCATGATTCATCCTTCCTGCAATGGATCCTTTCACTATGATTAAAGAGCTATTCTGTAAGACATGAACTTCACTTAAGACTACATGGTTTATTTGGGTTTAGGAATACAGATGCAGTCCTGTTCAAACTGCTGTGCCCGGGAGCCAATGACAGAATATAAAAATAGCTTATGCTGTCAGCATGGCTTTTTCTTATTTGTATTCTGAGTATCATCACTTTGGCAGGCACAGGAAGCTCTTCTTGTTTGCATTTTATTTTGCCTGCAGAAAATTTACAGTTCAAATGACTTCTCTATGCTTCATCAGACTAATCGGATGACAAATTGGTTGAGCTACAGAGAAGAAACCTCAGACAACAGAAAATTGTAATGGAAGAAAAAATTAAATTCCTGATTTTGGTAGGAGCAAAGATTTTGCTTTGTACCAATCTCAGTTTTCATTTTTTCCTTCTATGTTAGCGCAAAGCTTTGTGAAATGGAAATCAGATTATTTAATCTCATTACAAGGATCTACAGGCTTGACCTTATCATTTTCTTCAGTGACACAGAGCCTCAGAAATACTGTCCTTCCTTAACCAACAGAAACAGCTACAGCCTCTATTTAATGCTGCACTTCCTACTGCCACTGAAGCCTCGTGAAGAATTCAGAACAAGGCTTATTTTGTCTTCATCTTATTTATCATTTTTGATGTCTTGCTGCTACCCAGAACAAGCAGTTTAACAAATACTTGAAGATCTGTCCCTTTTTCAGAAGGGAATGGGGAAATGGGAAGGGTTTTATCTTCCTTTCTGTGCTGGCTGACCTTGCCTGGAGTGACACAGAGCAAAAGCAATGAAGATACATTGCCCTAGTTTTCAAAGGGAGTCTAAACACAGACTTAATATCAGGTTTGGAGCTTTGAACTGCCCCTGAAAATAAGTTTGCTCTTAAATTTCTATGAAATATTATTATCTGTGCAAGGACTCTCTTCTGGGCTGGTGTTCATTTCACAGGCAGAACTGTGGCACCATCTTCTGGATGACTCCTTAGACAATAAATAATAACCCACCTAAAGAGAAGATGTTTCTTTATCATCCCTAACAATGAGAACAACTTGAATATTCATTGACTGTGCACTCCTGATTACAGCAGGCTTTAAATCATTTAATTATGCCATCCATTTTGGAAGCACTAAGAGCTAGTCAAACTCTTGATTGCTGAATTTAGCTGTAAAGGAATTCAGATTTTGCATCTGAGAGGATGTTTCTACCCACAGAGCAATAACAAGAAGTGCCCCCACTTACTAAACACAGGGACATAACTCTTCCTACTGTGAGGTTATGGGCTCAGGCTATTCTGTGGTGAACTAGGAGTGAGTTATTCCACCTCAGATTGCTAGTCATGAAAACTTCTCATTTTTGTAACAGGCAAATGGAAGAAAGAAGTGCAAAAGGACCTTTGAAAAGCAGCCAGGGAATGCCTGTAAATGTAATGCACAGCCCAAGCCACCTGCTACCACCTAACACAGGACTAAAGAATCAGAAAACTTTACAGACTTCTTAGAATCACAGCTTTCCTGAACACAGATTGCAGACCAGTAATTACAGAGAAACCCCTAAGGCATCCAACTACCTGAGGGCAGCCAGCGGCGTCTTAGCGCTCAGAGTTTCAGGAGAAAATGCTGATGCATGGCAGCTCTGCTGCCCCTCAGCTGCTGGATCTGTGCACCCTCCCACTGAAACTGATTTTCAAAAAGCATTTTTTACTCATGTACTTGTGTCATTTTAATTGGTGGTGAGCACTGTAAATTCTGTAATGGGTGAGATTATCTGTTGCATGCCATTATTGACTCTGAGTATCCATCACTTTTTTCCCCCCTTTATTTCTTATAACATGCTGATACTGGTTTTGATTTTTTTTTTTTTACTGTAATATAAATGTCTTTGTGTCTTGATTGAAGATAAGGAACTGAAGGCTGCAGAAGCTTTTTACCTCCTCTGGCAGTTAGACCCTGAGAAATATGAAGCAAGTGGGCTGCAATTTTCCTCATTTCTGCCTCCCCTCCACATCTCAGAGCCCTCACTGCAGCCCCTTGGGAACTCATTGCACCAGTTATCACCTAACTTTTGCCTGAAAGGCAAATCCAGATACCCAAACCATAGCTGGGGCTCCACAGCTCCAGACTCTGTGAGGTGGCAGTCAGATATTTCTGCCCCTCCTACCTCAGGTGAGCTGCTTTTCCTTGTGATGCTCCAGGGTATATTCACCTGTACTATCAGTCCTCATTCTTAAAGCCAGAGTACAAAAGCATCAGTGTATCTAAAGGATTCTTTTTTCTCTGTACTTGAAACCCATGCCCTGTAAGGAGGAAGCACAAACCACATCCCCATCCAAAGGAAGCCAGAGAGCCTGGACTGTTGAGCTGTCAGGTGCTCTGCCTTTTGATACCTCTTGTATGATATCTGTGGTCATTGTAATCACACCATTTACCTTGAATGGGGGATAATTGGGTTGTTATTCATAGTTCCATGTTGCATAGGACACAAAATAAAGATGCTTGACTCCAGTCAGAAGGCAGTAGAAATCAGAAGGCTTTAGTTACAATTTATCCAGCCCTTTTATAACATGCTGTGCTAAAAAGGCACATTACTGGTTCATAGGACAGACACCTCTCCCATTGGGTAAGTAACAGAAATAGCAAACAGCACCTGTTGTTATGGGAAAGGAATATTGTTTACACAAGGTTGTTTTGGGGAAAAGAAAAACTGTTGGAAAGTTTTCCTTGAGAAGAAGAGCTAGCTCTTCTCCAGCTCAGAAAATACCAAGTCCACAGTTCCATACAGTGGCAAGCACAATCATCCCAGAGGAATGCCATTACTGGTGCAGGCTGACATTGACATGGTGTGACCGAGCTGCTCAGCCACGGATGGAGACCTGCTGCAGCTCCCAGAACCAGCAGCACATTATCACATCAGATGAGATCTCATGCTGCTGTATCTGTAAGCACAAGAGACAACATAGGTTGTCTCCTTCAGTGGCAGCTTGAAGATGAAATATCTGGCTTGAAATATGCAGGGAAACAGAGACCCAACCCTGCCCCCAGGAAATTCACGGGACACCTATTGCCACCAGCAATAGTTTCTGAAACTGCTCTCACACTCCTGCAGCATCCAATACTCCATCTCTGCTGCAAAGAGCAGCCTCAGCTGCCCAGCTCACTCAGGTATGATGAGTAAGCCTCTGGCCACCCTTCCCTCACTGCACAGCTCTGCTCCTGTGCAGAAACCAGCTCCTGGAACTGCTCCAAGGTCTTCACTGGTCACTGCGTGCCACTTACCCTGCATCCCTGCTAATCCTATAAGTAGCAGTTTCCTCACTCAGGTGTCCAGTAATTGAAAGTACTGGGAATTTTGACTTGCATGCTGTGTTATAGAAAAATATTATGGCAAGGCATTAAACTCCTGCTGTGAAATACAACACATGCCAGAGGAGAATGTCAGATATCCCAGCTCCTTTCCCTATGAGTTTATACACCATCAGGGTACAGGAAGGCTTGGATAAACATGGGCAGACGTTGCCCCTCTCAGGCGGCAAAACAGATATGAACTTTCAGGGAAAAACCTCCATCTCTCTCTCCCTAGACATAAACTCCAGCTAGAGAGGAGAGCACACTCCTCTGCTCCATTTCTCTCTGTTCAAAATTAAACTCGAGCTATGTAATGGAGCACAGATGTCTTCTCCATTTCTCTCTCCCCAAATTAGTCCACCTGCACAAAATAGCTCCAAAGAGAGCTTTTCATGTCATAGCTATAACATATATTTGAGAAAGAATATGCATAGTGTCAATTAAGGAATCTGTACAATGAAAAATTATGTATATTTTAGCCACTTGCTATTCTTGGTGTTATTTTGATGTCTTCCTATGCCTGAATCCAAAACAAAAGGAATTCATTGGAATATACAGGTGTTTTGCTTTTCTAAGCCTCCAAAAAGCAGAGGTCCAGATGCTCTGCTGCAGATTAGAGTGGGACCAAAGTTGTGCAAATGATTTGCAGTCTCCAAATCTAGTTATGTTTGGATCACTTTCTCTCTTTCACTTTCTTCACAATAATGTGTGTTACAGGGTCTGACTGCACGGACATTTAGGAAGAAGATTTTATCTGTGCAAATTCAAGGGTTCCTGCACAAGCAAATATATTCTGGTCTGTAGAGATGTCCTTACAGAACCATTTCTTCTCCCTCAGCAACAACACAATAACCTATGAAGAAAATCAAATGTCAAATCTACTAAACATCCAATATGGACCTGGTTTTCTCAGCAAAGCTTCCAAATAAAGCAATTTTTTTCTCCATTCTCACATCTTCCAACACATGACCAAGAGGGTAAATTACTCTCCAACACAAGTAATAAAGCCTATCTCTGCTTCACTCTGAGTTAAATGTAACCAGCTTTGGAAATCATATGCTCATCAGAACCAGGCAAAGTTTTTCTTCATTCTGTAGGAAAAGATGAATTGCCCACATAGCAGCTTTGGACAGTACAAAGCTTGTTTACTCACACCCTCTGGGAAAGGCAGAGACATGCCAGGAAGGAACCTGGGACTTCAGGGGGGTTTGGTGCTGTTGAAAAGTCTGTTCAACAGGAGAAAATGGTTTAAGTGTGGCCAGCACCAGAGCAGGGAATGGGATATGAAAAACAATGATCATATTTGGCTGAGAGATTAAAAGGGGCTGCTTTGCACGCTCTGGTGCTGACAGATCTCATTATTTAATCACGAGCCTTGAAACTTACTTAGGGTTATTTTAGAGTTGTGGTCACTTGAGAAACAGTTCCAGGTTTTTTTGATGAAATTAAAGATTTTACCTCTAAGATTGCATAAACTATTGATCCCTGTGTATCCTAAATTGGACTGTGACAATTCTAAGCTTTATTTTAGCAAAACATTTTTTAAGGTGCCAGACCTGAGTTTAGGAACAACTCCTGAAAAAATAAGGTAGACAAACAATAAATGCTAGCTGGCTCTCCTGGATCCTCATGCTGAAGCTGAGGTGAAGGCAAGAACCCAGGAACAGCCTGGAAGGTGCAGACACTCAGAGCCGCTCTGTGCCGGCGCTGCGGCGGCTGCAGAAAGTGACATCTGGTCTGGGATAATCCGCCTCTCGTACAGTGGCTTTATGCGAGGGAAGCACCACTGATCTCAGAGGACTTGTTCCAGATTTAGCTCCGTGTGGGATCAGAACGAGCCCGGCTGCAGCTGCTCCAGGCTGCCAGCCCCGGCTCGGTGGGTGCTGCAGCATCCCTGGGACAGGGGGATGCAGGAGTGCAAGGGACGCAGCCAGGAGAGGAATTCCTGATCCCCAGGCAGAAACTGGGCTTGCCCCAACCTCTTGACACACATTTTAACCCTGCAGCAAACCAGGCTGGGAAAGGCCTGTGAGAAGAGGGACAGGTCACTCTCCAGGCTCTGGGGCTCCATTTCAAAATTGTGGTTTCAAGATCCTTCTCTCCAGAGCTCACATCACTGATTCAAAGCCTTTGGGTAAGCCCTTGGCTGGCCCTGACCCCCTAATTCCTTACCCTGAAAAGAGATTTTTCTCATGCAAACCAGCAGCAAGGTGGGTTAGGGTTTTGTTGTTGCTCTTGTGCCCGAAACAAGCTTTCTCACCCCAATCCTTTTATCAGTATCTGGACACTGGTTTTGGGGTTTTTAAAATTTTTATTTGCTCTTTGCTATCCCAAACCCATTAAGAATTTCAAAACCAAAGATGGAGGAAAGCCCCCTTGTGCCCTCTGTCTCTGGAGATACTAACTGGTATGTGTAACCAGGCATGCCAAGGCATTATGAGAGTTAGTTTGACTAAATAATATCCTCTGTGACAAATTGCCCAACAAAACAAAAAAATATTAATACTTTTTTAAATATTTAGGCTTCCCTGGTTTTCATTTTGAACTTCTTTCTTGCAAACTTAAATTAAGATGTAAATATGCATATAATTAGGCCATTACAGGCAAAAATTATTCTGACACCATGGAAAACAGGCAGGTTTCCTTTTTTGATATATTTTAGGTAAGGGGTCTGATTCTCACTCATAGTGCATTCTTCATGTTGTGCCAGCAACATAATCTTAGTTTTAGGCCCTTTTTGCTTTACTGAAAAGGTTTAAAAAGGCTTTTGTAGGAATGAGGGTTGAGAATGAACTGTTGTTTTGTGAATTAGAATTATATTTCACCTGAATTACAAAGGATAGAAAAAAAAACATAGCTCAAATACCAGAGAATTACAACATTAAAATACAAAATTCATTAATTTTAACATGTATTACTGAAATGTTTATTGCTTATCAATAGTCGTCAATTTATGCTTTCCACTCATGACCTGAATGTTTTGCTTTTACAAGACAAAAATGGATTTCCTCATAACAAAGTCAATTGATGTAAGAATTAGATGAATGACAATTTAACCACCCCAAACCCTACAACTCTCATATTCACATGGAGCAGATTTTGCACTAGATGTCCTGTGAAAATCATCCTAAGAATCTATTTTCCTCCTGTTGTTATGTGCACATAATTTTCATTACTGTTAAGGGTGGTAACAATAAGAAAATACCCTTTAAAAACAAAAGAATGTTGTTCTATTTTTGTTCGTTCAGTGGCTTAATTGCATTCTTCATTTGGTGATATGGTTGTTTCAGGCAATAGAGATTTTAGAGTGGGATAAAAGGAGCTTTCTCCCTGCCCTCCCATCAAAGGAAAAAAAATGTGTTGTGAAATACTTTTTGAAAAGCATTTAAATCACCTGACCTTATATTTTCAAATTAATCCAATTATTTGAGTTGATAGAGTGTTTAGTATAACACTGTAGATATGGTCCTGGTTTTAAATCAATAAGTCACAATCAGACATTTAATATCAACCTTTTCACAATAAATACCATGGTTTTTTTCTTCTGAGTTGTGGCTGGTCCTGGTCCTGAGGGCTCAAACCCTCCAACAGTGAGTAAAAATTGTGATGCAGATCAGCCCTTCAGCTGGGGAAGTCCTGCCCTTTGCTCCTTCAATCTGTTACCTGCCCATGAGGGATTTTTAAAAATCTTTTCCTCCAGCACAAGAGGACTGGATCAGGTGCTTTTACACATACATATATATATTCATCCACTCTGGTTAATACCTCATTAATATTTTAAGATTAAAAATTCCTTGTTTAAACAAATTCCTCAGAATTTATTCTTATTTTCCTTCATTTCATGTGGTGTCTCATCCCTCCATCATATGAGACAGAAAAAAGCCTGGAGATATCAGTCAGTGCCTCTGTCTAATCTGGACCCCCTCAGCAGGATTGGGGAGTAGAACATGCTGGATGCCACACTCCAGTTTTCTCATGCAAATGTTTGGATTTTCAATTTCCAGGGTTCCTGTGTTAAAATCAGGAGGAGAGGAAAGAGACTGTCCCACAGAGACTCGCGAGGCTTTTGCTTTATTTATAGAGCATCCAAACCTAGAATATTAAATACTGCTGAGGAACAAGTCTGGGCACAACAAGACAGATTTTGGGATATGTTCCTCTCCGTCACACCAGGAAAAGATGTTGTCAAAACACAATTGAGCTCTCAGTCTAAACACTACCAGCACCATCAGATCCAGCCTCAGAGAGAAACCATGAGACAGCCTACACTTCAGCAGGGGATCTTAACACCTTCTCCATCAGGAGCCCATTCAGCCAGACTTGGCTTCAGGTTTGAACCAAAACCCCAGCACTAAACTCTCTCTGTACAACCACCATTTCACAAGGCTCCCTCTCACATCAGTGACAGCTGCTGGAAAGTCAGGAGAAAAAGAGCAGAGAAGAACCACACAGCAAGTTCCCTGTCTGAAAGTACCAACATTTGCCCATTGAAGCCTGGATTTCCCCTTTTTTATTTTACTGACAGCTCCCACATCATAGTATCTATCCAGGGAAGTGTAGGGATGTTCACATGGCCCCTTAGACCAGGGACCAACAGCAGACACCAGGGAATTACCGTTCCTGCCAGAGAGAGCCTGAGACCTCTGTCTTTTCATGGCCATATTGCACCACTGACTCAAAGCTGTGATCCAACACATGAACAGCCAGACCCTGTCCTTCTAGTCACACTTGCTGAGCTCCCTGATTAATACCAGAACAGCTGCATTTGGTCATTTGGTCACACATTATGGCTTCCAGTGCTATGGGGAAATACTGTCAGTGAAGTCACTGTTCCTTTTAAGGGCTAGGACTGTCACCCACTAAAGTATGGGGTATAAATATACATCTCTGTGTATATATACATGTGTTTATATATACTTTCCCATCCTTGGAAGTGTCCAAGGACACTTTGAGCAGCCTGGTCCAGTGGAAGGTGTCCCTGCCCATGACAGGGGTGCTGGAATTGGATGGTCTTTAAGGTCACTTCCAACCCAAACCATTCTGTGATTCTCTGTGGACACACGGAGATTCTCTACAGATCTCCAGCCTCTCCAGGAAGTTCTGTTATACAGAGGTCATTGAAATAAACTCTGTGGCCTTCATAAAGATCAGACTGCTCTAGAAGTTGCTCCTGCCAGGGCAGATTTGGAGAAAAGAAGCGCAGTATCACTACACCGCCTTTTGTTGACAACAGCCTGGGGGTAAAATATTTTTTTTTATTTCCTTCTCCAGCCTCCCATTCTTCTATAGGCCTAGCAAATGCCCTCAGACAGCCTGAGCTTATCATTTCTCCCAAATAAGTTTTTTCACAGACTCAAGCCTTTGTTTTCCATCCCCCAGAAAGACTCTGTGAGAGCTGCCATAGCCCCCAGCTCCTTCTGCACCTGAAGAGATGTCCCTGAAGGACTTCAAATGTTTATGAAAACTGAAGCAGGAAATGTAGTCAAAAGCCAGAGTCTGAGGAAGAGAGACAAGAGGTGATAACATACAAGCAAGAGAACAGAAAGACAGAAGATGCTGCATAATTCCCTTCTGCTACTACTGCTTTAAGGTCTCAAAAGATTCTGGCTATTTCTAAGAAAAACGACCGTCAGCAAGGAAAGAAAGGTTTATGTCTCTTGGGAGACACACAGCTATAAAGGTGATCAAACTAGGGAACACTCAGCAGTGCCACCCAGACTTAGGAACAGCTCTGTGCATAACCCACTGCTGCCTTACACAAGGCTCTATTTACCACTCCTATCTCCCCTCCAAAAAACAGGCAGTAGTCCTGCTGGGGACTATCCAGAGCCTTCCCCACCCCCTGCTGATTGACTTAAGACTTTGGGAGGCACAAACTCAAATCCCTTTCTCCAGCACAGCCTTCTCTACCTCTGCTCAACTGCAGCTATTTGGGATTTTTGTGATGGGTTGTGTCTGCTTTCTTTTTAATTACTATTTTGCTTATATCTCTGAGTTTTAAATTCCTTTTTTGTTATTTTTCCACCCATATTTTTCACTTCATATTTCATGCTGCTTCTTCTGTTTGGTAACACCCTCTCACTGTGGGTTTTGTGTTAGAAGTCCCTGCCTGCTCTCTGTCCTGCAGGGTCTCCTGATGTTTCTCTTTCCAGCAAAGTAGTGGAGTCTGAATTCTTCAAAACAAAACTAAGTCACCTTCTCTGTAGCATCAGGGACTGATGGGTGATCGGATAACTCTAAAAGGGTATTTCTAACCAGGTGGGAAGGCTAATTTATCCTCATGAAAACTGGGTGTTGCTTGGTAAGTAGGAATAATACACTGGCTGGCTGTGTTTTACAGCCCTTAAAAATAATTTTAGGAGTTTTAACTAAACTCCCTCAGAAACAAATGGAGAACAGGATCTTTCCCCTTTCACACTGTCCCTGGGGCAGAGGAGAGCCTGACCAGGGTTTGAGGATCCAGTCTCTGCTCCACTTTTGTGGGCACCTGTGAAGATGTTGTGAAGTCCTTGGTGAGGAATTAGACTTCAGTGCAGCACACCTTGGGCTGGGGAGAGCTGGTTCTGTGCTGAGTGAGCTGCACCCCTTCCTGTGAGTGCCTTGCAAGGAAAAGTGAACTCAAAAGGCTGATGAAATTACCAGGCAAAAGTGTGCACTTTTTTTTTTTTTTTAAATCTTTCCATCAGGCCTAAAAACTACCTTGATTTTTTATTTTTTTTTTATTAGTTTCAATTTGGTGACACCCAATTTTAAATACACACCATCCTAGGAGCAGAGAATGGATTTCAGTGTTCTCAACATTGCTATAAATAGTACGTCAGCAACCAGCATGACTTGTACAACAGCTTTAGCCAGATTGCAAATCTGAAGGAAATTCAGATAATATTTAGCATGGGAAAGAGTTGTTATGTTCATTGCTATGGAAAGAAAGGACCCCAGATATTTTTTTTAATTATCTATCATTACAAAAAGTTTATTTTATGATATCAGTAATCTCCTGTCTTGAGCTGCTATCAATAATAATTTCAGCACACACTGCCAAATGGTTAGCAAAATTTCCAATTAGATGCAGAGATCACCTTATTAAAACCTGAAAGCTTACAACACTGCTGCTTGTTCAACCCCAGAGCCTGAGAAAGCTCTTGAGAAAACTGTAGTCAGTGTGAGGAAAGCAAAGATAATGTGTGAATTGCCTGCAAGGAGGGCAAGAGTGGGGGCTGATGTTCAGAGATGTTATAGGCAGTTTTTTGAGATCTGTAGATTCTTGCTTTCCTATAATTTACACTTGTGTAGTTCATTTTATGTTTCTGATCCCCAAAAGCAGGATGTAGAAAACTGCTCATTTCCTAAAAGTTTCTTGAAATCCTATTGCAGATGACAGGAACTGGTGCTGTGCTTGAAACTCCTCTATCCACCCATCAAGTACTAATTAGGTGCCTTTTACAAGAACATCCAAGCAGATCACTGTCTTTAATGCCTTGCATGCCCAGGCTTTCACCAGTGGAACCTGGTGAGCGTTTTGATCTGATTTGGAGCATCCCCCGTTGCTGCTGTGACCCTGCCTGGGCTGCACACCAGATGAGGCTTTGCCTCCCAGCCTGGCCTCATCTGCAGCCCTGTGCTTGGGGCACCCTCTGGAAAGGATGATGTGAACTTGAATTTTCCCTGGCTGGAGAAGAGGCTGATTTTTCCTCTCATGATTTGTGTGAGAGCTCAGAGCAGCAAGGAGCAGTTTTAAGGAGAAGGAGCTGTTGTTCTCTGAAGTGATGGGGCACCAGCTCCTGACTCCAGGCTATGGATGCATGGGGAGTTGGATGGGTATCCCCTAGAGAGTGATGGTGTTTGGGATGTTTCCTGTCCTTTGCATTTTTATTGTTTATCTTACACAGCCAGCTGTGAAAAACACCTTCCAAGTTGCAGGGCTGTGCTGGTGTGAATTTGGGGATTTTGGTGAGTTTGCATTTTCCACTTTGTGTTATAGGAGATTTGCAGCTACCATGCTGTCAAAGCCTTAATCCAGACTGAAGGAGGTAATTAAATGCTCCCCTAACAAGGAAAGGACAGGTGAGATACCTCTTGGGATACAGAAGTGTGTGTGCAGTATGCCCACCTCATCCCTCCTAAGGATGTAAGTGCTGTGAATGTGCTTTATACCAGTATTGAGGAGCAAAGTTTGGGTTTGTGGTGTTCCTCTTTCAATCCCTGAGCTGTCAAGATGAGTCTTCCCCACCACTTGGCTGGCCCTGACCCTCTAACTCCTTACCCTGAAAAGATTTTTCTCATGCAAACCAGCAGCAAGGCGAGTTAGGGTTTTGTTGTTGCTCTTGTGCCCTAAACAAGCACTGGGCCAGGGCACAGCATGGGGACATCTCTCTCATGGGGCTGGGACAGCTGAGGGCATCATCTCCATGCAGGATGGGGTACAAGCCCCTTCCTCTGTGGTTAACCCAAGCTCTGGTTTCTGCAGCTCTTCCTTGGAGCCAGTGCACTGACATTTTCCTCTCTTCCTTTAAGGAAAAAAAAAAAAGCTGGAATTTTAACATTTGCTTTGGTAAAGGATGAAATGGAAAAGTAGGTCAGATTTGAAGGATCCCAGCCCTGACAGTGTCCCTTCTAGAGCTCCAGACCCAGGTTTTTGGGGGAAGACAGAATATGACTGCAGCAATGCTTCTCACACTGATTTGTGCTCTTCATGTTCCTGTGTATAAAATCACCCCCAAAATGCCCAGGACAAATTATATCCCCATGATTTTAAGGGATGAATTTGGTTGCCAGTGATACATTTACGAAATGAAGTTACCCCTGTTCAGCTCCTTTGAAACTTAGCTGGGTTTTACCATGAAGCAAGTGTTTTTTTTTGTTTGGTTTTTTTTTTTTTTTTTTTTTTTTTTTTTTTTTTTTTTTTCTTTTAAATAGTCAAAGCTAAATTAGCTGGAACCTAATTACAGAATGCTTTTGATTAAAGCCAGACAATGTGCTTGGAAGCTAGGATCAAAAATGACAAGACAGGATGGCAGTGAAAGATTAGGAAGGAAAAAAATGACTGATTAGTTTTTAAAATCAAATCAGGATCGCTTTTTGTACATGGAACAAAGGTTGCAGCCAAGTCAGGCAAACCTTTTGGACTAAGGAAAAGTTTCCTTTCAATAATATAATTTTTAATTTTATTTTACAGGCATAAAACTGCAATCCAAAAAGAAAAACTAAAGATTATTTCTGCACCTATTCTTAGAGATCAGGAGACAAATAGTTGTGAGCCTTGTGTGAGATCTAGAAATCTTACTAAGATAGTTTGACTTGTAGACATGATACTTTTGGTCAGCATCAGCTGTGCAGCCAAACAGCTGGCTGCTCTTGCCTTAATCACTGAACCTTTAGAAAGTACTCCGTAATTATTTTCATGCCATACTCTGAAAATAACCCTATTTAAAGAAATTGTGCATGTTGCTAGAAAAACAAATGCTGATTCAACAAAGCTCCTTTCAAAAATACTTTTTGTACCTTTAGCTTAATAATGAGCAATAGCTCATTTCTCTGCTGATTTGAATCCTGAAAACTTTTTATTGTCTGGCAACACATTGAGATGTGCATTTTTTTTTTCCAAGCTATTTTGCTCTAAAACAAGCACACGGGTTTCTGTATGCAGACTTTATTCAGCTTCTGGGGATGGAATATTCTGCAGTCCTGTGGCACTTCAAGTTATTTACCTTAGCATACAGTGAGGGGAGATTGCTGTCCATGCTCAGCCCTATCATCTGCACACAGGGAAAACTGAGAAATGAGATTCCCTGGGAAATTAGGTTTAATAAGGATTATTTCTAGCCAAGGGTGTACACCTAGGATTTGAAAATGCAAGAGAGCTTATGAATGTTGGAAAATGTGGTACAGGACCTGGCTAGAACCTAAAATTTTATTTTATTTTATTTTAAACCTAACCTTTTATTTTATATCCATGGGAAAGTCTGGTCCTTCCCATGGATCACCATATGTGATTCCTGCCCACATCAAAAGCAATTCTTGGCTATCCCAAGGCCTCATATTTTGTTGCTGTTCTGTTGTTAAATTTTAGAGTGAACACACCAAAAAACTGAAGCCACGCCATAAAATGACTGGCAATTGGCTTTGGGATGGGTGAGCGAACTTTCCTGTGCCAGGAAAAGGTGAAAAGCTCCCTGGTGCAGAATACAGCCCCAGGGGAAAATACTGAAACCTAATCAAAATGACTGGGAGATTTAAAAACAACAGAAAGATCCAAGAGATGGCACCAAGCTCTCCTCTCTAGGAGATAATGTATTGCAAACAAATTTGATGGAGACCTCGAGAGGATGAAGTGACCCTCAGCAGTGTGGATCTTGGGAAGAGTGACAGGTAGAGTGTGAGACTGAGGCCTGGCTGGAGCTGGGAAATCTGGTGTGCTAAGCACCATATGGTCCTCCTAGCGCGTGTGCGAGACCTCATTTCCACACCCAACTGCTCACAAAAAAATTGCACTGGTGCTATCACCAGTTGCCTTAAATTCACTTCAAACTGGGTGACCCCACCATCTGGCCCTTGCTGCTGCAGCTTGGATGACCCATGGGCCGTAGGCTTTGTGCTCTGCCACAAGGAGAGATACTTTTTCTACTGTTTACCCTTTGTGCATGCACCTGTGTGCAGATACACCTGGCTTACATTTAATGTCCAGCCTAGGAGAACAAGAGATTGCCCTTACCCTTCCCATATCAGCAGGTGGAAGTAAGATTTAAATCAAAGACATCCCAAAGAAAAACAAAGCCTCAGTGACATTTTTCAGTCCCTCAAGGCTGGCATGGCTCTCACTGCTGCAGTCCTTAACAGGGGCAGGAGCACTACCATCCTTTAAGTTAGTGTCCCCACCTTGCAGTGGCTATTTCTCCATTCCTACAGGGGAAATTTGATCCAGAGCCACGTGCTGAGGTGTGGTGCTGGCACAGTCATCCTTCCATGGATCTGCTGCTTTCCAGCCCCATGTGGTGTGCAGTCCATGGGTGTGCAGCAAAAGCCTGAACTCACCTGGTCTGGTGCTTAAACCACACTGTAGGAAATTATTTATGAGAACACAGGTTCAGGCAGCCTGGGAGAAGTCTAACACACATCTCTTGGCAAAGCCCTTTGAGAAAACCTTTCCAAGGTAGAAATGAGGGGTAAGCACATATTGATGCTTTTCCTACTGACACATAACATCTAACAGATGCAGTTCTCACACTTGCCATTAATCAGGGAAGCTTCCCACCCTCTACCCAAATGAAAAATCAAGGTATGTGCTTCCTAGAAACAGGAAAGAAATCACCACCTGTAGCTGGACAAAATGCTAATCCCCAAATTAGGACTTTAGCTTTTAAGCTTGCTCTATTAGGACTCAGGCCAACTGAATCTATTTTTTTGATGAGCATTAAAGCTCCACTAGTGTCCTGTGGAAAACCTTGGCCCCCAGCAGTGATGCAGGACTGGCATGGCTGCTTCCCCTTACAGCACTGCTGGACCCTTTCCAAGGAAAGGAAAGGGCAGGAGCCTCCTGTGTGTGAGATTCTGTGCCTATGAAATACTCTGAGTCTTTCCAGCCTATTTTTCATTCAGCATGGAGATTTGTAAGTGCACCTCTCTGGTTTTTATTGACTCATGCATGTCAAGCCCAGTCATCCAGGTGTGAAAAGAGTGAACATAATGTAGTGTCCTGGGGTACAGCTTCTTGCTGTATCACCAGTAATTGCAGACTTACCATCTCTGCTAACCTGAACATGCATTTCAGAGCGTGCATTACTACATAGGATCAAAAAAGTGTCAGCTTTTGGTGTAATTTTCAGAGCAAGGTTTGTACAAGGATGCTCAAGAACTGGGATGGAGGTGCTCTTACTTCTGAGCCGACTGGGACAGTATTTAGAGAGAGCAGCTGTGAAAGCCAGAGACACTCTGCCATATCCAAGAACAAATGCTAATAGCAATCTGGAATAGTTAATAATGGCAAGGAGAGGCACTGAACACTGGCTGTAAACCCAGGTTCCTGCCATGGCTCTGCAAAGATTTCCAGCCAGTAGGAGAGCTGGGGTGGAGATGGCCAAGAACTGAGGAGCACCAATATGAAACTCAGCTGGGATGGTGGGAAGGGAATGAGAAAAAAACCCAAACAAACCAAAAACAGCAGGAGGGAGCTCCTGTATCTGCTGAAAACCCAAGTGTGCTGATCTAGACAACACTGGGGGAAATCATCCCAGTTTGCGACCTGCCAATGGTAAAGGTTTTAGGAGCATCTGCTTTTGTTTTCCTTTCTTTGTCAATTTTTGAAGACTGAAGTTCAAGTGCTACTAAAATCTCAGGCTTATAATTGGAGGTAATTAATAAAGGGTTAGTGAATTAGGCTTCCAGCTCTCTGTGGCAGTCAAAGGAGATGGGGCAGATTTTTTTTTTTTTTCCAGAATAAACGACTGATAAAATCAAGGAAAAAAAAATATTCTCCACACTTCCCCAGTGTACTGCTAAGTTATGCCTTCACTAAATGTTTCAGCATTTTTTGAATCTCTTAGGAGGTTTTTGAACTGCTTCAATACATCCACAGCTGTAAGTCTCTCCATGAAAGAAACCTATTAAAGGAAACAGCACATGAGAGTCACAGTAAACAGCAAGTGATGAAACTTCCCACAGCCAAGGGCTTTTTTGGTGGGAATACCAGACATCAGAGCTGGAAATCTTTGCAGGGGGGAGAATGGTTACCCTGCTGCACTTGGGGACTAGACTAATCCACATTCAGTGATCCTTGTGGGTCGCCTCCAGCACGGGATATTCCATGGTAATTTCTTCTTAAGGCATGAGAACTGAAGGCAGGTGGCTTGCAGGGACCTGGCTCTGCATCTCTGTACCAGTGGGAGAAGTTCTGGCTGAAAGTCAGATGGATGATTGTGCATCCCTGCCTGCTTGTGCATCTTGGGAAGTTTATGGATGCTCTGTCCTTCTGCCTCTGTGAGGAGACTCTGCCTCCCACAGCACCGGGCCACCAGCAGGCAATTCCTAGAATTGCTGAGAAGTGTTTTGTATTTCCTAGAGGATGTTAAAATAAATAAATAAAAGCATACTTGATAATATTTTTAAAGGAAAATTGTCCATTTTCCTTTCCTGTTTTTTCTCCTAGGGTAGAAAGAAATGAGCACAGAAAATGCAAGAATTTTTAACTGAAAAATAAAAAAAAAAAACCTAAATGTAATTCTGACCTGAAAGCTGTTTTCTATATGGTTTTAAAATATATATATTTAATTTTTTAAACATCTAGACCTAGTCCCACTGCTACCAGACTTCAGCTGAGTTTTTTCCAGATGTGTGATTTTGACACAAAATAGTCTGCCTCAAGTTCCAGTGAAAACTTCATAAATTCATCTTCTTCCGGCTCCTCCCCCACCCCCTCTCCCCCCCCCCCCCCTTGTTTACTCCAAGAGCACATTTAGATCACTGTTTGGGGCTTTTATACAAGAGATTTACTTTGAGCAAAACTAATTGACTTATTTAACTTTTGCAGATGGCTGATTCCTTACAGGGAGTAAAAGCTTCAGGTATTTTTTAGGCACATCTCTGACCTACTTATGGCCGAAATCCTATTTGAGCCCCGGTGTCCTTCTGGTGGCACAACCGCTTACCGGGGTGGAAGTGAAGTTGAATATACAAATATTTACAGACTCGGGGGCTCAATCCAGAGGATGCTGTGCTCTTAAACGGGGTGATGGATCTGTGTCCTGAGCCTTTACTGGGGCAGGAATGTGCTCCATCGCAAAATCCTCCGATTTAATGCCACAAGGAGCTGGGAAATGCTGGTGAGCTGGATGGGCACAGGGAACCTCCGCTCCTGCCGGGCTCTGCCGCCCGGGATGCGTTAGGATTGTTAAGGCTCTGCTGGGAAACGAGGCCAGGACAACAGCGAGGCAGAGAACGCTGCTCTGCTGTCAAGGAAATGCTCGAAAAGCAGGAGGGAGCGAGGGCTGAGAGCACAGAGCTGCAGCCCTGCGGCCGCGGGGGAGAGGAGCGAGTTGGTCCCGGGAGGGGGAGAGGGGAAGGAGGAGCGCAGGGCAGCGGTGCCATCCCCGGGAATATTAATAGTTTCTGTGCGCGCGGGGAGGAGGCAGTTTGTTTTCTTTTTCTCTCTCTCTCTTTTTTTTTTTTCTCTCTCTCTCTTTTTTTAAAAATTATTATTTATTTTATTTTTCTCGATGTCTTCCTTCTCCTTCGGGCCAGAAATAAAATTTAAAATAATTAAAAAATAAAAAATAAAATAAATAATTTTTTTTAAAAAAAGGAAAAAAAGATCCCAATCAAAAAAAACCACACTAAATTAATATATATATTAGCACGGCTAAAAAAAAAAAAAAAAAAAAAAAACAAAAAAACAAAAAAACCACCAAAAACCAAAAAACCCCAAAAAAACCACAACCAAAAAACCACACAAAATGAAAAAAAAAAAAAAAAATTAACACGGCTAAAAAAAAAATAAAATAAAAATTAAAAAAAAAAAGAAAAAAAAAAGAAAAAAATCCCAACCAAAAAACCACACAAAATTAAAAAAAAATAAAATATTAACCCCGCTCGAAAAAGTGCGGGAGCGGTGGCCGGGGCGGCGGGGCGGGGGCAGCGGGCGGGGGCAGCGGGCGGCTCCGCGGGGCGGTGCCTGCGCGGGGGCAGGGCCAGGGCCGCGCATCCCGGCTGGAGGAGGGAGGGAGGCTCGGGAGGCTCCGCGCCGCTCGGCTCCGCTCCGCGGGGCTGCGGCGCCATGGAGGCGGTGGACCAGGTACGGGCGGGGAGGGGGCTGTGTTGTGATGTGATGTGCTGGGTTGTGCTGGGCTGCGCGGAGCGGGCGCGGTGCTGACCCCTCTCTCTCTCTCTCTCCGCCCGCAGCTCGCCTCCGCGGGCACTTTCCGCGTGGTGAAGGAGCCGCTGGCCTTCCTCAGGGTGCTGGAGTGGGTGAGTCCCGCGCTGTCAGGGGTGGCGGGGGGGGTTGTCAGCAAAGTGCGCGCCCGGCGGAACAGGTGGGAGCGGGGCCGGGCTCAGGGATGGGGACACGGGGCGAGGAGGGGTCGGGGACTCGCGTCCTGCAGCGCTGTGGTCGGGCTGGGTTTGTGGGTGACCCCCCTTCCCATCCTTGTGCTGGCTGGAAACGACTTTAAAGGAAAAAAAAAAAAAGGAATCAGCACCGAGGAAAACAAAATCCTCGTTATGCATTTAGCAAACTTGTCTCTGGGCCGAGCGGGGAAGGAGGCAGATAATTGGTGTGCGGAGCAATGTCACTGTGTGTTGCTCTGATGCTCATTCGTAGTGAAGTCTGCAGGTCAAATGACATCCATCGCCAGTAGGTCTGCGGGAGAAGAGAGCCTCTCTGAACGGAAAGTTCAGAACATGTCATGGAGGATTAATCACATTCCCCTAACGCCGACTGGCTGGGGAATTATGTAAGGCGTGTATTTCGGGGGGCACATCCCTGTGCGGGTGCATTTATCCACATGTTGGCACCTGCAACGTGCAGCCTGGACCAGAGTGCCCCTGAGGGGGTGTTTTGCTGTGCTGGGGGCAGCTGCTCACCCCAGACTCTGTACCTGCTCACCAGAAGCTGCTCCTCTTCCCCACTGGGCATCCTGAAGCATCAGGTCCTGTGAAGTTGGGTGATGGTGATATGGTGGTGCCATGGCCTGGGACAGGGTGACCCCACAGTGGGGTCACCTGCATGTGGCAGTGGATGGACAAGGTCCCTTGTGTTCTTCACCCAGAGCTCTGCAAACCCATCCAGCACTGCTTCTCCTGCCTCAAGGAGAAGTCAGGACATCCTGATGGTCCAGGGGTGCTTCAGCCACTCTGCAGCGCTCACTGCGGGGCAGAAACGGGGAGCAAAGCTGTTCCTATGGCAGATAGCTGCTGGGAGCATGGCCTTTTGGCTGTCTGCCTGATGAAGCTATGTCTGATGGAGCTTGGGAAGCTTCTGGGAAGGGCTCTGGGCTGATGGGCATGGGCTGTGCCATCGAGAAAATTGTTCCCGCCCCAGTCGGAGTGTTGGCGTCCTCGGGACAGCGAGTGGGAACTCTTCTCTTGGCACTTTCCTGGGTCTGTAACTTCTTCCAGCAGCCAAATATAAAAGCTGCCTTTGTCATGGTTGGAAGGCACAAGTAGAACTCTTCTGGCTGCTGCAAGTGCACGTTGCCTGTGTGTGTACACATACATGCACACGCGGCTGTGTGTAAACAGAGCTCCTGACACGGCCAAAGTGGGCCAGTCCTTGGCACTGGGAGTACAGGAGAAGGATGCAGAGTGTGTTAACATTTATGATCTGAGAAATTACTTTCTCTCCATTTGGCGTGTATGTGTAAGTAGAATTAAGCACAGCTTAGTTTATATTTCAGAGTGTGGAAGACCTTACTTCTTTTTTTTTTTTTTTTTTTTTAATATACTTGAAAGGCTTTTTGGATTACTGGAATTCCATCTCTATTCAATTAATCTTATTACTCCCGTCTTTCTTCTCTTCTCACCATGCCTCCAAACTGCTGTCCACCTCTCTCTACTATTTCCAGTCTCAACTAACTGTCCACTTCTCCCTCAGACTCCTTTTATCAGCCTAATCATAATTTTAAACTTTAAAAGAAGACCAAATGCTCCAGTCAATTCTGTGTCCGCTTCCATGTCCCCCGGCAGCCTCCCAGACCTTGTCGCACATGATCAGAACAGTCAAATTACACCCCTTAACACCTCCCACTCCAGTCCTAGATTGCATCTGCAAGGAAATAAAGTTCATAGCCCAGCTGGTGACACAGCGATTCTGGGCGTTGGGTGGCTCTCGTGCCTGGGGGAAGGCTCTGTGGTGTTGCAGCACAGATGGCAGAGCTGTGGGAGTTCCTCAGAAAGGCTGGTAGGGTGGAGGTGGTGCAGGCTGAAAATGTCCTCAGCTTGTCCATGCAGTCCAGCCTTGAATTTTCACTCTTGTTTGGGTGGTTTGGAGTGGCTCATAGTGACTCTGGGGTGATTCATGAACCTCTGCTGCTGAAATTTGTGTGTTTGTGGGTGCACACATTTGTGGGTCTGCAGGAAACTGAAGTGGCTCTGGGTTTCTCAGATGTGACACTAACTGTTGCAGAATTGATCTTTAGGTGTGCAGATTCCAGTTTACCTGTAGTCTGGCTCAGACATGGACCTCTGTCTTGAGGAGCAGGGACCTTACCTGACCTTCTCAATTTCCTGCTTTGATGGTCACATAACACCCAGAGAGAAGCTGCTGAGATAAGGCTGATTCCTCTGAATATTCATAGTGCTGTAATATGTTTTCATTTGTATTTCCCACATACATTGTAATCTTATTTTCAGACAAGAAATTGCATTTAGAAGCCATTAAGAGACAACATTGGCTCAAGCCTGGGAAAGGTTAAGAGAAATAAAAGAAACCAAGAAATTGACTTGTAGCAATTATGCAAGAGTTGCATTTTTTGAACTCCACCTTGGCAATAAAGTATGTGGATCACGCATCTGAGCTTGGAAAAATGCACACAGCTGTACTGGGTGAGGCCTGGGTGTTTCCAGCTTTGAGTCAACTCATGGCATGTGCTGGAGGCAGGGAAGAGCTGTTTAAAAGCTGTATTTGTTCTTGCTCCTCTTTAGTCCCTTGGCTGTTACTCCTTGCATGAGAAGAATGTTCTTCTGAAGATTATTTCTCAGATAATCCACTGTGGCACTACAACCAGTAGCAATGTCACAAACACTTTGAACTTCATTTGAAAAATAACTCTCTTATATGTGCACCTGACAATAATGAATAAGGAAAGATGAAAGAGAAGAAATATGTTCATTTGTCTCCCTGGATCATTTTCAGTCCTATGACTCTCTGGATGTGTTCAGACTGCTTTTGTTGGGGTCCACAAAAAGTGAGCAAGACAAGCAAGTTTGTCACTTTTGGTCTATTTGTTTTGCACTTGCTGCCTCTCTGGAGCCCTAAAAGAGGAAATTAAGTGAAAAGCAAGGCTCTTCCTATGCAGTGTGGTGGGTATAGGAACTACCTGCTGTACTCAGGCTGGGACTGGCAAAAATATTTTTGTAAAAATGGGAACTTTGTATCTTTAGGCTGCATGGGAGGGGAGGCCATGGGTGGTGGTGGTGAGGTCTGTGGGTGTATGTGTTTAATTATATTGTGAATTACCACAAACAACTTTCCTTCTGCAAATCCAAAGCAACCTGATACTTGTCCAATTTTTTATAAAGTAGCAGGAGCTGCAGTGCAGTCCATAATGTTTTTCCTTGTATCCCTCCATAAATAACAGAGATGCAGAAACTCCACTGTTGTGCCAGTCAGGAGATGCTGTGACTGCCTTGATGGTTATCTATAGGTTGGTGTTTTAAAATACCTTGCAGTGAGCTCCCATCTCCACCAACCTCCAGCTGTGTCTGGGCTGTTACGGGCAGGGGACATTTTTGGCACAAAGGGCACACTGTAACTTTATATAAGCCAGTGCAGCTTTTACAGGGCACACGTGAATCATTTGTGTTGCAGGGGGAATCTTGTGGACACTTTGGCTGTTTTTCATAGGACAACTTGGAAGTGAACATCAGGATGTTCAGTGAACTCAAATGTGTCAGAGTTATTTTGTTTCTTGCCTTTGTAGGCAAGGCCTTGCACAACTGGCTTTCATCACTGCTCATGAGCATCTTCATGGGATGTACCAAAGAGTTCCAAAGCATTGTAGGGCATTTGGACAACAAAACTCTGGGGGAAATTGGATGAAGATGGTTTGAAAAATCTGTGTGTGGTGTACATGGACCAAGCTAAACTTGTTTTGCCTCTGTGTCTTCATGTTTGAACTGGTGAGCCAGGAAAAAGGCCTGGCTGTTGCCTGCCTGGCAAGAGTCAAGCTCGCTTTGATGGTAGAGATTCTGAAAGGGTTAGCACCTCTTGCCTTGCACACAGATGTCTGTTGAGAAGGCAAAAGGAATCTGAATCTTGAAAGACTGATAATAAGTCTTGTATTTTGTCCTAGTGCTGATTGCTCATCTGGCCGTGGAGCTTTTTGTTGGATTATATTTGCATGCATATGAATGGACATAAGTAGCTGTGTGCTTTCAAGTGTGCCCTAGAAAAGCCTAGATATCTTGGGATGCTGAAAATAAATGGGAAAGAAATAAGGAGGTAATGCTTGCATGAAGCATGTGTGATGAGTAGTTTGCTCTGTCTAGTATATTATGGGCCTGAGATGTTTTATAGTTGCTTGAGACTCTTCATCACATTTGCATATATTTGTTTGGTTTTTGCTTAACCAGAAGGCTGCTGGCTACTCTGGTATGGGCAGACAACATCCAGTTGATGGAGCAGGTTTAGCTTGCTGAAGCTTAATGTTCCTCATCGTGGATGCAGGATGGGAGAGTTGAGTGTTTGATCTTCTCTGCCCACATATTGAAAGAAAACCCTTAAAAAAGGATTATTTATTATTGCCTGATGATTTTGCTTATACAAAAGGATCAGATGCTGCACTTAGTGCTGGGCCCATCCATCCTGATGTGGAAGAAGCACATACACATGTTAAAAATGTACTGTCAAGTCTTTTGATGTCTGCCTGGGAATGTAGGAACTTAGCTGTTCTTGTAGACTGGGTCCCAGTTGCTACCTCAGTGGTCTTGTATGTGTAGTGTCAGGTCAGTAAAACATGTGCCACTAAATCAAAAAATGTAAATCCATTTCTATGGTATTTTAATATTAGAAAGGTAATTACCGTGTAACTAACCCTTCTCTGTAAGCTGTCATTAATTGGATGATTTCTTATAGGCAGCTTAGCATAATAATAATAATGCATGCAAAATACGCTGCAGCTCTGGGCAGGCAAAAATTGCCATGATGAACCAACGAGATGTGAGCATCCAAGAGACCTGAGCCCTGGGAAACAGGTTTCATTTGTCTTGGCTTTGAGCCTGCAACTTCTGAGCACTTATTTGGGTTATCTGTAGGCAGGGGAACTCTGTCACGCAAGTTATTTTTATTAGGAAGAACCCAGGAAGTGGATTTTGCCATTAGACATCAGGCCCTGTGGTGTGCACTAGGAAGGATCTGAAAAGTTTTTGTAGTCTGACTGAAGGCAGATGTGGGAGCCATATGTCACTCTGCCAGTGGGACTGGCATAAAGGCAGCAGAAGCAGTAGCAGTGCCTACATGGTGTTTTACCTTGTAGTCTTCAAATCTCAACTCCTGTGAGTCTCATGATTCTGAAACCTCTGGCTTTGATAAAAGATACAGTTTTAGATCAAGGTAGTGGAAAAAAGATGGGAGCTTTAAAGACTGAAAACCTGGAACACAAGTGAAAGAACAGGAAATCTGTCTGGTGGTTCCTTGTTTTATGCAGTCTGCAGAGAGCTGGCTGCTTTGCTGTTCACATCCATGATTATCTGCATGCATATCTGGTTAGAAACTGAGAACTGCACTTATCAGCAGGTTGCTGTTAAAATGGTACAAATGCTGATACAGGGGAAGAGAAAAGGTCAGCAGTGCCTGACCACACATTGCAAATAAATGACATCTTTCATCTGGAAAATGCCTACCATTTTCCATTTTAGGACCATGTTGTGATCATGGAAGAGCTGATTTTAAAAGGTCACCTAATAATTTATTTAAATCCTGATGTTTCTCAAGCAGCCCAGAATGCGACCTGGTATAAAATAATTATGTAGGATTAGCACATATGGTTGAGAGACAGGGCTCCAGGAGAAGGACTTTCTGGAGTTGCCTTCCGCTCCTGTGAAAGTACTGGGAGAAACTGGTAAAATCTCATGGTAAGCCATTTCAATGGCTGCTCTTATCTGAGTGTGGCTGTTTGAAGCATTAGGAATAGAAGATGAGGAAAGAGTCTCATTAATGCTAAATTTGATTATATATGCAAACCAGGTTTCTATGAAAAGAAGAACAAAAATGATCTGACTTTCAAACTAGCAATAAGATGTGTGGAGATAGAGGCTTCTGCTATTAGACAAACACAGTTAAAGTCTCCTTGACAATTTTTATGAGGGCGATGTTTCAGTCATCACTCCTGTAAATCAGCATCTGCATAATTGGAGCTCCGGGTAAAAGCCCTGCATGTTGACATCTCTGGATTTGGATTGCAGTTGGGAGAGGACAGACTTGGAGATGCTTCTGATAAAACCCTTTTTATCATTTGAATGCTCAGATCCCTGGCTTAACCTGCATTCATGGCACTGTGTGTGATCCCAAGGGGCAGGAGGTGTTGCTTGGTGAAGTTCTCCATTCTGCTCCAGGGGAGAGGACCTTGTCCTGAGCAGGGGAAAAGGAGAGGCAGAAAGCAGGTAAAACTGGGCTCTGCACAGTGGAAGACAAAGCCTCTGCAAGCCCAGCTTTGCCCTTGGGCACTGAATAAAAATGCTTCAAAGTATGGGCCTGGGATGCAGTGTGGAAAACAGCACTTGGCTGTCTGTCTGTCTGTCCAGCCCAGCAGCTGCCAGAGGGGTCTTTGTGGATTTTACTCCCAGGGGGATCTACAGAGTGCTGTTAAGAACATCATAGAAAGGAACATACAGTGTGGAGATGCTGTGTTTAAGGTGTTTGTTCAAAGTGGCATATGTGCTGCAAAGTGTGACATTGTTGCTAAGGTGACAGTTTGCTTGCTTTTTTGGCAAAGGCAAAAGAATACTGAATATAGGCAAACTCTAAGCTTTTGCTTTCATTTGCACAGTTTTATCTTCTTGCCATTGTAGAGACTTCTCAGGTTTGTGTTTGGAAGCAGTGTTTTCCCATTCTGAATACTTTACTCAGTTTAAGAAAGCTAATAGCCTCCCATTCTTGAGGAAAATCCTAAATCACTTAAAATTGTGGAGATTCCAATTATTATAATTGTAGATATTATTTATGTCATTGAAAGGCTTTGATATATAACATTTTTTTTAAGTAAGGAAGTATTCTCTAAGAATATTTTATATAAACAAAAATACTATGTGTTGCATCATTAGCAGCCTATGGATGTAGGCACATCCATGAGTGCATACTCCAGATTTTTGGAATGAGTATTTGCACACATTTGCAAGTGCTCACACCTAAGCTGGAATGGATGGTGTGGGGAGAACACCTGTGGGTCAGGCTCAGAGGTTGGTTGAGGTGGGAGGGAGCAGAGTCTTGTGTTGGACAGCTTTGGTTCTGCTGTGGTGAAGTATTTTCATAATGCTGCCAGGGGAGAAGGATCAGCAGAGGATTAGACTGGCGTGGCCCCTAAGGAGAGAGGGTTTTCCAGATGAGCAGCCATCTGTGGCATGAAACAAATGTTATGGACTTCCGTGTTGAGAGCACACAGAAAGGTCTCACAAGATGAATGTCAGCTTTGGCCCTTAGAGCAGCGGGGTGGGTGCATGACCCAGGAAAAAGGCTCAGGAAAGGCTGAAGTAATGTTTGCCCAAGCTCATTGTCCTTTATTGTTTTACCTTTCCTTTTTTCTGATGTTCTAATGGATAAATGTGTTTCTCTGAGCAAGCTGTTCTGTCTGTGCCTTTTCCAGAATGCCTTAGCATCTGGGGAAGGCTGTTAGAGGCAGAGCCTGTGGGAGCTGTTGAGCTAATACTGTGAGGAGCAGAAAGTGCTGCAGCCTGAGGCTTGGGACAAAAACACTGTGAGGAGCTCTGGAGGCTGCAGGTCCTGGATAAGTGCTGGTGCAGGTGTTCCAGCCCAGTTTGGCAGGGCCATTGCAAGGCAGAAGTTATTGAGAATGTTTTCAGTGATCAGATCATGACACAGGAGGCTTTTGCTGGATTGGAGAAGCCTCTGATAAGACCCCATCCTAGTCAATAAAATATGCAGGAGAGAGGTAGTGCTAAGGAAGCAGGAGAAAAACTGAAACAGGAAGATTTCAATGAAGTGTTATACATTTTCAGAGAAGAGGTGTACAGTCCCAGACCTGCTGTCAGAAATAAATCTGATTTAACTCTCTTGCAAAAGTCCCAACCTGTCAACTTGATCTTTATTCTATGAGAAATACCAAAGCCTGCTTCGAACAGTCTGACTGAATATTCACTAGAAGTACTCAAAAGTCTGAAGTATTGGGGGTGATATTTTGCCCAGAAGATTTTAAAATGAAATTCTACCCAACATCCACAAGATCATTGATACATCAGGAAGTAATTTATAGTAACAGCTCTACAGTAGCTCTTTGACTTTCAAAGAGAAGTTTATTGTGTTTGTCCTCAGTCTTCTCTTTTCCTGATGTTAATGCTCTGCCCTCCTGTGTAATTTCTCAGGTGATGCAAATCCAAAGTATCTTTGGCTTGAAGTGATAAGCCCCAGCTCAAATCCTTTGTCACGTGCATGTTGGGTGCTTGTACTGGGGCCCTGTGTTTGACACTGCATTTGACAATCTTCATATTAGATGAAAAGCCTCTGTGGCATCCCAAATAGTATTAAAGAAGTGGCAAAATCTTCCTCTCTAGGTTCCCAAAAACCAGGGAGACATTTGGCTTCTTGGTTCAGCTTCCCTGTGGTGTGTTGTATGGTCTATGGCTGCCATAAGCATTCAACCCAAAATACCCCAAGAAGCCAGGAGATATCTTACAGTTATTGAACAAGAAAGCTTGAGAATTGCTTGAACTGTTTTCAGAATAATCTTCTCCCTGGCTGTGTGCTGGAGGTATGCTAAAGGCAAAACCAAACAAGACAAGGCCCCCATCTGCATGCAAGTCTAAAATCACGTTGTTGTTGTTGTTGCTTCTCCCCACACAGAGGCCATGTTGCACACTAAACACCACTTCTTTGCATCAGTTTTTTACTCCATTTCAAACAGCCTTTGTATGGAGGGAAGGGTGTCTTAAAGTGGTTGAGCATGGCAAGGTCACACCTCCCTGTTGGGACTGTAAGGGGGAGTGATGCTCTTGGGTGTATCTCATGCCTAGCCCAAGGGACTTAGGTTTGATACTGGAAATTGGCTTATTACTGCATAATATGTATATAGCAATAATTATCCTTTGAAGCTGAGCAGTTTCTCTTAGTGTTTTTTTAGGGACTATGCTTGAAAGCCAAAGCAAGCGTGGGATTCCCTTACCGCCAAATCCAGCAGCTGATAAATCCGGCAGAGCTCTCCTGATTGCCATCTCCAAGGGCAGTCAGCGTGCTGGAATGGAATTAGGACCCGGTTTGAAAGAAGATGCCTGCCAAAAAATTAAACAATGGATGCCTTCCTGTTTAATTTTAACATTTTAATTAAATTCTTCGCTGCTCTGTGCCTTTGATCTTGGTGAGCTGATACACATGGTGTGTGCTGTTGTGTCGCTGCAGCATTTTGTTCTGATCTTCCATGCAGATGCAAGGATGCATTTGAGGATGGATAAAAGTGCAAAAGCTGCTCGGTGCCAAGTGCTGAGTGCATTGCAAGCTGCCTTTTCCAACTGGTGACCCACGGGCATGTGGACAGAGGGATTACTCACAAGTATGGCTCAGTTGAGTTTCTCTCTAAACATATTGACTCCCTTTTTTTAATCTTGGTGAATGGTGCTGCAAGAAGAGTTTCCTTGATGGAATTACTCATTGAGAGAGTTGAGGCCAGGAGTTTTTATTGCAAAAGGGATTTCATTTCAAGTGGAATAATTAATAAACTTTGATTCTTCAGTCAGAGAACAGAAGCAATGCTCTATGTCGTTGGTTGGGCACATCCATCGATAATCCCAGCCAAGTGCCCAGTTTGGGAGCATTTGGCAGGCAGCTGGCTTTCCTTGCAGCCAGGCACAGAGCAGCAGGAAAGGTCTTGGAAAGAGTTTCCTCGTGGATTATAGGCTGGGGCAGGTGATGGAGGATCATGTGGAGTATTTGTCCTTTTCGATTTGGGTTGTTCCTGACATGTCAGGGAAGAAACTGTCACTGCTACATCAAAAGGAATCATTGATAGAGCTGCTTTGGGAAAAGAAATTTCATTTACTTGAGGGAAAAATAATTCTTAATCTCAATTTCCTTTGAAAGCTGGCACTTTGGTGAGATCATGAATGGAAGAATATTTGTGACAGAAAACTACAATATTTCAACAAAATATATTTCTGTAAAGAGATATTCTTTACAGAAATGGTTGTATTCTCCTCCTCTGCAGTCACCACTGAGATGCCTCAGGCTCACTTCTGGAGGAGTCAGTGATGGGACCATTCTGATGGGACCCAAACTCACTGAAGGCACAGCAGTGGTGTTCCCAGGGTAGGTGTTGCAAGCCCCTAGCACTGGCACTTAGAAAAGTCAAGATTTTTTGCAGAGGTAACAACTCTTTTGGAAAAAGACAAGTGAGTCTAAAATGCAGAAAATAGTTTTGGTTGAATGTAGAATTGTGTTGCTACAGAGTTCATCATGTCCGGGGAGGTTGCAGCTGCTGGTGCTGGCAGGGGAACAGACGAGACAGGTCTCTGTTTTGTTAAGTTTGACAATTCATTTTATTACCCCTGAAGAAGACTAGGAGGGAGATGTAGACAAAAGACCAAGCAAAGGCAAGGTTGTGGTGTTTTTATAGGGCATCACAGGGGTGGAGTTTAGGGTTTTGGGTCAAGGGAGGAGTTAACACAAAGGGAGGTAACATCAAGTTCCCACCTCCTCAGAAAGGGAGTGCTCCACAGTTGAAAATTATCATCTGACACATAAGTCCATGAGTGCATGCTGGTGTAGTAGTCTGTGCATATATTGTGTGCCTAGCCCTTTTTCTGGCCGACTGTGGAGTTTTTCAGAGCAGTGCAGGGGCAGCACAGTCCACTCAGCAGAGAATCAGCATTCCTAATCCTCCGTGTTTTGCTGCGTTGCCCGCGCAGGGTCCTGGGGCTGCTGTGGCAGCCTGTCACTCGTGGCAGGCAGCTCTGTGCCTGTTCCAGCACAAAATCTGTGCCTGTCCAGATTGTGAGGCCCTGGCAGGCAGCGGGAGCTGGCTCCACGGTGGGCTGACATATGCAGGGGACGCTGGCTGTGCCACGGGGTATGAGCCTCCTGCCACGGCTGCTTCCCAGGCAGGGATGATGCCATGAAAATGAGCTCCTTGCCCGTGGTCCTCTGTGGCCCAGTGGTGGTCCTTCCCCACTGCAGGGACCAAGTGCTGTCACTGCTTTTTTTCCCCCCTCTCTTTTTTTTTTTTTTTTTCATCCTTTCCATCATGGCTTTCACAGCAGAATGATGGCAATAGGAGAAGGGGTTTGGGTCTCAGGGCAGAACTGGTCCAGCACAGCTTGTGTTGCTAAGAAATCAAATAGAGAAGCTCTTTCTGCCACATAGCTCACCATGGCATAATTCACTCATTTCTAAAAATGGCTTTCCCTTTTCAAATTTATGTGCTCATTAGTGCTGGCCACCCATGGGTGCAGCGTTGTTTGTTCATGCAGCTGGAGGGGCTCTGGCAGAGCTCATAAATGTTCATTGTGCAGCTTAGTCCCCCAAAAGTAGTGACTCAGCAGTGATCAGACATTTCTCATGGGACAAACAGTTCCCAGCTATTCCCAAATTGCACTGAAACCTGTGTGTCACTGGGCTGCCAAGAGGCAGGGCTTGAGTACCCCACATCTGTATTGCTTCTGCACAGAGAGATTGCTAAGCATGTCCTGGGTGTTAGGACAAGAGTACTCTTGCTCCGTTTAAAAGAGAATTTTTTTTTTTCCTGGGGATTTTTACACTCCACCCCATGATGCGCTTTGGGATGCATTCAGCTTTCTCTTCTGAATAGGGCTCCAGATGATGGAAATAAATTATCATAAATTAGAATAGATTGCACTCTTCAGCATCTCTACATCTGTCATTATGTTTCTTTAACAGTTCAGTTTAACATTTATACACACTCTGACAGCAGCTACTGGTGTGTATGCTATAAATATTGGCTTGCAGAAGACATTAATGGAGTTTAGGTAAACGTTTGATGCCGCTGAGATTCTGTTCCATATGGTGGTATGCAGAAAAATCAGATTCAACGAGCCACATATAGTGGTCACGTACTTCCTATGGACTGGCCTCCTGGTATTGCAGCAGCTCACTACCCCACCAAGAAAGTGCAGGTGCCTTCAAAGAGGAAGGTGAGATTCTTGTGGTCTATTCTGATTTTTACCACCTGTATTTGTTTGTGATGTTTACAGCCAACATGTAGCATGTAGAGATGGGAAGTGCTTATGAAAAAGTGTTTATCTCACAGAAGAAGCAGTCAGGTAACAAGATGTGGGAATGTTCTTTGAACATATCTAAGAAAAACCCATGGGATTTTCTGGCCCAGGTGCCATTTTGTTAGACAGTAACAGAGTGGCAGAGTGGAAACTTTTTGCATTGGTTGGTCACAGTTGCTAAACCTGTAATTTTTGACTCTACCTCTAATGCAACTATCACCAAAACTGCATGGGGAGAGCATGGCATGAGGGTTTGAGGAGTCTGGCTCGCATCCCTCTGACTTACTGGGGGACAAACATCTGAGACCATCATCACAAGAGGCAGAAAGAAATATATTCTGGTTCCTCTAGTGTTCCTTCTGCAATTTAACAGAATTTGGGTGTCGCCTGTAGGTTTGGTTTTTGCTTTGTCGGCTTGGTGGGTTTTTGGGGTTGTTTTGTTTTGGGGTTTTTTTTTTGGTTTGTTTTGGTTTTTTTGTTTTGTTTTGTTTTTTTTTTTTTTTTTTTTTTTTTTTTGTTTGTTTGTTGTTGGGTTTTGTTTGGGTTTTGGCGGGGGTGGGCGGGGGGGGTTGTGTGTTTGGTGTGGTGGTGGTAGGGTTTTTTGTTTGGTTTTTGTTTTTTTTTTTAATTTTGCTGATTGCGACTCTTTGATCTGATGTAGCTGTGTCCTCTGCAGTTTCTCTGATTTACCCCACTTTGAAACTAGAAGGAAGGTAGGAGGTCTGTGCCAGGCTCAGCCCTGCAGAGGGGCAGTTGGGGTAACAGAGCCCAGCCCGTGCTCCTGATATGGGGCCCTGGGAAACATCTGGCTCATGCTGGCCCTGGGGCACATCTGCTGCAGAGAGCAGTGCCTGCTGCCTTTGCCCCTGTGTAATGCAATGTAAGTAATGAAGTAACCATAATGTACAAACTGACTCAAAGCAGGGCAATCTGAGGAGAAAGTGCTCTTCACACTGTAAATTGCTAAAGGTCTTTCTGATGCCAGTGAATTAAAAATCTGAGAAGAAAAAACCCTCCAGTGCTGTAAGTTCAAGATGAATCTTTTAAAAGCTGCTGGTGGGGAGGGGAAGAGATAACTTATCTGAATGGAAATGTATTTAAACTCTGTATCTTGTACAGTTCTAGGTTGCTGCAAAGCAAAGTGTGTTCCCTGTCACTTGGAGAGCTGAGGACATTTTTGTGTAGACTGAATAGGTTTCTGTGGTGATGTTAGCCCTTTTGATCTTAATCGTTAGTCAGGTTTTCAGTCCTTTGCAGGTTATTTCTTTTAAAAGAAGTCGCTTCAGATGTTATGGTGATTCACTCTTGTTTATTCACACTGGCAGTACAGAGGAGCCTGGTGTGCTCCTGCATCCTGTGAGCATCTACAGCCACCATCCTCCTGGCTGGGCAGAAACCCTTCTCTTACCTTTGAGTTTACAGGTTCTGTTGTTATTCTGACTGCTTGTGTGGTTCTTCTGCCTCAACTTTCCTCTGCTTCTTTGCTCCTGTGGAGAAAAAAAAAAAAAAAGTTTTGCAAAACCATTAGCAAAATCTTTCTGCCTGGAGCAAAACTTTGCCCGTGAATTTCCTTTGAAGGCTTACTTGTGTCTGAGCTTGGGGCTGGCATTTAGGTCTCTTGAATGATGCTTTAAAGGAACTAAACTCTACTTAAAGAAAGACAGCATTTACATTGGCCTGATGCTAAATACTTTTTAGCCCACCAATGAGATTTTATGGTGAGCCTTGGTCCAGCAAGAAGCCCTTCAGCCTTCTCCAAGCTGAAAGAGAAGTTGGACTCTGGGGAGCAGTTTCAAAGCATTGAAACTTTTATCATTGTTCTGTTTATTTTTTGCATCTTTTGATTCTCTGAGGACTGGACAATTTAGATCTGCAGAGTCTAGGTGCAACTAGGACAAGCATGGGTTTCTCCATGACGCCCTAATATAAGCATGCAGAATTTGGGAAGGAATATGCAGTGAGAGGAAATTAATGTAAAAAAAGTGCATTGGATCACTTGTCATGAGGATATGTCTTTGAATTATGTATTTAATTAACTGCCTTTTTTAAAATTTAGCTCTCATCTACACTGTAAAGATAATTTTGGATGGAGAGGAGAGAAAGGAGCTGTTATTCTGGTTGTGTTTTCCTGTTTGTTTTCAAATATACGTGATGTTCTCATAGGAAAGAATTCTGTGTGCTTCTTTTTCATCAAACCTTTTAGCTTTCACATATGGCTGACATTCATAAATTCTAAAGCTGTTTCTTTTAAGCTTTCTATCCCCATTTGTAAACCTGGAGATGACCCACTCTCAGTTCCTACTGTCACCTGTCCCTGTCTGAAAGGCCCTTTGGGGTAGGACGGGAGAAAAGTCACACGTTTTGCATTCCAATCAGTGCTGGATCTCAGAGTTTAAAAATATCGCAAGTGAAAAACATGGATGTGAGTCATACAGAAAGCACCCTTCATTTCTCAGGAAGTAAAAATATCAGAAAAACACATTCTTCAGATGTTTCCTCCTGTTGAGATGTAGCCACATCTAAGATTTCCATTTGAAGTGTTGAATCATAAACATTGGTTCCCTGCTGTCACAGTGACCATTGGGTACAGGAGACGCCTATTAAACATTAACAGCTCCTACTGTGCCAGAGCTGCATCAGTCACGAGGGTCTGGGTGAGCTTTACATGAAGAGCAAAAATGTGAAGAGGCTGTGATACCATTTCTTGTGTCAAGACACTCCAGTGCTCAATGCCAGCCTGCAGTAAATGCCCCACTTCCTGCACTTCTGTGCTCACTTTTGGACCTAAACACTCATCCACATCTAGCACATGTGGTGTCATATCCCAGTGCTTTTTGGGGAGTGACCTCTTTCATTTTGGTCTGCCCCTCGGGGGCTGTGAGATCATGGTTTTGTATCAGCTTGCTTTAGTGATATTTGTGAAGCAAGTATGTTTTAAAATGCATATGTATTTCCCTCTGTTTTTACAAGATTAATATTTTAAAGACTATTTAATACAAAAATGCCTAAAATTGTTTAAATCTGAGACATTCTGGAGAGATCAGAGAACTCTTATCAGCTGTTGAATTAGTAATGTTGAATTAGAAATGAGAAAATCCTTTTCAATTTAAGTGGCTTTTCTCAGAACTTTTTGCATGTTTAATATCTTCATTCATCCTTCTCATAATTGTTCCAGTTTCAGCTCTCCCTGAGTATCCATGCAGATGTGTACAATGCACACTGTTCAGGCCCTTATCCATTCAGCCAAGCTTTACATCCCTGAGGGCCATCAGGAACCCCCCCAAACCATTTGTCTAACACTTTCCTCCTGTGGATTGAGTCCTTCATGGATAATGTCATACTTATATTTGAAAAACCTGCTTGTACTGCTGTCTGAGAGATTGGAGAGATCATGAGTGCTCTTGAGTGTAGACACTTTACCATTATCTTCCAAGAATCTTCAAAAAATTTGAACTGGAAATAACATTTGCGTAATATCTTGTAAGAATGCTACCACGAGGCTCTTCAAGGGGAATTACAAGTATTCCTTTTTTTTTTTTTTTTTAATTCATAACTCATGGAGGGGGTCAGCCTCTCTCCAGTCCCCCTTGATAACAAGCTGCTGTGAGAGCTTAGCAGAGCAATGTGTGTCCTGGTCACACCAGATGAAACTCATTTGTGTTGCCTTTCATAGTCATGATAGGCAGCAAATGGAGTGGAGCCTGAGGCAGCACTTTGCTGCCTGAAGTTGATGCCTGATGAATTATAGAGATAAATAAGGCAAGAGTCTACCTTTGCTCTTCCCTTTGAGTGTGCTCATAAGTGTTAGGTGGCCCAGGTTTGAGAAGACAAAGTGAAATGAGCTTTCAAATATTTCCTTGAAGTTGTCTTAATTATTTCATTATAATGGTAAGGAACAAAGCAGAAGAATCAATACGCCTAATTATTACATCTAAATGCAAGAGAAATTAGTCAGTGAACTCTCCCTTCTCTGGGGAGGATTAATCTTCCTATGCTCTATTTCAAATGTCTTTCTGAAAAAATGAAAGGCTTATCACCTAGGAAACACGCGGTCCTAATCGCCCAGGTCTGGCTCTTGGATTTATAGACGGTGAGAGGACTCTTAGTTGATCTTCTGAAGCACAAAATTAGATTGTTTTGCTCGTATTTAACCGTTGTAGTTGAGTTTTGTAGCTGGGTGATTTGAATGACAAGTGCAACTGGGGCATGTGCCTCGTGTCACCCCAGCAGGTCTTGGCCAGCTCTGGGTTTGCCATAGGGACTGGCTCAACACCAGGCAGTGCCATGTGGAGGGGATGGGTTGAATCCCAATGTGATGCTGTCAGTGGGGCAGTGCTAATTAGCTCAGGTTCTCAGTGATAAGTGCTGTACTGATGAATCTATAATACTTACAGAGCTGTCTCATTGTCTTTTTGATCACTGTGTGAGACTCCAAAACGAGCAGCATTTGGCAGTGGCCTGGTGGCACACAGCCACAAGATGATTTCAGGTGATCCTGGCAGGATCTGATTCTTCACCCTTGAATTAGTCACTGGATTGAAATGACAATAATGTTTCCTGCATGCTGGGTTTGGTATGGCAATAAATGCTGGTCCTGTCTCCTTGCTGTTGTCTTGCACCAAGCCAATAGCATCTTGTGAATGCTTTCTACTAGGTCGAATTATATAAGAATTTATTATATAAATTATATAGAATTATTATAAGAATTTCAATCTGTGACACCAGATGTAAGATGATTTCAGATGAAGTGTTACATTAATAAATGAATCTTCAGCCTCTGCCCTCTGTAAGTTCTGACTTTCTTTAGATGTTGTCATTTGTAGTCATGTGTTGTGGTGGTGGAAATACAAGTCTGGAAGTTCTAAGATGTGCTTCCCTAAAATAATTCGAGATTTTTGCATAGGCAGATCATGCCCAGGAATAGAAGGCTTGGGTTTATTCCTTGCCTGCAAACCCAACTTAGTGTAAAGAAGACTCAGCAGCTGAAATATGAAGTTGAAATAAAAGAAAAAGGGGCCGTTTCTTTGCATAACGCTGGGGAAATCAGCCTTACAGTTCACAAACTGAGATGACAGCTTGCTGTAGGGAAAACTTCAGTCCATCATTATTTTGCATTTGTGGATTGCTTTACTCATGGCAGTTTATTAATTAGTTTCTATTTTGCACTCTTTCTTAAAAGAAAAAGATTTCAACTCATTATGTGTCACCCTTGTACCTTTCTTTCTTCCCAAATTACTCTGCATCATGGTCAGTTCCCATCTTCCCTGGCTGTTGAGTTGATTAACTGGGTGATGCTGACTGGAGGGCATGGGATGGGCCACTGATGCACCACCTGATTATGTGGTCATGGAAACCCCTGGAGGTAAGACCTCTGTTATCAAAATAAATTGGGATTTTCTGCCAACTAATGGTTGGCAAAGCTTGCACTAATGCTAGATTCTGATGGATGATGTGCTATGGAAGCCAATTAGCCTTTGCTGATAAGCTAGACTTTGATTAAGCTCTTCCAGGCTTTCTCATCACAAGAAACATGTACTACTCATTGAACATGCAAATGTGTTTGCAGTGTGTAATTACAAAATTTTCTAAAGGAGCGACCTATTTTAAATAGGGCTTTTGTTTCACTCTTATTCCTTCATTGCACTCACCAACTCAGCCACACAGGCTAATTCAGCCAACATAATTGACTGGTTTTAGGAGTTAAAATATCCTGCTGTTCAATGTTTTATGCTTCAAATATCGATTATAATGGAGACCTCTGTGGTGGGTAGGTAGCTCTGCAGCCGCTCTGAAAGACTTGCCCTTTGCAGTGAGCCTTTGGGATGCAGAGGGCTGGCAATGCTGGGATCTGCAGCCCCAGCCAATTTAAAAGTGATCTTGTCCCAATAATGCTGAGAACAAACTCTTTCTGTATCCATAGGCAGGGATAACTTAGGCTGCTGAATGTGCAGCTCATTGCACTTGATGGGAATTCAGTTATTGATCCAATTAGCTCCTGACCTGTTTACAGGGTGATTGTTATAATTAAAATTGATTATGGCTGTGTATCGTGACTTTAATCTTTGATGCTGGGGATTTGGATATTATGGCCTGCGTCCTGTAGCTGTTAATGGATTGTGAAGAGCATCAAGGAGTTAATGTATTTTCACACTCCTCAGGGATACATTTTCTGTGTTAGATTCTCATTTGTGGTGCTGTTAACTGAATGACAGTATCATGTTGCTTACCCAGGCATACATATTTTGATAGCTTTAGTCACTTGATCTAAGAGATTGCGTGAGCTCCTGTATCTGCCTCTATCCATACCATGGTGCTTTAGGAAAAAAAACTAGGAAATGGACATTTTGTTTCCAGGTGTAATTCCTGAAAATTGTAGTCCTCAGCTGTACCAAAGGTATTTCTATAGCTGTCTGCATGTACCTCCTAGTTGTGGTGCCTTTAGTTCATTGCATGCCTAAGAGCATGGAAGTCAGAGTTGTATTCTGTTGTACTCTGATGGGATCAAAGTTTGGCATAGTTACCATTTTCTGACAGAAATGCCTTCACAAATTCTCCAATCATAGCAGTAGAGACATGGAGAAATGGGCAGTGCAATGCCCCATCTGCACTTGCCTTGCTGTACATCTCACCTCCTGTGGTGTGGCTGTGGCGTCAGAGGGGAGGAGTGGAAGGGACAGGGAGGTTCCAGATGCACCATCTCCTGTGGCTTCCCATCCAAACTCCCAGTGCTGCACTGGCACCTGAGGCAGGGATAAGGTCTGTCAGGGCATGTCCCTCCTGTCACAGAGCCTCTGAGATGTGTGGCCTTTAGAATGGAGAAAACCAAGGATTTGACTGCTGCAGAAATCTGCAGTTGAGAGTCTGATCCTGAGGGAATAATCTGTATAATGCAGGTTTTGCCCCTTTTGCAGATTATAATTGATGACTTCCCCTTTATGATACCTTAGCACTGGGGCTGGTGGGTTTAAAAAATGCTGGATACAAGGAGCATGGTCGTTCTTCCCTTGTGAGGCTTTGCTCCCCAAGTCTCTTCCCTCTTGCTAAACCAGCTCCCTCTGCTCCTCACATGGATATTCTCAGGATTTCAGCCAATGACCACAGAGCGCACTTCCCACTCTAAAATCTAAAATCGTGTGTCTATCCTCTTCCAAATTAGCAGTTCTCAGATATCCCACTGGATTTGACCTAAAATAGTCTGAACTTCTAGTGTTTTATGGTCATCATCAGCTTTCATGACAGGCTCTGTGAGGCCACAGACTGAACATACACCATTGCAGCCTTTATTAAAATTAAATTCCACTGATGGTAGGAGTGTTGCAAGGGAAGGTTTCAGGACTGATGTTTGAATGTAAATATCTGAATTATAAACTAAATTCTGCAGCATTTTGGCTTAAGAAGGATTTTTATGAAATCTTGAGAATTGTCATTCTTTCCCATTCTATCAATAGTAACCGCAAGCTTGAGCATATGCTGCAAAAGGCATTGAGGTGAAGTATTCACTTAGAGAGAGAACACAAGTGCCTTTTTCATCTGAGGCAAATTAGCAGAAAAGGAGACAACTTCCAGCAAACTGTGGCTTCCGATCTACAAGCTGATAAAATCTGCATATTAGTCACAAGTTATTTTTCCAGATTTCTAGTTCATTCTTTTTTCTGAATTGAAGATGCTGAAATTCCCTTTCAGTCCTTTCAGTCTCTGTTTCATAACTAGTATACTTGGTGGGAAGGGGAGAAAACAAAATCATCACCACCACCATTATTATAGCTCACATCCAGCAGGTTGTGAATTGACTGGGGTTTTTTGGGAGTAAATCTAAGGAAGAAGGCAATCTTTATTGTGACCACGTTCTGTAAAAATTGGATTTTTCTCAAAGAGAAGGTGTTACTTTATGGCAAATACCCCCCATCTGTTGGATTATTAAATCCAAACCCTTCCAGTTATTAAAACTAAACCCTTCATTGCATGGGTTTGGGGCTCAGCATCCAAACACATCCTGTATTAGCACACTGGACTTTTTAAAATCTGAGGTAGCTGTGAACATTGTGTGCAAGTGTAAAAGCACAGAGCCATTCTTAATCTTTGCAGTGGTGGACGTGTGTCTGTCCAGGGCTTGCTCCATACTGAATTAATTGCTGTGAGGATTAATGGTACTTCACTGATTTCACCTGCCTATCAAGGGGTTTAAGTGCCATGAGCTTTTCCCAGTTGCAGGAGACATCCCTTCCCTCATTTTGTAGCAGCGAAATCAAGGGCTTGGGGGAGGAAATGGTTCTGTATCAGAAGAGAGATGTCCCTTTTTTGTGTAGCAGTCATCAGAGAATCAGCTTTTCTGCCAGAAGTGGCAGCCGCTGGCTACAACATGGGCATGGCTGCTCAAGATAATTAATGAGAGTATTTTGGCTTCAAGGCTTGCCTTTTTACAACTTTGTAGCATTACAGTGACTGAGGAACATCTCCTGAGCTTCACTTCAGTCACAGAAGGTGTTTTCTGCACTGTTTTGGCATATGATAGTTTGTGTAAGAGTTGCTGAGTCTGAGTTTCTACCAATCATGACCTCTGGAGATGTACTGCTGTTCTCAGTGTTGCCTGTAGAGCAGCTGGCACAATCAGAACAAGTGCCATAAAATGAGTTGTCTCTCATGGCTTTTAATACTCCTCTAGTTTGATGCCACCTTTGGTTACTGTAAATTTGTGATTGGCTTTTACTGTGTTTTGCATCCTAAATTTAAATTGTATTCACTTCTGTAGCATGAAGGGATGCACAAGGGGGAGGGTGCAGCAAAGGTTATCAGAGAACATACACAGGATTTGCAGACTGGGAGTATTGACCTACAAACAGAAGACAGGCTAGTTTGATATGTACAGCCCATGGTTCCACTTTTATTGGGTTGGTTTGTGGCAGAATACTGTTCCACTCTTTTATGCATTATTTTTCCAGTCAAGAAATCATCTGCATTCATGCTTTTCACTGTCAGTCTTTTTCCACACCTCTCCTGTCCCATTTTCACTGCCCTAAGCCTGATCATTGCCTAGAGATGTACATGCATTGGTCCATCACTCAGGAAGAGGATTTTTTTGGTTGAAATAAGTCTTCCCAGAAGGGCTAACATAGCATTTGTATTTTATTCTTCCAATTCACTCTGATTGATGTAAGAGTTGAAGTGAATCTGCACATTTAGATACAGCAAAGACTGTTTTTATCTCTGATGAAAAACTAAAATGCCATTAAAGCAGAATGTTTGCAGTAATTTTCTGTGTATGTGTGCATAAAGGCCATAAGGAGAAGTGGACCTTATCGATTTGATGGCACTCGTTATCCTAGAGCTATTTTTTAACAGGGTCCTTCTACCACAGTTCTAGACTATTTATCTCTTAAAATTTGCTCTGACATATTTGTGTTTTGGAGGAATTTTCCCTCCACAAGATGAAACACCATCCTGTCATCTAACTTATTTCTTTATTTTTTTCACTTGTGGCAAATTCATGGAAGTTAAATGCTGAATTCATGGTGGGCTCAGAGGAATGCATGATTACATTAACCTTTATGCACTGCTGTATACTGAAAATGTACTCTGTTTATTTTCTGTTCAGGCAAACTAATTGATTAAGCCATGCAAGATTTTACATCCCCAGTGACATGTCATTAATAAAGACAACGTTTTCTAACATCTATATCATTGTGGGTTTTTAAAATTATTATTATTATTTTCAGTATGACCTTGATGTGGGTTTTGTCTGTTGGTGCAAGTAACAATGTCCTACAGGGTTAAAACATTCTCTAACACTGTTGGGGTATAAATTGTGACTATTGTTGCATGGAGTATAGAGGCAATGGGTGATTTCCATGCTCCCAAGGTTCTGCTCTTTTGAAAGACCATATATGTAAAATGTCTTGTGGCTGAAGGAAGATTTCAGAAAAAAAAAAAAAAAAAAAAAACAAAAAAAAAAAAAAAAAAAAAAAAACAGATGAAGAAACATGTTCTACAGAAGCACTTATGCTGGAGGAACTGACCTAAATAAACAGGCTTAGCCAACACCTCAGTGTCTGCACCCACAAAATCCAGGTGGAAATCTTGCTGGGCCAGGTATCAATTCTCTCTCAGTCATTCCTGCTAGGTGGCATCACCATGGGTTGTCATGACCCATCTCCCTGACTTTGCAGCAAATCTGCCACTGGCAGTGGATTGAAGTTGGTTTTTTTTCATGTTACTGTGGTAAAAGATTTACAGTCATGGCTCTGGATGAATCCAAAGAAGAGAAATGAGGGATGAGTGTGTGTGCCCAGCATGGAGCTGTGCTGGTACCCATCACCTGGGCAGGATACATGCTGCTTTTTGGAGCAGTTGCAGCTGAGATACTGCTGTGCTGTGCCTGGAGTATTTTGATCTCTGGAAAAGATTTGCCATTCAGTTGGATTTCCTACAAAAATAATCCCAAAGCATTTTGGATGATGAGAGAAACTCAAGGCATTGTTCACAGGGAAGCATCTCCTCTAGAACTGAGCAAAGGAGGTGGGACAGCCTGATTTGGTAGTGATTTTGGCATGTGTCCTTCCCCTGCATCTCCTTGAGGCAGAGAGGCTTCTGCATGGAATACAGGAAATCCTGCAGGAAACCTTCCCTGTAAGCTAGGCAATTACTGTGCCCATTTAAAAAATTATTCCATATATTCTTCATTTAAATTTATCTTACCTCTCACATGCAGAAATGTGCAATGGAGAACCATTCTGCAGAAATCTGTATGTTAAAAAAACCCCAAACAAGGTATTTCCATGGACACAATAATTTTTATTTTCTAAAATCAGAGACTGTGATTGGACTGTGTCCCCTAGAAACTAGTTTAGAGCAGATATACTCTCTAAAGATTTAATGACCAGAAGCGTTTTCCTCTTGTTTCACAATTCCTTTTTTTTTATTATTTTTTTAAAGTGAATACTCATAAAACATGGGCAAAATGTAAAGCTGAAAGGAAGAGAAGCCAGGAATACTAAAGAGAGAGAGAGAGAGAGAGCGCTTGCTTGAAAGTGTTGGCCAAGCAGCTGTTCATGCCTCCTATTTAGCATGAATGGAAGACATAGCCCTGATTAAAAATGGTAGGTAGCAGCTGCACAGCCTGGGCTAAGGATTACCAGATGGTTAACTCTGATTGACTTGTCTCCATGGAGCTCAGTGGGGAGGGAGGAATGGAATATCTGAAATGTGATGAACATGCTAGGTACACAGTTTTTTTATAATGAATGTGCCAGATTTGTTTACATGCTTCTTGAATAAAATATGGCTGCTAGTTTGACTTAAGACAGACATCTTTAGTACATGCTATGTTGCAAAACCTTGCTCTTTTGATTGTAGGTGTGATGATTCCCCCTCATCTCTCCCCCCCACACCTCGGTGCTGTGATACAGCATAAAATAATTGGTTGACAGAATGTTGATTCTGCAGCACGGGGAGGATTTGCACAGATGGGAGTCAAAATATGTCTCCTTGCCTTATGCTAATGCCACCACAAAGGTTAGGGAGAAGTTCAGAACTGAATGTGGAATCCTTGTGCTGCTTTAGCTGTTGCAAAGTGTTTAAAGTCAGTACCTGGAGGAAGAAGATCTGGATCCAAATGCTCTGTGTGTCTGTTCCCTCTGTTTTACAGCAAAAGGGTACCAGCACTTGCTACATATTCATCATATTATGGTGCCTGTGTGGCTGCTTTTCCTTGACATGTGCCCATGGTGGCCAAAGTGGGATTTTTTTTTTCCTGCCCTGGAAAGGGCTAGAAATCACAGATATCTCTAAAAATAAAAATCCTTGTGGCAAGAGGATGATGCATCAACATGATTCCAAACAGCATTTTCTTAAGAGGCTTGGCTATATTTCTCACAAATGCTAAACAATTGTCCCTTGTTTAAACAACGTGTTCTGCAGAGGCTGTAGCCATGTGCAAGGTGGTGAATTCCTCATCAAACCTGCTCTTGGGGTGGTGGGAGACAGTGGGAATTGGTCAGTTAAGGCCCAGAATGACTCACCCACCTCTTCTGCACAGTCCCTAGGAAGTAGCAGCCCCATGACTTGGTTTCCCTTCCCCTTCCTTTGATCTCAACTCCGTTTGTTTGAGCAGCAGCTCTCCCAGTGTGTCTTTGGAGAATTCCTGGGGCTGTGGCACCCTCAAGGCCATGGATTTCACAGGCAAACAGTCCCTGTGCTTCAGCCTTTAGTTTCATGTGACTGCCCTGACTTGCATGGGAGATGAAAAACTGCAGATAACTAACAACAGAGGCCAGTAATTTGGAAAGTAATACTTTGGCAAGTATTTAGGAAAAAAATAGTAATAACAGTGAATAATTCAGAAATGCCAAGATAAATGCCATGTTTGAGGAAATGTCGCCTCCAGCTGCGGGGAGTGGGAGACATTGATCGTGTGTTTCTTTATCCTCTGTGTTGAACATTTTTACTTTGTGTTTGCATTACTTTTTAAAAGCAAAGTACAAATATGTCAAAAAGATGGAGCTGTTGGTTGTGCCAACTCATTTCCTCACATTTGACTATGAATGGAATTGTGATGCTGATTTTTCTTCATAAATGTTTTTTACCTAGAAAACATTACTTCTGAACCTGTGACACTTAGTACTGTATTATTGGTCTCACCTGATTGTTGTCGCTGTATACAAACACAAATAAAATGCTAGTTCAAGCTACTGATATTGATAAGCAAATGTGAGGTTTTTCTATGTAGTTGATTTTTTTTTTTTTTTTTTTTGGCAATATCAGATCCTCCCTCCTTCTTCCCAGAATACAAAATCAAACCAAGATGCTGTCTGATTTTTTGAAAATGGCAGAGTCTTAAAAGCAATGATTTAAAGTTTCATTATACTCAAACAATAGTGCCAAAGAGGGGAGGTTGGGCTGGGGATGGTGGCCACAACCTCTGCCTCTTTGGGGGTTAAAATGTTTGGCTGTGGGTTTCATGATCCTTGTGTAAGGAGCATCCTGTCTCCAGAGGCACCACAGTATCTCCTACATGCTTCAAGTACAGAAGGAAAAGCTTATGAGGAAAACAAACCCATTTTTTCCAGGCTGAGCATTAGGACTGTGAAGTTTGTGGTGCGTTTTGTAAAGGCTTTTGGTCTCCCTTGGGAATTGAGCCATTTGGATGCTGGAATGTGATGGGACACCCACACTTGGCTCTGTCAAGATACCAGGATGCTTGTTAGGTGTCCTTGTATTTCCTTTCTCCTGCATGCTGCAAGAAGTTTGATTTCTGGGGAAGACTCATCTTCAGCATGGTCTGCTTCTCAATGTACAACAAACTGGATTAATCTTAAGTGTCATGGGCCAGGTAGTAGATGAAGGTGATAAATCTGTTAGCAGCCACACTGAAAAGGCTGAAATATTCTGCAGTTGTGGAGGTTAAGCACTATTTGTGAAAACACAGATTTATGGTTGGACCACACCTTGCAAAAACAGCAGAAGAGGTGGCCAAGGAGAATACTCCTGCCTGGTGTTGGATTTTAAATTTTCTAACAGCAGGGAAAAGTATGGGAAAGTACTGCTGTGATGAGAAACTGCTGTACAAGAGGGAAACAAAAGAGGTTTTTCAGGTGTAATGGGCAGACTTCAAAATAACTCTGCTGTTTAAATGCATGAAGGGGAGAACAGCTGTTTGAGCTAATGAGCCAACTTGGTGTGGCTGCAGGCACCCTGCAGAGAACTGCAGCCTTGGGAGCACAAAGCTCCTCTGCCAACATGGAGGGAAAAAGAGAGGCAAAGGCAGTTCTGTGAGAAAAGGAAAGGAATTGATGAGAGGTGATCATGCTGTGCTTCCTCAGCAGCACGAGTCTTCAGTGACCCTCGTGTTGCTTCCAGACTTCTGAGATCCAGAAGGAGGGATGGGATGGGATGGGATGGGATGGGATGGGATGGGATGGGAGGTGGCCCTGGTTGCCACAGCTGGACGTTTCCTTGTATGGCCACCACCGTGTTCTCAGGTGGCTGTCTCAGAGTGTGGGGCATGGGAGGAGGAAAATCTGCCCTCTCCTCACACATGAGGGTAATTTCTGCCTCAGTGATGCTTGGCAAAGCCACGTGTGAAACAGCCTTCACGTCTCACTGAAAAAAGGCAAGACTGCCAAAATTTTGTCTGTTTTGAGTCAGGAAGGAATGTTTAAATCTTGAAAGTCTGTTTGCCTTAAAAAAGATACCAACACCCCAAAACTCAGATCTGGTCAACTGAAGTACTTTGATTTTGATGCGTTACACTGTCTTTTTCATGTGTGTATAAATTTTGTAACACAGTATTTTTTCAAGCAAAACTGTTCATTTTGAAAACTCAGAGCAAGGATTTTGACAATGTAATAAATTTCTGTAGAGAACATGTCATCCTTCCTGTCTACAATTATGTGGGACAAATCAAAGCTTTAAGGGAAAAACACACATATGCAATAATAGTTCTTTGGGACTTTCCTTTCCAGCTGCATAATTTAATACATTATTTCAATTTTAATAGAAAAGGAAAGGGCTAGTATAGACCTGTGTATTTTGAGAATCAGTGACAATTCCTCTTGAGTCAGCTGGTCTCTTGTTGGAGGGAGGGGAGATGGACCTTCTGCTGTCCCAACAGGATTGGGGGGAATTCTCAGAAACATCTCCCACCACTAATCCCACTGACAGGAGCCTTCAGAATGATGTGACTGATGGCACCAGTGTCACAGTTCCTGTTGGATATGTGGCTTTATCTACTGAAGAGTGAAGAGATAAAGAGGTATTTGAATACAAAGACAAAACTGAGGAGCCACCAGCTCTGCAGCCTTGGCCCTGTGCAGGTTCCTCGTTGCAGCTGGAAAGGTAGGGAGGGGGCACAGGTCAGGCCTAGCAGCTCTTGGAAAGAAACAGGATTCACAAGGTCATCTTGGGAGAAATGCCAGTTCTTGGAGAGCACAGGTTTGCACAGAGCTGCCTCATGGGTGCTGCTGTTTTCCTCCAGAAGGAACTTGTGTATCAGGGCAGAGGGGACAGGAGAGAGTGCACCCTACCAAAGGTGTGTTCCCAAATGGAGAGGAGCCTCTTGTCCCTTGGAGGGCACATGCCCATGTGCAGTGCCATGTTCAGTACTGGTATTATAAATACTATTAATGAGAGAACATACCTGGGCATCAGAAGGTGGTCAAAAGGTGTGGGGAGGAGGGGCAGAGCTGCAAATGTTTCTGAAGCTGCCCTTGAAGATAAGTGTTGGTGGCCGTGGGTTTTGTGTAATTTTCTGCTATATGTTGTAAATATCAATAAATGTGAAGTGTTCAACCATATTACTCTGGCAGAGTGTTGTGTTCTGGTGGTACAAGGATGCTTGATGAAGTCTCTGCGATAAAATATTTTCATTTTATTGAGCTACACATCAATAACTGCTTGATGGCAAACAGAAAGTATCTGACTGCTGCTTATGAGTCCATGGTAAATGGAACAGATGTAAGTGGGTTTTCATTTTAGTGTTGGGTGCTGAGCTTCAGACTTCAGAAGAAACAGTGCCGTCCAAACCTTTTTGCATTCTGTATTTTGCCATTTTACTCTCAGCAAAAACCTGTCGTCTCCATGTCATTCTATCACAGATAACTCATTGCTTGACATTTTCCCAGCAATATTTCTAAGGAAATGTTTTGTCCCCAGTAGCATAAACACTGTGAACTAGGATTTATGTGTTGTAGATCAAGGCCTGGTGCTCTATACTGAGAATAACATTTTGCCTTGAATAAAAGCTTGGTGTCCATATGTCAGGTGACCTCAGCATCCTGCCCTCTGCACCACAGGATTTGTCTTGGAATAAGCGTGATGAATTAACTGTTTGGAACTCAGCCTCTATGTGTGTAGTTGTTTTATGGGTGCTTGAGTCACTCCTTAATACTCATGCAATGTAAATCAAATCTCTCTTGCTGGCTGAGTGGTACCTCGAATGTAGACAGTAACAGAATTTGTCTTCTTAGCAACTGCCTTGTTTATTAGCATAAATTGACTGTTAAAATGAATTGTTTGCATGGATATAGAAAAACGTGACAATTGATCAGTTTAAGACAAGTAGATATTGATTTTGTGTAAATTTAGTCTATATTTTGTGATTATAAAGCAATACAGAGTTGGCTGAATAGAAATTGCATCTTTAAGGTGTGTGTTTGCCTTAGCCATATTAAGTTAAGAAGTAAAATCTTGCCGTTGCCCTGCTGAAGAATAGGATACATCCATATATAGATCCAGGTTGGAACTAGATCTTTAAAGTGCCTTTCAGTCCAAGTTATTCTGTGATAGTATATATATTTTTTTTTTTTATGTATATGTAGGGAGAAAATGTATGTATCTACTCACACATGAGCATGCACACATACAGAAATTAAGTAGGGAGCACATGTGTAGGAATGACTTTGAAGTGTCTGGATTTGAAGTGTCACCTCTGAGTCAGACATCTGAACCAAACCTTAATGTCACAAGATTTCACTCTGCTGCTGGTGTGTGGATGTGCCAATAGTAGGCTGCATTAGATGAGGCTGGATTAAATCTCATCAGTGCTGTACAGGTCATGAGCAGTACGGGTTGGCCTTGGTTGTCCTCCATGCCCCAGTATTCATGTTTCTTTTTGTCTGGATGCTTCTTTGCATTCTTAAGAGTAAGCTATGAATGGGAATCGTCAAGACCTTTTCTGACCTGGCTATAGAGTGAGCGCTATATTTGGGATCATGGACGTGTGCAGACATCCCAGCATTGATGTTATATGTTGTCTGTAAAGTTCTGTACTTAAAGCTTGGGTAGCCCAGGGAAGCTGGGCAGCAGATTCTACATGCATCTGTGCCTTGCATCCCTGCATTCTGTGTACAAAAGCAGCATTACCCTGTGGACTGTTTCTGCAACATGAAGTGTTGCTGGACTCTAACACCGGGTGTGTGTTTTGCACCCTTTTGTAAATGTGGAGAGGTGCCTCAGAACCTCACCTCAGATACATATCTCTTCTTGTGGTACAAAAATCTCATGACTGGGAATTAGAGTGTTTAGTTCTTCATTGTGGGCCTGAACCAGTTAAGCTGTACTTGGTTTATCCACATGCCCAGATATCTTGATGAATTCTTCCTGCCCTACAGCATGTGCACGTTCTGCTGAGAATTAGATTTATGTTTTTAAATTTCTGGGGAAAAAAATCCAAGTAAACAGAATTGAGCAATTGATCTGGATTAATGGGGACCAACTCTATTAGCCTAATACAACACTAATCTGATTCCAAACTGTTAACATATTAAAGCTCCTTAATTATATGTTTGTTTGACACAATGTGGTAATCCTGTATGATTTGGGGTATATCGTCACAGCTCTTGACTTGCAGTGCCTCACCATTGATAAAAACACAATTAAAACCCTTTAGTTTGAGTTAGGCACTAACTTCACCCTTTGCTGTATTGAAATGTGGCTTGTTGTAAGGACTGCCAAGCATCCTTTCTGCTTTATAGAAACAGTCACCACCTCTGTTTCATGCATGAAAGCAAGGGGCAGGAAAAGCTGGTGTTTGCTTATGCAAGGAATGGGTGTTTGAGCTGGGAATTTAATCCAGGGCTCCTGAGGAGGAGGTCTGGAATTACTTCTAGGTTAAACCACTAGGTTAAGAGATAAGAATATAGCACTTTGATGTATTTGGGCAGTTTTCTGGTGTTGTGCAGTATTTTCTATCTGGTCTGGATGCAGCAATGTTCCAAAAAGTGAAAAGCTTCCTCACATCTGCTCACTGTGAAGAGTGGGATAATGAGATGCAAAATCAAGGCGGAGCACAAGCCCTCTTTCCTTGTTTGAGGCAGGCACTGTCAGAGGAGGAGATGCCTTCCCAGGAGAAACAACTCAGCGTTTTCTGAGGCTCCCAGGCCTGATCCTGGCCTGGTGCAAAAGCTGCTGCCCTGGTCCATTGTGGGAGCAGGAGCAAACCTGGGATGTTTCTGCCTCACTCACTGTGCATTTCTGTGGTATTTTATGTTTTTCACAGCAGAATCCTTGTGCAGAGTACATCATCTGTGTGACTCTGCAGACAACCAGAGAGACAGGAGAGATTTGACTCCTGGTGATAAATGAACTGAACACACCAAGGTCACTTACTATCAAAGATCTCACTAGATCAGTTCAGCTCATATGCCTGTCCTAAAACCACAGGTAGCACCTCTACTTTTCAGACTGTGAAAATCTCCGCTGTCCCACATTACAAGTTTTTTTTTGACATCTTGTACAATACTCTTGAGATTTTTCATTGCTATTAGGCAAGGTTGGTCTGCAAATTTTACATAATATCAAAGAAATCAATACAGATTGGAGGCATTTTTGCTTAGAGCTTTCCTTTGAATTGGAGATTTTTCAGGTTTTTAAATGCAATTGAAAATCTTGAAGCATTTCTTGCAGCTTTGGTATGAAGTAACTTAAACTTGATATGGGGCTTTGGTGGCTATCCAAAGTGAAAATATTCCTGATATGGATGCCATGTAAAGTGATGCCTTGAAAGCAAAGTAAAACATCTCTGGTTTTGTGTCTCTCTTGAGTTCAGCATCTGAAAGGCCTAATCTAAAAAAACCATCAGATTCCAGGGATTAATTTATAGGAAGATAAGGACAACATCCTCTTTGACCCTAATGTGTAGTGTGTGCTGTCATGGTGCCTTCAGTTGACATTATAGTGACAATCTGAAAGAATATGATGACATGAGGACCTGCCAGATGGATGCTATGAGTTCTGAGGTGTTTGACAAGGCTCTGACATTGGGATGGATAATCAGAGTTATAGAGAAGAGGAACAGAAAGTCCTGATTTTCTATAATTCTGAAGGTTTCAAGGCCACTAAATTTTTTCACTCAGCAGGGCTTTGCTTGCTTCAACCGAAGGACCTGAGGCTTATCGACCAGTAAGGGAGGTCTGTTCCCAGTTAAAGACATTTGCAAGCATGGCAGCTCAAATCAGAATAAATAGAGAGTTTTGAGTCCCTCCGGGAGAGTGTTTCATATGCTGAGGCAGTGTCCAGATGCTGCAAAGAATATTTCCTCGTTGATCATCTTCAAAGTGTGGCAATGTCTGTAGGCACCGAGTATAGTGGCAGCATTCCCAGTGCTGGTGCTGGGTGCTGGTGTTGTGTATCCCTGCTCCATGCATGACATTTCACTGGGAGCCTGGGATAGATAGTATTTTATTTTTTCAAAAGTTCTATATCTGATACAGAAGCATTTTAGTAACTCATGCTTTCTCTCTAGTTCTTACATTGATTGTTAAATATCATGCATCTGTATAAAGATATGAGACTGGAAAGATGATATTCCCCACCTGAGTAGGTTTTCTTTCTATTGGTCCCACTTTTTGGGCAGCACCATTTGCTTGGACAGCAGGATAAGTAACAGTGCTTTTTGCAGTTGTCACTTACCTTTTTCCAAGATAATCTTTAACTTTCATGTCTTATACCTTGTTTTCCACATGCAGGAGCTAACTGCTCCTCAGCCGGAATTGTGGGGCTGACCTAAACCATTTCCCTCTGGAAATCTAGACCATAACTGCTCAGTGGGTTTTTTGATAGTAAAGCAAACGTTGGGATAGTAGGTTTCCCTATGGGCTGGGGCACGCTTGGGTCTCCTTGTTCAGAGACAGCACATGGCACCCTCAATCCCCCACATCCCCCATGGGAACAGGACTTAAACTTCACAGTTGGGTTGGGTTCTTTTTTCTGTAAGGAGACCGGCTGTGGGAGTGACTGTAAACACAGGAGTTAACCAGAGACACCTGAACGGGAACAGAGACAAACAACATGCAGTTTTGGAGGGGCAGGTGCCGGTCTTTTCTGGTTATGTGGCTGGTACGTGTGACATCACTCATCCCCGTGAGTGATAAACAGGCTGATGGAGCCGCATTTTGGGATCAGATCTGCGTTGATCAAGAAGTTGGTGACACCTGGTGGCGAGCGCTGGGCAAACCCGGGCTCTGCTGCCTGACCCAGATTCAGTCACTGCCCTTTGAATGGGCTGCTGCGGAATTGATGCTGTTTTCTGACAAGGGCAAAATGCTCCGCGTCAGAGTTACTGTTTTCCGACGTTGTGCAGGGATAAAACCCGTTTGAGGTAGTTGTGTGAAGTGGCAGGAGCATCCTGACTCTGCTGGGGCTGTGTCTGCACAGGCAGGATCCTGTCCTGACACCATCTATGCCTTTGCCTTGCTGCTTGAATTGAGCAGATCCCCTCATCTCACATCACCTGGAGTGTGTTATCTGTAAAGGATGAGAAATTTTGGGAATAAGAGACTGTAACAGAGGTCAAGCACAACTGGCTTCTTATCTGGCATACTTTGGAGTAAATAAATGTCATTTCTATGTATCAGAATTTTTAAGTTTTGTATCACTGGTGAGTATGTGCATCATCTGACACAGGAAACCAGTTAAAAATAATATAATGGCATGTTTGCATTAATCCATACCTGCTGTAATTGCCAGAGTCTAACTTGGAAAAAAACCTTCACCTGGTTAGAGGGTTTTTGGAGTCAGTGACCCTTTTTGTTGTAAGGGCCCTTCCTGCACCCTAGTGGAGCCTGCCAGGATGGTGCACATATGGAGCAGTGGTTTGGGATGTGCAGCCACCACTGTTCAGGGTGGTGTTCACCCCTACAGAGCCAAAGAGTGGCTCAGCCAGGCTGCAGTCAAGATCCTTGTGCATCTCAAAGAGTAAAATGTACAGTGCCAAAATGCTGTAAAATGAAAACCAATTAAAAGGTCCTTGAAGATTTCTTTAAAGTGATTTTTCATCTCTTACAGTCACATCTCCAGATGTGTAGCAGCATTTTATCAGAGAAATGACATGAAAGAGTTCTTGGGAAGGTAATGGTGCTGCTATTCTTCCCCAGTGATGGCTTTATTGCAAGAGATGAACTATAAAACATATTTCTTGGACAGCCTAAGATGCCAGTGTTTTAAATTCAGAGAAATAGAGACTTTTCCAAAATCCTGTCAGTTCAGCTGTAGTAAGGTGTCTTTTCAGACATAGTTTAATACTTTGGAAGACTTTCATGCTCAGTTTAATTAGTTTCCTCCAATTGAATTTGGGTTTTGCTTGTTGACTAAGTGATTCTTCCCCAAACTGCCTGAGGCATCAAATTGATCTTGACAGAAATGCTGAAGTAAACATTATTATTTGGTAACCGTGACTGTTCAGAGCGGCACCACTGGTGCCAAACTGTTACTCGCTATGACAGCTCATTATCTCTCTGTTTCCCAGCTCTTTACATATCTTTTTGTTTATTCTGGTGGGCTGAAAATAGATGTGTGTCCATTTTTCGTGCGTATTGCTGTTTTCTGTACAGCAGTGAAACCATGTTTATCAAGTGTACAACATCTTGTGTAGTTTTAGTGGTGCTGAGGCCAGTGGGGAGGCATGTCCTAATATAAGCTTATTTTGTGAAGTCCAGGATATTATTTATATATCTATCAATATATAAAAGCCATAAGGTATATGCTATTTTTTATTTTTTTCCTTTTAACATATATACACATTTATCATAGTGTGTGAGCTGCTCAGCCTGTGAATGGATGAAGATGACCACTGGTTCCAGTCAAGGTCAAGTCTGAGTATACCTGCCAGAAAGAGTCAATAAAGAGAATTCCTGGTCTAAACATTTAGAGATGTCTTTTTGAGCTCATCTGGCTTCTGGACAATAACATTTTCCACTCTGGGTGACTGTTTTAATAACACATTGGCCAAGTGTATCTGCTGTAATCCATGGGTCATTGTTGGAATTGCTGTAATTTTTTTGGAACTGTTCTGAATCTGTATTAGAGATTTCTTTTTAATCCTTCCTCTTCAATAAATGAAAATCCTAAGCACTGAAACTTGTTAGCACTGCAGCTTGTTTCTATACTGTATTATTCAGATGAAATATGAAGATCTAAAAGCCCATATTTAATTGGTAGTTTGTCCCAATTTCAGTTTGGGAGATGGCCTTTCAGGCACGCATGTCAGGAAGATGCAGCAGAGAGAGAACTGCTATTTCCTTCTCTGGTTTGTGTTTCACTGTTCATTGCTGCAGCTGGGCCACCTTGGCAATTGGGGCTTTTCCTGATTTTGCCCAGGTAGCTGTATTCATGTTGGATCTCATAAAATCTTGACGAAAGCAAACTAAAAAATTGTTAGTTCTTTTTTCTTTCATATTAGGAGGAAAAGTGATGGAATCATAATTGCAGAGAATTTTCAAGGTCATGTGATTGTGCCATGTGGATGGAGGACTCCAAATACAGGATTTTGCATAAAACATCTCTCAGCTTGAACAGCTCACGCAGCATCACCAGGTTGATGAAAGTCAGTATTTTAATTACTTCTAAAATATTTTCGAGGAACAACATTACATTTTTGTCTGTGACCTGGGACAACCTTGATTCTGATCTTTTAACCAAGCAAGTAGCTATTTTTATGTGTCAGCAGAGTCCGTAATCTGCATTACAGAGATCAGTGGAAAAAGAAGCAAACAAAACACCAGATATCTGGCCTTATCTAGGCAACAAACCACCTTGCCACCCTCATGAGAAATAGGGACAGAACCCTGGAGGGCTGCAAGTCTCCCTTGCAGGTGTAGTTTAGAAACCACTTCAGAAGCCACTGGTTGTGGCAGGTGCTGCAAAATGCCACTGCAGGGGGAGCATGTCTTGCTCTCAGGACATCCAAATATCTCTGCCCTGAGCAGTCTCCAGATGCAGCAGGTTGCACTTGTCTACCAAGCCTTGATCAAAGGGATTCTGCCCTTGCAAGGCACTGGACTGAGAAGCTCCCCTAACATGATCTGCCTGGGTCTCGAGCCCTTGCCGTGATGCCTTTTGAAGTAGTAATGTGATTTTATTTAGTCAGATAGGAAACATTATTTATCTCAAAGCTCCAAGATAACAAATGCACAGCTTAATGTGCTACAGATGTGTGTGATGATGAATCAGGGCCTTGGAAAGCTTCCAAACAGCTTTGGTGCTGGTGGTCATGCCCTACACAAGCTTGTGACAGAACCCTGTTTTCCCTGCATACCTTGGTGGAATGAGAATGGCAGGGGAAGTTCAAGGGGATGTCTGCAGGTTGGTAAGAAACTTATCTGCTTCTCCTTAATTCTGTTTTGTTTATGTTTATTTGCAATAAATTTCACCAGTGAAGAAAACAATGAATAATTTTATGAAAATACTGACAGTTATTCCAGACCAGAATATTTTTTCCTCAGTCTAATTTTCTCAGAAGTACTGGCCTTTTTCTTCAGTGAGTTGGACTCATTATATTCTGTATGTATCCATTGTCATAAAAATGCTGACAAAAGAATTTGCCAAAATTGCATTTGCTTGCATAAATTTAGCATATAAAAACCTACTTGTGATGAAGTTGAATACAAGGAAAAGCTATTTGCTATGTGGAGCACTGGCCCCCATTTGCTGTGCCATCGGTTATAGCTCCAGTATCAGAGACAACCAAAGGTGTTCCTGTACATGGATTAGTGCATGTTTATGTATACTGTATGGCAAGAGTGGTATTTAATGATATTTTAAATAGTGGGGAAGGGGCCTGTGTGGCTGCAGTGAGACACTGAGATGCTGAGGAGGAAGGTCTGACTGCCAATAACCTCTCCTCTGGAATACTCCTCCCTGCTGGGATCAAACTCCTGTGTCTGGCAGCAGCTGTGGTGTCATTAGGATTTTAGAAAGCCAAGATTTTGCACGGTTTTGTCCTGTAGTATCCAAAATGTGGCAAATGGCTCAGTCTCCATTTCTTTGCCTGTTCACCTACTGCCACAGTTTATTTGCCCATCCCCAATGCACATGCTGTCCATGGTGTAAAAATATGGAAAAGGAAAAAAAACTCCAGCAACCACCCCGCCCCCCACCAAACCCAAACTAAACAGATCAAACAAAACAAAACCAGAAAAGAAATATGGAAGGCTTAAAGGCTCAGCCTTATATTAAATGTGCACAGCTCTCAGACTCATTTCAGTCCTCTTGCTTCTGTCACAAGGAGAGCTGTGCATGGGGGATAATTCCATATGAAGAGAATTTATGTTTATCTGGAGAACTTCAACCACCCTGATAATTAAAGGCAGGTACAAGGGGATCAATGCAGATGTTCACAGGTGAGTGAGGAGGCAGCCAAATCTTCTGATCTTCTTTAGCAGCAAGGAGTGATGGAAAATGAGCAACTGTGGGTAAAACCAGTATTGTGTCCAGCCATTCCTCAACATGTGTGTATATTTGGAGTGATCATGCTCAAAGCCTGGCCCAGAGGGGACTGTCTTCATGGATGGAGAGTACAAAAAGAACATACGTGTCTTTCTCTGATGCAGCCCATATCCAATGCTGTTTTCTCAGAGAAATGCTGTAACAGACTGAGCTCAGCTGCTGGAATGGCTGCTGCTGCTTGTGAGGTAGGGACAGGTTAGTGAAAGTCAAAATTGGCTTCTAAATTGGCTCTGCTGTGAACCGTGGTGCTGATGTCCTGGGCAGACCACGCAGGCAATGCCTTTTCCTGAGAGCTGCTCATCTTGGAAACACTTGAGAAGAACAACAGAAGAGTACAGGCAGCATAGATGGAAGCTGGAGGATAACTCTAGAGTGGAATTGACACAAGGAATGTTTGCTGAGAGCTCTTTAATGAACTTCACTGTCTCCTTCATGGGCTCTGCAGTGACTGCAGCTTTGTAACTCACTTAGGAGACTTCCCTTGTTTTTAATAGACTTTCTTTCTGTGTTCCTTGGTGTTCCAAGCTATTCTACTACCCAGTTGTCTTCAGTGCCAGGGGAATGACACAAAATCAGCTGCCGTCAACAGGTGAACAGTGACATTCCTGGGTGTAGCAGATTATCCCACACCAAGCTATCTGAGTGTACCAAAAGCACCTCATGCTGTGCACATTTGAGGGTCAGTTTTCTGAGAGTCAGAAAAGTCAGAAGTGAGTTTAAGAAGCTACTTCAGAAGCCCCATCTAGAGTCCATCACAAAGAAAGCATCATTCTGGAGTTCCTTGTTTGGTGTTCCTTTTCCCAGCAGGTAAAAGGAGGGTGCAGGGAGGGATGGTACAGCATGCCCATGGTCTGGCAGGTAGCAGGACACCATCTGCATCCCAACTGCCACAGGTTTGCTCTGCAAAACTCTCTGCCACTGTTTTTTCACATGGTAAGTGCCTCTCTGCATTGCCAGCTTTTCATGGCTCAACTGGCAAAGCAGCACCTGGGGAGATGCTCCCTGAAGTCAGACTGGTGCTGCAGAAGTCCTGTGTAGAATTTAAAACAACTCATATGTTTTCTGTTCCATGTTTGTTTAAGCAACTGTGACAAACTCCCTGGCTGTACAGGTGCACTCCCTTCTTTCTTGGAGTGCATCAAATGAGTTTCCTTCTCATTGCTGATGATCAGAAAACTCCTATTTCTCTCCCAAATGCTGTACTCCTTACTTTGCCTGTGAATCCTGCTGTTGCTGTCTGGCACCTGTGGGCTGAGGAGATGTTAAGCTGAACAGCCACCCTAGAGGTGAGGTTTGGCTTGTGAGACACTTCAGTCTGCAATTCAAATGCCACCCAGATAGACACAAAATAATGTGCTTGATAACAAATTCTGATTTATGAAATTAGAACAAAACTGCAGATTGATAAATGGGCAAAGCAGTACAGCATTTGTAAAGGATTTTTTTGCTTGTCATCCCAAGTAAGCTTCAGTTCTTCCCTTTGGGTCAAGCTGGAATCTTCTTCCCTTAGTTTAAGATGAAGTTTCTAGCTTGTATTTTCTAGAGGTTGCAGTGCCTACCTTCTTCTTCTGGATGGAGAAGGAAATTACCTGGGCAGGAAAAATAAGCCAAGTCCTGCACCATTTCAGACAAGAATGCAGCACTTGTACTCATTTCAGAGTTTTTCCTGCATTTGTATATTGAACAATCCTGGCTTCTCACTCTCTCCCTCCCCTTCTCTTAAGTCTCACTGGCACAGGTCATTTCTCAGAGGGAAGAGAGGGCATTGAGGTGGGACCTTGGGCAGACCCCATTTGCCCTGTGGAAGATGCCCTGGGTGAGTGCTCAGTGCTGTGCCATGATTGTTGTATTTCTCTCCAGGTTCCAGCACATTGCTGAGGTTGTGCAGAGCAGCATGAGGCATTGCGTGTAACATTTGTGAGATAAGACAAATTCCTCTTTACCTCGAATGATACATTTTACAGACACAGAGGAGTGTTTTCTTGATTAGGGAGATTTAATTTTCTTGTATGGATATGCACTGTCAGGGCATTTTTTTCCAGCCTTCTTTTGATAGGGAGGATGTGTTCATGATGCTGGACTGCCACTGAGAAGTCTGGGCTCAGTTCTTGGCTGGGTCACAGACTTTATGAGATGCTGGCAAGCAGTTCCTTCTTGTGCCTTGGCTGTGAATGAGAAGATCTTTTGTTCTTCTATCAGGAGCTCAAGGCTGTTCCTTTTAATAATGTACCAGCCTCAATGCTGTGATGTAAATAAGGCCTTCTTTGCATATTTCTGTGCGTAGTTTGATGCCTTAAGGAACCTATAAATGAAACAACACACACTTTCAAGATAATATTAGTAGAGGAGGTAATAAAAAGGTTGATCTTTATTAGAGGCCTCCAGGGGCAGATAGGGAAGTGTCTACAAAAGTCCACCCACACAGGGTGAATACAGTTTCTTTAAATTTAGCAAATTAGCATAATTTACAGGAATTCCCAATTAGAAGCACAGGTGCCAAGGTAATTCCTCCTTCTGGTTCAATCCTTTTCTGGAACCCCCTCCCATCCCCTTGGTAATGGCTGTACTTTGTTCATGAAAAAGTGTCTTGAAGAGCTGTTCTCAACCTTGGTAGCCAGGGAGAGCCAAGACAGGATAGAGGCCCTTGGAATGTGTTTTGTCTTTCTGTCTAGGGAAAGACCATGAAAAACTACTGGGAGAATTAGCCAGTAATACAATAATAGGCCACAAATATATGTGTAATGAATACAGAGAATTTATAAAAGAAAAAGGCAAAAATCAGCATGGCATGAGTTTGATCCATCACTTCCAATTATCTCCAGATTTTTCTTTTTTTTTTTTTTTTTTTTTTTTTTTTTTTTAATGAGCAGCATTATCCTGTCTCACATTTTCATTCTTCTTTGCCTAACAGTGATGAAGAAGAAATACACATGGTGATAAAGTACTTTCAGGGTGAGCTGGAGTAAAGAGTTTATCTGTTGCAAGTCTCCTCTCTTGTAATCCTGAAAGGTTAGTTGGAACACTAAAAGGACTCTTTCTTTCTATTGGAGGCAGTGTTCAGCTCATAAATATTTGTGTTTCATCACCATATCAATGAAAATCTGGAAGGCTGTTATACCCTGTTGGTTCTGTCCTCAATGACTGTAAAATTTTAATTGGTTTTACTTCTGGTGCTTGTTAACCCAAATGTAATGTTGAGTTCCAGGGGAGATGAAATCCCTTCCAAAATTCTGGAAATAGTTGTTTAAATAAATAGAGGCATGTATTTTGTGATTAATTTTTTCAAGACAAATTGTTTTCTGCTCTTTGCAGGGGAAAAGCCTCCCACTGCCTTTATCCATATCCCTAATTCAGCCAATGTGTTTACAAGGATTGAGCTTTAAAATCAAAGCACCATCAGGACTCAGCTGTTAACTTCGCCTGCAATGACAAGATTGCTAAATAACTGTTGTGTTATTTGTGCTGTAAGCTCTGTGGAAGTGACAGCCTTTGCTCTTTTTTTTTTTTTTTTTTCTTTTAATTCCACTTGCTCCAAAACATGTGCCCCAGCTGACACATCCATCCTGACCTTCCTGTGGGAAGCTCAAGCTGGCTCTATCTGCAAAAAGCCCCAAACTGGGACCAGGTTTAATGAGAAAGCTGGGTAGGACAAGGTGGGTCTGCAGAAGAGGCAACTGATGAGCAAAAAAGGCTCTGGAAGAGACTGTTGCTCACCACAGGGTCATCATCATCCTATTTTGCAGTGCTGTGGTTATTTCAGAAATCATGTGCCTTATGGATAATGGTCCATTTTCCCCATCACTTCCCAGCACTTTAATGCACGTAAAATTGTGGGCAGAGTCTGACATCCGTTTTATTTCAATGCAATTGGTTTTAGTCATAAATCAGTGTTGATCTCCTGAAAGCTGAGTGAAAGCAATCATTTTGACACCCCTCAGTATCAATGTCTACGGAGCATTGTTCAAGCCTGTGTATGTTTAAAATAATGTACTGCAGAAGATTACTGATTTTGGTCACTGACAGTCCCTGTATGGAGAAGCCATAAAACTTTAGCTAGAAACAACGGGAAAAATTTAATAAAATAGTCTACTAATACTATGTGATTGGCTGAATTCAACATATAAATGTACAGGGAGGTTTTTTCCCCTTATTTCTCACTATTTCCTTCTCTGGGCACTGTTAGTTACTTGCAGTTTGAGTTACCCAGAACATGTGCCTTGGTGTCATTTGTTGTGTGTTGGTTTGGCCCAGGCCGGTGCTCGGTACCAGGGAGGCCTCAGGGGCGGCTCCTGTGAGAAGCTGCTGGAGCTCCCCCCGTGTCCCACAGGGCCCATCTCTGGTGGCTCTGAGGACGGACCCGCTGCTGGCCCGCTCAGAGAGGTCGGTAACGCCTCTGCGGTGACATTGATGGAGAAAATCCCAACCCGGCAGGTGCAGGTTCCCCAGGAGCGGCGGGGCCGTGTCGGGCGGGCACTGCGGGTCCTGCGGGAGCCTTGGAATGAGCGGGGCTCGTTGGCGATGGCACCGACAGGCAGCGGGTTCTTCTGTCAGAGCAGAGGAGGAGCGAGGGCGTGAGGGGAAACAACACGGCGGCACCGAGGGCAGCGGGGAGAGAGGAAGGGGAGGAGGAGCTCCGAGTGCCGGAGCCAGAGAAAGCTGCGATCCAGTGGGAGACCCGAATAGAGAGAGATGGGCCCAGAGACAGAGAGAGATGGGCCTTGATTCCAGGGATAGAGAGAGATGGGCCCTGCTCCCAAACCAGAGCAGCCTGTCCTTCAAGGGCTGCACCCTGTGGATGAGTGACCCAGGCCAGAGCAGTTTTGGGAAGATCTTTTGCCGGTGGGAGGGACCCCAGGGCGTAACAGAGAAAAGGCTCCTCTCCCTGAGCAAACAGAAAAAGATCTTGAGTGACAAACTGACCAAAACTCCCACGCTCTGTTTCCCTGCACCTCCCTTGGTGGGAAGGAGGGAGGAACTGGGCGGGGGGGAAAGGTGTTTTAAAGACTGACTTTACTTCTCATTATCCTCCTCTGACTCTGTTAATAATAAATTTACTTTATACCTTTAAATATGAACCTGTTTTGCCCTCATCTCAACTCATGAGCACTTTGTTAATTTTTTTCCCTCTCCTCCGCCCAGCTGAGAGCAAGAGATGGTGAACAAACAGCTTTCACTGGCATTTGGGCAGTGTCAAACCATGACATACTGGAAGTGAACTGGCTCATAGAAACATCTCTAACCCTAGCCCAGAACTGTCCAGTATGAACAGCAAGATGTCACCTCCAAACTAGATATTAAAATGTGATTTTAAACAGCAGTCCATTTACAAGTGTAAATTAGTCTTGACTGAAACTGGCAGGCTGGAAATGTAAAGGTCTTTCCTGAATTAAAACCTCTTCAGGGAATGGTACAACTTTACAGAGCTCTGTGACACCTATTGTCTCTGGTGAAATCAGTCTCAATTTTACATTTCTACAAAATTAAAGCGATGCAAATATTTTTTAAAAGAATCATTTTGTTTGATTACAAGTAGAACCACTTCTTTTTCTTTCATACGGAGTGTGCTGTTTATTAAAGCTTGTATTCCTGAACTTAAAAATACTTTCACGATAGAAGAAAATAGGTTTGTTAACTATCTGGATTTGCAGATGCAAGGTAATTATCAGCTAAAATGTCAGCTGATCAGGCAATTCTTTAAAAATATTTGGAAGCCATATGAGAAGAAGTGAGTTGCAGATACAAGGCAGAGGAATGAATGATCAAGGGAGTGACCCAGGGGCACAGGAAGAACAATCCATCATCTTCCTAAAGGCCCAGATCCTCTGCATCAGAGACCCTGAGATGGATCCCTTTCCTCCTTCCCATAGGAGGCAACACTGGCCACATCCACAGGTTCTGGCAGAGGCAGCTTTTATGGACATGGGAAACATCAGGTGAAATGGCACCTGCACATCTCCTCACAAGATCCTCCTGCGTGGCCAGCTATGCCAAAATATCACCACAGGATCCTCCTGCATGGCCAGCTATGCCAAAATATCACCACAGGATCCTCCTGCATGGCCAGCTATGCCAAAATACCACATCCCTGTGTATTAGTGGGTGTCAGCCCTGCCCATGGCAGAGGGCTTGGAATTGGATGATCCTTAAGATCCCTGCCAACCCAAACCAGTCTGTGATTCATTCTGTGATTCTATAAATGTCTTGTTTAATATGGTCATATGTATAGTTAAATGCACATGGAGAGATTTGTCCTTTAAATTGTCATTTACCACTATTGATTCGTGCCAGCTTTGCTCTTATTTTAAATCCATCCAGACCTTGGTGTTTTTTGGCTTTGATGGTTCATACTCCTCAGCAATTCATGTGTTTGATTTATAACCTCAGGACAAGCCTTGTGTTTCGCAGTAACAAAAAGGCTGTTCTACACTTAAAATGATTAAATTGTCAGCTTCTGAGCACACACTGAAAAATTGCCTATGTCAATTGTCTGTTTATGGTCTTCATGAGAATTTGCATGTGCAAATCAGATATTTTGTTGTACAACCACATCTGAGTTGTAAATGCATCCAGGCAGGTTTGGCAGGTATGCTTGGGCTAAAGAATTACTAAAATATGCTAAAAACCTGGGGGGTGGCTGAAACCAGGTTCAGATTTGGTCATTAATGTTAAAAGGATGTTGATCTTGTAATGCTGCTTAAACCTTCTTTGGCTTAATTTCATTTGATGCAGGAGTGTTAGTATTGTGTGTTTTCCTTGGCAGGGAAGTAGTCCTTTTATGTGCTTTATATTGTTTCTGAATTACTACTCATATATATGTACTGTTTATCACTTTCAATTTTCATAAGTTTTTTGGTTTGTTTTTTTTTTCTGAGTGATCTATTGTACTTCAGAGTCAGGTTCTGTGAAAGAATTAAGTATATATTTTTCAGGCTGGTCATGAGACTTTGCAGCAGACCTCAGAGATGAAGTGTAAATTCAGTGAGCCCAACACAGTGCTCCAACACCAGTGTACATGATAGCCACAGTCACAGTTAGAGGATGATCTTGTAGCTAGAGAAAAAAATATCTCTAATATAAGAGTACTACTTTAATTTGTTAGTAACTATCTGAAGAATAGGAATTGTATTCATCTTTATTCTCTGCCCAACTGTATTTAAAGATGATAACTGCATGCTAAATTGTTAAGTAGATAGAGTGAAGATATTTTATCTGCAAATCTAAATGTTGCTGAGGTTTTACACAACCCCCTGTTTGCTCTGCACAGCCTCTTGGTGAGGCTAGCCAGTGTCTAGGGAAGGAGCAAGGAGCAGTGATTGATATCTGGAGTGCATTTGGGATTTGTGAGCATGGACATAGTCACCAGGCCCAGCCTTCCTGGGGTCAGTGCAGGTGGGCTCAGGTAAACCCAAGTGAAAATTCAAGAGGCCATCCTTAATTACCACTGCAGAATCACATACAGCCGTTGCTTTTAAGGGAGGGAGAGGGAAGGAGCAGCAGTTTTGACCAAGGGCTGGTGCAGATGTGAGCTGAGCAGGTGATGTGCTCAGATAAAGCCAGACCTGCCTGGGCCTTGCTGTTGCTTTCTCTCCAACTCCTGTGCAGAGATGTGTGGGGCAGGACTGAAAACATGCACAAGGTAAGTCAGTGAGAAGGGGGATCAAGAGATTTTAAGCTTACTAAAATGTACTGTGTAGTCTGATTTCTCTGTGTAGCCATTGGAAAGAGCTAGGCTGCTCCTTAAGGTAAGTTGAGGGCTGAGGGTGATGCTGAGAATATATCTGGAGCCATCTGATTTCATGCAAGCATCCTTTGGGAAGGTTCAGGAACAGCTTCACAGGTTCTTTGGAATGGGACTCTGCAGGAAGGAGAGTTTTGAGGAAAGGTGTTAGTGTGGACAGGATACTTTACAGACTGGAAGTAAGAAGTCTTCTGCAAAGTGGCCAGATTGTGTGTGGGGCTGCAGCAAACTGGGAGAGCTGAGTGATGGGCAGGTGAGGCAGTCCTTCCTGCCTTGCTCTGTGCTGGTTTAGACTCTGGGAAACTATCACATTTTGGGCTTCATCCTAAAAGAAAGAGATAGTTGAGAAAATAGAGTCAAGAAGGGGACACTAAAAATGATCTGAGAGTAGAGACTCTCAGAGAGAAAAGTGGAGAGAAAAGTTGTGGAGTTCAGGCTGTTTACTGTGAGGGGGAAAAGAGGTAGCTGAAAGGAGGTAGGATCATGTTTGAGTTCTCCTGGGCTGCTGCAGAGAGGAGAGGAAGGGAATGGAACAGTTCTGTCTTGTCTGTGCTGGTTGGGAGGAGAATACATGCTATTAAGGGATGTGCAGTTTTAAGAAGCAGATGGAGAAGCACTAGGGTAGATTTGCCCCAGGAAGTTGTGCAGTTGCAGTCACTGGGAGTCAGAAGTTAGATAAACATCTGCCAGAAAAGATAGAGCTGCCTGGCCTTTGCTCTGAGGGTCCTTTCAGCCCTCTTTGCCATGATGACTGTGAAATCAGATTCTGCACAAAAATAAGACAAGGCATTGCCTTTCCTCTGCAAAGAAGAAGATGCAGGGTGTGCCCAGGAGGAAGAGATGTGGAATAGAGTGGTTGTGGCAAGGGACAAAATGTGACTGGGACCTGAAACCAGTATTATTTCCTTCCTTCTCTTTAAATATTAATAGACAAGTTTTTTCAAGCTATTAAGATAGCAAACATTATTCTAAGCTGTTGCCTGAGCCATTAATGCACTGTGCCCTGTTGTATTTTGCAGGTGTTTTCCTTCCCCTCTCAAAAGATTTTGTTATGAAGTACCCTCATTGGCAGCTGAGCTGGGGTATGATGCACTTTGGTACTTGATGAGCAAGTTCCTTAGACTCTGGAAGGAACAGTGCCTTTCTGGGACAAAAGACCTTTGCTTCCTTACTCAACAGTAAATAGACCTGCAGGATGACTGATCTTGATAATAATAAAGAGAAGCACACTGTGTGCACTGGGGAAATAATAATAAAAGGATTTATGAGTGGTTTGGAGTGGGATTCTTGGGGCCATAATCCTCATTCAAGGGAACTCTCAGTAACAAGGACGCTGTGGAAAAGTCTGTTGAAGTTAGCAAGTGTATACCATAAAAAAAAATCTTTGCATGTAACAGCACAAGAGTTTCAATTTTGAGAATTACAGTCCCTCTCACCCCTCCTGAACTAAGTGCAATGAGCTGAGGTCCAGGAGATGTAGTGGTGAGGTTGGAGGTGCTGTTGGAGGCGCTCTCTGGAATGTAAATCCTGTGGTTCATGGGGTAGATGTGTATTTAAACAGTTCCGTTTGCCCAGCTACAGGGGTTCTCCTGGGCTGTGGTCATAGAAAAAAAGCTAAAGCCTTGAAAGTTTCACCTGCTTGGAAGCACTTTCCATCTGTTGAGATGCTTAGCAGCAAGCCTGGGCAGCCAAGTGTCAGTGGAGTCCATCATTTCTGGTCTCTGTGATCAAAGCTTCCTGATGAGTAAAGCCTTTTCATCCACATCAGTGATGGGCAGAGAAGAGGCTTTGTTCCCCCCCTCCCCACTGTCGAGGGACCTCTGCACTCTGGAATGTACAGATCAAGGGCAGGCCAGGCAGAGCTGCTGCTGCCTTGGCAAGAGGCTGTCATGCACCTCCAGGTCTTCAGTCTCAGTAAGGACAGAGCAGGGAGCTGCAGGCTCTTGGTTGGCTCGTTAATGCCTGTGCTTGTCACTCTGAGTGGAAATATATTTGGTGGCTTTTGTGTATTAACAGGCTCTTGGTGTTGGATAGGACTGTGGAGAATTCAGAAGCTGCCCGAAAGTTGTGGGTTTTTTCCCTTGTCTCAGATGTGCTGAGGGTAAACAGCTCTGCCCTCTAGTGCCATTTGCCAGATCTGGTAAAGCTGAACATGTCAGTGATCCAGGGAACACAGAGCGTCCCTTGGAGCAACTGACCTGTGCTCTGGGCTGCTCTGGGCATCCCCACGAGCAGCTGGAACCAGACAAGAGGGTCTTAGCCCCACACCAGGCAGGCAAGCATGGCATGTATTGGCATACCTGCACAGCATCCCCACGTTCATTTCTGTGTTCTCCCTCAAACAACCCCGCTTAGCCTGATATTTGCTTTCCCATTATGTTTGTTATGCCTTTGGGAGACATGCAGAAGAGCTAAATGATTTCAGCAGCTTTGCTCTTTCAGCCCCATAAATAATGAATTCATCAGGGTGAGAAAACACATGCCCAGACACAAACACATGCAGAGCTCTGCAGAGGAAAGGGAATAAAGACAGAAGCTTGAGATCCAAGTGCAGACCCCTGTGGCAGTAAACTGGGAACTGGTTTTTGGAGTTAGAGAGTGTCAGGGAGTGGGTATGGAGTTAATTGCCTCAAAAAGAGGCTAAAAGCAATTAGGAGTGCAAGTGGATTCTAGCTGAGGTTGGAAGTGGTGAGTTGCTACCTGCTTGGCTTTTGGAGCAGGCCATTAGTTTGAAAGAGATGTTTTATCATCTGTAAGTCCTGTCTTCAAGTATCAGATGAAGTAATTTGGATGTGGCTGGCACCCTGGACCATTAATACATTGTGAATCTGCTGGAGAGCCTCAGCTTGATGGGAGAGGATCTGCGTTTCTGGAAGTTTTGTAAAAGTAAATAAATGAATGGAACCTCCCAAGTCCCACACTACCCCTGCTGAAAGTACTTGCGGAGATGGTGTATGTGCAACTAGACATCAGAGAATCCACCCATCCCTCCTCTGCTGGACCAGTTGTGAACTTCTGGGGTTTGCAAGAGCTCTTTCCTCACTGATGCTTTGAGTGCTCATTCCAGGAGAGATAATGTGCAATGGGAAGTGTGAGCCTTGCTGGTGTGGGGAGTCCAGCAGCCCAAAAGCCAGGTGTCTGCAAACCTGGGCTTCACCAAGAAGGTAAATGAGATGCAAGAGGTTCACCTGGGGAACCTTAGCAATGTTCTTCTGGCTGGAGATCTTTGTGTTAACTCTGTTAAATTCTTTTCTGGAAAAATTGCAAAGAAAAATACACTGGTTAGCAGTTAGTCCTTCAAACATGAGTGCTCCTGGACAGTCAGGAGAGCACATGGGCAGCTCTTGAGTTTAACAAATGCTGGGACTTCAATTCTCCGATCCATCTTAGCTTGATTTGCACTGGTAAGAACTAGGGCATTTTCATAAAATTTGGTCCTCTGCCTAATGCCATATCTAAAAGGTTTTACAGGTCAGCTGCAAAGATTAGGTTATCTTTTGTGGAATTGAAAATTTGTTTGGATCTGGACAATTCCATTTGGAGGCACTTTACTGCTCAGCAGGTGATGAGGAGGAGAAAAATTTGTGCACACAGCCTGAAGACACTGAACTTCTGATCTTAACTGGTGCTTGGAGTTCTTGATACCTTGGTATCAAAACCATAACCACTTGACTGTTGCATAAATAACCTTCCAATATGGATGCACTGATTTATTTTTTCCCCCTTGACACTCGGGCCATCTCTGACAACTCTTATGATCTCTCTTGACCTGCTGTATTTTTCTCCTTGATCTCTGAAGCAAGTGACATCTACAAGATTGTGCTCTCTGAGCTCCTTGCTTCTCCCCACAGATTTTGAACATCATGAACTTGTCTTACCCACTTTGGCTGGTGGTAAACACTGTATCACTGTAAGTTTTCTGAACCCAGCTGGCTGGGCTGAGCAGAGGCCTCTTGGTGCCTTCGGAGGTTCAGCCTGGAGCTGACAAATTAAAGTGGGGGCGAAGGGAAAGAGGCGTTAGTAATTCCTGAGTTCAAGAGAAGTTCAGCCAGAGCTTCCCCCAGTAACTGTCAGTTTCCTTCTCATCCCCCTAGATATATTTAGTTATAGTGATGAAAGTTCAAATATGAATGCAATTACAAGATAATTTTGCAGATCATCATTCCTAGGAGTGCTACAGTCATTACAGGCTCAAATAATATAAGTAGAAACATAATAGCAAAGAGAGAGGAATGAGCAAAAAAGAAAATAAGTTTTTACAGCTGAGTTTTGGAAGGAAACAGAGCTAATGAGTTGGAGCTCATCTAGATGCCAACAGCAGGCATTACTTTTCCTAACAAGAGGTGATGTATGTCTGGAAAATAAAAGTGAATTTAAAAGTTTCCTGATTAGTGATATGGGGGTAGAAAGGGCTAGGAGTAGACTGAAACAACTAAAGTATCATGGATTTGCATGTACTTAATTTTATTCAGTGACTGATACTGGGCAGTTCATAAAAGCAGGCTGCTACATCTGTGTAATCCCTAGCTGTCTTTGTTTTTAAAATAGTATTTGGGTTGAGCAGTTTTGTCCTTGTTGATGCAACAGAGTGGCCAGGGAAGGAAAACAAAGGTGGCAGCAAAAGGGTTTGCCTCAGCCTGGAGACCAGCACCAGGGTGTGCCAGGATTTTTGGATCACTGTTGTGCCCACCCTGACCCCGTGCCCTTCTGGAAAAAAATCCACAGCATCAAACCAGAGGCATGTGCATTTTATGGGCTTGTTTATCCTTTGCCCTGTCCTGTCAAACCCAAAGCACGATGTCCCTTGGGGTGGCTGCAGCCTTTTGCAGCTGCTTTGCCTTTTTTTTTTTTTTTTTTTTTTTTTTTTTTTTTTTTTGGGTGAATCCTGGTTAAGCAGGCTACGAGAGCCAGGAGCTGTGTAATTAGTGAGAGCAGGTCCCCGTGTTTGCATCGGGCAGTTGTTAGCAAGGCTGTTCCAGGCTGAGCTCACCAGGCTCTGCCCTCGCGCTGTGCCAGACGGAGCCGTCAGGGAAAATGGGCACAGGTGGGCTGCTCAGTGAGATGGAAAATAATTAGGAGAGCATTAGTTTTAGGTTGAAATAAATGGATTGTCCAGCTGTAGCTGCTGTAGAGAGGAAGCTGAATGTTAATTAGATGCCACCAGTAATTATGGTGATTATGTATTTTTTGAGTGGCTGTTGGGAATAGTTCAGTTCCACAGGGTAATGTGAATGACGTTTCTAATCGGTTTAAAGAAAGGGGAAGGTACTTTTTTTGATTTTTTTTTTAGCAATGACAGTTGCAGTAAAACAAAGCTACTGGACGATGAAAAAAATTAAGTTGTTTGATATAACTGCTCAAAAAAACCCTGACTGTTCATTAAAGTAAGAGAAAATACTTTGTGTTTGCTGCAAGAAATACATCCTAATATTCTACACAGAAAAATTAGACCCTGCCAGAGATGGGACTTAAACATGTTTTTCCATCTCATGGTGCATTTTCTTAACTGTGAGACAAGCAGACCTCTTGAAAATAACTCTGAATTTATTTTGCTGGCTTTCAGACCTGTTTGATGCTTCTCTCACCTTCTTGCACAGATAAAGGTGATGCCAGTAAAATTAATTGAAACAGTGATTTTGTAAGAGACTATTACTTATATTACTTGCCAAGGGCCAATTTTAATATTTAGATCAGAAGACTAATTTTACAGGCTTGTCCATGCATAGGGCCTCTGAAACAGTTGCTCCATACATATTTATGTAGGCATTGTGATAAATCAAGTGCCCACATGCGAATCTGTTCAGCAATATCTGTTGTGCTCTATATTCAATTTTTCTTTCAGTTTTTTCTTTCAGTTGTAGATCAGGCCTCTCACTTATACCCACTAGTTAAGATGTGAACACATTAACATGCCACCCACTGTGTCTGATAACCTAACTAACACCTGCGATCTCAGACAGCCTCAGCTCGAATTCACTCTTAGCATTATTTGTCGAGATTATTTGTAGACTAGATTTGCATAAATTGCCAACAAGCGTGTACTGAACACCCAGACTCTTGTGGAATACTTTACTGGAAATGACTGGTGTGGGAGAATATTGTCTTCCATCTAAACCAAGTGCTGCTTCTGGGAGGGTTGTCATTTCAAGAAATAATAACAAATACTCAACTCACAAATACTTGAATCTTACACACACAAAATGTGCAAAAGCCCAAGGACAGTGAGCTGCTTTGCACAGAAAGCCTCTGCTGGTTGGACAAGGACAGTCTTCTGCAATCCACAGAGAAGGTCACCCTAAAGCACTTGTGTGGCTGCCTAACGTGAAACTTAAAAAATGCACCATTCGCCTTCGTTCACAGGGGAAATACAGTACCTCAGCCCCTGTCCTTCCTGAAGCTGAAGTTTGGAAGAGCCTTGCTGGTGGTGATTCAGGTAAGACATTGCCTGGTGTTTGCATTGGCCATATTACTTTCTGTTAGGAGCTTGACTGATTTTTCTGAGCAATACAAGATACCCTGATGACATGCAGTAGTCAGCATATCTCAGACAGAACTGAAGATGTCCCCAGCACAGCATCCTACATTTGCACTTTTGGGGACATTAGTTGGAGAGGTGTAACCTTTCACCACATGGCCTAACCCTTGCTCTCCTCCAGCTTTGTTCTCCATGTGGAGTTTCTTTGGTGGTCCCTGGTTGTGTTACAAGGGACCACCTACTTCTTTGGGTGTGCCTAGAAATCCGTCCATTACAGAGCTGAGTGCAGGTGTCCTGCAGCATAACATGGGCACATACAGACATCTCCTCTCTCCTGTGCCCTGACACAGGGGCAGGTCTGTGGTGTGGTGTGCCCTTCTCAGAAGCAGCTGTGCAGGGGGGAAGATTTGCATGTCCCATGGAGCAGAAGCAGTGGGTGGGATGATTGCTGGACCAGCAGGGTGCCCCACATCTGGGAAGAAGCCTTGGGCTTGACAGCTGGCTGAAAGCTTTTGGTGGGTTGGATGCATCTGGGAGCATATGATTTGCCAAGGGGAAGGCTCTATCTCCACTGCACACATAACAGCCTGTGCTTTCCTTAATTGCTTCCATCTAGGAAAGTTGATGGCTTCTTTGGTTGAACTATGTTTAATGAAAAATAGGTAGCTAGATGGATATTTTGCTCTTGCATCTAAAATCCACTGATAATTAGAACTTATGGAAGCAGTAATGTACTTCCTTTTCATTTTTCCCTGACCAATGAGTCGATTGAAATACATTTTCATCCTTTTATCCATAGTACTTTAGTTTGGGGAATACAGAGACCCTGTACATGTTTTCTTGCATGCTTGGGCCACTGAGAAAATGGGAAAGTTGGGCTAGCCTTGATTTTCCTGCTGCTTACACAGCCTGCGCTCTCCTCTTCCAGATTCATCCTGAAGGATCTACTGCTGTTTGATGGGAATTCATCAAAACACACTGTGTCACTTCACGAGGAGTGTAGGACAGCCTGGGATTCTCATTCTTCTTCTTTGAGGATGAAGAGTTGACAGTTTTAAATGGACACCCCACAACTAGTATAGTCAAGAGGAGATGGAGGAAGATTGGGAGCTCTGGCAGGTTTTGAATCTATGAATAATCAGACCCCAAGGATGTTGATTGTGTTTATAAGAGTGATTGCGTTGCCATTTTCTCCTTGAGGACCTGGCTGAGCATCCAAAGAGGGGACAAACGTTGTCACCTCCACTGAGGCAGGCTGGCTCATGCCACCAGATCTGTTTTGTCACTATGAGCTCCTCTGTGTGCTGTGCCATCACGGACACTTGTAGGAACAGTGGGAGATTTTGCTGCTTCTGTGTCTGGCAGCCTGTTTTCCTTGTTTGTCCTTTGCTCTGCTCCTGTACTTGGACACAGGAATAGTTCTCAGTCATGGTGGTGGGCTTGCTTCAGCCCTGATGTGTTGGTGCTTCCCTCCTCTGTCCTCACTGTGCCTGGCACAGCTGAGGCTGTGGGCTCTGCTTGCTGGCAGGGAGGTGGCAGCTCATTGACAGTGCCACCACTAGGGTGACTGGCCATAACACAGTTTCTCTGTCTTTGCAGCTGTCTGAGTAAGGAGGTCTGTCAGCCTGAGGGTTCATTTGCACTAACACCATGGGTGAGAAATCTAACACTGTGTTGGGCCATGTTTATTTTAAATCTCAGGGCTGCTGAGTGCTCTGTCAGCCAAGGCAGTCCCCCAACCCTTGGGAACACCAGGGCTCTTCAGGCTGGGTATGGTGGGAGCTCTCCTGATTTGCCTGGGAGCACCATGGTGCTTCTTGGCAGCCCAAGAAAGGACAAAAATGATTTTTCTATCTTCTTGTCTTAAACAGTGAAGCAAGTTTAGTGATGGGAGGAGGACAGAGTAACACAGCTCAGGGAAGAGCTCTCTTCCTAGAGGGCTCTCACAGCACACACAAGGGATTTTTAACCCTGGGGTCCCACTAGACTTCTGGTCAGGGTGTCTCAGGCTGGCACAGAAAGCAGTAATTTCCTCTGTGCCTGCAGAGCATTGTGCTGGGGCTGGTCCATCCTTGCTGTGGAGTGGGAGAAAGGGTGAGTATTTTTTTTTACAGATTTTTAAACTGGTTTCTGTCTCCTCGCTCTGTTTCTCTCACTCCTGTGTTGATGGACGCTGCTGTTGTCCATCCCAAGGATGGCTCCAGGAGGAGGCTGACTGAAGGTTGGGGTGCTGCACCTCCTGTCTCTGGCTGTAGTAGGCAGGGTGGTGGCTCTTCTAGGAGGAAAAACACCTCAGATCCCATGATTGCCACATGGACCTGGTGGTGCAGTAGGTGTGCTGATGTGCTCTGTGCTCCTGTCTGTGTGTGTCAGTCCCAGCACAGGGAGGAACTCTTCCAGGCAAGAGAGATGACTCTGGAGCTGGTTCAAGTGCATGCAGAGCCCTGGCACTGGGTCCCTCCTGGCGTGGGCACCTTCCTCTGGGACACCACTTTGGGGAATGTGTTGTTTCCTGTCTTTTCCTTGCCAGCTCTCAGCAGTTTCTGTGCGTGCCCACCAGAGAGCAACCCCAGCACAGGGTTGTTGTCTCCAGAGAGACAGATTGTAGGGCTGAGCGTGAGGTTAATTCCATCTTCCCTCACCTCTTCCAGCCCTATCACCTCATCCCAAACCTGAGCTAAGCAGTGAGTTTAGGCCTTGTCTGTCCTGGGCAAGAGGAGTATCCCACTCAGAAGGGAGGACAGTGCTGAAGGAGAGGCAGGAGACCCTGGCTGTGTCTTCTACAGCAAATCCAGTGCCATCTACAGGAAAGGACCATGCCATGAATTAGCAAGGGACATCAATCCAGGAGGTACAGGAAACAAGTAAGGGTTTCAGACAGAGCTTAATTATTTGGATGGCTGAAAATCCAATGCTTTTTGCAGTTTCCTGTATGTGAGTAGACAAATTGTACTTATCTTGGAGACGCACAGAGTCATTTAATCTGGAAAAGACCTTTAAGATCCTGGAGCCCAACAGATCTCAGTGGCTATCTCTGATGCTTGAACAGGTAGCTGGTGTCTTGGTGGGGCTTTGTATGTGAGACTCTGTCCCAGTGCTTGGGGAAGGAGCAAACCTGTGTTTTTCGTGTATCCTCAGGCTTTGTGAGTGTCATCTCAACCTCGGGGCTGGCAAGAAGTCCCAGGGTAGGCAGTCACAGCTGGGCTTGGAGGTGGGGTTCAACTATGCAACATCAAATACTTTGAGCTGCCTAGGTCAGGAGGCAGAGATGGGCAGGACTGGCCTTTCCTGGACACAGGAAGGGACTGAATCTCCTGCTGGAATGAGCTGTCCCTCCCCTCTGTGCTTCCTTTGAGCCGTAGGAGCAGCATTCCAGTGCAAAGGTCTGTGGCAGTGCTGAGCTGCAGCCCCAGTGCCTGCAGAAATGGGCTTTGAAAGAAAGCTGAGGGAAGAAACAACTCCTTGCTATTTTTATCCTTGCACCAGCCTCTGGGAATTTCGATTGACAGGATTAGTTATGAAGCCAATATTATGAGTTTAACTATGAGTGAAATAACACAACTTCTGTGGGAAGCAAGAGTAAAAGAGGCAATTATGCAGTAGTTTAATAACAGCACGCTGCTGGCTGGGTAGCTGAAAACTTACAGTTGACAGTAATTAGATTTTTCCATTCTTCCTGTTAAATAGCTATAAAAATTACAACAGAAAATAATCCAATTCTCTTTTATTTCGTGCTGTTTTCATCATCCAGTCGGTATCCATTTGGCCTTCTGATTGTTCTTTATATGGTTTTAGTATCTGGTATTTAAGACATGCAGAGATGGGACACTGTTAAAAAAAATGCAGAAAGCACAAGGAATGAGGGAATGGCAGTAATACTTCTAAGCATGAAGAATCCAGGGGATGCTTGAATGGACAGTGAGAGCTTTCCAAATTGACTAACTCTGAAAAACAGGTGGACTTCTAACCACAAGAGTTATTCCAAATAATTTAAAATTACAGTAAAAAATGAGATGTTAGGAATTAAATCCCCATTTACCTGTCTGTTACTATAATGTGCCAGGTGTAGATAAGCAGGAGGGATGGAGGGAGGTGCTATGGCACATCAGTCTGCACTTGCTGCCCTGATCTCCCTGCTGCGATGGGAGTCCATGCTGTGATGTGATTCTGGGCTTCACTCCCACCTTGGGCTCCATGCTGGGATGGCAGTGTGAGCAGTGGGGGTGTTTGTTGGCTGGCAAAGAGCTGGACTGCGACAAAAATCTGTGAGGTCCCTCAGATCTGCAGGGCATCTTCTCTTCCCAGTCTTTGCTGCTCTTCCACAGCCCTGCAGTGCTGAAATTTATGCCCTGCAATGCTGGGGCTGTACAGGGATCTCGTGTCCCTGTTGTTCACATCCCAAGTGATGCTGTCTTGTCTGCTGCCCTCCTTTCAAGCACTGTCCTTTTTTTTTTTTTTTTCCCTCTGTGTCTAGACAGCAGTAAGTTTTCTGTTATGGCATAAAAACGTGAATTACTTTAGAAATACACAGTTGTTAAACTTGCAGGGTGAAACTTAATGAGCCAACAAATGTGTGGCATTTGTCTGCTTATGATCATAGCTTGAAAGTGCAGCACAGCACAGAGGGAAGAGCTCTCAGGTTTGCTTTCACCATTGAAAGCTCAGGATGGGATGTTTGCTTGGAGATTAAAAGTATTCTTTGTTTTGCTCTCCTTTACCTTGTAATGTAAAGGATCCAGGTATGATAAATGGTATCCTGGTTGTGATGTTGTGCAGGTAATTTAATGTGAGGTGGTGTTTTGCAGCTCTGGTGCCTGTTGGGATCTCTGACACGCAATAAATACATTCTGTGGCAGCGACCTCAGAGCACAGCATGTCTCTGATTTCATTGCTTTTACTCTGTCATGGCAGGAGCATCACAGTTCAACTTCACACACGTGTTTCAGTTTTAAAGTACTGTGGAGGTGCCCAGAGCTGATAACAGGTCAAAGGCCACCTCCAGGTTTGCCTCTACCCCATTTGGTTCCACTAGTCAAAGAAATGTGCTGTGCTTTTGGCAGATGCAAATGCTCCAGATGGTACCAGGAAAAGTGCAAATGGAAGATTTGATTTCGGCCTTCCTCACTTTAATAAAATCCTGTTCATCTCTCTGGTAGAGCCTTTTTTTATTAGGGCTTTTGGAAACATATCCCCTCTCTCTTTTTTCTTTTTTTTTCCTACCCCTACCTCTTAGCCTGTGACTTTCAGCTCATCTCTGTGTCACTGGGAGTTGTTCTGCTGGTTGTTCCAGTCTGCCATCCAAAGTGGGTACCTTCCAGCATATTTTACTGGTGCTAATCTTTAAAAAGTGGATATAATCCATTAATCACAGTGTCTGGCTTTCTGTGTTGGGGCCTGTTGCCAGGTTTGAGCCAGGTGGACAAGGTAGTGAGTGAGTAGTGCATGGGGTCTTGACATGCACTGCTACAGTGGAAACTTTTAGTGTGTGCTGAAACAAATATTCCCTCATGTTCTGGGTTCCTACTGGTGCTGCTCTTGAGCTGTGTCTGCTGCCCTATAGGCAGCATCATTCTTCTGCAAAGCTCTGGAAGAAAAGCAGGCGGCTGGAAGGAGTCACCTTCTGGGGCTGGTCCAACCCGTGGGCCACTACCTGGACCTAATTTTGGCTTGGGGGGATGAGAGAGAGGAGAGCTGTCATCTCTCCCTTCAGTTCCATCTGGAATGGCATGTGTGCTCCCGGGCGTGTGCTGTGCTGATGCTCATGCAGTGCCCGAGTCACCACCCCATATTAGCTTATTCCAGCACATTTCCTTGTTACAAAATTAGATCCATTTTGCAAATTGCTGCTGCACTAGTAATTGAATTGAAGGGGTATTTTTGTTAGTTTTCTTTCTCTTCTCCCCCCCACCTTTTTTTTTCACTGGAGTAAATCAGGAATAAGTCAACAGAATCAAGCCCTTAGTGCTTTCAGCAACATGCTCATTTAAATTGGATGCAAGAGGGTGTCTGTGTTTACATTTGGCCTGCCAAGAATCTCTGTTTCAGAAACTGGCTTACATAATATGTCAAAATTGGTTTACTCATTAGCATTGCAAACTGCGTGAAACAAGCCGCAGATTGATAAACTCGCAGCAATATTTGCATCCGGATCTGAGTGGCACAGGGGGAGGGGAAGTTCATTAGGAAACGTTCCATTTCCACGAGAAAAACAAATGGTTTCCAGTTATAGATCTCAGATTTTGTTAATTTTCTGTCTTCCCAAATTTAAATAAAGATTTAGAGGGAAATGTGAAAATCTCTGTTGGCAAGCAGGCAGCCTATCTTAATATACCACCTGTACTGGTGGGCTGCTTGCAGCAGCAACTTCAGGTAGCTGATTAACCTCTCCCAGCTGGGGCTCCAGCCCTTCTGCCAGACTCCAGCCTTCTTGGACACCACTGCAGCCTATATTGATGCTTTCTCTGCAGCACAGGTGGGGTGGGCACTTTAATATTATTAATTAACTTTTCCAGATGTGGAATGGCCACTGATGCAGTAGAATGGTCCAAAGGGCCTTTGGTGGTGCTGCTTGTTCCTGGCTTTACCTGAGCATGACAAGGGAGCAATCCAGCCTTGGGCAGAGCTGAGGACCCTGATGTGGAAAAGCTCAGGTGCTCCATGACTAGACTGATGAAACTCCATCTCCACAGTGCAGTGTGTGATTTTAGAGGTGTCTGTAAATCTGCACACACACACAGGAGCAGGCATGAACAGGGGTTCTGGGGTAATGTGAACAAGCATGTTAAGAATAAAGCAATGGAGCAATAAGAGGGTCTAAGGGTAGTTGGTGCCTTTGGGCTTCTGCTGTGTAGGTGTTGGATATTCCACGGTGGGTTGGAGGATGGTGGGAAGAGACAAGCAAAGAGTGGTGGGGAGCCAGATATTAGGAAAAGTTTCTTCACTAAAAGGGTAGCCAAATATTGGAATAGGCTGCCCAGAGAGGTGGTGGAACCTCTGTCCTTGGAAGTGTTCAAACAATGTGTGTGTGCTGCTTAGGGATGTGATTTAGTGGTGGACTTGGCAGTGCTGCATTAATTTGGATCTCAGTGATCTTTTCCAACTTTTGTGATTCTGAGCTGTCCTCATGCAGATGCCTCCCCTGAGTCCTGCTGTATCCAGGGATAAGTCTCTCCCCAGGCTGCTGCCTGTCCTGTTGCTGGTGTCACTGCATCCCTTTCAGCAACACAGGCCAGGAATCTTGCACAAGGTTGATGCAAATCTGTTAGATGTATACTGTTTTTCAGTAATACCTAGACCTGTTTGGGGCTTAAATCCCAGGAATTTTTTTAGTTTGCTTTGAAACTCCCAACTCAAAAATCAGAAGTGAAAAGCTCTGATACAACACAGAGACGTGGCATAGCAGTGCTGATGTTGGCAGCACCTCTTCTTGTGCTTGGTGATGGGACTGAGTGCCCCATCCAGTATTTCAGATGAGTTTTTGAAAAGGAATCTCATAAAGCTGGAGAAAGGACCAGGCTGCAGTGCTGCAGGGTCTGCTGCAGCCTGACAGTGTTTTGCCTTGTCAGTAAACACCAGCACATTCACTTTAAGCAGTGTTAGATCTGATCCACAGCATTCACAGTGTGTTACCTGTTAGGGAAAAAAAGCAGCCCTTGGTTTCTGTATCCTGTGGAGTGCGTTACAGTGTTGTTTGGAGGAGGTGTGTGACAGGACAGGTCCTCCTCTGCTGCAACCCACTGTGCTCTGGCTAAAGCTGCATCCCTACATCCCACACAGGTGCCTAAGCACACACATATTTTCAAGGGCTGAGACATGGAAACTCTCGGCTCAGCAAAACTCTTTGAATGTGTGCTTTTCAAAGTTTTCAGAAGACTCTAGTGAGTTTAAGTAAGCAGTTGTTAGCTGTGGGAAGGGAAAATAAATTTTCTCACTGGAAAATGAAATGAGAGGTGTTTGCATTTCACTTACTTTTACACCTTGCAGCAAGAGGCTGGTCACCATGAGATACAGCGCATTTGAGTGCCAGCTGGAGAACTGAATGCAGTGAAGAAGGCCAGGAGCAGTGAGATGCATCAGCTGGGGAGCTGAGGCAAGCTGAGTATCCTCCTGCCATCCTCCACCAATGTGCACCCACAGGCTGGAGAAGAGCTCCCAGGGCTGCGGGAGAGCCAGCATCACTCTTTGTGCTGATGCAGTGGGTCGTAAGTTTTATGTGGTCCTTGGTCACCTTTGACCACGTGGAGTGTGAACGTGACTGCAGAGTGCAGCTCCTGCCTGCATTTATGAAAGGGCTGCTCACAGTGCAGGGGGAGGAAAAATACTGCCCAATTCTGCAGAGCAGAGTCACTGTGGTGTTTAATCTTCGTGGCTGGGGCTCAGGCAGTGTGCAGGTAGCTGGTGGATGTTTTTGTCTATGTTAAAATGCACCATGCAGCAGAGCAGTGCTTCAGCCTGAGGAACTCTCTGGGCATCACAGCATTTCCTCATTACAGCATCCACCAGCATCTGGCTGTATCTGCTGGAAATGCAGGGCCACATTGACAGCAGTGACATCTGTCAGCCTGGCTGTGCAGCTCCTTCTTGTGGGAAAGGGGCCTGGAGTACTATGCTCATAAAGGGTTGTCAGAGCCTCCTCTGTGCCTGGATTGTGCTAGAAGTGCCAGCCTCCAACAGATAAACTGTATTATCAGATGAATTCAGCCTCCTTGCTTTTGTCTTCAGGATCTTCCCAGTGAATTCCAGCATTTATTGTAAATCCCAAGCTGCTGGGGAAAAGCAGTTGTGCTCCAATTTTGCATTGTAGAGAACTGTTGTCACCCCACAGGTGTATCTGTATACCAGCATGTAACTTCTGTCTCCAAATAAAAGGGAAATTTGCCTTGTGTCACATGTATTTGTAAATGTTTGATGCTGTGGGTAGAAAAGAGGGTAAAACAGCGATCAGCTCAGCACTGATCAATAAAGAGCACAGTATGGTTGCACTGAGTGGTGTTTGCACTGAGTGGTGTTGGGGCACGGGTAAGTGCAGAGCAGATGTCTTTCCAAGAGGGATCCATGGATCTGTTCCTGCTCTTAATGTGCTCGTGTCCTGAACACAGAGCAGAGATGTAGGACTGGCCTGAAACCCCTCTTGTGAGGAAGTTTGCTGTGACAAGGTGTGAGGTTTGTGTCTGTGTGTAGCTTCTGGGAGCAGCAAATGTGGCACCTTCCCAAAGAAGTGGTGTTTGGCTGCCACCGATGTGTCCAGCTCACAAAACAGGTGCCTGAGCTCACCCCCTGGTACATCCCCCTCCTTCCAACACACATGCTGCACAGCAGAGGTTTTGTTTGGGTGGATTAATAGCACAAAAAATTTCCCTCTTGGTGCAAGGCAACCCATGGGTTTCCCACTGATTTTCTCTGATACACAAAAAGCTTTTGTCCAAAAGCTCAAATTCCAGGAGGATGCTTTGAAGGTCTGGTGCTGTGCAAGCACAGGGTGAGCACACATGAAGGTATTGGAAACTTGAGAAATCTTTTTCCCCTTTCTGGATGGGCTCCTTGCTGCAGCTGCAGGGCAGCTGTCTGAGGTGCAGTGAAAAGCATCTCCAAATGTAATAGAGTCCAAGCAGCCCCCAAACCCCACAATGAAGAAGCACTGCTCCAACGACAGTTTGGAGGATCTTCAAGCTTTTTTCAACTTCAGCCCAAAATCGTGAGCTGATTCTTTTCTATGGAGCACACACAAGGGCCAAAGCAATGCTGCATTAGCAGTGGGTGGGAAGGGGCTGCATCTCTCAGCCCACTGTGGTGGTACCTGCACCACAACAAAGCAATCAGCCCCTCGTCGAGGGGAAACAGTTTCTCCACTCAGGCTGTGTGTAGTCAGTGTAATAATATGAGCGTTTTGCCATCCCTCTGCAAACAAGTCTGAGGCTGCTGCCTGATTGGTATATCATCTCACTTTCTCTCAGCATTGATTTTCTTGCTCTCCTTATTTGCTTCATAAAAAGCGAGGCAAGGAGCTGATGCTCGCTTGCTCCCTCTCTCTCTCTCCCTCCCTCTCTCTCTCTCTCCTGTGAGAAGCTTTTGGGAGCCTTTATTTTTAGTATGAGACAAACCTTGCTTTATTTCAGGAGACGCAAGTTGGATTATAAATCCTTTTGTAAATGTGTATGGTGATATTTGCTCCGGTAAGTTATATGCATCTCTTATTTATTTGTGTAACTGTACTGGTTGGGGGAGAAGTGGGGTTTTTCAGGAATCGTGAAGCTCACAAAATTGTGTTTAGGCTTGGTTTCTTTGTAGTCTCATGCTGAGCCAAATTGTTCTGTGATTTTTAGATACATTGAAATATTTTCAGTTTGTATTTGGCTTTGCAGAGAGGGATACCTGCTTTGAAAACTTGTTTTGCACTTCATTTTACTGCAGGAATATGGACAGTGATGATTAAAGGGAAAAGGAATTCTTATTTATTGTATTCCTTCTGGCATCTTAAATCAAAAGTGCCTCCAAAATAATGCTGCAATATTTGATAGAAAAAAATCAGTAAGAGCTATTTAATATTGATCAAACTGAAGTATGAAATCTGACTGCCTGTTACCTTAGATCAATCTAAAGTATGACAGCTGGCAGCAACATGCTCCTGATCAAAATATGTTAGTGAAATAAAGAAAATCTTTAATTAAGAAAATAGCTTACTTTTCAGAGTGTAACATCATTAGTACAGGTCAATAGACTGTTGCTCTTACTTTCTGCTCCCTGCCTTGGCTTTTACAGCTCAGCAGCCTCATTCCTCAGCCCTCTTGGTTAACTTGGAGACCTCCTTGTTACCTGTGAATAATGGCGAGGTGCAGTTATTTCTCTCTTCCCATCAGAGCTCCTGGTGAGCTTTGCAGGCAGCACAAATCAGGGACTGTAATAGTAGGCTGAGGAAAATAAGATGTATAGCTTTAATACTTTCAGATACCTAATACTTGAGTTTGCAGTATTATATTGGTTAATTTATTGACACTTTAATTCTCTTATGCTTGAACCGTATCCGTGGGAGTCAATAGCTTTGGTGCTCCAGAAGTCTTTAAGAACTCCAGCTGTAGCACAAGTTGGAGCTGCTATGAGAACAGATTTGAGTATGTATCTGCTCAGAAAATCAATTAAACCTAGAATAGTCTGCTACTCTCATGATACCAGGGTATGCTAATAGATATATGAAGTTTACTTTAATAAGATGTTAAAAGGAGATGTTAGATGTTAAACTGTAACTGAGTTTATTAAACCCACAGGAGAAGGTAAGGATGTAGTGTAAGCCCAAGCTAAACTCTTCTAAAATCTGAGAGAAATTTCAGATTGATAATAACTGCTTAGTCATTTTAAGCTGCTTTTGGACAGCTTTAATTACCCTCCCCCCGCCCCTTTTTTAAAAATTTTTATTTTTATGTAATAGTTCATGTGGCTTCTAACCTGGTTGAAGAGCAGCTGATGGGAATATTTGGTGGTGTGCCCCTCAACAGTGGCTCATGGGCTCTGCTGGGTCTGTGCCCTGGCTGGGCTGAGCTGATGCTGGTACACAGCATCCCATAGGCTGCCAGGGCATTCCACAGGCAAGCCCATGTGCTTTGTTCCCGAAAATGTAGTTAATAGGCACTCAGTTCAGAGGCTTTCTGGTGTTTGTGTGATTGCTGTTTCATAAGGACCATATATATTTAGAGCAGCTGCATAGCTTGATTGTGTGTGCTTGGCACAGCAGACATGGTACACAAAATGTGCCTTGTGCCACCATGTCAGAGAACAAGGTACATAACAATAATTGCCTTTTTCACAGTCCTTTAGCTCCTCAGGTGTGGAGGGTATGGGTGTCTGAGCAATGCACATCTCACACACTTTCTAAGCATAATGCTGCTTGCCTGAGGACAGCATTGGGCATTTCTAACTTTGCTCAACCCTGGTATCTGGCTCCGTGCAGTCCTTGAGGTGAGCAGGGAGATGGTTGGAGAACATGTTTGCATGACCCAGGCAGGGAGGGAGCTGAAAAGCACAGTTCCTGCTCCTACCCTGCAAAAACTAAAGGCCTAATTTTTCTGTGCCTCATGACTCCTCATAGCAGGGGTGCCAGACTACCCTGAAGCCAGGTTGTGGTTTATTAAGGAAGGCAGTTGGTCTCATCCTAATAGCTCTGAAGCAGGAAAAGTGGCTTGAAATGGCTGGTTTGACTGCAGGCAGGGGCAAGTCTCATCCCTGTCCCTGAGGGCAGGTTGCCAGCAGCCAAGGGACGTAAGGCACAAAGTGAAAATGTGGTTAAGTGTATTGCTGCAAGACTTTCTCGTGGCAGAGGAGCTTTTGGCTGAGCAGAAATGATCCCATTAGCCTTACATCTCTACAGGGTATGGCTGACACAAACTTGGGGGGACAGGCGAGCTCGTCCTGCTCATCATGTCATATATACAGAAGTCTTCAGTGCCATGGGGTTTTGTCTCTGTCCTTTTGCCTATCCTTGTGCTGTAACATGGGGTGATCCTTCATCTCCAGCTACTTGGTGGTAGCAGGTCTGGGGGCAGCTGCTCCCCAGCCCAGTTCCACCAACCACCACTCAGCTCTCAGACCTTGGAGCAGCCTCCATCACCTCCCCAGGAGTGTGATATCCACTCTGCAACATGACTTCAGGCTGTTGTGCAAACTAGGCTTGGTGAAACTGCAGGGACAGGTTCATAGCATGGTGCTTTGCAAGCCTTGGGACTGAAAATTTGAGATTTGTGCCAGTGGGATGGAGGCATTACTGTCCCCTGCTAGGAGGTGCATCAGGGTTTGAAAGGAGTTTGAAACATTATTTTAGGGGTGTTTGGATCCCAGGAGCTTAATTTCCTTTGAGATCTCTCTTCCTGCCTGCTCCTCTAGCAGCTCAAACAATTCCTAGAGAAATTCCATAAACCCTTTAAAAGATTGATTTCTTAAATATCTGTCTCCTTCTGGATGTCTGATACTCTTTTTTTAGCCAAGTCCTTGGAAGACGTAATGAGTTCTTTCCTCACCTCAGTTGATCCTGTTCAGATCAATAGAAACTCTACAGGGGGAAAGGTATTTGTATTGATATTGCTAACAGCTGCCTATCAGTGCTGGTGATGGCAGGTGGTACTTTATTCTTCATGTTACTCTTTATTCAGAATTCCTGTAGAATTATATGACCATTTTTTTCCAAGGAATTTTTCCGTGGAAGTAGGATGGTAGATGACAACCTAACCAGGAGTTTGGTTTTTCCTGATTTTGCTTGTGAGCTCTCTTTCCCTCAGCAAACTGAGCACAAGTAGTTTCAAACATTGTGAATTTGACTCGTTTATGTATGGTGGGCTGGAGACTCAGCCCAGCTGCTCTGAGCAGAACTGGGGTCTCCAGATCCCTCCTGAGCTTGAGGTACCATTGTGGGATGCAGGCATCTGGGAGCTGTGCCATGGATTGGGAACAGGGAAGGGCCATGTTTCTGTTCAGAGCATCCCTTCATCCAGAGGCAGTGTGGGCAGCCTGATGTGAGATGAAGAGATGAAGCTGCTGCCTGCCAGCGCTGCAGCCGTGTGTCCGTGCACAGGAAGCAGGCTTGCTGGAGAGCCCAGGGGACATGTGGTGGCACAGTGCCAGCCCTGAAGAAGCTGGAAGGGCCCATGGGTGTGCTGGGGCTAGGGGACACCCCCCTGTAGAACCATGGAGCTTGCTCAACCTTTATCTCCTTCAGTGTCCAGTGTAGATGGAGGGTCTGGCTCTGCCTGTCCTTAGTTTGCAGATGTGACGAAAAGGTTTCAAAAAGCCCTTGCACCTGCAGTGAAACTCTTTGGTAAATGAGCTCAGGGGCCAGAGACGTGACAATACTGTGAAACTCTTCAGCAGTCCTCTCCTGTCATGTGCCATCTCTTACTTTGGAGGGAAAAAAAAAAAAAAAAAAGAACAAGGAAAGAAAAAATGAGAAAGATGTGCTAAGCCTGTCTGTAGAGACAGTGGAAGAGACAGGTGATCAGCATGGGGTATCTGCAGTGCTGTGCCTTCCCTCTCCTCTCTTTTCCAAACAGCTGTGTGTGTGTCAGGGCTGTCTGTCCATCTGTCCATGCACAGGCTGGGTGGGTAGGAGAGCCCTGTGCCACCTGAGCAGCTCTGCAGTGGCTCATCTGTCACCGAAACTCCCCGGCGCCGTGGCAAAGCAAATATGCTGCAGCAGGCTGTAAAGCTGTAAACATATGGGCACTAACAACAGATTAAGTGAGTGATTTAGTCTAAGGGGCTTGGTAGATTACCATAAAATGTATCTTAATTAGAAAAGCAATCAAAGTTGCACAGAGTCAATGAGGATGAAACGTCTCTGTTGGCAACAGTGAGTGTTCTGTCCCCCATACCACGGGATGTGGATGGCGATGGATGCAGCTCATGCCCACTTCGGGAGGTTTCCTGGGGTTTGCCCAATTCAGCCCTGAGTGCAGGCTGCCTTCATGCTGAATTATTTGTTCTTTGACCAATGAGACCATCCTGTGAGCTGCTTAGAATGAGTCTGATGGTGGATTCAGGTTCCTTTAAAAGCATTAACAAACCAGAAACTGCTGAAGCGAAGGAAGAAAACATTTGCACATTTTCCTTAAAACTCTGTACCAGTACCCAAAGATAAATCTAAGTGTTTGCCGTGTATAGTACAGCTAGTCCCAGATAAAGGATTGGGGCTTCTAAGTGCTACCATAACACAAATAATTAATAAGTCTATCTCCCTCACTGTGTCCTTATCTTTTCAGTGAGCATGGCCATAATTAGCTTTCACCTGATTCTCAGTTTATAGCATGTTCAATTGCTTTTTCCATTCTGCTTGTGTTTTCTCTGCTTCCTTATTTTAGTGATCCTGGCTTTATTCCACAGGCCAGAGTCTACAGATTAAAAAAAAAAAAAAAAAAAAAAAGCTGGATATTCATCTCCAGCAGTGCAGATGTAAAGATTGCAATGGCCAAAAACATATTGATGCATTATTGGTTTTGTACAAGTGTCTGTTTCTTTTCCGGGGTCTGGGAGGATTTGAAGTACATTGGGAAGCGGCACAGAAGATTAGCAGCAGCTGCTGGCAGCTGAGAGAAAGGGAAGGATGACTGGTTGTCTCAGAATCAAATATTTTGAACCATGAAGGAAATGGAAAACATTCAGGCAAGATTTTTGAAAAGTTTTTTCTGTTTGTGTTTGGAAGCAGATATGGGTACCGATTTCAGGGAATTGTAATTAAGGGGTGTGAACAAAAAGGAGACAGGCAAGAGGTGTGGAGCAGCACAGAAAGGGGGAGGATATAGGGGAACAGGACAACTTAACCTGTCCAGATGAAGTGTTTCAGAGCTAGGGAGATAAGGACAATGTTGTTAGCGTTTCCTAAATATGTTGTGTTTAGGTATTGCTTTTTATGATTTAAGTGTGGGAAGGAGAGCAATACCATCTCTGGGGACAGAGTATGAGAGGAGTGGCAGAAAAGAAGAGGAGAGGGAGGTTTTAATTTAAAAAATGTTTCTTGCTCAAAATGTTCCCTATGAATTCCCAGAGCTCAGCAAAGCAAATGCTCATTTATAGCCCATCATCTTAATTATTAAAAAATAAATTATTTTTACCATGTGGGCTGATATTTAGCCAGGAGCAAATTCTTATTCCAGCCTTTTGCACAGAGGTGGGTGTTGAGGTCAAAGCCAGCTCCAGTGGATTTTTCCATCCAAAACTGGTTTGAGATGAGGCAATGGGCCCCATGTTTGGAGACAGAGCCAGGGCAGGCGTGTGGGACAGCAGGTGACAGGCAGCAGATGACACCAGATAGTTACACTGGAGCTTAGGGAGCTGAGAGGAAGCGACTAATGGCCTCTGATGAGCATGGACGTGATAATAATGAGGTTAATGCCCTTTCATTCACCCAGAAACATCTTCAGGAATGTATAATCCCTGCTAGTCAATGGGCAATCATTAGGTCATAAATAATACAGCGTGATTGAAGGACAAGAGCCTTTCCTGTAATAATCATTTTCCGTCAGTGCTGACCCAGGGAGGGTTGGGTTGCAGCCCCCTCGCTGTGTCACACTGCAGGGATCCTGCTGTCAGAGCATTTTCTGGTCGGAGGAGTGCTCCAGCCTCTCAGTTCCACTGCATGCATCTGTCACCAGAGCAGGAAAATTCTCCTCAGGAGCCCAGCTCCACGATGTAGTGCTGGGAAAGGAGCTGAAGCTAATGGGAGGAACAAAGGCACAAATGAGGCAAGGAAGCAGTTCCAGGAGCCATCAGGGAATGTTGGCGAGGGACAGTGGTGCCTGGTGGTGATGCTGGGAGAGCTGGAAGTGGGGCTCCCTGGCTGGGAGAAGTGTCTTGTCCCAGCCCCAGCCCAGGGCAGATGTTGTGCACACTGTGTACAAGGCTGCTTTTGCAAGCTGGGTTTGGGGTCCCTGCCGTCCAGTGCTGCAGTGTGGTGTAGCCTTGGTTGTGGTTGAGTCCCTGCTCCTGAATCAGCCAGCTGGGGTTTAAAGACATTAAGTTCAGGGGCACTTTCCCTTCACAAAGTGCTTCCCATGTGCGCATGTCACTCAGCCATAATGTAAATCCCTGTGATTATTAGAGGGAGTAAATCCTACTCAGTAATAACTTGGATTGTGCTCTGTATGCATTTATATTACATTATGGGCCATTTTAAGCCCAGATGCTTTTGAACCCACCAAGCAAAAGAGGAAAGAAGCAGCCATCCAACCTTTTTTATTTTATAATTAAATGTTTACACTTGTTACACAATAAATCCCATATAATCAGGCCGTAAAGCCTGCACAAAACCTGTTGTTTCCTGGAGGGAGCAGAAACAGTTATATTTATGCATTAACCTGAGTGTTTGCTGGGTTGTTGCACATTACCTGTTACTAAAATGAGAATTGACTTGACCTATTAGAAAAGCTCTTTCGTACCTCACCGTGGCTTTCCATGGTTTTGCCCACAGTGGTCACACATGGTTGGCACCAAAGCAGCTCATGAGACAAGAGGAAGGGGACACAGACTGGGAGTGGCTGCTCTCCAGGACTCTGGGCACTTGTGATGCTCTGGGCAACTGTCACAATGTGGATCCTGGTAGAGACTGCCACAGTTGTTTGGTTTGGGTTTTTTTCTGGAAGTCTAGGACTAGAAAAGCTCTCAGGCCCAAAAAGGAGCACATCTCTGCTGCAGTGACATATGTCACAGCATGAGTCATTCGGGGATTATATGTACAAATCAAAACATGTCTGTCCAACTTCTGCTGCTGTGTCCTTAAATGAAGAGGGCACAAAGGGGAAGCTGTGGAGGCTACAGGGGAAGAGCCATAACTTCCAGGCTGTTTTATAGCCAGAGGGGAAAAGGGCTGCAGGCTGCCAGTATGTCTGTGATACAAATGAAGCATGTACACCCAATAATTACCCCAGGGACTCCTGAGCCTCTTTGCAGCACCCATCGGTGTCTTTTGTTTCATGGAAGACACATCACCAGTGTGTCAATGTCCATGTGCTGAAAGCAATTTATGCAAGAAATTTTCAAAACTCTCAGGTCCTTGTAAATGCTTACCTCAAAGCATTTATGCAAATGCTTTCCTCAAATGCTTACTTTGACTAATGGTTAAAGGTGCTGGGAGAGCTTGGCAACTCTGCCCAGCTTGTGTAAGTATCTTTGTACTCCAACAGCTTTTCACTGAGTCCAAGAAGAGATGCTCTGTATGTGTCTCTATTTTCTGCCTGTTAACTCTTCCATGCATGCTGCCAACCTTAGCATTAGCTTTCAACTTTGTGGCTGACCCATTAAATACTGGATGAAACAGCTTGCATTACATTTTGAACTTAATAAATAGGAAAGGCATTACACAGATTCTGTCTATCCATCTGGAGGAACAGTGTTCTTTACCCCAAAGAATGGCTATCTTATCCTGTCATATACAGTTGGGCTTTATTCTGTTAGAATATAATGAGAAAAGACTACCATACCATTATTTGGTGGAGCTAAATGGGATTTTTAGAATAATCAATGGAAGATGAATGAAAAAGATGAAGGTTTTCTTCCAAGCAAAAGAGAGAAAATTGTCTCCTTGGGATTAAAGTATTGTATAACCAAGTTATTATAAAATGATCTTTACTCACTAAAAATACCCCAATTTCATTTCCATAAATCTTTCCGTTAAGAATCAAATCAAGTTGTTGGGTTTTTTTCATGAAAAAAAAAAAAAAATGCTAAGCATTAGATGAAATGTTGTGCTTTAAACAGAGGATGCTGTGGGGTTCCTGCCTGCTCCGGGGTCAGTTCTTTCCATCCACCTGGTGGCATCAAGGGCTGCTCTTTTGTGGGTGCTCTAAAATGCCAGACAGAGGTTTACTGCTGTAGATGGCCTCATGAAGTCCTGTGGGGAAGTCGTGGAGCAGATTGTCTCCTCCAGGTGGATGACAGTGGCACATGTGGTTCTTCATGCCCAAACTTAGAGCTGCTCCCTCATCTCTGGGGTTTTCACTCCTCACAGACCAGGGCTGGGCTGGCACAGGAGCCTTCTTAGCAATGCTGCTGTTTATTTATAAGGTGAGGACACTAAATCCCAGCAATCAGTGAACCGTGGCTTTAGGGTTTGTTTCTCAGCAGGAGGAGAATATATTTCAGCTTTTTCCCTGTATAGCTGTTGAAGGAAAATGACTCCAGCTAGTTGTCACCCCGCCCTGAACTGCGTCGGCTGCGATGCTATCCACCTCCAATTCATCAACCAGTCAAGTTGATATAATTAGGAATCCCAAAGTCAATAATCTGATAATCTCCAGTGCACAAAGGCTTGTATGTAGGAGAAGTGATTCCAGAAAGTCTGCAGCTCAGATTCGTGCAGGAAAAATGCCAGATTTTAAAAAAGAAACAGGCAGAGACCCAGAGGAGAGAGTGCTTCCTAATCCTTCACTGGTGACATATTTCGGGCCATCAGTTCTGCAGTAAATGCTTCCCGTACAGTCATTTAGTGCCGTCGAACCTTCCCTTTACAGCCTTAATAATAATGTTCAATTACTGGTTCTGCCCTATAAATAAATAATCTCAGTTTAACGAGACACTGTGCTGGGTGAGCGATGCCGGCTGTGGGGGGACATCTCCAGAGCCCTCAGGGCAATGTGCTCCCTCCTCGCTCCACACACCCTCTTGGCCACAGTGGGAAATGTAAGGCAATGGAAACATTTGGCAACGGTTTTGCAGTCTCTCTGTTACGGTGGTATGGAGAAAGGGAGGTCTCAGATGCAGAAATTATGCCAGAAAAATAGGTCTGCTTTTAAAACACTCCGAAGATGAAAAATGACTAATAATAGTGCAGGCGTTTTGAATATTTCAGGTTGCTCTTTAAAAGTGTCAGGAGTTCCCGTCGGCTTTCCAGTGTTAGGGCAGGAGTAGGGGACTGGGGGGACCTCTCTGGGAAGGCATCCAGCCAGGTTCATTCCCATTTTCCTTCCTCAGTGCCAAGAGAAAGCATTGAGGACTAAACCACATAGTGAACTGCATCCCTCACAGCCTGTTTTTGGCCACCACAGCTCCAGGCAAGACTAACACTTTCTTTTTAAGATCTTGCCCTCCTGGAGGACCCACCAAGGAGCCCTCAGCCAGAGCAGGTCCTCTCCTTTGCAGCAGGATAGTTTTAAGGTGCGTCCCCAGCATGGCTTCATCCTGTCAGCCAGCAGGCTGCTGCACAGGGCAGGCGTGCTCCCAGAAAAAGCAAGTGGTTTATATAGAAGTTTCATCAATTTTAAATGACAGTGTTGTCTTCCTACCAGGATGTTTCAGCTGTAACATGCATCACATAAGCTTTTAATTTGCCTTGTCAGGAACTGTTCTGCCTTCTCCTGGTGTGCAGAGCGAGCCTGTTGCTCAGCAGGCACTGAGGGGAATTGTCTCAAAGCCAAACAGGGAGAAGTGATAGGAAATCATCCTATTTTTCCCTTCCACGGTGGGATGAGTGATGTCCAGGGTCACCTGCTGAGGCATTACCAACTGTTTAATTCACAGCTGGGACTTGGGCTCCCTCAGGGCATCACACACCCCAAGCCCCTGGCCACTGGATTGGAAGACGAAGGAAACAGCCTTGAGCCTGGGTAAATGACAGCACCTGAATGCTGAATTACAGGATTCACTGCCATTGCATTGAAACCTGGCATTGAAAGAAGGGAGGTGATCCCATAAATCATATGATGAACCTTTCCCTGCCCTGTGCTGGTGTGAGAAGCAGTGTTGTGCTCTGCTGGGTATTACATTGCTATTTTTTCTCAAAGTGCTAAGGATCCAACTGTTCTTTAAAACATGCTTGTCTGATTTGAAAGGGATGGCTGGTTTATTGTTTCACAGTACAATGATAAGTATAATTTCTGTTGGTTAAGTTATACTGTGGGATTATATTTTTTTACAAAAATATACCTATAGTGTGGGCCAAGGCTGGAGGTCAGAGAGGGAACATCACCAAAACAGGATCTGGGAGTGAGTTTACAGAAGCTCATTGCCTCCTCACTAAATGTCAATCAATGCAAGACCAGCACATCAGCATTGTGTCTGACAACATGAGAAAGAAGGATGACCTTCCAGCCAGGCTAGACTGGACATATGAGATGTGCATTGCTTCAGCCTGTGCTGAGAAGCACAAATAATGTTCCTTCCTCTCTCTCCCTTCAGTCTGTGGCCTTGGGTGGGTTGGTAACTGCTTCCATAGCACACACTGAACTCATGGGATGGTTGGAGTGTTCCACATGGAATGTGGACCAGGCATTTTCCATTTCCCTACAAGGGTGAAGGCACCAACCTCCCTACAGTATAACAATGGCAAGGCAGTAGCTGCAGCTGCAGGAGGGACGGGGAGCACAGGGCAAAGCAGGGTTTGCCCTGCTCCCACTCCTGTGGGCAGGACTAGCCTGGCACAGCCAGATTTGTTGCCTCAAGGGCACCACGTTTCTCCCATTCCTGCTGCAGGGAAGCCAGGCACAGGACTGGCTGTCAGGCCTGGGCCTTGGCAGGCAGCAGCCATGGGATAACCAGAGGTAACTGTGCATGGGGAGATTTATCTCATGTGAAGGGGGGAAGCAGGATGCGTGCACACCTTGCAGATAAGCCTAGTGCTGAGTGTGGATTTATAGGCAAAGAGTAAATAGGAAAATGGGGAAACACTTTCCCTTTGTCCATAAACTTTTCAATTTCAGAGCAGCTAGATTCAATGAAATTATCTCACAGATGGAGGTTTTATTGAATCTGGCCCATAAAGCACCCATTATGGGGTTTACAACTGCCATTTACACAAATCCTGCTATAATAAAATACAGTGGTGTTTACAGTTTTGCTGAAATGGCCACAGAATTACTGTGTGCACAAAAAACCAGCTAGTAATTCTTGGCTTATTGCTCCGGGCACTCCTCTGACAACATAAAGCAGCACAACTTGAGGTGGAGGGGAAAGGGAAATGCAGAGGTAGGAGGAGAACATTATGCTGCTGCTTGGCCAAGATACCCCCAGGGAAATTGATTTACAGCCCTCACTCTGCACTCTCTTGATGGAAACTGTAAATATGCTTCCTAAAGGTGCTCCATGTCCTCAGCATGCAGCTGTGGGGACTGGCTGGGCATTACTGGCAGCTGGGTGATCCCAGCCATCAGCAGCAGCTGATCCAGCCACAGCAGGGAGCCAAGCTTGTGTTGGCTGAGGCATTGCTGAAGTCTGGTAGAAAGCCCTGTAGCATGGTCCTTTTCCTTTTCCCATCTGCCTTGTGGGTGCTGCCTGGTGCTTGGAGCAGAATGTGAGCTGGGTAAGGGTGGGAGCTGTGGTTGTGCCTGGAGGGGTTTGCTGAAAAGCTGCTGGTTAACAGCTGGTTGTGGGGCTAAAGGGTGAGTAAAGGCTGGATCTGATCTGAAGGACCAAGGCTCCAGGTGCAAGTCTGCTGGCAGAGATGTTCCCAATAGGGGAGAGGACAAACTGGGGATTCTGGAGGAGATACCTCCTGGGAAGGAATGGCCTGGGCTGTGTTTTTGGGCATGGCTCTGTGCCCTTGATGAAAAAACATGACTCCCATTATGCTGATTTCTAACGCGTGATTAAAGGAGATGCATTTCAATTGCACCTCTTTCTCTGCTTGTCCTCTTGCTGAGAGTGGTAGCTGAGGGGTGATGACTCTTTCTTTATGGCAGGTCTCACACCACAGGCTTTCAAGTTCCCTCTTTATATATCACTGTTAATCTTTGTGCCCATGTACCTGCAAAACATTTGCATTTGCAACTCTGTTAATTAGTCCAGAAAGCAGGTCAGCATTCTCTCCTGTTCTCCTTAATATATTGTTTTCTGACATTGCCTCACAAATTAACCTGAGGTGATTAATGCTGATTTTCCATGCTGTACTATGTGCAAGGGCAGAAACTTCTTGTGTGTACAGGGGAAGTGTCTCATTTAGGCTGAAGGAACACTATTTAAATTGTAGTGAAAATATTTATTTTGTGGCGCATATTTAACAAGTCAATTCATAGTGAAGTTCAGCTTTCCTCTTTTGCAGTAAGCTCAGCAAGAAGAATTGATTCAATCAAAGTTTTTATTAACTTTTCTTGTCATTAGGTACCTAAATACCTTTGCAAATCTATCCCCCATGTATGATATGCCTTGATCATATTGGAAGTGAGAGGCAGGGTGGAAACTTACATCATTCTCCTGTTATTCCCTGTGCTCTATCATACTCAGCACATCACTGCACCCAGGGAAGGCCTACGTGCCCCAGTGCTCAGGTGTCACCCCAATAATCTGTCACTCTCTGGGGAAAAGGTGCACATGCAAAGCTGAATTCCAAGGAGGCTGGTGAAACTTGGGACTTTGTTTATGCTGCAAATTGGGAGAACTAAGATTAATGGTATGTTTCGTAAAACCTTGTGCAGCAAGAAAAGATCTATTTTTCTATTTATTATATTTCCAGCCTGTTATTTTGCCATTACATCTGTTTGGTGCATCATTTTTCAGTGTCCAGAACCATGGTTCCTTTCCCAGATGTGTACACTCTTTGTTTCCTCTGGGTTGCTGATTTTAGCTTATTTGGTTGTGGCTGGGATTGGGCATTTGCTTGCCATTTCCTTATCTGCCCCTCTGCAGATCTCACAGTAACTCTGTTAAAGCTAATGGAGTTACTTCAGAGCTATAGTGCTGCAATCAACAAAATTTAACCTGTCTTTAAATTAAATTACAGCTGTATAAATAAACTGTTCCTGCTTCTACTTAGGGTCTTCCAAGGAAACCTGTGTCAATGATGTTTGAAGATACTTTTGCCTGCTTCCAGTTCCTTTCTTTGAACCCTTGATATAAAAGCTGATGTGTCTCTGCCCTGCATACTCCCTCCTTCATTATTTTTCTCCTGGAAGATTAAGATGTGGTATAAGTTTGCATCAAACCACCCGAGCCCTTTTTTCCTTTCCAGTTTGCCTGACTTCAACCCAAGTCTGGAATTCATTTCTGCTTTGCAGTCAGTTTACTTCACCTCTACATCCACTTTGGATTATGGTAGTAATTTAGGAAAAGTAATTTAAAAAAACACTGTGGTTTTTTTTCTAAGTCATACATGAACTGGGAGAGGGGCAGCTGAGTTTTGTGTTTTGCCACATAATGGGATGGCAGCTGTGTGAACTGTCTGGGTCTGCAACTGTCTGGTTGCACCTTTTAAATACTTCTGCTAGTGTTTTGTTTGGGTGAAGAATTACTCATTATGTTCAGTCAATATTCATCCTTCTCTTCTTGTCCAATCTCACCTGTCAGTGGGGTGATTTAAATAACTGCTTGGGTTGTGAATCCCAAATGGGGCTCAAGACAGGAGGGAAGAGCTGAGATGTCTGGCATGGACAAATGGTGATGTGTCTGTCTGTGTGGCAACAGAGCTTCATGTGTCACGGTTCTTTGCTTCTGGGACGGGTGCAGGAATAATGTATGGCAACGCTTTAAATGCAAGGAGTGATGGATAACCTGACCCGAGGGGGCTGGTGCTGCAGCTAGAAGCTACTGCATGGATCTGCTTGTGGTGGTCGCTGAAATGAAATAAAATAAAAAATGTTGTTTGTTTTTGACAGCTTTTTGCAATCTTTGCATTTGCAACATGCGGCGGGTACTCTGGAGAGCTGCGCCTCAGTGTGGACTGTGCAAACAAGTCAGAGAGTGACCTCAGCATTGACATAGCCTTTGCCTACCCCTTCAGGTAACCCCGGCCGGCTCGCGCGGTTCGGCACTCGGGGCTGGGGCTGCCCCGGCTTCTCCGAGCTGTCCTGCATTTATGGCAGGGTTCAGTTCAGCACCAGTCTGGGGCTCCAGAATTTTCCTCTGGTGTGCAGGAGGAATGGATTTGGCTCAACCTGGTGTGGATGGGGCCATGGCAGCTGCTGGGAATGGCAGCTCAGCTGAGGAGAAGAGAGATTGCAGAGCCCTGTTGAGGCCAGGAAATCTTGGGGAGTGGAAAATGGCAGGCAAGGGAAAATGAAACAGCACATCATCCCAAGATGAAAAACTGTAGTGTAGCCATTAACTTAAGCTGGAAATGGCAGAGGTTTCCCATCTGTTGCAGTACAAGGATCTGAAATAGCTACTCCGAGGGAGGGGGAAGCAAAAAACCAAAATGAGTTTGAACCATAATTTTGAAATGCTTTTTGAAAATTTTACTAATTGCCTGCTTGCATCTCTTGGTGTCTGAATGCTTTAAACCTAGTGATTTAGGAAAACAGTTTTTATAGTTTTTTATGGTTTTTAAGTACATCTGAAAACTGTAGCATAGTTATACATAGATATCTATATCTATATATCTATATCTGTATCTATATATATATAGATAGATATAAAATGTTCATGCCATTTCAGATCCTACTTCAAAAGAGCATCTACAGTCTTCTGGTTTTAGATATGTCAAGTCCACTGCAGAAACCACTCACTTTTGTATAAGTGATTTCTTCAAGGAATTGAGATGATTAAGAAAAGAATGCATAATTCAATCTCAAGTCTAGTACACTATGACTCTAAAATTATTTTTCTTCCTTGGGAAATCACATGCTGTTTTGCTTATGATTGCTATGCACAGACCAGACTTGAAAGCATCTATTTCTTTAACATGTTCTAAGATACAGCAAATTCCAAACAGTGGGAACTGAATTTGATTACTTGAAATGTTGTTCTTGCTTGACATGCATTTATTCCTCAAAAAAGTCACATTTCCTGGTATTACAAATGTTTATTTTTTGTCTCGAACATGTCCACATTTTCTTTGATTTCTGCTAAGTATGCATAGGAGAGATGCTGAAAATTGAGTTATGTGAGTTTGTAATTTGATTCCCTTCCAAATAGGTCATTTCTCCAACATTCATTACAAATACACCCTGTAGTGAAGTGCTTTCAGTTTTGCATGAATATAAAATAGTATTTTATTTTTAAAGTTAATAAAACAGAGAGAAGAAGCCACCAAGTGTCTCCTGGTGTTTCACCAGGCACATCGACCATTGTTTCTAGAAGGAGGTGCCTGGATCTGCAGTTTCCCACAGTTTTACTTATTAGAAAACTGGAAGTAATTGATGGGTAATGTAACATTCCAGCATGTTGCAGAGATGATGCAAAATAAAGTTTATTTGCAGGAGGGATCCAGCTGAGGCCGTGGCTGGCCCTAGAACTCAGCATGCACAGATGGGATGTATGACACACACAATGGGGTGGTGATACAAATATACCTGAAACCTGCAGGTGAGAAGGGAGATGACACTTAGCTGCTGTTATAGGAGAAGCATGAATGTACTCAGATTTTGTGCAATTTGTTTGCAAACCTGAGGTATGTGCAAAAAGTGTCCAGAGATATGCAGATTACATGAGGCAGCAGATGTGTGCCTGGAAAATCTGGCCAAGCACTACCTTTGGAACTTGGTGTCATCTCAGTGTTTTATTTAAATATTCCTGTGACTTTCTCATGTGTTTGCTATTTTTGCTGTTCTCCAGTGCTCCTTCCACAGAATGGAGATGGGATGCTCTAAAAACAGAAGTGATATTAGTTGGGAAAGGTAACATCTCAGAGCAGTGAATACACTTGGGAAAAGCAGCTCAGAAAAGTTGAGGCTCTCTAATCAAGACTGTGCTCCTGAGGCTGAGGCTCAGCTCCCTGCATGGGCTTGTAGGCACTGTTAGGTAGGATGAATTTCCCACCAGTTGTCTCGCATTCAGGTCCATCTTCTCATGGCATTTTCCTTTCAAATGCCTTCACAGTCCTGATTATTGGCTGTCAGCTGGGGGAGGTGTAGGTGGAAGGAGAGAAACTGCTGAGCATCTGACACCCCGCTGCTGTTGGGGCTGTCAGCTGTGACACTGAAGCAGTCAAAATACCTGTGCGCTGTTCTTTATGAGCTGCACCTTCCAGCATGACTTGAAACAAAGAAAGTCGTGCCACCAGCTGCTTTCATTTTTGTTGCTGTGAATTCGAGGCTTTATTTTCTTCTCCCAAAAGATGAAGTGCCAGACCTTGGCCAGGAGATGAAGACTGTGGACAGCTTTAAGCTGGTAAACAAAGCGGTAAGGCTGAACAGGACAGCTTGGCAAAACAAGAAGGCTTGGATGTTTTGGAAATGAGATCGAAGGATTCTGAAAACATTCCTATTAAAGCAAGATCAGAATGGGGAGGGAGTTTTCCAGACTGAAAGGATGGGCTTTGCACTAGTGACAACATGCTTCTGGGGCCAATCACCTGAGCTAGAGAAAAGGAGGATGCAGGAGGGCAAAACCAGTACTAGTGTCCTGTGGGGGTGATTCATGTGGCCCCAGGCCAGTGTTGAATGCACTGGAGTAGCACTGCTCTCCACAGCAGGTAGTTCCAGATGCTCCCAAAACAAAGGAGCATCTTCACACCTGCTTATTGAGATTTTTCTCAGCCCCAGCCTACAAATTGCAAAAGTCTCTAGCAAGAAATAAAAATTAGCTCAAGAGAAATAATTAGTACAATTAGAGAGTTTTGAAACGTACCTTTAAACTAATATTAATTATTTCTTGGGGTTTTTTTTAAGTTATGGCTATATGGAAGTTATGCTTGGGTACTGTGTTGTCTTAATGCTGTTGTAACTCTGGTAGCAGGAAATTGTGGAGCACCAAAAGGAAAACCCAAAGAAACCTTTTTCACAAGGTGGCTGTTTCTCATTTCTGCTGGAATCACTTTCTTAGTTCTGGACCTGGATTAATTTGCCCTTTGAAAAGAGGAAGTGGGGAAAAGCATAAAAGTGTAGACACATAATCACTAGACACTACCAGAGTGATCTGGTGCAGTGGTACTTTTGCAGGGCTGGGAGACAGGATCCCTGGGAGAAAAGCCCCTGTCCCTGTGCAGGGAGGTTGTGTCAGGAGTGTGAGGAGGCTGAGCCATTCCCATCTGAGCTTCTGCTCTGAATTCATCCCACTGAGGTGCAATAACCAGTAAAGAGTCCCCCCCCCCCAGTGTCAATATTGACATTATTGAGCCCAAATTTGGCTCCACCATCTCTCCTGGAACAGGAGATGAGATGGATCCTTTTCCATCCACAATTACACTGATTCATTTAAGCTTTTGGCAGCCCACGTCCATGACCCTGTATCACCCTGTAATGTGGAAATTAACCTGAAGTCTAAACCCTAATATACTCTAACAAGTGTTTCCTGGAGCTCTGCCATACTTTTCTACAGATCCTGCCAGACTCTTCCATGCCTAATCTGATATTTATAAAGATGTTTCAAATACTCACCTGAGGTTTTTTCTCATTTCGGCCTGATTCTAGTTTTATCACAAAACATTTCTTCCTTCCTTCCTTGTGTTTTAAGGCACAAATCAACCCTTTTTCTGGATACCTGTAAAAGCATTTTGAAAGTTTTACAAGTTCAAATATAGAATAAATTTCTCTGACCCTAGAGTAGCAGTTTTTCTCTAGCATTAGGATCTGTGCTTGCTACAGAGTCTATTGCAAATTTGGCACACATTAATATGTTCATTAACTTGACCCATTAACTCACCCAGGCAATGATTCTTTGAGGGGTGGAAAAAAATTTAGCATCTTGGGATTATTTGTTACTCTCACAGTCCATCAGCCTTTCAGATTAGATTTGTCACTTATCCAAGTGCCCTGAAGCAATATGTTTTGTTTGTAATAAGAGTCCTAGTGAAGGTCCTATTTGTTTATTATTTTCTGTGATCCCAGCAACATTTTTATCATGTGCTTTGTTTTTTCCTTGAGTTTACTTTGATGATAAGTGATTGAATATGTACACCTACTGTGTACATATTTGTTACTGGTATTCACTATTTTAAGATGCTTTTTTCATCAGTCCTCCTAGAAGCAAGTATTTTTTGTTTGCTTAACTTACTGTATGGAAGATTTTTTTGCTACATAATTATTCCTATAACAAACTTGATGTTTTACTTGCAACTAGCAGAGTTGCACTGAAACATCTGGGCTTCTTCAACTTCTGATTTAAATGAACCTTTGCATCTCAGAAGTGCTCTTGTGATGATGATGTGCTGGGAGAGGTTCTCTGTGCTAATGCCATCAGCTGCTCTTTGTGATTCTGCCCTGTCCTGGCCAAGGGAGGAATGCTGTGCCAGACCCTAGCTGTGGGTGATGCTGATGTGGTCTGTGGCTTGTGGGAGTCCCACGAGCAGAGATCTTGTTCTGGACAGGTCTGCAGGGCAATGGGAAGGGAAAACCATCTTAATAAAAGCCTCTAAGTGTGCTGCCTGTTAAGTCCTGAGGCAGAACCAGGACCAAAATCTCTTTGCCTGTAGCTTTTGGAGGTGCTTTAATGCAAGCCTACATACACAGTATATCCCCAAGTTAAATGCCATGAATCAGAATTAATGTGGAGTATGTCTTGTCTTTTCTCGGGGCATTCATCCTGAAAACTACTTGGAAAATATTGGCCTGGAGGATGACATTGTTAAATTTTAAACAGTCTCACCTAAGGCAGTGGTTAGGTGAAGTGTATGCAGAGGTGTTAGGAGCACTGAGCCACAGTTACTGGAAGGACAGAGAAGGATTTCCTGGTGGTGCTAACGTGAGACCCTGGTGAAAAATATGTCTTTGCACATCTTTGTATCACAGCAGTGACCAAAACAAATGTTTTTCATTTTATTCTAAATCACCTATTAGTATCTTTTCAGTGTGCTAGTAAAGCTGTCTCTTCAAGTGATTTTTCCTTCTGAAGGAAAAGGAAATTGTGTTTTATGGGAGCTTTTCATTCACTTTAAGCACCTCATTTGAATAAAGACATTCCCATTGAGCACCCTTGAAAGTGTTCAGCTCATCTGCATGCGATGGGTAGTCTAGTCTTCCATTTGAAATATGACAGCCAGATCTAAATTGCCTACTTAGAAGCTACAAATGATAATTAAGGAGAAAGCATCTAACTTTTTGAGCTTTGCATCTATCTTTCTTTGGAAAGGCTTCTGCTAATGTTAGCACATTTCTGTGCCAGTGTGTACTATCCTTCTATTTTTTGTCATCCATTTGTAGTAAATCTTGCTTCAGAATTCAGTGAAAAACATTCTGGCTGAAAGATTATAAATGTGTGTGATGGCTGAAGACTGAGAGCTGCTGATAAATAGAAATTCTTTCAACTAAGTAGTCGCCTGCAGTGCTGACTTGAGGCAACCATGGTGGGCTCTGCTCCCAGACTTTTTGGAAGTTTGGAGATAGGAAGGAATAAAGTCACAGAGTCAGTGAAACTCCTTAAGGTTTGTGTTTATTTTGGATGTCTTCATCTTACAGAAGATGCCCCTTCTGCAAAACCAAACTCTGGCCTCATGAACCTGTGCATAGACAGGAGCAAAAGCAAGCCAGCAGGAGTTGTGCACTGGCTTCAGGTGTAACCTGTGCCAAAATGTAAATGCCCCAGTTCCCAGGTGGATTTGGCGAAGTTCCTAGGAAGCTGAGAGGTGCTGGTTAAACTTTGCATGACCCATTCCAGCTTAATGAAGGGATAAATCTCCACCTTGGAACTTCTCAGAACAAAACTTGGTGCTTTTGGGAAGCAGATTTTGCACAAGCAGGAGTTGCAGGGATGATTGGTTGGAGTTTAGAAGACCACAAGCTGTGTCACAGTGGTCTCTGCTGGATCTGCAATAGGCTGGTCCATGAAAACTACATTAGTTTAGTCCCTTTTCTTGGCAAACTGTGACAGCCTCATCCAGCACTACAGATCTGGGGTTAAAAGCTGAACTGATGAGGAAAAGTGTTCAATAATACATCAGCTAAGCTGCAGATTTTCACCAATATCCCTGTTATATAAACTGGCTATGTAGGATGGGCACTGAGGGCTCAGTCAGGGCTTTAATTTTCTTCCACAACTGTTTCAAACTCTGATCTCAGCAGAGCTTTTTATACCTAATTTTGACCTCCTAATGAATAATTTGCCTAACCAGAACTTCTGCATTTTAACTACTGTTAGTGGAAAGTGGAAATTGAGTGAATGAGAAAGATAAAGTTGCATTTTGCTGAGTAAAATTCAGGAAATCCTTCACGTTACAAATATCTCTGATTGTGATACCTTCACACAGTATCTTCACATTTAATGTGACTTAAGGAGGCAAACTGAAGTATTAAGATATATTTTTAACAAGGAAATAGACCTTTTTTTCTCAGTAGTGATTTTTACATTCTGGTAATTTATAGGGCTAACCAGAAAAATGCACTCAATTTTTGAAAATCTTTTCTCTTTTTTTCCCTCCCAATGGAAATCCAGTTAAAAGATTTTATGCCATTGTGATGTGAATGCAAGAACTTTGTGAGCTCTTTAAAGTGTGGCCTCAGCACTTCCCTGGCAGTGAAGGCATCGGAGACCTTGGTCAAATCTCTGTACTGAAGCAAGTCTGGAAGCAATCTGAACATGGAGCATGCAAAGCCAAACTGAGCACTGATCAATGAGCTGTTGGTTTAGTTGGAGCTGTTTGCTCTTAGATTGTCTCCTGGGCTGGGGAAATGGTGATCCAAGTCTGCAGAATAAGTACTTTCTTTTCACCTTTGAGTGAACATAGTTTGTAATTGGAAAGAATTTTTCACATTTTTATAACTGGCTCTAGTGATTAGAGAGTGCATCCCATATTTCAGTGCCCTGATGTGTTTTTTTGCTTGCTTGTGCATGGCTACAGACTAGTGAAATAATTGAAAACTGCAAATCAGTGTTCTCCAATGTCCACAAGTCTTCAAGGACCACGCTGACTCTGAAATACTGTCTTTAGACAAAGAGAACAGTAGAATGGGAGAAAATGGGCTTTTTTACTTGAGTACATGAGTACAATGTACAATGTGATTCCTGTTGTCAGAGGTTGATGGAATTATTGCTGGTTTGATTAAAATGGATAAAAATAAGGATGACTTAGTGACTTTCCTAGTTTTGAGAGCCTCCCCCTGACCCCAGTTAGAGTTTTCAAAATGTCTTCCATTTTGTAGAAATCTTCAAGATTGGCAAAGATTGGTTGTTATTGCCAGTTTGCACCTTTGGAACTGTGGATAAAGTCAAGTGCCCTTTTCTCACAAGTGAGGGGCCAGAGATGCTTTGAGTCACCTTTTGTTCCTGCACGAGATCTATAGAAAACCACCAGAAGTCTGATAAAATCACATCTTCAGCTTCTCTTTAAGGCTGGCCCTGTGCCTGTGGTCCTCATCAGGACTCTGTTGTTGAAGCAAGAGGCCACCCACCACCCCCACAATTTCATGGCTGGTCTGGATGGCTTGGCTTCTGAGTCAAACTACTTTGTCAACAGCTATTCGGTGCTTGAGGAAGTCACAGAAGGAAGATTTGTAAAACCATGAAGTCTCCAATTAATTGCACAACCAAGGACAAGCTGATGGGTTCAGGCAGTATTTTTTGTGAGGAGGCAGCAGCTTTGCAGACAAGATGACTTCTCCAGATGTTAAGGTCATCTCAGGTGCTGCTATCATCAGTGTTCTCCTGCTTCTACTCTGTAGTTTTTAATCCCTTAAAACTTGAAACAAACACATCCTTGAATGATAAACTGGGAGGAAGCTTGTCTTGTTTCAAAGCTCTTCAGACTGGTCAGTTCTTTTCTTCTTGTCCGTGCACAAACACTGCAAGAACACAGAGCTTATGGGCACACAGCTGGAGGGGGAAGGAAAGTGGTAGAAACTTTCTAGAGATGGTGTCTGCTGCAGATTAGGGAGAAGGCTTTCTTAAGACTTCGTTAAATTACAGAGCCTTTCTTTTGGCACTCAAAAATTGGAGTTTTTCTGAATTTGGATGGTCCAATTGATCCATACTGACTGATTTTACTTCACAGAGGCTGTATTTTGTGCTTAACACTGTTTTAGTGCCATAAAAATTCTTCATTAATTCTTTAGGCCAAATATGTTCTTAAAGTGGAAGTTGATTTTGGATTCGTTAATATATGCAGCTTTTTCACAATTTGAATTTTTAATATATATTCATGAATAGTCTCTGCAGTATTGTGCAGTGATGGTGTTTTATCTGTGCCTGCCACAAAGGCTTTTCCTAAAAGTCAGACTTTAGGCAAATTCCCTTGCAAATTTATTTTTGCACATTTTCATGCTGTCAGGACAGAAGCAATCAAAGCAGCCACCCTTTGGCTTTGCCTTGTTTGGCATTTGATCCCATACTCTGGATGGCACATGGTGGCCCAGCTGGGGGACAATCAAACACATGTCCTTCCCCCTCTCCCTGATCCAAAATGGGCATTTGCTGTGCAGGCGCCCTGAGGGTTTCCCCAGGACTGTAGGGAATGGGATGTCTTTGGTCTCCTCTCACACCTGGATTCTATGTTAATTTATTTGCCAGGAGATAAATGCAATATTTTTCATTCAGTAGACTCTGGAGAGGATGTGCATCCAACCCCATGCAGCACAGCCCCACTCAGTGCCTGTCCTGTCTGGATTCACACTTCCTGGACTATTCCAGGTGTGAAGGTGCTGGCAGTTTGTCTGCAGGTCCATCAGCAGACCCACAAGTCTGCTTGGCTCCTGCCTGCTGCACTGCTCAGCCTGTGCTGGAGCCCAACAGCTCCCTGAGGAAAGGATTTGTCATATCCTTCCAAATGTACACACTATGGCTGGGAGTTTCATTGGAGTCATCACATAAAACTCTACAGAGAACTTAATTGGATTGCTTTAAGTACATTATAACAATATACTTGAGAAAATTAGACTTAAATACAAAGTAATATTGAACTACAACACAGAGGAGTAAATGTTGCTGCATCTTCTGTAATTGCTCTTGTATTTATATCAGTTGGCCTGGGGGGTGAAATTGCTGCTTTCAGGGTCTGTAGATCTGGATGAAAATGTATGGGAACACTGCTTGTCACAGGGTGAAGCATTTATGCTTTCAGGTGGTTTTGGCTGAACACCTGGTGATGCCCAAGAATTTGGAATACTTTTATATGGAGTTCATAGCCCATTTAAGGGTGGAAGGGAAGGTGAACTGGAGGTGATGTGAGCAGCTGCAGAATGTGTTGATTGCAGGATCAGCAGCTCCATGCAGAAACACTGCCCAGGGATTTGATACATCCACTTCTCAGAAATGCTCAATTACTTTTTTAGGCCTTTTCTTTATGGTTTCTACTGCTTGTGTTTTATCTGTAGAGGTTTAATTTCTGTCACTCTTCCTCCAAATGGAAGCTTTTGTTTGGCTCTGACAGGAGCTTCTTAGTTTGGAAGCTGTTTCCTGTGTCTGTCCAGAGGAGAGGGCAGCAGCCAGGATCTCATTATGGAACCAGGTAACACTGAGTAGTTATTTATGTGGTGATGCAAATGCCAGTGGCATTTCCAGGTCCTATAATTTGCCTTGTTCCATGAACATGATTACTTTTTAAAAAGATAATTAAGGGTTACCTTCCTTCAGAGATAGTAGCAAAGTTTCCCAGAGACTAGAAAACAGTTTGTCCCAAGAAAATAACTCAGTGGAGAGAAATCAGAGTATTATGCCACTAGTCTGTACCACAAAGAATGTAAGTTCCCAATGTGGGAAGCTATTTGGGCTGTAAAGACTGGTGGAGCATGCCTTTGAGCACTGTGATCTGCTTACACAGCATGTGTTCCTGAGAGGAGCTGTGAAATTATCTTGGGAGATAAATCTGGGTCTTGGATAAAGGCTTGGAAGTGGGGTTGGGATCACCCACTCAGCTTTCCGAGCACTCCCTGCAGAATGTGTTCTATAACAAGCCTTCCTTGTTGGCTTTTTGGTGCTACGCTGGAGTAGTAGGGTTTGCATTCCTGCTACGTGCACAGTCTGGGGAGGCTCATTCCTGGCACCAGTCCAGATGTTTTTTTCCCCCAGGAGTGTTGTGCAGGGCTGTTTCCCAAGAGCTTTGTGGACACAGTCACTGGGACTGCAGGGAGGGTCCTGCAGGGAGGTCTCAAGCTGGGGGTATGGCACCAGTGCCTTCTCTCCACCACCACCACTCAGACCCCATCCTCAAAAGGGTTGTGTAGCTTCCCTTCCTGGAGGCCTAAGCATCTCAGGAGGTCTCAGACACACTTGTCTTAACAGGAGAAATGAAATGAGGGGTAGAGGGATGGAGCAGAGGGACCCATCTGGTGCCCAGCTCTGGGAAGGTATCATGGTGAACCTGCTCTGAGCTACCTGCACTGGGGGAATTGTCCCTGTTTCAGTGCAGCACACAGTGTGGTGTGCTGGGACAGCAGCTGTGTCTGGCAGCTTGTCCTGATAAACCAGTACTGTAAGAAAATAGTGCTGGCCAAACATCTGCAGCATAGCTATGTGCTAGTGAGGGCTGGGAACCTGGTGAACTAAGAAATTCAAAGTATTAGAAGGGAAATATTTTATATTATTTTCACTGGAAATAAACCAGAAAAGAGTGTAGGTTGCTACAGCTTTCCTGGTTAGCTTCCCAGCAGCACCTTCTGGGGTTTTTTTAGTCATGCTGCTCTGGACATAGATTTGGATGGGTATAAGCCACTAAAGTCAGCTGTGACAAAAGAGAGATCTTTAGGATGTTCAAATATCCAGATTAGGAGCTAGGAATAAAAGTTTGCAAGATGATATATGTATTTGTGTGAAATGATTGGTAGTGTTGAATAATTCTAGAGTGATGTGGGCTTTGGAATTCGTTTTTTTGTAATAAATGGAGAGGTTTTATTGAGCGGACTGAAGTTCAAAGTGAAGTATTTTCAAATACTCTTTGATCAGCCAACTCTATCCTTTCTTCCTCTAGAAAGGAAAGAAACAAAAGATCAGGCTTGGATTGCTGAGTCAGATGGTGAATTTTAATTTTGCTTTCTGTCTCCAGAGAAAAATGAACCCATTTTGTAGGAACAGGGATATGGTGGAAATGAATGTGCTGCTGCTCTGTAGGGGAGGAGGGTACTGAAGGCACCTTTGGGTGCTGGGGAGTCTGGAATAGTCTGTTTTTGGGGCAGCTGGTAGAGTGAGGTATGGAGAACTGCTGGGATAGTTAGGAAGGATGGATAAGCATCTCAGTTTTGAAAGGCTGTGGTATGTGCAGGCAGCACTGAGACGTGCATCAGGGCAGATGGGCAATGAAAAGGTAAGGGATGGAAATACTTGAGTAAGCAGCAATTTCTTCATCTTGGGAAAAGAGCTGTGAGAGCAGCTTGGGGTGAGAAACAGTCTTGTCATTGTTAGCAAAAAGGTAGAAATGTGTGATTTTACCAGAATAGCACAGGTGCAAAAGGGCCAGGGGGCAGTCACCTCCATGGCAGCTGCTGTCCTGCCGAGGAGCAAACCCCATCTCATCCCACAGTTGTCCAGGGCTTCAATAACATCTCAGCTATTTGACTTTGAAGGGCTGGAGAGAACTTCAGCATTAAATGGCTTCAAGGTGTTCAAATGTGGTGTTAACAGGTCATCTGCCTGAGACTAAGTTCAGCAGCTCCTGGATGCCTGGGTGCAAAGATTCAGATCCTGTGGGAATTGCTGGGTAATGGTTTTGATGCTGAAGGATCCCCCCACTCAAAAGTCTGTTCTTGCAGAGCAGATCTGGGGGGAGGAAGAGGATGGGAAAACTGCAGAGGTCTTTCGATCCCTCCTCCTGAAGACTGGAAGGAAGCCTGTTCTTGCTGTGTGAGCAGCCTTGCAGATAGCCAGGATTTAACACCAGACATTCAGGAATGCCCAGCACTGGGAGAAGTGTTCTCTGCAGTGAGAAGAACAGGCTGGGAAGAGTGTTGAAAGAGTCAGTGGACTCCTATTTCCTTAAAGAAAAGACTTTTTATTTGCAGGCAGACTTCTGCTTTGACCTGACTGTTAGAGATGACTTTCAAAATGTTTTTCTTAATGTAGGTAATATCTCTAGAGGAGTTTTACAGGAATGTTGTATGAGGAAGGGCTCCCATTTATTTGTATTCTTCCACTAAACCTACAAAAAAAATCCATATTTGGCACCTTAAAAAGGTACATTTTCCCAGGGACTGGCTGGCTGGAGGCACCAGTGTCAAAGTACACCAGCATAGTCCTCTGAAATGAGGGAACTCCAGTGTTTTCAGGGCTAACTAAAAGAAATGCCTTTACTCTGTATCACAGAGAAAGAAAGATGTAAACCCTTGTCACGTTTTTGTGCCTCAGCAGAGCAGTTTGACTTGCTGAGGGGCTCTGTGCATGTCAGCATTTCACTGCTGTATTTTGAAATTTCATTTTCCCCTCATTTTGGGGATTATCAACCAAGATAAACATTTCCCAAGAAACCCTTCCACAAGCACTACTGCCGTAACTCATTTCTAGCAATGTATTTCTCTCAGGGATTTGCAGACAGTAAAGACAATTGACAGTTTGACTACCAGAAACAAGTTGGGGGAAATAAAGCCCAATGAAAAGATAATAGATCTCAGGGTTTTTGCAAGCACGTGTGTGGGTGTTGCAGATTTTGTTCCAGCATGTTGTAGACAGGTTGGAGGGTGGATTACAAGATGCTATTTTCAGAAAATAGGACAACCTACGAAAACAGAGTGCTTTTTTTGCCTGTTTTTCACTAGATCCTAGTAAAGAAATGGAGAAACACTAACCCCCATTGAGAATTTTTGGAGGCAGAACTTTATCTGTTATTTATTAATCCACACACTGATCAAAGCCCAGAAGGGGAAATCTATGCTGGTTCACCAATAAAATTTGAGCACATTCTTGTGTTAATTGCCTGTTCTGTTGGCTTCAAGTCTAAGCTCTGTGTTGAAGGGGATGAATCAGACAAGATTAGATCACTCACCCTTTTGCTTGGGCTCTTCTCTGTGCTAGTGGAGTGAGACAGGTCTTTGGGGCAGTTGAGTCTAGCTGTTCTCATGCTCAGGGATCAGAAGGGGAACTAAGCTGCTCAAGAAAATGGTGGGCTATGATTAAAAGAGAGCTGTGGTTTGAATATTGTACTGTAGAAGTTCAGGAAGAAAAGGCAACTTCACACTCACATGGAGAGAGCACAACTTTTGCCTCCCCCATGCACACGTAACAGCTGTAGCTTTGTTCACTGTCTCTGGCTTCATGTATTGTTTTCAGAGCGAGGGTAATTAGCATCTGAAAATGTAACTGCTCTTCACTATAGTGGAACAATGTAAAAATCCCTTTTTTCACTGTAAAACATTCCTGCCCTCTTTTGATCTTGTCAAGCTAGACAATACAGCTGTCTTGTCATCATATTTCCCTCAGCAATGGAAAGTTTGCCAAGTGGTGGAAGAAACCTCAGAAGCCCTTAATTACTGTGACTTCATCAGTGAAACTTGACTGCTTTTGGTGGACTTGCTTCAGATTGAAGTGAATTTGAGGGAATTTGGGCCTGGATGGTTTGGGCACAGCAGCTGCTGTTAACAAAGGGGATGGTGCTGGTAACAATAGGCAGCAAGGATGACCTTAGTGCAGCTCTGCTGAGTGTGGGGTGCAAGGTCACATTCCAAAGTCAGGAGCTTTATTTCTGAATTAATAGTAATACCCAGAGCAGTACAAGGCAAAAGAACCCAGTACAAGGCAAAAGAACTTACAGGGGAAAGGTTTCCCTCATTAAGTAAATTCAGTACCGTTGTGTTCCTTATTTGCATTGCCTATCAATCAGTGAAAATAATTCCTGTTAATGCAGCCTAAAAAAGTTAACAAAGTGCAAAGGGTGTTATTGCAAAGGGTCACTCTTGGGGCTCCTGATTTTGTTTAGCAAATGGAGAATTAAAGGTAGAATGGAAGAGTGGTGCTGGAAATTGGAAAAGCAGCAGAAGGGAGACACTGGCTAAGGGTGACTTGAAGGAAAAGGTGGGGTGTAAACAAAGAGAGATAAGAGAAGATGAAAGAAGAGTAAGTCAGAGGAAGTAAGAGACAGAACAGGTAGACATATCAAAAGTGGGAGGCAGAGGCAATTAATGTTTTGTGAGTCATCACCAAACCATCCTGCCCCCAGAAAGGCTGACTCAGCAACATCAGTGGAAAAAAAAATCAGTTTTCTCTTGGAGATGCCATTCCAGATCAAAAAGGTTTCGATTAGTGAAACTGGATTTTCTGTCACTGATCCTCCCCTGCCTTAAAGAAAATTTTCAGATGTATCATATAAAGGCAGCATCCACCCTAACCACCGCAGGGCTTGGCTCGCTCACTTCTCTTCCCTGTCACAGCTCCTCTTCCCAGGTCTGAATCATGGTCTATTTTGGGGCCCTTTGCACAACAGAGATCTCGGTTGTTTTGACAGAGGTGAGGTGGCCACAAGAGGCACCAATTACTGCACATCCTCTTGGAGGCCAAGGAAATCTAAAAAGAAAAGCAAGTGAATAAAAATAACTTGATGGAAGAAGATTTCTCTGATCTCGTATCCCTGACAGGTGCCTGGCCACAAAAGCACTGCTGGGAAGGTACAAGTGTGGTGTTAATATATGAACATTTTTTTTCTGGCTTATGATTCAGAACTAAGGTGCACTCAGGAAAACAGAGAATAGAAAAGGAAGATGGTCTCAGTTGCTTTATCATGTTTTGTTGACGATGAGACTGGGCTGTGTTGACAGTGGACAGTCAGAGGGGGCAGGGGTGGGCAGCAACTCCAAGTCTGAATCTTGATAGAAATATTCCCTAAGTTATTTCCTCTTTGGTATGCACAGGAGTTTTAGCTGCTACTTGCAACACCACGTGTTGTCCAGTCTGAGTTTCAGGGCTCCTGGGGAGGGGAAGAAAACTCCGCTCTAAAGACATGTTGTACACAATAAAATGCATGCAGAATTGCCTTGTTCTTCTTCTTCTTTTCCCCAGAGCACTTGGATTGTATTTAGTGTAGCTCAGCCCAGTTTCACAGTGCTTGTGCAAGTGATGTGAGGAGAAGTGGTAGCAAAACCATAGAGCTCTCTCCACTGCAGCAAAGCCTGGCTTTTGCCGGGCTCAGCAGGAGAAACAGATCCCATATCCTGCAGCAGGGCCATAAAACAGCAGCTGTGGTACCTGAGTGTGGCCCTTCAAACACAGCAAATGTCATGAGTTATTGAAGAACCAGAAATTTGGAGGTTTGGACCAACAACAATAAGCAGCCAAAGCAAACCCTCCTAGCCTTGAGCACTGAGTTGCAAAGTCTGGGCTGACAAGGAGACCCTTGGTCTGCTGGTGGGCAAAAGCAGACAGTGGTGCCCACCTCTGGCTCTGCACACTGGTGTCCTTCCTGCCCCAGACTGCAGCTTCGTGGGCTGGGTGGGATGTGAAACCTGGCTTGAACCTGGCCTTGAGCCTCGACGAGGACTGTGAGGACAGCCTCTGGCTGCACAGCACTGCATTCCCCTGGGGAGGGAGGGGTGGGCCACATTCTTACTGATTCAGAGCCCCACAGAGCCTTCCACAGTTCTCAAGGTGCTTTGAAACATAGTTTTGTTCTATGTCCATACAGCACCCAAGCAGCTTGTCATGGTTTGACACTGGCCCAATGCCAGGCACCCACAAAAGCTCTTTGCTCACCCTCCCCTGCCACAGCTGGGCAGAAGAAAGAAAAAAAATTAACAAAGGGTTCATGAGTTAAGGACTGTGAGAAAACACTGCAAGGGCAAAACAAGCTCAACTTAAGTTGCAAAGTGAATTTATTACTAACAGAATCAGAAATGCCCTTAAAACACCTTTTATCCCCCAGCCCCTCTCTCCTTCTCACTGACATGGACAGGGAGACAGGGCAAGGGGGTTCTGGTCAGTTCATCATGAGGTTTTCTTTCCCTGCTCAGGGAGAGGAGCCCTTCCCCTGTGAGGCCATGGGGTCCCTCCCATGGGAGACAGTTCTCTGTGAACTTCTCCAGCCTGGGTCCACTCTCATGAGCAGCAGTCCTACCACACCTGCTGCAGTGTGAATTCCACTCATGGGCACAGTCCTCCTAAACTACTGTGGCTTGGGTCCCTCTTCCATGGGATGTATCTTCCAAGGACAGGCTGCTCCAGCCTGGAAGCAAAGGCCCCCTCTCTCCACTGGGTCTCCCACTGGATCACAGCCTCCTCCAGGCATCCACCAGCTCCAGCCTGGGCACCTCCCCCATGGGCTATGGGTCGATCTCTGCATCCCTGTAGATCCCCAGGGGCTGTGGGTGCATCTCTCCATCCCCTATGAATCCCTAGGAGCTGCAGAGGCAAAGCTGCTTCACCATGGTCTCACCATGGCCTGCAGAGGAACCTCAGCTCTGGTTCTTGGGTCACCTCCTTCCCTTCCTTCTCCACTCACCTTGGTGTCTCCATGTTATTTCCCTCCAGTGTTCTCACCTCCTTCTCTTCTCTGACTAGAAGAAAAATTGTGGCCCTTTGTTTTGATCTTCTCTTTAACTCTGCTATCACAGAGGTGTTACCAGCTTCTCTCATTGGCCCAGTTTTAGCCAGCAGCATTTCCATCTTCAGAGCCATCAGGGACTGGCTCTGCTGGACATGGTGGAAGCTTCCAGCAGCTTCTCACAGAAGCCACCTCTGTGGCCTCTCCACTACCAAAAACCAGGCTGGGCAAAACCAACACACAGCTGTCAAAGGAGAGCAGAAAAAGTTTCCTTTTTAGACCATGCAAATCATGCGTTTCAAATCTTTCCATTATTGTGGTGATGGTTAAAATAATACCATTTTCTCTCTAGACTGCAAAATTTGCATGACAGGCACTAGGAAACCTTACTTCTCCTTTTATCCCCCAATTTTAGAAAAGAACAATAAAGCCTGATTAAAAGTGTGTGTGGGGTGATGCCGGGAAACAGTGAAGTTGGGAAACTGATCATGAGCATTAGGATCTCTCTCGTTTTCGGATTTCATCAGGCTTTGCTGGTTTTACACTTGAAAGGGGTTTTAGCCACTGCTCATCTCTGCAATGTGGGCAGACTTAGTTTTTGTTTTCATCCCATCACTACTACAATGACTGGGAATAAAATCTCTGAGGCAAATAACTGGCGTTGTTCATCAACCACTGATGAAAAGGTTCTGCCTACATGTTTGGGTACATTTAATCAGGACCAGCAAATGCAAAAAGTCATCCAATCCTCCAATGTCCATTATCTGTCTTCTGTGATTTCTGCTGTGGGTACTTTGTTTTCCTGTGGGGAATTAACTTTTTATTTAGCCAAATATAGTTATGGCTGCTGCTGCCATTGGCTTGCTGTTGCACACATTAATTGCCCTTGAGCAGAGGAATGTCTCCCAGAAGGCCAAATCCTTTCCCAGCACCAGATCATCAGTTCTTTAATTGCTGCTGGCTTCATCCCCTCCACTCACCCTGTGGAGAGCAGAACAATGTGATCCCTCATTGGGCTCCACGTCCCCACTGATGTGAATCTGGGCCATGCAACAGGATCTGCCAAAATGACCCCTACATGTATCCTCTTCCTTTTTCTGAATAAGAAATTAAAATTATTACAGAAAAAAAGGCTCTTGCAGGAGCTTGCAGACAGAACTATAAATCTATTAGCTCAGTTGCTGATGAACAGTGCGTGAATATAAAGTTAGGGCTTAGGTTGCTTAAACCAGGGCATGCAGACTTCTTCTTTGATCCAAGTTGTGTATTTCTGCTGCAGCTTGATTTTAAAAGCCTTTAATGTAGAAGCACTGTGTGGCTTGCAGCACTATGGGCTGACAGCCACAGGTAGCTCTGCACTAGAAAATTTTCTGCAAGGAATTTGTGAACATCCAAACATGGGTATCCCATGGGCTTAGTACTGAGGATAAGACCTGTTTTCTGGTGCCTGGATGGTAAGAATTTGAGAATCAAATTGTTTCTCATGTTATCCTTTTTCAGTTGTTGCCATGGCAAAACCCCAGAGACGACAGGGAGGCTTGTACCAAACCACTGGAACATAAACTTTTCTCTGGGATTGATTAAAAGATGTGTTCATGTGCTCAGGCTCACCTTGGCACTCACAGGGAAGTAACCTCACATGTACAAGCAGCTCTGAGGAGCACAGCCCACAGCTGCCAGTTATTCACAGGGGTCAATGTGCATCAGGAATGAGAGCAAATATATTTATCTTTATTAAAGTGACAGTTTTCATTTTCTGTACTTCACCTGCTGCTCTATGGGATGTTTTCCAGGTTGCATCAAGTGAATTTTGAGGCTCCCACTTGCGAAGGCAAGCGCCGGGAAACACTGGCCTTGATAGGGGACTTCTCCTCTTCGGCAGAGTTCTTCGTCACCATCGCGGTCTTCGCCTTCCTCTACTCGCTGGCTGCCACCGTGGTTTATATCTTCTTCCAGAACAAGTACCGTGAGAACAACAGAGGGCCTTTAATTGTAAGTGTTTACAGCATCTGCAGTGTTTTCAGGCAGAGGTCTTCACCTCTTGCTTTTTCAGTTGTTGAGGTTTTTGTTTTGGGAGATCCACATGTCCCGCTGCCCAAAGCATCTCTGCATTCACCTGATCTTTTATCTTAATGGTGATTTAATATTTTAGCACCAAAGGTAATGGAGGCTGGAAAGCAGAAGGAGTTTAGTCCTGTATGTACTTGTGAAATTCTGTGTTTCTCTCCCACTGCCCACAGTGATGATGATCACACAAATAACAAACATGTAGCTGAGTGGTAGCAGGATTGGGATCTCAGCCCTGTGTCTGTGATTAGCAGAGCTTCATTGGTGGGGAAAAAAGGGAAGAGATGATCTTAGGCATTGTCCTAGCAGACAGATGAAACCATGCCCCTGATCAAAGCCTAGTCAGGGAGATAGCTTATTGCTAATTACTGCAGAGTTAAGCCAAATTATTTTGCTTTGGAGAACTGTGTGACTGTTTTCCTAGCATGACACTGAGCTCCCAGCGTGTTTGTGTCTCCACACTGGTTTATGAGCCTTCCAGTTATCACTGTCTGCACCCGTCAAGCTGTAGCTGGTTCATGACTTTATTTTTCTTTTCACTGATTTCTGAAGGCTTGTGATAAAAGAGCAAGTGTTGCTGTGCATATATTTTCTCATAAATTGAGACTGTAAAGCCAGCGAGGGCTGTTTTGGTCCAGGTGTCTGTTGCCTGTGCATTGTGGGCCATGGTGCACCCCATGACTTAACTGGTAAAAGTGACCAGTAAAGAATGTCAGGAATATATAACGGGAAAAAAATTGCTGGTGCAGAAATACTGAATCTCATAAAGTAGCTACAATAACAGCCAACAAAAGATTGAACTGTAGGAAAGTAAACTTAGCATCTTTGAGGTCTGAGGGAAAGATTTTCCTGCTGCAGGGAGATGTGAACTGGTTTTTTGAGTTTGCATAATTCAAAACTGATGAATTTTTACCAAAAAAAGTTCTCTTTCCATATCAAAGTAAATGATTCCTCTTCATTTGGGGGTTTTTTGGGTGTCATGGTTTGACACTGGCCAAACGCCAGGCACCCACAAGAGTTGTTTGCTTGCACTCTTCTGCTACAATTGGACAGAGGAGAGGGGAAAAAAAATTAATGAAGGATTCATGAGTTGAGAAAAAGACTGGGAGAAAAACACTCTGAGAGCAAAACAGGTTCAAATTTAAAGGTATAAAGTGAACTTATTAACAGTCAGAGGAGGATAATGAGAAGTAAAGTCAGTCTTTAAAACACCTTCCCACCCCCCCATCCCCACCCCCCCCAGCCCCTCTCTCCTTCCCACCGACAGTGCAGGGAGACAGGGAGTGGGGGTTTTGGTTAGTTTGTCACTTGAGATCTTTTTCTGTTTGCTCAGGGAGAGGAGCCTTCTCTCTGTTATGCCGTGGGGTCCCTCCCTTGGGCAAAAGATCTTCCCAAAACTGCTCTGGCCTGGGTCACTCATCCACAGGGTGCAGCCCTTGAAGGACAGGCTGCTCTGGTTTGGAAGCAGGGCCCTCTCTCTGTCTCTGGAATCCAGGCCCATCTCTCTCTATTCGGGTCTCTACTGGATCGCAGCTTTCTCTGGCTCCGACACTCGGAGCTCCTCCTCCCCTTCCTCTCTCCCCGCTGCCCTCGGTGCCGCCGTGTTGTTTCCCCTCACGCCCTCGCTCCTCCTCTGCTCTGACAGAAGAACCCGCTGCCTGTCGGTGCCATCGCCAACGAGCCCCGCTCATTCCAAGGCTCCCGCAGGACCCGCAGTGCCCGCCCGACACGGCCCCGCCGCTCCTGGGGAACCTGCACCTGCCGGGTTGGGATTTTCTCCATCAATGTCACCGCAGAGGCGTTACCGACCTCTCTGAGCGGGCCGGCAGCGGGTCCGTCCTCAGAGCCACCAGAGATGGGCCCTGTGGGACACGGGGGGAGCTCCAGCAGCTTCTCACAGGAGCCGCCCCTGAGGCCTCCCTGGTACCCAACACCGGCCTGGGCCAAACCAACACATTGGGACCTTTCCTGCCCTAGAAAATGGTCAGGAACTGTAAGGGAATCCTCACAGAGGAGACAAAGAACAGGCAAAATATCGGAGTCCCTGCAGAAAAGATAAATAAATAGATAAAATGCCTTGCTTCTTGGTATCAAGTAAGATCGCATTTCAAACTCATCAAAGGATTTGTTACAGAATTCTCCCATCTTAATTTTCTCCAGAAAATAACTCTTTTGACCAACTGCATTATCCTCTATAGCAATAGAAAAAGGAAAGAGAAGCAGTAGTATTAATGTGTCACATCATGATGTGGCCACTTGCCTTTGTCCAGGACTTCCCTGAAACAGCTGCTGCAGTCGTGTCAGTCACAGGATGCATGGCACAATCCACTACAGCATTAACATCACATTGACTTCATTTGTTCTGTGTAATGGATTGTAATTGAATCTACAAGTTAAATTTAACCAGTGTCTGTTACCAAAGCCTCTGTTTGCAATTTCCCACTATTTAAACTAAGGCTATATGACCTTATTTTTTCAGAATATAAAGATGTTTTTGAGTTTGTCCTGCAGCAAAAGCAGCTCCTGCTGCTGAGTGGCTCTGGGAATGGCTGAGGGTTATGGTCAGGTTGTGCCTGACAGGAGGAGAGTCCCATCTTCCCCAGCCAAATGCTCCTGCAATTCCTGTGCACTACAAGCTCTGTTGTATTTGGTATTTTTAGAAAAAAAAATAATCTTTTTTGCCTGGAGCACATCCTTGCTGGTCTCCCTGGACACTGTCCAGTGCAATGATTACAGCCTGGCTGAGGACAGGTGTGAGTCCCTCTGTGCAGTAGAGTTGTAGAGAAAATGCAGAGCCCCAGCCAGAGAAAAAGCTGGCAGCTGTAGCCAGGAGGAATTCAGTGGTCAAGGGAAAAGAAAACTTGGAGTGAAAAGCAGCTTCTCAGGGCTGCAGTGCTCACCTAAGGGATGTCACGCGCTCTGTGAGGGAAGCAGGCAATGTATCCTCCAGCTCCAGGCAGATGCTGCTCTGAACTGACATGTATCAGATCAGATGTGTGAGTATGTCTCATCTCTGAGATTGTTCCTTCCAAAGAAAAGTGCAGCAGAAATCCGTGGTGCAGCACGTGTTGGTGCAGGAGCCAGGGCAGCCCTGGTTCTGTTTCATCACCAGAGAGGATCAGTGCATCAGGCACCTTATCCAGACTACCAGTTTCTTCTCTTTTAGTGAAGAGTTTGAAGATGATAGTTTCATCCATCCTTGCTTCTGCTGCAGCAACTGATCACAATTTCATAGTTTAAACCATTCCTGTTTTAAGCCTTGTACTTCATCTTGGCTTCATATTTTCTCAGTCTGGGATGACATCTGCCTTTAAGCAACACCCTCTCAGAGCTGCCTTTTCTCCTGACAAATTTTAGGGATTTGAAAAATGAGTATGACAGGAGAAGTCGAGAGAGGAAAAACCCCTTTCACTGGAAATTTTATAATATTTTTCAAAGAGCCCCTGCACAGGCAGTCAGAATATCATCAATGCATTAGCAAATTGCAGAAGCCTGACTGGGTGCAGAAGATATGATTATAGGGAATTTAATGACCATTAAATCACAAGAAACTTGCAGGGAAATTTTCAGTCACAAATGTTTCAAGTTTACTCTGTTTATACAGATACAGGGAAATGAACTGCATGTGCTGAGATCTCAGCGAAGCATCACTTTAACTGTGAAAAAATATTTTAGCGTTCAGTGTGGAGTGAGGCATGATAGCAAGGAAATATTTCCAGGGGGAGAAGCAGTTAACTCCTTCCCTGTCTGGATGGATGGCAGTGGTGTGTTTATTCACTTTGCAGAAAACCATTTCTGTTGCTAATGTTGCCTGTCAGGTCTTGGGGATAAAAGTCTTCGTTTTGGTCACACAGTGCCCTGGCTGTGTTACTCATCCATTCCCACAGGGCTGGCAGTCCTTGCACTATGTGCCCTCTGCTTCCCTTGCTGGTTCCCTGAGGGATCATCTCAGGGGGTTCTTACAGATAGATGAACCTAAGAGAGGGCCTTGGATTCCCGGTTTCTGAAGGAACAAGGAGCAGGTTACCAGGGATTCAGAGCCTCATAGAAACATTCTGTGGGGTTTCTGAGCTCTGCAAACCATAGTTGTGGTTTTCATTCCATTGCAAACTTCCGCATGGTGCTCATGTGCAGCGGGGAGCTGAGGTCTCACCTTAGTGGGTACGATGAGGGCAAGGCAGCTTCTCAAGTGACTGATGAGTGCTCAAGAGCCAGAAACTTTTAAAAGAAGTTAATTGGAGGTGATGACTTAAATTTTAAAGAACGAGCTGTACAAAATGCCACCAGTTTTCAGTACAACCTCATCTCTCAGACCAAACCAAGCTAAGGTGGTTTCCACTTGTTTAACGCCACATACCTGGGGAAGCATTGCTGGTTTGTGATGAGAGCAGAGATGAGCTGCACCCTGGGACTGCCAGCCCAGTGCTGATGCTCTGCTTAAGGTCTATACATTTGAGCTTCTTGTGAGCAAAGAGTAACCAACCCAGCTGTGCTGATATTTTAGGGGATCAGAGATAGGATGCTTCCATGTGTCTCTCAGAAAAGAAAGAATAGTCACAGTCAGTGTGTATCAGTCCCCATCACTCAGACTTCTTACTTTTCCTATTGTTTCTTTAACTCATGTGTGCTCCATTTAAAATCCACATGCTGGCAGCCCTATGTGCCTTCAGGTTTGTCTCTGGGAAGTTACAGCTTGGCCATGAGAAACCACGTGCACTGATGTATAAATGTAAATCACTTTGTTAATATTCCAGTCAATTAATATAAAACCATAAAATTATTCAGCCAAGAAAGGTGACTGACATAGCCCTGAAAAGAGATATTTCATTTTTATAGTGATTACTTGATAATCTCATTCTTATGGTGCATAAAGGTGCTTATATCTTAAGAAGATGAGATCTTTCCTTTGCATCTGGAGTTCCATGAATAATCACTTTATGAAGAAAGGCATTTGGTTTCTTACATATGTTGCAGATCAAGTGAGTTAAGTACACCCTGGTCTGCTCTTTGGACTCCTCTTTGATTAAACATGTTGTACTTCCTCACCAGTGTCCAGTTGTCTAGAAAACAGACAGAAAAAGAATAAAGAGACATCTGTAAAAACAAAGACTGAATCCTTTACAATTGAAAAATGAAATTAGGAAGAACCTGAATATTTCTTTCCATTTCAAAGAGCTGTTTCAGCCTGCTCTTGTCATCTCCTTTTAAACCACAAGCCAGGGTGACCTTGCTGTACATGCTGGTGCCTCCCTAAAGGCTCTGCACTTCCCTGCCAGAAGCAAGCTTGCAAGGCCTTAGAGTATTGCAAGAAGCATGTAATTCTTTCAAAGCTTCATTCGGCAGAAAATCTGGGGTGGGACCTGGTTCAAACCAGAAAAGAGCTGAAATGCCACTGTAGGAAGGCGTTTGCTGCCTGCAGCAATCTGCTGTTGGCCGCTTTCCCGGCTGGGACCAGGGCTGTGGCTCTTGCTGGGGTAGTTCTTGAATTTTTAGGATGGTTGTGACTGTGAAACAAATCCTCTGAGTGGTTTGCCTCTGGTGGGTAAAGAAATCTCCCTCTGCTACTGCGTGGCTGGCCATGAAACCTGTTGGCAGTGCTAGACAGGCTCTGACTAGGAGGGTTTATGGACCTCAGCATTTGAGGAGTTGCTCTCTTGGAGGCTGTAAGTGTGTGAGAGGGTTTTTCCAAGTGGAAAGGTTTTGTAGCATGAGCCCTGCATGGAAGCCAGTGACAAGGCAGCAGCTGCAGCTCTGTGAGGGAGGAGGGATGCCAGGAGCACTCTGGCCAGGCCAGAGCTGAGGTTTTGCCCATTTCCAGCCATGGCAGCCCAAGACCATCCTGCCAGACTTGGCTGGGAGGGAGAACAGGGCACAAAGGGCACACAGGGACATGCGTCAGCCTTCAGGGCCTGATGAAGCCACTGACCAGCTTGGAGCAGATGAAACGCATCCCCTTTCTGAGTGAATGAGCAGCTTCTACAGAGGCTCTTGGTTGGGTGAGGTTGGGCCAGACACTGGGCAATCCAAAACTGTGCCCAGGAGGCTTAAGTGACTGCAAGTGACTGTCCCTTTTCAAAGAGGGGCATTTTGCAAAAGCCAGAAAATGGCTGGATAGCAAGGAGAAATATTTCAATTGTTATGAAAAGAAAAGACCTTCACAGTTCTATTCTAAAATGTATAATATCTAAAATTGTTCCAAGTAGGCATTTTTGGCAAACTCAGTAATAACAAGTTTTCAACTTGAAAAAGGCAGCAAGAAATTTTTTTTTGCACATACTTCAGGATCTTAAAAAATCCCTCCTTGTATATTCAGAGTATTTTAAATTTCGTTTTTTTCTTTCTTTACATGTTCCTGTTTTCCTTCTTTCCCAAAGGCATCTGTAGGCAGAGCAAAGTATCTCAGCTGAGATCTGAGAGAGAACTTTGGCAATTAGGAGTGTAGCGTAATTGTACAACAATACACACTGAAGAGATCTGTAGACACCACTTTAAGAGAGCAACTACAAAAAATTACTTTGTTCCAAAGGAAAAAAAGACTCACCCATGCTATAGGGATATTAAACATTGAAATGCAAGATTTGTTTTAGTATGCAGGCACTCTGGCCTTAATTACCAAGGAGAAATTCCCCAGATAGACATTAAGCCACAGAACAGCTTAGCTTGAAATTCACTTTTATTTTCAGCATGTCATTATCTTGTAACTCTGTTCCACCCAGAGCTGTGAAAATGTTCACAGAGCCAAAGCCAGAAATACAAACTCACTTGAAAACAAGAGAGGTTCAAGTTCCAGCCAAGGCTGAAGGTTCACAAAGATTCAAAATAAATAGGAAGATACAAGTTCACTGTAGTCATAGAATCATACATTTTGCTCCTTGCATTGTACAGAGGAGGCAGAAAAAGTCCTCTGAGAACCTGAGTTTGGCCATGTGGCCTTGATGAGAACACCTACTGAAAAAATCTGAGTGTCCCTTTAGTCTTTCTGTCCTGTCTCCTTGGCCAGCTGTTGGCCAGCTGGTGGACAGGCTGCATGGTTTCCTTTTCAAATCCCACTGTGCCTCTTTCACTTCTGGTTCAGTGTGTTTCCTGCACCCAGGCAGACTTTACAGTTTTTGGGAGTTCCTCTATACAAGAGCTGATCCTGGCACCCCAGGAGCAAGAACCCTTTCCCCAGGGCTCTGACCTGCTCTGAAATAGGGGAGTTTGTAGCAGAGAGGACAGGGTTTTAGACTTTGTGAACACCCTGGCACATGGGAGCAGAGGAAGTCAGGAGAATGCTGGAGCATGGGGTATGATGGGGGAGACAAGACCTGAGAAATAACATTAAATACTTAGTGCCTTTAGGGCCATCCTCTTAACTGCACAGTGCCATGGGATGTTCTAGAAGGGCTTACAGCCCAGAACATGGGCTATACCAGCAATCAGTCTGAGGGGTTTATGCAGATGCAGTAATTTGTGCAATGAGCCTCACCAACATGGGGTCAGGGCCTGTGAGCTCAACAGCAGGTCTGTACCCCTGCTGCTGTCACCTGCTTCAAGAACTTCGCTCACTTTTTAAAATTTCTCTCTTTTTAGCAAGTTTGATCTCCTGTGTTGCATTAGTTTCAGTCAGTTTGTCTCGATTTGCATCAAATTTCTACCTGCTGTTACGGATTTCTTTAATTGGCACCGCCAGTGCACATATTACGGAGCTGGATTTAGTTTACACCAAGTGTGGTGGCATTGGGAGAGGGTTGCTTGTCATTTGGAAAATACGTTCCCCAAAACTCTTCTGTGTCCCCATCTCTTGTGTCAGTCCAAAACTGCATGGGAGCTTGGCATCTGGGTTGATAGCATGTCAAACCTCACAGCAAATAAAGAGCATCTCCCATCATCATCCACAGCTCAGCAGACATCTCGTGTTTGTACCAGCTGGAATTTTTAGGAAATGTTTGCAATTGAGCTGTTGCCTCTAGGAATCTGTTTCTCATTCACTGCTAAGACATATGAGATACAGTAATTTCTTTTGCTGGAAATCTCCCTGAGAAGAAGAATTACTCTGGGCTATATGCCTCTGCCCACACGGAGTGGTGTTAAGGGAGTTGTCAGCTCCTGGGCTTCACGCTCCTCAAGAGAGCCCATTTGGGCAGCATGAAGGAGGTCAGAGGAACTCAGAGCTCGGTGGCAGACATAGGCCTGCAGAAAACAAATTGTTAAAAGAGAAGGATGTGTCCTTTGGGAAAGCATCCAAGCACAGTTAATTTAATCCCATCTGCGTCAGTGGAGGCATCCTTTGTTCATGGCTCGCTTGTGCGGCGGCTTTATCGACTGGTGCCTCTTCCGTGGTGACGGAGGCTCAGCCCTCCGCCCTGTGGGGCCGCAGAGAGCTCCTTCCCCAAATGTCAGGTGTGCTTGTAGATGAGAATGGTGTTTCCTAGGGATTGCTTATTTCTTTGAGAAGGAACCTGAAACACTGGGTTCTTAATGGGTGTTTTCCCTTCCTTCCATGCACACCTTTCTTTTGCAAGGGGGAAGGGGAAACAGCCCCATGGGAGGTGGGATATCAAGACGCAGTGATGCAGTTAGTGGTATGTTAGACTTTAGCACCTCTGCCATCTGTTGTGGGCTGACAGATGGGATGAAATATGACAGCAGAAAGGCTCTTCTGTTTTAGCAAGACACAAGAAAGCTTGAAAAATCACACCTCCTCCCTCCTTTCCCCCCAAACCCACACAACAACAGTGTCACTTGGCCACTTGTTCTGGCTAAGACAAGGAGAAGTTTATGCCTGTGCGTGCTCCCGAGAGTCTTTCGAGGGGAAAGTGAGCAGAGTGGATCAGAGCAGAGCTGCTGGAACTTGGAGGGACCACCCCACCTTCTCCCCTCTGTTCACATGGATGGGAATTAGGAACCAGTGCTTTACTGGGCCAGGGGGGAGTCTCTGCTTGGCAAGTCTTGCTGTTTACTTGCTCACTCATGGTAATTAGTGGCTGCATGGCTTATGCAGCAGGGACATTTGGCCTTACCTGTGGCTGGTGAGAAAACTCCTCATCTGGTACCTGAGAATTAGCCAATTTCAGGTTTTCCCTAAGACAGAAACACTTCCTGTTGGAAACCGACCCTGACTGTCTGTAGGAGTACCCAGGGCAAGACCCAGCCTTCAGAAAGGCCCAGCTTCTTTACAGGCATGTGTACTTTGTAATTCATCCCAGTGCATCAGCCTGGTGCTGTGAACAGCCACATTTTCAAGGCAGCTCAGCATCCTGGGTACCAGCCACGTGTTTGTGGGAATCTTGCCTCAAGGCCAGAGGTGCAAATGTCAGCCAAGGGGCTCTGGCCCATTAGGCATGTCAAGCACTTGTGAAAATTAGCTCTGTGGATCATGACAGTAACACAACCTTCCACTAAGTAACAAGCTCCTGGTATTTCTCCCCCATGACACAAGCTTTCAGTTTTCTGGTGATTTTTAATACTTTTTCCTTTCCAATGGACACATCAGTATAATGCTTCTAACTAATTTGTCTTTTAGGATTTCATTGTGACAGTGGTCTTCTCATTCTTGTGGCTAGTGAGCTCATCTGCTTGGGCTAAAGGACTGTCAGATGTAAAGGTTGCAACTGACCCTGATGAAGTGCTGCTGCTGATGTCTGCCTGCAAACAGCAGTCCAACAAATGCTTGCCTGTGCGCAGCCCTGTTATGTCAAGCCTCAACACTTCGGTTGTAAGTGACTTTGATTGCTGCTGTTCACCCTTACCTTGCAATGTATTTTCATCTTTTACCCGTGTATTGACCTAAATTGACTGCTGTAAACCAGGTAGCTGGCATGATTTAATTGGAAGTTCAGCCTTGCTGCAGGGAAAGGCAGGCTGTGACTCACAGCAGCTCTGCCATGAAGCAGCAGCAGGATGAGTGTACAGGGTTGGGATGGGGAAAAGGCAAAGTGTCCAAGAGCATTGGTTGCCCCTCTGCTTTTAACTCACTCAGAGCAACTCTTTTGCAAAGGCGTCTGTGTGCTTCTTTAGGAAGGAAAGGTTTTTGCCTTACAGATGCCTCTAAAAATCCTCAAAAACAGCATAGAATTTGACTTCAGCATGTTATTAAAAAAAGCAAACACAAAAAATCCCTCTAGGCCACCTGACCAATTAAGATCTCTCTTTTTAATTAGTTTCTTTCAACTTTATCTTTCCATAATTTCTTTAAACTAGATTATGTTTTCAAACAAAAAAAAGAATTTGGTCTAAAAACTCAACTTTTTTTTTTGGCAACAAAAAGCAAAGCAAGGACCTTGTGAGATACAGGTAAGGGAGGTAAAATTGGGAGTTTTCTTCAAAGCTGAGAAAATTTTTCAGCGGGTTTTGGGAGAATCATAGAATCATTTGGGTTGGTTGGAAAAGATCTCTAAGATTATAGAGTCCAACCACAAAGCCAAGTCCAGCACTAAACCATGTCCCCAAGTGCCATATCTGCACTTACCCCACAGATGGTGACCCCACCACTTCCCTGGGCAGCCTGTTCCAGTGCTTGACAATAGTTTCAGTGGAGATATTTTTTTCTAATAACCAGTCTGAGCCTTCTCTTGCACAACTGGAGGCCATTTCCTCTTGTCCTTGGGAAGGAGGGGTTGGGGACCATGCAGAGTCCATAACATGAGGTAGAGCTGTGAGACTGTGGCTGCTGGTGACAAGAGCTCCTCTTCTTCCCACCAGGTCTTTGGCTACTTGAACTTTATCCTGTGGGCAGGCAACATTTGGTTTGTGTTTAAGGAGACGGGCTGGCATTCCTCAGGCCAGCGGCACGCTGCAGACACCATGGAGAAGCAGCCTGGTGGCTACAACCAAGGTGGCTACAACCAAGACAGCTATGGGCCAGCTGGTGGCTACAACCAGCCAGGCTCCTATGGCCAGGTGGGTGAATATGGCCAGTCCCAGAGCTATGGGCAGAGTGGGCCAACCTCCTTCGCTAATCAGATTTAGGGTTCATGCAGCGCAAAGCTCTTGCATCCCTCGCAAGTAGAGAGTTTAACAAGTCTCAAGTTTCAGTGGCACCAGATTTTTAAGGGTTCTACATAAATTAATACTACAACACGGTGTTTGATGTCCATTGAAGGTCTAAGCCCACCTCCTTTGGCAGATGGGAGGTGGCCAGGGGGCTGGAGTTGGCCTTTCTTTCCCTGACTAGCCAGACACAGGGGATGTGCTCCTCGCCGGTGACCTGGAGTTGCTGTTGTAGTACGTACTGTAGAGATAACTTTATGGTAGTTTTGTATGTGTTAAGATGGTAGAAGCTTTTTGTAGCCTCAAGTCTGTAGTATTTAATATGCATAATATAATTGAATTTCCTTCTGCATTTTGGTGAAAAACGGAAGTGTTTTACTATGATTTCTACAGATTATTCTGTATATCCATGCATGTAACATTGCACCTAAATTTTCAAAACTGCCTGTCTGTGACTCTTCAAAGCGTTTGTTTTGGTTATACCTTTTTGTTTCAGAAGATTTTACTATTATTTCAGTTAACTCAGTCATCCATCTGTAATTTAGTGCATGGATAAGCAGTTTCATACTACCAAATGTCTGGACTGTGTAAATGGAACTTCTCGACTTCTGCCACTACATTTTGTTAAATGTCTGTTTAAAAGAAGTATGCATCTTTTATATATTTTGCAGAGTTGAATATATGGCTTACCCAAGTTCTGAATGCTTTGTAACTAAACTGTTTTTCCTTGAAATGGCATTCAGTAGTATATATGGTACCTGACCAATGTTGATTCCATTTAACTCAGCTAAGTATTCCTTCTATAAATCACTATTTCTATGGATGTTTTGTGAATCTTTTAACGTGAGCTGTGGAGAATAAGGACCAAGTAACTGTGTTATATGTTTACAAAGGTATTTATTTAACTAAGATAACAGAGGTGCAGATATCAGTATACAAAATCATGTGAAAACGCCCTGTTGCTTGATAAAGCAACATGAAAACTGCACGTATTGTTGTGACCTTACAAAGCATAAATATTCCTTTATGCCCTCTTATGAGAAGAAAACCTTTCTGTCCGTGCTGTTTCGAGATTGTTAGATATCCCTCTGTTAGGCTGCTGCTCTGAGCGCTAGCTTGGTGCTAATGGAGAATGTAACTGGATTGACCAAAAAACCCAGGCTCAGAGGAACTCATCCTAAAAGAGTCAGAGCCAGACTTGTAGCCTGTTTGGATTCCTCCCTGGGGAATTCAACCCTCCCTCACTACAGCATATGGGATGCATTGACACAAACGAAAGCCTGAAGCACAATGTACTAATCAAAACTGATCATCTGCATTTCTAGATCAAAGTGTATCAGTATATAATCTTATTGTATGAGCTGTAATGTTGAAAGCATCTTAGCTTAAAACAGCTTAGTCTCTTCTATGATTGTTGTAACCAATTTATGGCTACTCAGTGGATGATTCTATATTGTGATATCTATTTGACCCTAATAAAGTTATTGCATACAATGCATGTTTTCAGAGTATGTTGATATTGAAATGTCACTGCCAAATAACGAAGATAACTATTAAAGAAAAATAACTATTCCTGTGCCTGACCTTATTGGTCATATTCTTACTGTTTTCCAACACTTTTGTGAGGATTGTTGTAATGTACAGTGGAGTACGACACTTCTGCAGACACCTGTCATTAAAGGTCAGTATCACAAGTTTTTTAAAAAAATTAAAAGTGTGCAGTTTAATACCTATCTGCCTCTTTACCTCTCTTTCCACTGGCAGTAGGACTAGCCCAGTACTGTGCTAACCATCCCAGTTCTGAGGGTTGCTGGAAAGCTGTGTGTGAGTTGTAGAGAAAACAAACTGGAATATCTAAATGTTCTCCTATTCCAAATGAGGGCAAAATACAGTTTTCTGGGTTAATGAAAAATGTTATTTTGGCTCTTGGTTAGTTTCTTTGGGGCTTTTTGGGTTTTGGGGTTGTTTGTTTTGGGATTTTGTTTGTTTGTTTGGGGAGGTGTTTTTTTTGGTTGGTTGGTTGGTTGGTTGGTTTTTCTTCTTTTAAGTTTGGAAAAAAGTTAGACATCAGGAAATCAGGAGAAAATGAAATCTGTTTGTGTGGCAAGGGTCGTGATGGGATGTATGTTCTACATACCCTCTCCCACATAGTCCTGCTTCTACTCTTTTGCTTTTTGTTGTTCTTTTGAATTCCCTTTCTATTAGTTGATGAGGAATATCCCAAACTAAGCTCCCATATCTAAGCTTCTCCACTAGAAATAGCTTTTGTATCAACTAACTTTCTCTTCGTGAACTTTACCACCCAAATCAGCAGGGCTCCATTCCTAAACTTTTCTATCCAATGCTGAGGGGTGGAAATGAGTTTTGTTTTGGTTTATTCCTGCATTTCAAACCAGATGAAATTCTTGTCTGACCATGTGAGCACAGGACTGCATTTTTCAGGAGTTCACATCCCTGGAGAAAGGGCAGTTTCTAATACAGGACTGGGAACAGAATTAAGCTTATGTTGTATTTTGGGTACTATCTGTGTAACTCCAGGTCTGAGGTTTTCTCATGAAGGGCAGAACTGCTGGTGGAAGAGTTAACAAAAAGTGGTGTAAAGAGACACATGTTTTCATGGAAGTCTTGCCCTTGCTTTACCCAGCTGGCCAGATCTTCACAGGTACCCCAGCTCCTTGCTACTCTACAGAACAGCTGAGCCAGTTGTTACCCTTTGGGGACTGTAATCTTCACTCTGAATTAGGAGGGAAGAAAAATCTCTTCATCCATAGCTTCTCAGATTAACAATGTATGGCAGCAGCAAAAGTGCAAACAAAAATGAGGCATGCACTTGTCTGTGTTATGTATGAAAATGTATTTGAATGTTTCCTCTGTCTTCCTTTGGAATTGAGTCTTACCACATCCTTTTGCAGTTGTTGAGAAATTAAAAGTTTATTTCAGCTGAGGATGGTGACCAGCATAGCCAAGGGTTGAGCAATTGATGGAAAAGACATGTTACCTGGATTTAAGACAAATAGCAAACTAAACTCAAGCATCCTTTGTGAAACTGCTGCTGGCAGCCTCGTTCCTACTTCATCATTAGTGAGTATCTCTGTCAGTTAGTTAAATAACTAGGTCAGCCTGGGAGAGAAAAAACATGTTCCTTGATCTTCTGTGCTGTCCCTCCTGTTTTCCCATGTGTTTCTCTTTATAGCCCATTTCTCAGCTACCCAAGTTAGGAGCATGTTTGCATTGTCAAGTGTGAAGCTATGCGGGAGAGGCAGGTATGTCTGGTGAGTGTGGTGGGGAGGGGGGAGCACAGGACTTTCTCCCCAGGTGCCTCAGAGGCCAAGGAAGGGGCACGTTCACCTGCTGGTTTGGAGTTTCCCCCATTGCTCTTGGCTGGGGAGGGGATGCACTTTGCAGAGCTGGAGCATCAATGCATCCATGAAGAGGGCAGCGAGGGTAATTCTGGGTACCACTGGCTCTGCAGCCTGCTTCACTTCCTGCCCAGCACATCAAGGAGACAAGGATGAGTTCAGATGCAAACACAGCCCACAGGGCTCTGCCCTGGCTAGCTGGGGGTTGGGGTTTTTGTGTGTGTGATCCCTTTCCTGATGACCAAATCTTGTTCAGTGTGGCCATTGAGCTACACATAACAGAGGCTCAGTGATGGCTAAGACTTGGAGAAAGTTTGTGCTCTTGTTGCATGAATTCATGTTGCAATTGCCTGACCTGATTAAGTTAATTATTTCCAATCTTTATATGGTCTCAAACTGAAAGAAAAATCCAGGCTGTAGCCTTACATCAAGCTTGGCTGAAACTCTTCTATGCTGATGAAAGAGGCAGTGGCATCAACTTGCATTGCACTTCCCTGTAGTCTGCTCCTGACAATATCTCCAGAGTTTCACAGTTAATATGACAGACAGATTAAAAACTACTGAGTAAAAACTGCCACGTATTATTTAATCCTTTTCTGAAAAAATTCTTCTCACATTATGCCATATCATGTAACAAGCATTTAGTCCTTTGTCCACTAGTTTTAAGATAGATTTGAGTCAAAATTCCCTGTGTACGTGAATAGATGGTCTACTTAGCTCAAGCTCTCCAGAACTTAAATATTCTTTTTTAGAATTTCTTTTTATTCCCTACTTCTGCTAAGCCCAAGAGCTTTTCCCATTGGAATTCTTTAACATCAGCAATAATTTGTATTTTGCTATTAATATCTGGTGCTGATTATCCCATCATTTGTCAATGCCATCTATCACTATTATAAAAACCTTAGCGTTTCAATAGGAAACTTTAATAGTTCAGCAGATGACATCCTGTTTGTTGCATTTAGTTTCTGTTCTTACATTTTTATTGTTGCATTCCCCATAATGAGATTCTAGGTTTTTAAGAATATAGATGCCTTTTCTGAAGTCTAAATGTCCTATAATAAAGCATTTCTCAGAGGGAAAATGACTTGGCAATAGTATTTTCAGAATTAAAGATCATCTGTTTCCATCTCCCCTGCCATGGGCAGGGACGCCTTCCACTAGCCCAGGTTGCTCAAAGCCCTGTCCAACCTGGCTTTGAAAACTTCCAGGAATGGGACAGCCACAGCTTCTCTGGGTGAAGAGTTCAAGCTGTTTGTTACCTGCCTGGGTGCAAGTTAACAGCTCTTCTCCTGCAGCTTCTGAAAGGTTTGCTGGTGAAATGAAGCCTGCGAGGCCGGGAGGTGTGAGTATATCTCCTGTTTCAGGTATTCCCTTGTGCCTGTTCTTGCTGTGGGCAGGTTCTCCCCTGCCCCGGCCAGGGTCATCTCTAAGGGAGTCACACACACAAACATCAGCCTTCTTGAAATGCAGAAAGCATTTCCTTTAAAAAGGGAGGGGAAAACTCTGAGAAAATACCAAAAGTGAAGCACAGGCTGTGACTTCTTGCAGTGGCAATTATTTTAAGTGAACTGCCTGTAAAGATTTTGCAGTTTGAAGTGGCAGGTTGTGTATTCTGTGCAGACAGGATTGTTAACGTGTGAAACATGCTAAAAATTGACCGATAAAGGCACCTGAGTATTTCAAACATAAATAGTGTATACCGAAATAGCTACAGAGCAGATGGCCTGGCTCCACACACACCTTGCTGACCAGAATACTCGAGCAACACAACAGCCAAAATCTCTCTGACTTCAAAGCTGATCAGCTGCAAAGGCAAGGGTTATCCTCATGCCACCCTTTATCTGTCAGGCACAAACGCTCCTGTATACGCTAATTAGTGTATCCTAGAGGGATAATGAACCTCAGGTTTGTTTGAACTTGCTACTGCCCCGGCAAAGCAAATCACCTGTTCTAGAGCTCAGGCTCTCAAAAGTCGGTGAGATTAAAACAACTGAGAGCTGAAATCTGATCTACGGTGGAAAGATCCCAAAACACAGAGGGCTGGCTTTGCCAGCCCGCTCACAGTGCTGCCTGCCACTGATAAACAGGCAACTGAGCCTGTTTCTCACTCTCATTTTTTACCTTGGACGCTAAGACCAAACATCCCCATTCCACATATTAACCGGGAGGTAATGCTTTTCATGCCTTGTTGTATGGTTCAACAGATGTGAAAGGGAATTATCACTTCAACATGATATCAAGACTTTTTTTTTTTTTTTTTTTTTTTTTTTTTTTTTTTTTTTAGCCGATGGCAGATTACTAAGCCCGAATTCTTGTTTAATTTTAGTGTGTTAATTGATGGAATAATGAGCATTGATTATATGTGTTTTGGCTTCGTCATTGCAATTACAGGCTCTGTTTTATTCATGAGCCAGTCCTAAAGAATGCACTAGAGATCTAAGACAGCTTAAACCTCTCAGAAAAAGGCTCTGGATTGTTTGAGTAATGACACTCTTTGATGGAAAATTAAAGGTTCTCTTTTCCCATGCTTTTTAAGATAATTAAAATCCAGGAACGGTAAGGTGGTGAACATCCTTATTCATTAGCCTTCAGTAATTTAGCTTCTACTAAATGAGGAAAACATTTTAATTCTCTAGGCCATCTGTTGCAGTCTCCTTTGTGTGTCCCGTTACATAAAGTCTCATCATGGATAGTTTTAACGTCAGCATTGTATCCTTTCACCAGGAATGATGAGCTGGATGAGGTAGTTGAAGTCACTACCTATTAACGGACCACCCTGGAATTAAAGTGGCTGCTTGGTCTTTTAAGCTGAAGTTATCCTGTCTAGACACCTCTAGGCAGAGGATCCTCAGAGAGGAGCCCGTGCACGGAGATAGGCAGTGTGACAAGCTGTGTTTTCTGATAGGGATATCCATGCCAATAACTAACAAAGTTCATTGGAGCCCTTCCAGTGCTGCTAATGTGCGACTGCTCTGCCATATGGCTCCGTGCTGCTTTTGGAAGCAGGCACTCTCTGTTCGGGTGGGAACCACAGCAGAGGCTCCCTGCTGGATGCTGCTTTGGAAGGGGTTTGGAGGCAGAGCAGGTCTCTCTGCACTGTGACAGGGAAATAGAATAAATATTAGAGTAGGAGTGTGCTCACCTAGGATAAACGCTGGATCAGGAACTAGGAAATGCTTGGATTCTGACTCTGGCTGTAGGAATAACTCACATTATAGCTTGGGGCAAGTTACATTATCCCGCACAGGGAAAGTGTCTCATTAAAATTATAATTTGTATAGCTGAATGGATGCAGCGACAAAGATATTCCTGATGCAAAGTTACACCCCCACAGGTCTAAGAGGATCTGGGTTCCATTATGAGTTTGGTTTGTTTCTGTCAAACTCCCCTGTAAAATACAAGCCCTACTTCTTGCCAGCCCAGCAGTGCCTTCCAGGGGCTGCAGTACACTGGTGTATTTACCTGGCTCCACGATTCCCAGGTAGTGTTTACATTATTGATAGGCATGGCTACAAGCAGGCTGCTTCCACGGGGCAGAGCTTCAAATGCTGCTATTACTGCAGTTGCCTGGAGATCACAAACACACTGCCCTCGGGATGTGTGGCTGCAGAGCAAGTGTTCCCAGCACGAAGCAGTACTCAGTCAGTCAACCAGCTCCTGCTTCCACCAAACAAGGCCCTCCAGCTGCTGCAGCCATGCCCAAGGGGTAAGTCATCTCTGTTATGGCATCTGGGTGATCTGCCATTTGTCTGGAAACTCATTATCTGGGTGTGTTTGTCTCTATCACACTCTGTAATTAGTTTCTAGCTATTCAGCACAAGGTGAGCAGGTTTTAGGTTTAGATTGAAAGCAGGGAGGTGCTTCTCACAGATCTGGGTCCTGCTGGAAATAAAAGTTATGTGCCTGCTCCAAACAGAGCATTGGTGGGGAGGGAATGGCAGACCCCTCTCTACTTTCCTGGGAATGAGTATAAAACTGAGAAATCTCTGGGACCTCTTTCATGTTCATGAAGAAATTACATGAAGTGTGTTTCAATGTCCCTCACTTAAAATTAATCCTCAGCTTTAGTAACAACTCCAGGCTACTCACTTAGGTGAGGGATTAGAGGCTGTGTGATGTTCTTGGCTGCTTGTAGAGGCCATTTTCCTTTCCACTGTGAAGCAAAGACACTCTCTCTTGAGAATCCCTGAGTTCCTGGGGGATTAAAAAAAAGCAGAAATGAGAAAGATCATTCATGGAGAAATTAAATACCTGACACAATTTACCAAGTGATAATTTTGCCTCTCTGCTTTCTCACCAGCAGTGTACCCATAGCCAAGCAGCTGGCATCAATAAAAGGTAAGGGGACCCCTTCATTGCCCCTTTGGGGTTCAGGTCTTTCACAACCCACATGCAGAAAGTTCTGGCAATGTCACAGGGCTTGCAGAGGCCGTGCAGATCCTCAGCTGATGCAAGTCAAGAGGGTCTCACAGGTCCCTGTGCCATGTGCTCCTGTATTGTCACATCATTTGTCTTGTCTTTTCATAAAAAAATCACAACATGTGTGTAACCTCTGCTAACAGAGGCTTGTGAGCATGCAGACTTTCAGAGTCATACACAAGTGGGGGGAATGAATCCAGCCCAAATCCCAGTATACCATAATGCTGAAGTGCAGCACTGGTGCTCAGACATGGATGTTCCTGTGCAGCCAGGCTTCCAAACGGGCCATGTTTTCCCTGATACAGGTCTCTGGGAGTCCAAATGCATCCAGGAGATGTTCACTATGGCCTGTCCCCATGGTGTGGCAGGTCCTTACTGGATGCCCAGGGTCAGGATAGAGCAGGTGGGTCTCAAGCCCCATGCTGTGTCACAGCCCTAGCTCTGAAGGAAATCTTCCTTCAGGGTGTGATTGCATGGGATATGAGGCATGTTGCTGGCCCACTCCAAATAAAATCTGGGCCAGATCCTCTGTGGGTATAAACAGTTTCAGTCTCATTAACTTTAATGAAACAACACAGATTTCCACCCACCCCAGGATGGTTCTAACAGATTCCTTTCAATTATATCTCAAAAGCCTTTTTTTTAAAATTTTTATTTTTTTGGATGAACTTTTCCTCCCTCCAGCTCTAAGAAAAGGCTCAGACCTTGAAAAGGCTTTTGCTACAGCAGCTTTGGTGTATAACAACTATGCTGATCCCGAGAGCAAGCTCAGCAAAGCTGAAACCAAGAGCTTACTGCAATCCCAGTTTTGGCATTTCATACAGGTGAGGGGCTCTGCTGAGTGGGTGGCACTGGGACAGCCCTGGCTGGGCACTTTGTGTGCAGGAATGGCAGCTCAGGCTCTGTCCTGCAGCTTGGCAAGCATCAGTCCATGGGGTAATCCCAAGTGAGACTTCAGGGATTTGGTTACAAACATATTTTGTGACAGTTGCTTTATATTGAGCCTGTGTCTAACATAGGGCCAAAGGAGGGGGACAGCAATAAACCACCACTGATGCTTGCTTGAATTTGTTTAAAGAAAACAAGGCAATTGCAAAAAAAACCCCCAACCTACCAAATTAAAACCCTTGGATGATGACAAGAGGCTGGATTTATGAAGAGAAGAAACCCATGGCATTTAATGAGATGTTTGGTGGTTTGCCAGAGCACTGAGCCAGCACTGAGAGCCAGCCCTGTGCCACGGATCTGTGTTCACTGTGCTCACTGCTGGGGTTCCTGGGGGAGAGGGGCATAAAGGAAACCCCTCACCCACCTGGCTGGGTATGGGGAAAAACTGCCATAAGCAGCACTTGTGGCTGTAAACTTCCTGTAGGGCTTTTTTTTTTCCCTCCCTGAATTAAAAAGAAAAAAAAAGTTATCAAGTGGTAGGAAAAGCTATATAGGACTAATAAAAAAGAGCTCAAATAAGTAAATGAGAGAGATAATGTCTTTACTTCCAAAAATATCAAAATCACATGGCTCGTTGGGATGGAGAAATTGGCACCAAATTAGAAACCAGGCAGCTTATTGAAGAAGAATTGAAAGTATGACTGGAAGAAATTAGGCTTGGGATCCTGAGATTGTTTGGATATTATTAAGCTAAAAAAATCTACCCTGGAACTCAAACAAGGTTTTCTCTTAAGGAAATACAAATAATAGACATCTTACAGAATTTTAATAATCCATTCCAACAGGAATGCCCAAGAGTAGCAGTGCAAAAGTTATGCCTGTAAAATCAACAAGTTTTGAGATCTTCACAATATGTATTTGTATATATTTGAATATTAAATTTAAGAGGATTGGTCAGTTGGTTGTTTCCTCCTCCCAGTTTTATCAAGACACAGGACTGCCTTTTTTGCCTAGCAGTTACCAGCTATATCAGCATCATTTCCAGTCATGATTAGGTGTCTTTTAAAAGATGTTTTCTGGATTCTGATGGAAACTTTGAGGATTGGCTGTTCTCCTTTCTGATTGCAATAATATTTCTGTTTGAATTTCTTTGGATACCTTTTGAAAAACTAATATGAATGTGGACATACCAACCTGGATGGGAAAATAAAAAAATACATTAATATTTACATAGGTAGATGTCTTTTTCTTTTTTCTAATGATGCAATAAAAAAGGAACTTCATGCCTTTTTTTTCTTTTCCCCATTTAAAATCTTCCATAGGGCCAAGAAAACAAACCAAAATACCAGGAAATCATTTCTTCCTTGGATGAGGAGTCAGAGAACAAAATTAATTTTGAAGATTTCATGATCTTGTTAGTCAGTCTCACTCTAATGTCTGACCTGCTGCAGGAGATCAAAAACGTGAAAACCACAAAATGATCTGTGATTTTAAAGAAGAAATGGCTTGACATCATATGAGGAAAGCGTGAGTGAGCTGCACACAGAGATACCACTGTGTGCCTGGATACCCTGTGCTGATCCCTTTTAAATGGAATAAAGTTGTGTCCAAACCTGGCTGAACTTAACCTTCTCTTGAAACACTCCACGAAGTCTGTCCTCAGGGATTTGTGTCTATGACATTTGTGCTTTGGGAGGGTGAGTGACTGGCTCCTGCTAGGTTCAAGGCCAGTTAACAGCTGGGGCAACCCCCAGGCCAGTTTAATGCCAGGGAAAGGCAGCCCGTGCTCTCCCAGACCTCTCCATCCTCTCCCTACAATGATGTGGGATTTGATAGAGACACAGTTGCCAGAATGTGCAGCCCCATCCCTCGAGGCAGGGCTGCCCAGCTCCACAGGCTCTCCCAGTCATCCCAGGGGGCTTCAGCCCTAAGCAGGGCACCACCAGTGATGGGTTTCACAACAGGCAATGACCACAAAATCTGTTGCTGTCTTAGGTAAAGATTGATTTTAGTTTGTCTGGTTTCCACCCCACCATTAACCCTGCTGAAGGGAACATTTGTTTACTTATATTTCCTCCTCCAACTGCTCTCTATTTGGAGATCACCATGGAAGGAATTTAAGTCCAGCACTTACAGGGCATCTTCGGCTGTGCTGTTCTTGTATGACCTGGAGAATGACCCAAATGTGCCAGCCAGCTGAATCTGCTGTTCAATCAAACTGTGAAAAGCAGAAACCAGATAAGAGATGGTCCAGACCAGGGATGGTGGAAAATAAGGGTGGCCAATAAATTATTTGCATTGGAACTGAGTGATATTGGTTAGGGCCAGAGTCTCAGTATTGAATGCTCATCATCCTAATTTGATTCCTACCTACAAAGTCCTGGCTCAGAGCCAACATTTTTCCCACTGTGACATCCCTTTGGGACATGAAAAGCAGGCTCATGCAGCAGGAAGAGAACAGCCTCTGTAAGGATTTAATAAGACTCTACCAGGATGAACAAGCCAGCAAAACGTTGGAGCCTTTTTAGTATTTTCTTCTTCCTTGGCTCAAAAGGAGAAGACAAGAATGATTTAGCTTTGGTACATGAATTTTTAACAGGAAGGGATCAAACCTTCTAGTGTTAAAAGAGGGAAATTAATGCTAGCTGAGTAATGAGATTTAACTCTTTCACATAAAAAGGCTCTTAGTGTTTTCAGGAGCTAAGATGATGTTTTGTAATGGATTTTGATGTGGAGGAAAGACTGCAGTAGAGACCAGCAGCCAACTGTTTGGAGAAGGAAGGTCTCTGTGCAGTGTGGAATGGAGCTGAAAGAAGAAATGCAAATGGATGTGGTGAGTTTTGAAATGAAGCTCAGCAGGTATAAGGTGCTGGGTTTGGACCTCAGCCAGGACATGGCCTTATCTGGAGGCTAAACATTCACAACTGGTCCTACTACAAATATAACCTCTTATCAGCAAAGCCCCTTCTGTGATGGTGGGTTGCAAGAATAGGCAGCATCCAGCCCATGGCAAGAAGTGATGAAGCCAGCAGGCAGCATTTCTGTCTGTTTGCTCAGAGACATAGAGACATCCCTCCAGCTCATCCCCCTGCTGAGGGACTGGTGTCCCAGTGCCCTGAGGATGACTGTTCCCATGGGGAGCCCATCAACCTCCCAGGAGTGGGATCACCCACATTGGTATCACAGTTTAGCACTGATACTGTGTCCCTGGTGTTACTCAGTCTCTCTCCCTGTCCCCTTGTTTTTTGGCCAGGTAGATTTGTGAAAGCCTAAAATATCAGCTGATGCTCCTTTTCTGGGGTAGGAAGATGGACTGAATGTGTGTCTCTAGGCAGGTTTCCTATTACTCAGATAAAGAAAACACAGCATAGCCCTGAAAAGATTGTTTGGGAGCCACTGGTGATGCTGGAAGCATAAATTTCCTAACATCCCTCTGTTACCAAAAAAAAAAAAAAAAAAAAAAAAGGACAAAAGGACTGAAAGGAAAAAATATTGAAAAATATTGTGAAGCCAATTAAGAAAAAGTTCTTTGAAACTGCTAAGGCTCTAACAGAGTTTTCGTTATTGCTGAAATGTTTCTAAATCTTGCATGACTTGAATTAATGACTTAAGAGCCTTTTATCAGATCAATTTGCTCTGTCATCTCATCGTGTGCAAACCCTTTTTATCCCAATTTGATGTGTTGTGAGCAACATCCTGAGTCCCTGGCTTGGATCAAAAGCCCCTTGTGCTAAGCACAGTGAAAATTCAAAGTAAGAAGCAGTTCCTGAACAACTCAATAGCAAAGATATTCAAATGGTAGGGAAGGAATAAGAGGCACAGAAAACCCAAGCACCTTGTGAGCACATGTAGCAAAGCTGAGCTGGATTCCAGCCTACACTGGGCTCCTCTCACAGAAGCCAAGGCACTGTGATGGTTTCTGGAAGAGCTTCTGAACAAAGTGAATGGGATGCAAGGCTCAATCTGCATCAGTCCTTGAAAGTCCCACCTGATGCTCAAAAGCAGAAGGACGTACTTGGAAGAGCCCCAGCATCTTCTTTTAGTTACAAATAGGCAGAAGTTTGCACCTTGACTGTGGAAGATGGTCTTTTATTTACTCAGACTATTTGTGGCTGCCATGAGCCCTCTCAGCTATTGGCTTTGAAGCTGATCTGGTGCAGACAGCATGTCTGGCTGCATCCTCAGGGAGCTGGCTGTAAGCTTGCTTAAAAAGGCTACTGTTGTGCTTTATTTTGTTCCTAGCTTACTCCTGTTGAGAGCAAAGAGAGTTTGTCATTGATTTCTCAGAGCAGAGCCCAGCAAGTGCTGAGGGGTTAAGCAGCAGCTGAGTTGATGAAATCTGCAGGTTCCTCTGCCTCAGCAAGTGGGAACATCATCTCAGTATCTGATACCCTCAGAAGTGAAAGTGGCATGAGGAGTAGCCAGTCAAGACCTGACCTCTGTGTGCTTGAGGTTGTGTTGGGATTTGTGCCATGACAGTGTTCAGGTATGAACCTTGGGAGACTGTAGACTTTGGATCTAAGCTTTAACTTCTGTTCTGAGAAGTCTGAATCATCTCTGCAGTTATGTGAGCTTTCAGATGACTGCCAGAGGGGAAATGAGGGTCAGGAAGAATTTCAGCCTCAGATCTTCAGTTTCCAAATATCAGTTCAGGAAGGCAGGCTCATTCTCATTCTTTAATTAGTCCACCTACAGCTTCTCCCCATGACTTCTTACTTTGTATTTGGCTTTAACTCTTTGGCCTGCTGAATTTAGAAACTTTTTAAAATTGGCTTTAGTCTAATCCCTGAGGGGCTCTTGCAGATTGCAGGGGAGCTCTCACATCCCAGTGCACTGACTTTGAGGTGAGTCAGGGCAGGGCTCAGCATGTTGCACTTTCTTCTGGGAGCCCAGGGCCACACACACTGTATGTACAATTTTTCGTAAGTCTGTCAGGGAAGAGAAGTACATTTTTCAACTTGTCTTGCTGTTGCTATACCTTCAGGAAGACCTCATATCTAGGGCACTGGAGTCTGGATGCTGAGGGAACCCTGAAGTCTGAGACATGTTTTCCTTGTCTCTTCCTCCCTCAGAGCAAGTGTCGTGTTACTTTTTTTGTGTAAGTTTAAACTTGCCCTGGGTGCACACTCTTTGAAAGTACCTGTGTGATGCACACCCCACCTCACTGCTGCCATGTGTCCTGGCCCATGAAAGCTTCTCAGCAGCTACATCCACTCAAATTGTGGCTGCACCAGGTCTCTTTGCAGAGAGAGGTGGAGTTTTACATTGTAGCCTGCAAAGAAAGTGGTTAAATTGTGGCTACATGGTAGGAAAACCTTCTCCAGTAGTGTTGGAATGACTTCTCCAGGGGTGTTGGAAAGATGCTGTGTGGTACAACCCTTCAGGAGCTCACACAGAGCAGAGGAAGAGCTTTGTCCCAGAATTATGTTCTCCGAAAAGTGTGATAATTTGTGAGCCTCAGAGGAGTGCTCTGAAATGTCCCTTGAAAAAATAAAATCTTTGTTTCAAGCTCAGTCAGGGAATATAAATGTATAAGAGGTGGTGGTTTATGGCTTTTTGAATTGACAGCTTTTAATCCTGCACTGACTTTACTGCAGTCAGTGGTTTACAAGGTTTCCAGTGAATCTGTCTCCTCACTTTGCTCACCTGCTATTCCCTCCCCCTATATAAGGGTTTATATCCCTAGAACTGAGTCCTCATCCAGCAAAGGTAAACAGCAAATCATATTCAACAGCTTCTGGGCCAAAATGCACATTTGGGTTTTTAAAAAATGAGTGTGTGGTTGTTTGTCAAAGATCCCCTGAGTCTCAAACAGGACCTGGAGTACTGAGGGCCCCTGGGCAGGGAGGGACAGTGATGTCCAAGATGTCTTACTCCTCTAGTAAAACCAGCAGCCCAAACAGAGTGGGCAAAATCAAGCCTCTGATTGTCCTGGGATGATCAATAAATGATGTACAGGATACCAGGAGCTCTTCCACTCCTCTCACACACAGGAGCTGGTTGGCCTCTGGGCACTCAAGCATCACTGGAGCAAAGGAGAACAAGCTCATGGGAGCTGGTTTTAGTGAGTCTTGACTTGCTGGACATGATCACTGGGAGCCTTGTTAAGTGTTAGTCAATGCTACAAACTGGAAAAAGGAGCTCTCTGGAAAGGCAGCTTTGAGTGGATAAACTGATGGATGCCAGGCCTCTGCTTGAGTTTGGAAAATTAAACTGGGCTGTCCAAGTATTCCTACAGTGGGAACAAGCAGAAAAATCTACAACCCAACCCTGAGACCCTTCCTTCTCCTCCAGTGGTTGCCCAGACAGCCTTCCCACTACTTCTTTGATTTGTTTTCCCAGGAATATGAGATTGGTTTATTTTGACATCTTTATTTTGACACCCGGGACTGTTGGAGGAAGTCCATGTACAGATGCTGACCCATTTCCTGCATTTGTTGGTGAATTTTTCTTAATCCAGTTGTTCTGCCTTCATCCCCACATAATGCTCTTCTGAGGTTTGTTTGAAGAAAACCTGCACTAGCAGACACATACAGGTTAAGTATTATATGACATCTTTTTTCTCTGAATCTGGCAGGGGCAAAAAGCACACTGGGGATAGAATATCCACAGGTAAATATCACTTTTTTTTCTTGGCACACTGCAGCTGGTGTCATGGCATCCCTGGGTTTATACACCACTACGTGGATTATATGGAGTTTTGCCTAATTAATTAATGAAACCAAATTGCAAAATTACTTTCTTATTAAACTGATCTTGCTGCAGAAATAAGGCTGATTACTTCCCTGACAAATTTTAATTAGGTAGCTACAACAAACTGTAATAAAGAGCACAAATTAAAAACAGATCATACTAGATGTGGCTTTATCAAATGCTGTGTTAGTACCAGGCAACATACACAGTGATTAAATTATACAGAAAAAGCTCATTCTTTCACCTCTGGTAAAAATCTATCTTCTTTCTAGGGGAAGAAGCATTTACATAAAAAATCACATTAATAACCAACACACCAGTAAGTGTTTATTGGTAGTTGCTTTCCAACATTCTACAAGACTCAACCATTAAGGCACTCTTTATTTCTCCTCTAAATTTATACTTGTAGTACACATGACCCAAGGTTACTGCAAAGCCTCTGAGGACAAGAAAGGCTTGATTACCTGCACATATCCTCCTCAATTTGTCTTTCCTCTTTAGCTTTTTAGGGCTTGGCTCCAGCTCAGCTGAGAACAGAACACAATTTGATAAGGATTTGCATAAGAATTGTAAGCAGAGGCCCACGCAAATTAAGCATTAATTAATGTGCACCTAAAGCCTTCTGCTGAAGGCAGCCTGAGGCCAAGCAATGCTGGGAGTGCTCAAGTGTATGTGAAGGGAAGAGTGGGTAAGCACAGCAAATTAAAGATAAACACTTAATTCTTTTCTAATACCTATTCCAGCCCTTGAGACTGGGCTATATTGCAGACTTCTTATCCCTGTTGGAGGATGACAAAGGTCAAAAGGAAAGCTCCCCCACATGGAACTGAATTCATCCAGGGGTTCCCAGGCTTGTGTTGTGTCCAGGATGCTGGACTCGGGTTGAGGAGCAATGGTGCCCCACAGCCTGGGCAGTGTGTGGGTGCAAAGTGGGGCTGGGGGTGTTGGGGTGGATGTTTGGGGTCTGCTGATGCCCTGGGACAAGCAGGCAGTACCTCAGAGAGGCAGGTTTGTTCTGCCTGTTGCAGTGTCTGGGAGGATTCACCTCCTCCCTTTTGATTCACCTCAAAAGTAAAGAGACCACTGACGTACCAGGACAGTGGGCTTTGGACTTGAAAGAAAGCTAAGAGAGACTGGAGACTTCTGAAATATCAAGTGACCATTTTCCTTATATTGTTGGATGCACACATTTGACACATTGGCAAAGGGCTCCCAAGGAAAGTGGCTTGTGACTTTCATGGGTGGCAGCCACACTGGACACACCTGCTGCCCCCCACCTGTTATAGCCAGAGCCCTCACAGGACAACATTTTGGCTCTGGTTCTTCCCTTGTGTCTAGCCATGAAACATGTTTAGCAGCTCTTCCTCAGGCGTTTAACTGGGAACTCTCAGCTGCTACATATTTCAAATCAGCTCAGAAATTCTGATTAAAGGAAAACACACTTTTTTGCAGAACTCTAGGGAGAAAGGTTAGGGTGTTGGCCTTCCCAGACTGAGCAGATGGAGAGCTGTTTTGTCCTGCCCTACAGGTATGTGAAATACATCCTTGCACTAGAGATCTGTTAATATACCAGAAAATAAATGCTGGTATTAGCTGGAATGGGATGTCGTTGGTATCCATGATCTAGTGCAGTTGTGTGGCTGTCTTGAGCACAAAACTTCTATCCTGGTAGCCTTACAAAGGGCCAGGCAGGTCTTGTTGGGGTTTTTGGGGGAGTTTTTTGTGTTTTGTTTTTTGTGGGGTTTTTTTTGTTTGAGTATTTTTGGGTTTTTTGGGGTTTTTTTTTTTTTGTTGTTGTTGTTTTGGTTTTGTTTGTTTGGGTTTTTTGGGTGTTTGTTTGTTTGTTTGTTTTTGTTAGCAGCAAGAGCTTAGGACAAGCAGGACTGTCCCCTTGAGTCCTTGAGCTGGAAGGCACCTGATCTGTCTATGCTGTGCTGCAGCTGGGGAGCATTTTGCTGTTGAGAATTATTTCATAACAAGATTCCTGGCTAGATGTGTGCATCCTGATGAGCACCAGGGGCCAAGAGGTGCCTCAAGATCGATTGGAGCACGCAGTCAGTTTGTTAATGTAATGGGGGAGAGCTTGAACTTCAGCTAATAAGTGAATGCATTGAAACTGTTGTGTGCTGATTGCTGCAACCCCTCGGGTCTCTGTGGGTACTGAAAAGTGAACGCTGCCCCCAGGGTCTCTGGGGTGGAGGTGGGCTGGTGCTGCCCAGGGGAGAATGGGAGGGTTTGGCTCCTGGGGTCATAGGGAGCCCAGGCAGTTTGTCTGGTACTTGGTTTGCTCAGAAAGGATGTATTTAATTTATTGCTGAGATGCTTCTTCTGGCCAACTCCTGTGGAGCCCCACATGCCACTGTGCTGCCTCCCTGCACTTCTGCCCTGGAGCCTGGTACCAGGGAAAGATGACAGAAAATAGAGTGGGGTGTTACTTTATGTAGACCTGTGTATGTATATAAAATATAGTGATTTATATACAAACTATATGTGTAATAGGTACAATATCTAACTGCTAACATACACATGCTACATATAAAATATCTCTATGTGCATATACACATAGAAAATCTCTTCCAGTTTTCTCTATTTTGACTTATTTTACCTAAAAACTTTTTTGCTTCTAAATGACTTTCTAGGCCACGTATGACTGCAGTGAGCAGTACAAATCACTGGATACATTCCTTTTCTGTTGAAAAACTGTGGCTTATTCCTAGTCTTGTGGGGCTTGGGTTTTTTATCCCTCTATTTAGTAATGCATTAAGAGATCCTCCTTCTCATCCTGTGACATCCTTGGAGCTTTAAGTGCCTTGGAGAGGGGCTTTGTTAAAAGCCCTTTGGCATTAAAACGCTACTAAACAGAGTAGGCAATCATTCTGCTGGTGTGACAGTGCCTTCCTCTGCCAGGAGACATCCTGGTCCCTCCCTGCTGCTGCTGTTTGTGACAGAGCTTTTCCCCAGCTTGCAGATACTGCTCCCCTAACCTTTAGCAGGCTCTCTCTTAAACCCAGTCTCACAATTGTCATTTCTCTTGTCTCTGGTATTGATGCTAATGAGAGCAGGGTTGTCACCCACCACAGGCAGCTGTGACTGGGATCTGTGGTGGAAGATCCTTAGCAAATAATTTTTTTTTTTTTTTTAGTATCTGTGAGCTGAGTACTACTTTACTGCCACAGAGAGTGTAAAGAGTACAAAGCCAGTATTACTCATAACTTAATATTTCTATTCTCTCCTTTCCTGCTTGTCAGAACCCAAATGGTGCCAAATATTTCAGGAGGGTTCGGGACTTTCTTGGGACACACCACTTTTTTTTTTTTTTTTTTTTTTTTTTTTTTTTTTTAGGTATCTTTACTTCTTTTGTTTCTCCTCAGAAGCTCCTCCACTGTAATCTAGCCCATTAGTTTAGAGGGAGGGGGGCCATGATGATAGCAGAGCCTTGCTGCTTTGCCATTTTGCCTGTGACACACTGCTGCGTTCTAACTGTGCCTTGCTGAAGGTAATTACCATGGAAAAGTCATCAGCTCCTTCTCCAGACACACACCCCACACCTCCCCCAGCTGCATGTGGCAGGAGCCAAGTGCTCACGTGGTATGAGCTCTGAGAGCTGCTCCAAAATCATGGATTTCAATTATTCATGAGTTAATGGTTCCCTGGGGATGGAAGGAAGGCTGGCACTGTAAGGAGCCTGTCTGGAAGTACAAGTCCAAAGATACACAGGGTTCATCTTTACAAGAACTCATGTCCTGGAACTGCCCTGTGTGAAGCTGATGTCAAGGAGGGGCACAGCCCTGTTTGTGATCATTGGTCATGGGGAGCCTTCACAGTGACCTGGACACGTGGCCAGTGGCACCAGGGCAGTGACTGTCCCCTTGTCCTCAGCTCTGGGGAGGGCACATCTCAAATCCTGTGTTCAGTTTTGGGCTCCTCACCACAAGAAGGACATTGAGGGGCTGGAGAGTGTCCAGAGAAAGGAATGGACCTGGGGAAGGGTCTGGAGCACAAATTCGATGAGGAGAAGCTGGGAGAGCTCAGCCTGGACAAAAAGAGACTCGGGGGGAATCTTCTTGCTCTCTACAAATCCCTGAAAGGAGGTTGCAGTCAGGTGGGGGTGAGTCTCTTCTCCACAGAAAACAAGTGGCAGGACAAGAGGAAACAGCCTGAAGTTGTTCCAGAGGAGACTGGATATTAGGAAGTGTTTCCTCACTGGAAGGATGGTCAGGTGTTGGAACAGGCTGCCCAGGGCAGTGGTGGAGTTTCCACTCCTGGCTGTGTTCAAAAAATATGTGAATGTGGCACTTAGGGACATGGTTTTATGGTGAACATGGCAGTGCTGGGTTAGAGATTGGATTCAATGAGGGCAGAGGTCTCTTCCAACCTATTCTGACTCCCCACACACAGACTTGTCCCAGAGACTGCTGAGTGACTGCAGCACCACAGGGTAGGGATGCTGTTAGTTGAAGTATCCAAAACAAAATTGCAGGGAATATTTAACAACCTTTTTTCTCCCCGACAAGTTTTCTTTCCTTTACTGCAGGGCTCTTAATTTGATGAATTAATGTGAGAAGTGCTAATGTACCAGCAAAGACAGCAGGCAAAGATCTATCTGCTGATCCCAGACACGACTGATTTCAACTGCTGCTGAGCATGGTATGTTCTGATGCCACAAAAATAACAGCAGTATCTGTGCAGCCTCACAGGAAGGTGTTTGTGGCTTTTCATTTCTCCTCTCCCTCCCAGATGTGGGCAATTATCCTTGAGAAAGAAGTGCAGGATGCTGGGACTCTGCTCTTGAGTGCACTGGGCAGAGATGCCCAGGCTGTGAATGGTGACACTCAAACCTCCCTCCCAGAGGGTTTCTTTTAAAGGTGTGGAGGATGAACCCCCTCCTGGAGCCCACTGCAGGCTGTGATTCTCCTGCACTGGCTGCCCAAGTGCCTCCTCCCTGCTAAAAGGGCTCTGGTCCTGCAGCAAGCAGCTTTGATTGCCTGATGCTGGAGCCTGAGGAAGGAAGCTCACAGCTCTAACATCTGCAATTCAACCCCAGAGAGAGACCTAGATCTGAAGACAAGTCAGAAGCTCCATGCTCCTGTTACTGTGTTCAAAAGGCCAGGTTCAAGTGTCTGAAGGAGAGATGCTGCTTTGTTCCTGATGTATTTGAGTAGGCAGCTCATTGGCTCAGGCTTTCCACACATACCATATATCATTTTACAGAACCTATTTAAAGGGTTTGTAGTGATAGGACAAGGGGGAATGGCTTTAAATGGAAAGGGTAGGGTTAGATTGGATATTAGGAAGTTCTTTCCTGTGAGGGTGATGAGGTGCTGGCACAGGCTGCCCAGAGATGTGGATGCCCCACCCCTGAAGACCAGGTTGGCTGGGGCTTGGAGCAATGTAATTTAGTGGGAAGTGTCCCTGCCCATGGCAGGAGGGCTGGAACTAGATGATCTTTAATATCCTTTCCAACCCAAACCATTCTATGATAGAAATAGAGGTCTGTTGTTGGGTTCTTACAGTGTTTTTAGAAGCAGCTCTCAGATGGTCACTGTGCACTGTGGTGTGTTAGTTCTTTAATAAAATAACAATCACAGTTTGCATATGGAGAAACACCTTTACAACTTTCTGCCTGGTTGAACTTGTCCACAGCAGGTTCTCAAATGATGCATATTGAAATGGAGCCACCTTGAAATGCCTGTGTCTCCAGAGACCTCCAAGCAGAGAGGACAAGATTGCTCTGTTGTTTTTTTGAAAGATAAATGACCTGCCTGCAAGTCGCAGTCTGCTCACATGAGGAGTGTTTAGTCATTTGGCATGAAGCAGAATATCTCAGCCATTAAGGTGTGTGGGCTCTGCAGTGCATAAATAAGTTACAAATTAGGGATTCTGAGTTGGTGCTTGCCCCTTGCATGCAGTGCTCCAAGTGATTACTGTTCTCTTTGTCTAATCAAAGTTCCTCAGCTCAGAGCAGGTTTCTAATTTAAACACTTGAGTACAACATATTTTGCTAAATTAAATCATTGCAGAAGTCTCTCATACACAACAGCTTCTACCCCCACCTTACATATTACTTTTTCCTTGACTCTGTAACCTTTTCCTCTGAAAGGTAAATTACTACTGATATAAACATGAATAACCTTAGCTTTGCAATATTGTATCTTCAAGCAACTAATTTGAGATGTCTCCTAGAAAATGCCAAAAGCAGCTTGTAACAGAAAGCAAATGTGTAGGTATTATAGCACTGCTCCAAAAAGGAGCCTTCTCAGAGTAAATGCCCCTTTATGTAAACAACTGGTAGGTAAAGCAGTAAATGGTCATGAACACAGAGATTTCCTCTACAGCCCAAACAGCCTGTGCACCTTTCCTGCACTGCTCTGGGTCTCAGCTCTTGGCAGCCCTGCCTGCAGGATTGAATGCAGAATTTAAGCCTGTCTGATGAAAAAACCCCCAAGCTACAGCAGGCTGTGATCCAAATGGGAGAAGGCTTTGGTTCCCTATGTAGCCATGGAAAGATACTTTAGGTGTCCAAGGCTGAGAGAGCTTATAAATGTTAATTCTTGTGCTTGACCCAGTGAAAAGGAGAATGTGCTGTGCTTGCTAGATGGTGACACCTAGTAAAAGGTGCATCCTGGGGCTGAGGGATGCAAACAGAGTATCCTCTAAGTAGAGTGAGAGGATATGGCAATGGATGTGCAGGGGGAGGAGATTACCCTTGCCTGCAGTGATTTAACTTAGAGCCTGACATAACTGTGTGCTTGGGCTGTAACTCACAAACAGTGCCTTTGCAGGGTTTCTTTTTTCCTCTGCCAAAGGCAGAGATGTCTCAATTGGCTGTACAGCAGCTGCCGAGCTGCTGCACTGGGCAGATGAGCACATTATTGCACAGCTGATGCAACTTGGCTCAATTTGCTGAGCTTGGAGCTGTGGCCACTCAATAGATGCCTGAGATACCACAGCATCCACGGGAATGGGAATGCTGCAGCCAGCAGATACACTTTACATGTAGGGATTATTGGTTACTGGGCTTATCCTATGAGGGTCGTTAAGCAGACCTTTATATGCATGAAAATATTCAAGGATATGGTTTTAAAAGATCAGTGAAACTGTGGCTTAAAAAGGATTCTTAGGAGAGTACTATGGCAGTTAACATCTTCTGGGATCTTGTGTGAAAGGGGTCAGCCCTGTGCTTTGCTCATAGAGGGTCTCTCGTTGCCTTTTCTGAATCAGTTCTGGCTTTTATGGAACTCAGCTGCTTATCACCTTGGGAAGAATTAAATCTGTTCTGTGTTTTTGGCCAAGTTTTCCTATGGAGCGTGGTGCTGTCCTGTCTTTTGGCCGGCGTGGGGATGGTGGTTGGGCAAAACCTCTGTGTCCCAACCCAACCCTGAAGAACCAGCAGCAGAGGCTTATGTACAGAGGAGCTGGACTTTCCTCTGGGTGCGACAGGAGAGTTCAAGGGCACCTCTGTCAGGAAACACCCATATTTCAAGTACATTTCATTGCAGACCTGAGACAGGTCTGGTTTTATTGATGGTTTGATAATCTTTCTGCCTGTTCTGTAACCCTCTGTGCACAGAGCTGGGGGACCCCTGGCCCCTGGCAGGGAGAACTATCATCACAGCAACCCCAGTCTCAGGGAGAAGTGCCATCCACCAGCAAGGTGGGAGCAGCAATCAGTGTGGAGCTGAGACAAGCAGGTGATAAGCTGCAAATTAGATCTCTTTCTCAATAAGCAGCTAATTTACAATGCATTTCCAGGGTTGTTTGTTTTTGGGTTTTGTTTTTTAAGCCAAGTGATCAACAACTCATCACTTCTGGATGTGTATGCTTCAAACAAGGGACTGCTCACAGATCATTGACTGGAATTGTTCCTGCCTTCTGGTTTTGATCTAAACCATGCGCTGATGAATGAGAGAAATATTTTTAAGGACAAGAGGATGGTGGGTGCCATATTTCTGGTGTAAACTTAATAAGGAGGCATGTGCTAAAACTCACGGAAATTTTGTGAGCATCTCTCAGAAATGCCAATCTCTCCTTGGCATGTGAATAATCCTTAATAATGAATAAAGCTGTTGATATACCAAAACAAATGTGAGGGAATAGTTTGCCAAAAGAGCAGATGCTGTGTTGTATCCCATTGTATGGTTAAAACTCCCAGAAATTAATTATCCCCAAACATTTTGCTTTTCTATTAAGTGAGAATTCACAGACTTGTCTCATTCTGCAAAATTCTAGTTCCTCAGAAAACATAGAGAGCACTAGAAGTAAAACAAGAATTTCTGTCTGTGAAAAGAAGTAATTTTGATGCAATTTTTTGTCTGGTTAGTTGGGCTTTTTAATAGGAGAAAACAATTATTTTTTTTACTTTAGCTTATTTTAGTCATTAAGTACATTTCTTTTGAAGCCTAGATTTTTTTTTTCTTCTTTTAATTTTTCCTTCACTTTTCCCAGTCAGGCCACTAGCCTGACACTATTTTAGAACACTATTTTATACATACATACATACACACATATATATATATATATATATATATATATATATATATATATATATATATAAAATACTTGCATTCTAGTGAGAGAGACTCCACAGAGTCTTTCCTGTTCTTGTTGCTGGGATCAGTGTGAAACCCTTCCAGGGTTTTGTGTAGAAACAAATCAACTTTTGGAGCTTGCCGGTTGTGCCAAACCACCCCTGTGAGCCCAGCCATGGTTTAAGCCCTGAAATTTCCATCTTCCCAGGGGAAGCCCAGCACCACCACTGCTGCTAGAAACACCTTGAGCAGAATTTGTAACCTGCTGTACTCACATGGGGCACAGGGCTGCTGTTCTAGCTTGGCCACATTTTTAGTTTTGCTTTGCCATGGAATAGAATAAAAGAAATATAAAACCTCCCATGAGAGATGATTGTGTGTGCAAAGTGGTGTCAACAGGGAATAACTACTCCTTGTTCAGCCTGGAGAAAAGGAGGCTCAGGGGAAACATTGCTTTCCAAAATTCTGTGAAAGGAGGTTGTAGCCAGATGGGGGTCAGCCTCTTCTCTCAGGTGAAAAGTGACTGGTCAAAGGGTAAACAGCCTCAAGTTATACTGGGGGAGGTTTATGTTGGATATTAGGAAATGTATCTTCAACAAAAGAGTTGAATTGTGGGAACAGGTTCCCTAGGGAAGTGGTGGAGTCACCATCCCTGGAGGAATTTAAAAGACATGTACACATGGCACTCAGGGACATAGTTTGGTGGTGGGCTTGGCAGCGCTGAGTTAACTGTTGGACTTGATGATCTTCGGAGGTTTTCTCAACCTGAATGATTCTACGATTTTTGCAATTGCTAATATATTTCCACTGTTGCTTTGCAAGCCTGTGTTGGTCAATATCCATCTCCGTGTTTGTCTCCACTTTACACACAAATGCTGCAGCCTGTGGGCAGAGATTTCAGTGTGCAGACACAGGACAGCATTCAGTGTAATGGGCTGGTTGAGATGTCTGGATTGGCCCCAACCAGGGCTTGTTTTGGGGTCTGAGTCTTCAGCTCTTTATAGTGCCTTGTATGTCACAGAAGGGCAGGAGGTTGTTCTGGAAGTGTGTCATGGAACATGTGGGGAGAACCTGGAGCCCCTGGCTGGGCTGCCCTGATCAACCCTGGGCTGCTCTTTGAGTTCACACTTGCTGTTCCTCAGACACTGAATTGCACCCATGGGTTTGGCAGTAGCTGTGTGGGTTTTAACCCTGATAACATGAATGAAATTAGCATGGTTGATAGGTTCATTATCCAGTCCTAGTCCTTTTAATACGTTTTGCTCTCTAAATGGGAGGTAGGACTCTGCTGTGTTGCACAGACAAGTTTATCCAAAATAAATGACCAATAACTCATCCCTAATTCAGTGAGCACAGGAGAGTATGAAGCACATTACCAACTGCTTTCTGAATCCACAGTGTAGGGCTGCTCCAGACCCCAACACAACAGATTAACTGGGAGCTTTGGAGGTCTGTCCCACCAGTTCCACTGTTGGATGCAATAGCCTTTTACAGGGAGGGCTCACAGAGTGGCTGCTCATCACTGTTCTCTTCAATGTCAGTTGTAACCTGTCAGGCACTGAAATAAAACAAGCTGTTGGCACTGTAATGTGTATTTATGTCACCTTCTGTGCACATCATGGTTCCTATAGACCACATGAATCTACATAATCAATTTACTCCCTACAAAAATCTGCAATTCAGAAGCCTGACATGGCCAAAACATGAAAAATCCCTAGAGAGGCACTCCCCACCATCGAGACAGCCAGATACCTGCAGATTTCACCCTTTATCTGTCAAAATGGGTTTCCTTTGATGTTGCAGGTACAGCCCAGGGCTGTGGCATTCAAACAGTTTACATCTCTTTTAGCAATACGAAACCCAGTGTGTTAAGTGATTTTTTCAGGAATTTAACCGAGGTGGAAAATGGTACAAACATCTTTAACCAGCGATTCTATAGGGGAACTGGAACCCCCTATTTGACATGTAGGAGTGTGTTTGCCATCATTTTAAACACAAAGATCCCCTGTGGAGGCAGAGATGCCTGCAGGGCTCCAGCTGCCAGCAGTGCTGTGTGGTGGGGGAGGGAGGCACTGGGAACCAGGGGCAGATGTCCCACTTTAGGGAGGCTGAAGTCACAGCTCCAGCATGTTGCTGGTGGAGGAAGACCTGGAGGAATTGCAGATAGAGGAGGCCGGTGGGTGATGGCAATACCTCGAGGTGTTTTGACCATCATCACTCTGGTAAAGTCCCAGCACAGCAGGTGTGAGAGGCCCTGCTCACTGCTGGAACTTCTGAAATTTAGAGGTGTGTGTTTGTTTTCCCAGACTGTTAAATAGGCGCAAGAACTTTGCTGTTGCATGATCCTAAAATGAAATTGTACTCCCTCAACCTAGAAAATCCTTGCCTTAACTTCTCCTTTCTGGCCACAGCAAGAGGGGCTCCCCAGGCTGTGCTTCCTCTGGTGCTCCTGTGCTGCACTGAGCAGCTCTGCAAGCTGGGACACAGATATTGCAACTAAAACACTGAGGTGACAAAACGTGACATGTTTGTGTGTATTTGGGGAAGCTCTTCAATTCCCCTGCTCTGTCAGTAGGGTTTTTTAATAAGGATTGGCACAGTAAAGAATCTCCCAAAAGATAAAATACTGCTTTGTAGCCCATCCTAATTCACAATCCTTCCACACAGCTACGGTTTATTCAGGAAAATCAGATAGTAAAATGGCTGTGACTGCATGCTTCAGAGTGAGTGATTAGAAGAATGTAACTGAGCTGTAGCAGAAAAGCTGAACAAGGATCCCGGAGTCTGATTGCTGGTTGTTCATAGGAACTTCTTTATCTGAGATTAATGACAGGAGGTTAGTGGCATCTTGCTCGAGACCCCTTTTTTGGCTCTGGGACCCTTGCCAAAGTTTAGACTCCCATTCTGAGTGTTGACAGGCGGAGAGAGCACTTCAGAATGTGTTATGGACATAATTAGTTACTGTTATCACAGTTTTCTTAATTAGAATATCATAAAAAGGGGAAGTGTGATGATTTACACAAGGAAGATTGGAAGAGCAGCAATTCTAAAGGCTAGAGACTGAATACCAGAGAGGAATATAAAGGTTATCTGCCTTTGGGATGAGGGATGGTGCTTACCTGGGACTTTCAGAGGTGCTCCCAGTATTGACTGAATTTTTAATTTTTTTTTTTCAACTTTCCACTAATTCAGCCAAACTGCAGGAGCCTTTGTTCAGCAGTTCCCATCCATCTCCTGCAGGATGGCTCACCTGCTACCAGGATCCTGGCAATGCTGATAACTTGCAAATGTTAAAAGGAAGCCTTACTTTTGAAAAGACTTCTTCCTTAAGCTACATTTTTCTTGCTGTTTCTAGACAACAGAATCCAAGACATTAAAGTTATTCATTCTCATAATTGTAGAGAGAAATTATAGCCCTTTTTAAAAAAAGAATGCAAGCAGCTAAAGAAACCCAGTTATTTTATCACTTTCTTGCCTGGCACTTCCTTATCAGGGCTGTGCCTCCCTTCCCAGCCATCCCAGCCTTTACAAAGGCAAGGTCCCAGCTCTCCCAGAGCACAGCTCAGGAACAATTGGCTGCTCCCAACCTCCACACCTGGCTGAAAGCTGTTTCTCCAAGCTGTTTTCTATATCTCCTTGCTGGTGATGAATTCAACCTGAGCTGTTTGCACGCCTGGCTTTCTCTGCCACACTGAGGTTTGATTTGCTGGTGCAAGGAGGAGCATTTCACTGGCTTTCAGGCCAGCACCCTGGAGCGTGGGATGCCCTCAATTATTTCTTTGGGGCTATGGAGCTATGGTTTGCAATAAAATTTCCCCAAAGTGCCACAAACCCAAGAGCTGTTTCTGAACAAGCTGGACTTGGAGAAGGGGCTTTGGAGGAAAAGGTGCTTTGAGCTGTGCCACACTGCCTCCCCTGCAGCTCCCTGCCCTGCCAGAGAGAAGTACAGGCAGGGGTGTAACTCGCAGTGAATAAACCTGTTCCTTCTGTTGCATTAATCCTTTGTCTGCAAATAGTGATTAATTGGATCAGGCAGGGAGCAGCCCACACACTGATCCCAGCTGGGTGTGTCAGTGGCCCTGTGCTGCACCTCAGTCAGGTGGGTGGAGATGGCAGCTCTGCAGGGCCTCTGAGCCCTGGGAACAGCCTCTCTGTCCCCTGTTCCTCAGGCAGGAGCCTCTAGCAATGACAGGGAGCACTGTGCAATGATAAACACGCCTTGCACAGAGCCATGGTACCAGGATTCATTGGGATAAATTAATCCCCTGCCTCTTCCTCTTCCCTCGACAAGTAATTTCTGGTGTGACTGAACTTAAAATACCTAAATGAAATTCAGTGTGACTTTTTTTTCCCCCCCAATAAGGAAGCAACTGAATCATGGTTTTCTTGGAGGCAAAAACTATTCTTTTCCCTGATGACATTCCTTGTGCATACGGCTGCACAAACTCTCCCTTCTCTGCCTGTATCCGCCCCCTCCAGCTCTGTGCACGCTCACGCTCACACAGGCACTTGTTGCATGGAGGAATGATGGTTCTGGGAGCCAGGAGGTGTCTGTATCCATCAGAGGTAGCTGAGACTACTGCTACAAGTGTTTAATTGCTGGGAAGCTGGGATCTGAGAAGCAGAGGGGGAAGTGCTGGTTTTGGGGAAGTGCAGGCTCCAGACACAAAACCACGAAAGTGTTGCTGTGTTTGCAGGGACTTTCTCAAGTCATGGGAGGCTGAAGTTCAGGCTGTGTCACAACAAGGTATATAGCCCTAGATGCTGAGAAGTGTCCTCTTGGGACTCCTCTGGCTCTTCAGGTTGGCTCCAGGAAAACACTGCCCCACCTTGAATGAGTGATGGACTCGGTGTAGGTTGGTGGGATGGGACGTTGCACCAAGTGCACAGGGCACCAGAAATATTTCATTTTTTGTGCCCTAATCTTACCCCTCCAGTGGGAGATGAGCATGGGAGCAGGCTGGCTCCCAATGGCAGGTTTCACTCCAACAGAAAATACACCTGACGGGATGGGAAGAGGAATGAGCAAATTTCTTCTTTACCTACCCCTTGTTTGTGCTTTCCCAGCAACAAGGTGAGCCCAGAGATGCTGTGGTGCTTTTTGAGACACCTCGGCATAAATCTGTGAAGAATTAATATTGCTCAAGCGTTCTCCCAAGGAAATGTCCCCTTTTGCCTTCTGTTCTGGGTGTTCTTCAGGTGTGGCTACCACAGCCCCCCACCCTGCACAGCTGGCACCCAAATTACTGCAGCTGGTGATGTCCTGCAGCTCTCACCCAGGGCTGATTTGGGATTACTGCTGTTGGTGCTGCTGCTCCAGGCAGCCCCATGCCTGTTGTGCCTTGGCTCCACCAGGAAAGAATGGAAAATCAGGGTGGGTTAAAAATTCAACAAACTTTGCACATTCATAGGGAAGGGACTGTAATTTTTGCATTTAACACTCTGTTAGATCTAATGGAAAGCTGATATTTTTCTGTAGGTGTGAAATTAACCTTTCAATAAAACTAAAAGCTATCTTGAGCTTTTTCAAGATGAAGTTTAAAATAGAGCAATTATGAAACTTGCTGAAAGACTGCCAAGTTTTCTTGTTGAAAACTGCTGCAAATGAATTATGTTTCCCTTGTGATTTACAGCACAGTGTGAAGGAACTATAGTTTGTATTTAAATCTGTTTCCATTAAAGATTATTTGCAGCTTATCAGCTTATTTAACCAGAAATTTTTTTTTTTTTTTTTGGACAAAATTGTCAAACTCCATCAGAGAAAATTCCTTTCAATGTTTAATGCTACAAATTGCTAAACACGGCATTGTTTGTGAGTGCCATGTGTAGTAATTGTATGCCTTGAAAGAATATTTTCTTTCTGAGTGAGGATGGTTGACACTAAACAAATTATCTCAATTTCTTGTTGAGATTGCTGGAGGCAAGCAGGGGAATGAGGGGGGATTTTCTCGCCTTAAATCCCAGCAAAACTGGGATTTTCCATGCCATGCTTCCTCTCCTTATCCTCATTTAGGTTAAAAAAGAGAAGCTGAAACCATGTAGGCTTTGCTCTCACACATGTCCAGGCACTCGTGGTGCCTGTGTAGGGAGTGATGTTTGTCAATGGGATTGTTAAAGGACACTGGAAAAACTCATTGAGTCAGCATCCCTTCTGGAAATGCAGCCAACTTTGCATCCTACTCCTAGAAAAAGGGATCAAAAACCAATTAAAAACTCACTGCTCTCTTTTACTCAGTAGCATTCATTGCAGACAGCAAAAAAGAGAAATTCCTGGAGATATGGAGCATGAGGATGATAACTGGTCACAGTAACAGAGCTGTAGTGTCTGGAGTGGAAGCTGCTCCATTGGCCAATTTTCTTGGAAATGAATTGAATTTTTGGTGAAATCCAGCTGATGGGTATGAAGGGTAGGAAAATCAGATGGCTCTGCAAAAGGGATTTTTAAAATAAGGATTTAAGGTAACATAAAGGATTTTAAATAACATTTAAAATATTCCTGTGTGGAAAGGCCTCATGTCACATTACAGATACCATAATTTCATGTACATTGACACCTGCAGCTCCAGTTGGATCCTCATAAACTCACTCCTCAGTGACCTTGAAAGCTTGATAAAACAAACCAGACCTCCAGTTCTAGGTGGTTGTTAAAAATATATTCCATATAATGACAAGGTAATTCTATGACGTATTCATATCTGAGGTCAAAAGCAAAAGAGCATTTATGTTTGGGCTTTTTTAATTCTGAAAATAGTATGTTAGAGGGAATAGTCAATCTCCTGTTCAAACCCACCTCCATTCCCAGCAGAAGCATCTCATTCCCCAGGTATCTCTCCTCCTTTCCCTGCTGCAACCATGGACGAAAATCCTGCAGCACCAACTGCCCTGTACCACATCCACCTTGCTTCCAGCTATGTGTGAGCTTGGGTCAGGCTGGACACCACCATAAACCAGCTAGTTCTTTGCAAACAGGGCACTTGAGCTCTGTTTTACTTCACAGATGGTGTTCCCAGCCTTTATTTTGCTTGCAGAGCTTCCCCGTACTTGATGGACTGCTCTCTGGTACAGAATGAAGTACATCTGGGGACCTGTCCTGGTAAAGACACAAGCAGATTATTTGCAGTCACCCCTGTGCCTGCACATCTAATTAAAAAAAAACCATTAACCTGTCAAAGTAACTGATGTACTTGCAGTCTCCATAATTATCCTCCATAAATGTCTGTCAGCTGTACAAGCTCGTATTTTGCCATCCATCCTAACAGGAGACAGGCTGCCTGCTTGGCTTGTGAGGGTGGGCTTGGTGCTTGCCATGGCTTCAGCAAGGTGATGCTCATTTTCATCACTGGAAAGCTGTTCTGATAAATGTAATAGCTAGCAGGTAATTGATTTCTTGGTAAGATTTGTCTGAGTGAGTGTCATGATTCTTGGAAAACAGCAAAGCTGCTTCTAAAAGTGATGAATCACACTTGTGATTGCATTTATGTCAGTCTTGTATCAACCTAGTGGTGAAATATGCTGGCTGCAGGTTCAGCTCTTCTGGCACTGAAGTTTAGATGGTTTAAATTATTAAAATTATTTAAATGATGCTGTGTCTCTCTGTGCTGGCCCAGAGCTGTCTGTGCAGCCCCACGAGGGGCCAGCTCCAGAAAACACAGAGGACCTGATTCACTGTTCACAGAGTCTGAGTGAGGTGAATCAAGCAGCCAGCACAGGTACTGAGAGTGGGCAGCAACTCCCAAAAGAGCAGAACAGGGACTTTTGTCATGACTGTGTTGTGTGTTGAATCAGATGACAGAAGGTGAGTCACTAACGCTGCAGAATTAAAAGCTGAAGTGCAATGCTCACCATCAGTGCTCCAGCACACAGCTGTGGGCTCCTGGGGACTCAGCTTGACAGTCACAATTGTGCTGTGTAGGAACACTGGGAATTTTTTTGGTGTATTTTTAGCATGCAGAAAATCACTTAAGGCTGTAGAAAAGAGAAAAACTGAAAGGTTGTTTTTTGTTTTGTTTTGTTTTTTCTTAAGGGAAAAAAGTGCTTTTTTTCCTCATGGAAATACTCTGCAGGAACTTGAGCTGTGGGAATGCTCCCTTCTCCACGGGTATTCAGATGGGGAGAGTTCTGCCCTAGTGGATAACTCTGGGAAATTACTTACTCTACTGTCTGAAACTGCTCCACTGCACTTTCAACCATATTTATAAGTTGTCAAAAGGCTGCAACAGATACTGATATCTTGCCAAAAGTTATTCTTGGAAAATGAGCTGTACCTGGGCTTGTGCTATAAACAGCAGCAAGAGTTCATCAGGAACTCCACAGTATAATAAATATTGAAAACAGTGCCACACCAACAATCAGGAGCTTAGCAGCAGCCATGGCTTTGAACTGCTCCTGGTTTATGGTGCATTGCCAGTAACAGGGGGAGGTTTTGGCTACCACTTGATAATTGAGAGCTCCCCTGTAATACTTCTGTCTTCAGTTCTTTTCCTGCAGTCTTGTCAGAATGGCCAAATTAACTCAAAGCAGGGCTAGGCTTTTGTGTGCCAGCTTTGCCTGAATATTTTACTATTTGGGCATTCACAGCTTCTCTAGCTAACCTGTTCTATGAGTAAAAAACCTTTTTTTCTTTTTATCTAATCTAAGGTGCAAGAGGGAAAAAATTTTGATGGATTTCTGAAATTATCAGATTCTTGTAAAGCTACCAGTCTTGGAAGCTGATAAAAGAGATTAAAAATCCTATTTCCTATTTCATGGTATAACACTGTTCCTAAGGCAGTCAACAGCACAAGAGGCATAATTTTCACAGAAACCTCCAAAGCTTTAAGTTTTCTCTTGTTAAAAAAAAAGTGATATTTCCTTCAACACACCTCCTCTTTCCCAGGTACTTCAAAACTTCTGTCTACATGAAAAATCTTGCTCAATAGAACACAGTTGAGAGGTTTCAACCAGCTCTCATTTTAGAAAAATAAATGACCACAATTCTCTTTACCCTGTAGAAGAGACTTTGGTATTGACTTACTTAAAGACTGCTGCCAAGTCTTTCTGGTTTTGAGTTACTTGAGAAGATCTTGAGTTAGATGTGGCTGCCCCATCCCTGGAATTGTTCAAGGCCAGGTAGGATGGGACTTTGAGCAACCTCATCTAGTAAAAGGTGTGCCTGCCTAAGGCAGGGAGATTGAAACTGGATGAGGTTTAAGGTCCCTTCCAACCCAAACCATCCTGTAATTGTGTGATGAATGGTGCTTGCTTGGGCTGTGCTGTGTGAATTGGAGCTCCAGAGAGGATAAGGGGTTGTGCAAAGTCCTTCACACCCACCCCTTGCACTCTTTGTGATTATTTCCTATTCTCACCACTGAATCCTGCTTAGATGCACACATGCAATGGAGATAAAAGTTCTGCTGATTAAATTATGTCTCTCTAAAGTGGAGAGTGTACAGTGCAAAAATTTCTATATTTCCCATCAAAATAGGGGTAAAATCCCAGTACCTACAGAGGTAAATGGCTGGCCCCAGCTCCCCAGCAACAATAAGAGGCCATTTAAGGAATTTCACAAGTTTTGTGGAGGTGGGATGACTATCATTATCAATTATTTCATGGCTAACCTTAGGGGAAAAAAAAAAACTTTTAAAAACAGATTAAAGAGAATAGACTTCTATATTTAACAAGGCCAGACAATGTTAATATGCAAGTGCAGAGACATGGCTAATGAATAGGATTTGTTATTACTAAGGCAATCTATAACTTCTTTGAGTGCCACAAGTGGTAGGGAAGTCACTGCTGAAGTGACTGGAATTAATGAGCTGTCTCAGGAATTTTATCAAGTTCTCTATAAAAGTCTTTCCCAGGCTTCTGAGGAGATGGATATATTCAGAGAGAGGCAGAGAAAATTTTTCTTTGTGTCTGCTTAAAGGCTGAATGATCATGAAGGCCCTGAGCTTAGGAAGATCTTCAAGCTGAATTTTTATGGGAGCTTTGAACAGCATCAGGCCTGTTAACAAAGAAATACATCTAACCTCTTCAATCTGCTGGTCTACCTCCTACAGCTCCATCAGGAGTCTCTGGTGTATGAGCACAGTTAAAAGGAGAGCAGTGACGTGAATAGACTGGACTGGACACGGGTTTTGATGTAGTTTTTTAATAAGGACTCTGCTCTGCTGCTTGCACAAAAGTTATTGGTTTGTGTTTTCCCAGGGCCAGATTGATTAAACCATCCCACACCAAATGATTTTTTATGTAGCAATTATAAGAGTTTTAGAAGAACACAAAAGCCCTATGTTTTCAGTGTAATTTGTCAGTGACTGCAGCTCAGGTGGAGCTGCCTCCTATCTTTGTTAGCTACCCTGAAAGTGAGGAAGATGTGAAACCCCACTCTCCTCTCCTGTAGAGGACAGCTGATGCACACAGCTGTCACAGAAAGTAGCTTTACCCCTCCACATGTCCTACCTTGCAGTGATGGGATGGTAAATGCATATTTATTGGAGTAGCTGTGGTATGGCTGACCTGGAGACAACTTATTCCCATACCCATGTCACAAAATGTTCTCTTTACTTGCTTTTTGTTACACGTTCTCTTATATCAGAACTCTTGAGGAAGACTGAGGTTCACCCCCTTTTCTGCTGCTGAGCTCTTGGTTTGAGTGAGGTCTAACAGGGGGATATCACATTTCTTTAAAAAGCATTTCCTTGAAGAAATGAAAAGGTCTCAAAGGCTCAGGGTGCATATCTGAGTGAATGTATATATGCATGTATTCATAATTTCCCGTGGCAACTGTCATCCTCTTTTTAATAAAAATTTCTCACACATATCTACAGATATATATAAATTGCATGTAGGAGTTGCTCTCTCCTGTATCCTAAGAAGAGTGCTGAATAAGTAAGGGAAGATACAGGGCAGAAATGTGCTTTTCTGACATTAACACTGTGCCTGTGTTCAAAAGTGCCATCCATAATTAGCATGAGCAAAGAGCAGCAATCTTTCTCCTGGTTTTTGCTGCTCTTTTACACTCAGGACTCTGGGTCATTACTCAGCAAGTACAGGAGCCTGGCAGGCTGCAGCAGGTGGATCACTGGCAGCTGAGGATCTCTGCTTCCTGCTGAGAAGTGATGCTAGAAGAGCTCTGCTCCAAATGCAGATGTGAGTGGAGAGAAGGTGGCCAAGGGCAAGGCAAGTTGCAAGGCAGGCCTATGCAGACTACACAGACATAAGCAGAGAGGAGAACAAGTAATTTCACACGGTTGATTCTTGGTTATTTTTATTTTAGAAATATGAGATTGGACTCTACATGAGATAACAAAGAGCTGGAAGTAAATAGGTAAGAACCTTGCGATGCCTAAAGAGCTGTATGTGCAGAACAAATTAATTACTTCAGAGTTTACCATCAGTCTTTTTAAGATGCAACTTTAGAGTTCAAGAGGTTTTTTTTCAGTTAGAAAAAATATGCAAAGTACCTGTTTTCAACATTTCAAATTGCTTTTCTAAACCTCAGGTTGTTAAGTATGATTTCCTATGCTGGAGAGCCCCAGCACCAAATGTGCAGGGGTCTGTCATAGCACCCAGTACCTCACAAATCTTCCAGTTTACTCCAGACACAAATGAGTCTCTGCTGTCAGCATAGGGACAACAGGTACATGTGAGGTTAGCTGCTGTCCACAAAGATAACCCCAGGGCTGGGCTCTTCTGGGGGAGAAAGAGTCTGTTTCCCTTCCACAGAAGAATGCAGGTAACCAAATACACTTCAAATGTGAGCTTCTAGCAGGCACTAGTGACATTTAAGCTATAAAAAAAAAATACTTTTGTTTCATGCCGGAGCCTTATGAACCATGATTTGACACCTTTTCCACAAGCTTTGGAGCTGTGGTGAAGGAGGCAGGATTAGCCTTAAGGCAGGTCGAAAGCAAGGACAGAAACTGGGGCTTGTTCATCACTCAGCTGATCACTTCTTATTCCAGGGCTAGTATGAGATATGTTAATTTGAACTGGCAGCAGATTTTGCATAACTACATCTCAGAACACCAGTCAGGCCCTAACATTTGCCATGGAATTTAGTTTTCATATTATTAAAACCTTATACTGAAGTTTTACAGTGTAGATCTTTCTTCACCTTTGCTGCAGTGATGTTCAATGCTAGTAGAGAACAGACTCACTGCAAAGGGTGAAGGCTGGGATTTTATTACTGTTAAGTGTCTTGCTTAAAATGTCTTCAGACAGTGTCTTCAGAGTGCAGTACACTAAGAAATGCGGGGATTATGTCCACAGAACTTGCAGCATCCTTCTTTTCCTGTATGTGTCAGAACTACCTAGAGCTTTTATATGCAGGAACAAAGCATGTACTGTTGATGATATTGGAACAATTTCTGTGGCTTCTTTTTGTCTAGAATGTATGTGTTTTATCCTCTCTTTGTAAAGGCGGTTCCACCAAAGTGATTATCACTCTTCAAGGGATCTTCTCTGGAGAGGTTGCATTTCCCTTCAGAAACCACAGACACCTGTGGAAAACATCTTCCCGTGTGCCAGTGGAGGCTGAGGCACTGCTGCAAACAGCACAGCTTTGTTCCTGCTGTTTTATGAGGGAGCTGCCAGAGGGGAAGGGGATGCAGTGCCTGGGGAGGGCAGGCACACACAGGCAGGAAGGGAGCAGCTGCTGGAGGAAGCAGAGTTGCAGGGTCTGGAGGAGTGGGAAGGAGCTGGATGAGTGAACTTTCTGCCCAGCAGCTCTTGTAGCTGAGGTTGATGCCTTGCCCTTGCCTGCTAAGCTCTTCTCTTGCCATCCAGGCAGATGTGGGGATCACCGGGGTGTGTGATGCCCCAAGGGAGAGGCTGTGGGTGGCAGCAGGGGCTTTGTCCATCTGTGGGACCCCTGCACTGGGTGCATTGTGGTAAACTCACTGCCTGACAGGCTTCACATCTTTATTTCTCATCCTCGTGTTGGTGATGCTGGGAATACTGATTCTGTGTAATTGAGACACAAGCATGTCTCGTTCAGCAGGTTTTTATTCCCAAGGGTTGCCTCTGCTAAGCTCTGTGGGGACCTTTCCCTTGAGCCAGGCCTGCAGGATGGAAATGTGTTCTCAGAGGTGCATGCCAGAGTGGGTGATTTTCCATGCAGTGAACATCTCTGTGGGAAGTGTGAGCATCCCTGGGTGCCCCCAGGCAAGGGAGGAGGGAAAAGTCAGTATGCTGATCCTCACTGGAGAGCTGTGCTGGAAAAGGCAGGGAGATGAGGAGAGGGGGACATGCCCTGGCTGGGGTTTTGTCCCTTGTATAGCAAGGGCAGGGCTAACTGTGTGAGCCAGACAGCACAACTCATAGTGCTGGGTGCCAGGAGATGGAGGGGACTGCACACTCCTGCCTTCAGGCAGGTAACATCAGCTGCCATGAGCATTTCCTGCTGTAGCCCATTTGTCCTGGGAGCAGCCAGCAAAATCCTGGGGTCTGGTACCTGCACACTCAGGGCCCATCACTGGTGGCCTCTGAGCCAAGTGCTGGGGCTGCTCTGCCCCCCTGACCTGCCCCACTGCTGGGTCCAGCCTGGGCTTGGAGAGGGGGAATCCTTGTAGGGACAGCCCAGAGGAACTACATGTCTGCAACAGCTTAACACTTTGCCTGAAATCTTGAATGAAGGAAAACATAAAATAAACCAGAATTTCATTCTGCAGTGGCTCAGAAGCAGAAGGTGGGGAAGAGATAAGATTTATCCTGTTTTTAGTATTTTTGATACTGCAAACTGCTGAGTTCTTAGCCTTGTTATGCTTAATGATGTTTCAGTGCATAAAATGTAGCTCTAAGTTTTATGTAATAACTAAATATATCCCCAGTGATGCTTTAGGTACCCTCTAAAGAGAGTTCAACAAGCTCCTTGTTCATAATGGACAATAGCTGGACCAATGATTTGAAGGTGAAAAATGTCAAGGCAGCACTGAGCTGGCTTTAGTGTGATGGAGGAAAGGCTGGTGAGTCTTGCTGACCTCAGGATGTCCTCACCCAATGCTGGGACAGAGGAATCATTGAAAATGAAAGGAAAGCTCACTACTCATTCACCTAAGGACTTCACTGAAATTTCCCCAAAGCCTTTAACAAACAAGAAACACAGCTTAATAAGCAAGAAGTACAGAAAACCTCTCTAAAAGCTTAATTGCTGGTCTGTAACTCTGGAACTGGCAATCTCACTTTTATCGGGTCTGCTGAACAGCTGGATTGTCAGCCACTGAAGATATTAGTTTATAATTAAAATGCTGGCAGTTCCTTAATTACAGGCACTGCTACAATATCATTCACCACTCTAATTTTTTTTTCTTTCTGATGGGGAGCATGAGTAATTATTTTTCTTCAAGATTTTCAAATAAAATATTATTGGAAATGATACAATAATCGTGTCACTCTGCTAGTGGGAGGAGTGTGCCTTGCTAATACAATGCACAGTGTGAGTGTTTGGCAGGTGACTCTGCAGGCAAAACTGCTTCCAGAAAGAAAAGCATTGGGGTGAGGTTTTCAGCCATCCAGTCTGATGGGAGAGCAGAATCTGACATGATAAATCCTGTAATTGGTCTCTCCCCTTGGCTGCTGAAAAGCTGGGGTGGCTGCACTGATATAGTAGGGAGATGATAACACTTCCTGAGAGCTCAGTTCGTGTCTTATGTGCAGCTCTAACTCTTCATCTCCTATTTTGCCACAAGGAAAATGAGAGCATTATCAATATAGGAGCTTTTTGACCTGTTCAATGGTTTGTCTAAAAGAGCAGTAGCAGACTTGTACTTTAACTTTAGGGGTTAAAAAAATTTCCCAGTGGTCAAATATTGGAATCAGGACCCATAGAGGCAGTGGGATCTTCAATCCCTGGGGACACTCAAATACCCAGGTTCAGGCTTAGAGCAGCCTCACCTAAATATGAAGATGTCTCTACTCTGAGCAGGAGGTGGGACGAGAGGCCTCCAAAAAGTCTTTTCAGCTGAAATAATGGAATGATCCTATATGGCCAGGTTAGGTACCTTACTTTTACATGTGAACTAAGGAAGGCAAAGAGGAGCAGGTACAGGAGGGGATGGGGGATATGCAGCATCCACACAGTGAGTGTGGGACCTGCTGAGCACACCAGGAGCTGCTGTGTAGCCCCAGGAACTGACAGCTCATTGTGACTCAGTGTATTTCTGGCTTCACCACACCATCCACGGAGCTTTACAGCCTTTTAGCAAACAAACACAACTTGCTGCCATTTCATGCCCTGGGAATAGCTGCTGAAATTACTGAGCAGGAGAAGGTGCTGAACCCAGCCTGCTGAGTCTGACGTGGTTAATCACAGGCACAGAGACTGGCAGGGAGCAATTTGGAAATAACACAACTGGGAATGTTTCTTGTCTCATTTGCGCTGATGCATCCATGCAATCAGTACATATTGGTCGGTTGCTATTGTTTCTCAGTGAAATTGCAGCTCTCTGCTCCAAGTGCCCAGTCTCCTTCCCGCTGCTCCCCCAAGGGATGAGCAATTGTAAAGCAAATAGGAGGAGGAAGTTTGACAATGGGTGGTAGCAGGGCAACGTGAAATAGCAAGGTAGCTGAACTTTCCAGTGCTTCCCCAAGTGTCAAGACAAATAATATCAAGTATTTACTCCTCCACAGTGGCTCTGTGTTTCTATTGTTGGTGGGAGCGTGGGAGTGGAGGCAGCAGAGGGGGGTCTGGGCTGTCTCGATTGAGAACCTGAGGTAGTGATGGGTGTGAGGCTGTGAGCTACAGTCAGAGAAAATGGGAGTCACTGAGGTGTGTGTGTTGATTTAATCAATTTAAGCTTTCAGATGTGCTTTGACCCAGCAATCTGCAAGGTTTCCAGTTGCAGGGAGTGTGTGTATTTGCAAATATACACATATACCTGTGTATATGCACTTAGAGAGGCTACAAGTCTGTCCTGGAGAACAGGAATGAGGAATGGACAATCAGCTCGCAGTTAATTGGCTTTGATTTTCCTTTATTTTTGCTCCATTTCTGCTCTTCCAAGACAATAAGTGGGCTGGCTCTCATCCCTCCCATGGTCACTCCCTGCAGGCAGTGCAGTGGTTTGATGCTGCAGCCTGTCTTTGAGAACTCTGCCCTGAGCATTTGTTGTGTTCTAGCTGTCCGTCCCTATGGCACTGTATCCCGTGGTTTCTGTTTGCCCCCAGCTAGGCTTGGTCTGCAGCTGACTACATGCAGGTTACAAGGGTTTGAAATCCCCTGCTTGCTACTTGCATTAGCAGGGGAAAGTAAATATTCCCACTGCTTTTTAGCAATTCTCCTCCTCAGGCGCTGTTAGTGGCATAAACCATCTATCAGCTGGCAGCAGGCTGCAGCAGCAACTGGCAGAGTTGAAAAGCCTGTGACATCGGATTCCAAAGGATCTACAGGCCAAGTAAACACTGACAAGGGCCTGGGCCTGTGGGAGCAGGGAGCAAGCAGCCCTGAGCAGAGACTGCTGTGCCACCAAGGCTGGGCTTGCACAGCACAGCCCTGCTGCTGCTCCTGCAGCCCAAACTTCAGGGAAATGCTGTGCTGCCAAACAACCCTGCTGCTTCCCTCAGGATTTTGGTCTCTAAGCGTGCTGTGACATTTTTGTTCTTCCTTACTTTTTTATTTGTTTGCTTTATCTGAATAGTTTTGCAACCCCCTGCACCATTTTCTGCACCGCCTGTTACCCAGATTGCAGGAGCTGTGTGATTTCCTTCCTAAAACTCCCTTGTTGGGTGCTAGCTGCAGCCCTTATATGATACCTAGCAAATTAGCATCATTGAGAGGCCTTAAACAGAGGTGAACAGTTTTCTTTCATGGATTTGGTGAAGGATGGCACAGTGTTCTTGTAGAATTGGGGTCTGGGTTTAGCCCTATCAAGCTTAGGGAATGTCTCTACCTGTATCTTGAGAGATGATGCAGTGGAGCACAAATCCCCTTTTTACTTCTCTACATTGGGTAAATTAAATTGGCTATTTAAAGTATTGGAATAAGATTACACAAGGGTTTTTCCCCATGTGCCCTGAGATCCTTTGCCGTTGCTTTGTGTGCTCACTGTAGCAGCTGGCAGGTTTGGTGGGTTAGACAGTAAAGAAGAGAAAAAGAGAGAAACTATCACAAGCTAAATACAAATACAATCTGCCTATTCAATGATGGTTTTGCTGACTCTTATGCCATTGTCCTGAACGTGTAGTACTGACAAGTCAAACCCAAACACATCCCAAATATGCCCCTCTACTTCTCCAGCTCTTCAGCACTGCTTTTCTGCCCAGACAGGTCTTGCAGAGCAGTGCCCATCTGGCCCCTGTCCCCCCTCACTGCCATCCTGGGCCCCATGTACACAAGCAAAGGCACCCATGGGCATTGCCAGAGCCCACACAGGGAAGAAAGTTTTCCTTCACTTTGCTGAGTGTTGTGGGCTGGGAAAGGCTGGTTGAAGTGCTGGGAAGAACCTGTTTTTCTATATAAGAAATTGAATGAATATGTACTCCTGACAAGCAGAGTCCCAAGGTGCAGAAGTTTCTCATTCCTCCAGTGAATCCTGCTGCTGAAACATACCAGCAAATAGTTTTGCAGCTCACATTTTATTTGATTGAGGCACAGGTCTCCCAGGGAAGGTTTCTGTCAGCAAAACCGCCCGTTTGCCTTCAATCACTCCTCAAGTCACCTCAATAACATGACATGTCAGAAGGGCAGAAATCTCACACAGATGTACAAGCTTTGAAAAATAACCAGTACATGTCAGGCAGCGAGGGAAAAGCTCCAGCATAACCAGTCTCCTGACACCAGGATATTTGTGAGTGTGTGGGCAGGTAGTGGATGCTCCCACTGCAGGAGATGTCCCTACTCTAGTTTTGCATTTTGCTGGGCACAGGGAACACTAATAACATGGTGTGGTGCTCCCAGTGCTCCATGACCCTTCCCACCTCCTGCAGCCATGATAACAGAGCAAAAGACAATTGATCTGAAAGCTCTCTGTGAATTCATGCAGAGTGTCAGAAGATACTGACATTAACAGGCACTAAGAAAAAGACAAGACTTTTTTTTCCCATGTTTTCTCTCATATAAGTTAAAGCATCTTCACCTCTGAATTTCCACTAAGTTGTAAAAGTTTCCTCAATGTAACTGGGAGAAGCTGCCCTGGGAAGTGGGGGTTGTTTCCATGTGTTGTGTCTAAATTTATGTCTTATGCTTGGGAATCTACCAGAGGCTTCTGTTTTCAGCTTTGAAGCTTAGTGTTGTTTGGGAGATTTTAGCAACAATACAACACTTTGGGGAAGATTCATAGTTTGAAATTGGAGTTCATGCATGGGATTCTGGTGCAGCAAATGTAAATGTGGATTTCATTTAGGCTCATATAGGATTTAAGTGTAGTAATATTTTGTGTAAGTTTTTGGGAGGTGTCTGCAGTCAGCTTGCCCCACCAGATCATAAATTATATGTTTTGTTTCTATTCCAAATGGGCTCCTAGGGGGGCCTATTTGTTACATGCAGTACATACACTTCTGATGAAACTTTTGTGTTGAGAAGAGCCAAATCCTTTCCTCCTTGGAGATAAACCATCATTTTAAATTCTCTTGATGGTAACTTTTCATTGTGAGCAAACTGGCAAAATCTAAAAAAACGTTGTTTAGGTAGTTCGCTTTTTTATTTTCCCTTTATTGGGAAAGCAATTTTAAAACACATGTCTTTGCTGTTAAATATTTTAGGAACTCTCATGCACTGTAACCCTTTTAGCAAACTTTTGCCAAGTTTCTCCCTGTGGTGGTGCAAATTCAGAGCAACCCAGTCTGTAATGATCCTGAAACAACTCTTGCCCTGTTTCAGGGTGATGGGGCTGGATGTGTTGGAGGCAGCAGAATCTTGCATGCCAAAGGGTGCTTTGTTCCTCCTGCAAACACTGTCAGACTGCTCTTCCAGCCCTCGCACGGGAGAGGCAGCACAGAGGGTTTGGGATCTGTTATCATCAGTAGGAAAATGAAGTATTGGATACACTTGTGTCGCATCATGTAATATCCCAAAGGCTACAGGTTTGGGGATTGCACCTTCTGCTCCCTAGCAGTGTTTTATGTGTTTTGGGGCATTTTTGAGAGAGGCTTTGACAATCAGGGTGGTTCAGGCAAGAAATAAAAACTAAGTGCGGGGATGAGCAGGGGCTGTGCTGTGCAGGCCCAAGACTTCGGCTCCATGAACATTGTGGGTCCCTCCAACTGAGGATATTCTATGATTCTCTAGGATTTAACCCCTCCAGACAGTGGACTGGCTGCGCCTGGGAAACGGTAGCAAAACAAAACAATAAAAGGTCTGAAAAGGGCTCATAAGGCTGGGAAGTGCTGGGAACGGGGCCGGTGGGATGCATGAATCCCTGGAATGGACTGGTGGGATGCACGGATGGATGCAGGGATCCCGGGGAGGGTCCCGTGGGATGCAGGGATCCCGGGAAGGGCCCGGTGGGATGCAGGGATGGATGCAGGGATCCCGGGAAGAGCCCGGTGGGATGCAGGGATGGATGCAGGGATCCCGGGAAGGGCCCGGTGGGATGTAGGGATGGATGCAGGGATCCCGGGAAGGGCCCGGTGGGATGCAGGGATGGATGCAGGGATCCCGGGAAGGGCCCGGTGGGATGCAGGGATGGATGCAGGGATCCCGGGAAGGGCCCGGTGGGATGCAGAGATGGATGCAGGGATCCCGGGAAGGGCCCGGTGGGATGCAGAGATGGATGCAGGGATCCCGGGAAGGGTCCGGTGGGTTGCAGGGATGGCTGCAGGGATCCCGGGAAGGGCCCGGTGGGATGCAGGGATGGCTGCAGGGATCCCGGGAAGGGCCCGGTGGGATGCAGGGATGGATGCAGGGATCCCGGGAAGGGTCCGGTGGGTTGCAGGGATGGATGCAGGGATCGCCGCACGGATCCCGGAGCGCACCGCCCGCCCAGCCCGGCCTCTGCTGCCCCCTGCCGGCGCCTCCTCCCGCAGCGGTCCCTCCAGCTGCCGGGTTTGTGTCCTCCGAACCTGCGGCCCCTCACAAAAGCTACACAGACATAAATGTAACAAGTGTGATAAAACGAGTCCGTTCTCAAGTTCCTTTTCGTGGGTTCCTCGATAAGACAGCTCCTGCCACTCAGCCAGCGATGGCTGCCCAACACAACCCGCGCTGCCTCTGGCCAGGACAGACAGAGGTGCTTTTTCCATGCAACAAACCCTCCATCATTTCACCTGGCACGGAGCTGTAAGGCCCCTCATCCTTCCCTTTAGCACTCTGCTAGCCCAGGCAAAGTTCACACCATGCTGCATCCCTGGCTTTAGGTTTACTCTTGAATATTTGGGAAACTCCTTGGTACAAGGAAGCAGGGTTTCCTCAGCCAGGATGTCCTGGTGATCTATTCCCCGAGTGCCTTTGGCACATCACTGAACAGCCTCACACAGCCATGCCAGGCCAGCTCCTGCTGGATACATTCCTGCTGCCAGCAGGCAGGTGAATCACACAAGGCCAGGGTGGACACAAGCCAAAGGCAAACCTGGCTTTGCCTCCTGGCTGCTGTGGCAGTGCCAAGCACACAGGAACAGCCTTTCTGTTCTACCTGTACAGAGTGCCCAACAACCCACAGCCCTGGGCTACAAGTGGATGGAATTCTGCAACAGTGCTAAGAACCTTTATTAAAACAGACTTGGGAAATGAAGGCTGAGCTAACCCAAGAACACGTCTGACAATCGAGGTGGAGCACTCCTGTTGCTAACTTGCTTTCCCCAGGGTCTGTTGCATACAGATCTATAAAATGGTTCATACACTGGATGTGTCTCTAATGCAGCTAGTTGAGAAAGAAAAAAACCACACAGGTTCCCAGAGCAGAACTAACAGTACTTGCCTGCATTTCTGATTTTTTTTCCTTAGTTTTTTAAACTTATATGAAAAGGAAACCCACCTGAGCCTCAAGTAAAGGAGGGAAAGCATGGTACAAGCCAGCTGTGACATCTGAGAAACTTACAAGCATCTCAAATAACTCATAATTTCTAGCTCATAAATCTTTGGGATTTTTTTTTTCCAATTTTCTTTGCTGGCAGCAGCTTTCTTCAAATTAACATGGTTTCAGAGATATCCCATCATTTGACAGTGTGCCACGGTGACATTCTTTCTCCTCCTTCTTCCATCCCTTCATGAAGCTTGCTAAATCTGTCTTAACAAATCCTGCCCAAGTTACCAATTCTGTCCAATGTTCTACTCTCCCTCTGCTGCTTTCATTTGGACAGGACAGAAAAACAAGTCCTGGCATTGAAAATGTCAGTTTATCACTTCAGCAACTCTCTTCCTGCTTGTATTTTTGCATCCACATGACAAGGGCACTGAGATGGACCGTTTAGGCATATAATAATCTTTCAGCTTAGATGGGGTCAAGGCAAATCAAAAATTCAGGAAACAGCTTTTTAAAATAGTGTGGTTGTTGAGATTCTAAATTATGTACTAGGTTTTCATACATGTATATTTAGAGTCAATGCAGGTAACCAGCATGACAGAAGAGTTTTCTAGAGAGGAATGTAACAGCCACCATCATGTGTGCCTTGCAAACATGACACATGGAAAACTTCTGGAACAGAAGATTAAAGGACATGCAGATATTAATTTCCAGCATATGCAGGGCAGATTCAAAGCTGGAACCTGAGTATCAGTATTAAAGCAGGCTAAATACTGCCAGGTATATGAATTCCATTTGGTTTTGTTTCTTTTTTGGTAAAAATCTAATGTTCAAGAGATTAGATGTATAGATATTGAAAAAAATAGGAGTAAATATTTTGGGTGTCCCACTGAAGCTGTGCTTTGCAATGAATTGATGTTACTTTTTTCTTTGATTGGCCTGGTGACATCACTTTCTTGCTGCCACATTGCACTAGGGCAACTTGATTTTCTAGGGCAGTAATTCCTTTTCAAGATTGCATCACTGCAATTTGAACTAGAATATATTCCTTTGACATGCATTTGTATTGCTTCTCTTGTGTACAGCTTACTTCTCTGTAAATATTCCTTACCAGAGGGATGGACTTAGGTGTTGGCACATTTCTGGTCAGAGCAGTGCAAGTTCTGAGGTAAGATACTTGACTGATCCAAGTAATTTCCAAAGAATTTTGTAAAACTGGAAAATTTTGACATTTTCACTCTTACAGAGACTGTTTTTACCTGGTGAATATTGTCCTCCTCTGCACCAAAATACACTCCAGATAGTTCATGGAGGCCATTTCAAGAAAAAAAAAAAAAAAAAACAACACAAAAACAACAACAACAACAAAACAATTAATATACTTTAAAATTGTCCTTGAGTCCTTGTCCCTTATGATCTTCATAATTCATACATTCATGACAGTGACTCCTCCTTGATTTGGCAATAATTTTGTGTAGCTGTTTACAAAATATTTTACCATTCCCTGTTGATAGGAGGGGAAAATCCCTGTACACTTAATACTTTTTGATGGTGTAGTTCTCCTATTAAATGCCTGTTGTTTGCTCAGCCACCCCTCAACCTGCCAAATTTGTAGTGCATGAGAAGCACTGCATGTCTGTACAGGCTCCATCAGACAAACCTGAGCTTCCCTGTATTCTGAGCTGACCAGCTGTGAACTAGAAGACTTTTGACAGCTTATTAGTACAGGGCTGCACTGTGCTACTGAAGTTGTGTGACTTTTTATGCAGCTGGCTTGCCTTTAGCAAACTTGGAATGTGAGCAAAACAAGCTCAGATACGTCTGTTAAGCCCAATCCACACAGATCCACAGCCACTGAGAGTGGGAATTAGAGCATCTAGGTTATAAATGTCTCAAGTCTCAATCATGGAAATCCCCCTCAGCTGTCACCTAGTGAGACAGCAACTCTAATCTGTGTAACATTATTTCCCTTGAACCACATATGCTTATGGTACAGTCTGAGTGAGATCCAAAATGTTTTCCTTCATCCAAACCACTGAAAGGCTTCACTTAATGAGTGTTTTTAGAACATGACCTACTACTGCCTTTTGTTCCTTCCTCCCTGCATTACAAAAGCTTAGAGCATGTTCCGTTCTCTTTTGGGGAAGGTTGAAACTTTTCCTACTTCCCAACAGATTGCTCAGACATCAGGATGATCCAGGTGTATGGACAGATTCTGCTTGGCCTACTAATAACTAAAGTATCTCTGATTCTTTAACATCATGATTATTGCTCTACTGCTTCAGTTTTTCATCACGAAACAAGAAGGGCTCCACCATCTGTTTCAGAAATTATGATGTATTTTGATAGTAGTCAATTGACAGATAAAATCCAGAAGCAGATTATAAACGGTATTGGGATTAGATTCCTGGTTCTTCAAGAACAAAGCTTTTAAACTGAAGTTTAAAACATGCCATTTCAAAATGTGACCATTGATGTGGTACAACAAACACGGCAGAGTAAGGCTTGGATCACTGCAGTTCTCTGCTTTGCTTTGAAGAAAAAATTAAAGCTAGTATAGTGTCATTTTTGGGTTTTAATTCTACAGAAGTAATTTATTTTATGTTAAACTAGCAAATTCTAGTCTAGTCACAGTGAGTTCTAAAATGGCAGCCCCTGTGAAAAACTAAGAGCCTACTTAGTTCAGATTTTGGTCCCATCTAGAACAGGGTATGGAAGCTGGGACTCATGAAAAGATGCACTGCCCTCAGTCTGATGTCATGTAAGAAAAGGAGCCCTTATTGTAAGGCTCATTCCCTACTAAAAATAGGAAAATCTGTGAAAACACCTTTAATTGGCAAAGTTTTGCAAACACCTTAGTTCTCAAGTACAGTGTAAAAGCTTCATCCTTTGTGAAACAAAGTATATTTATCACAAATTACAAAGTTTGTGGATTAACATTGATTGCCTGTCTGCAAACATCTGCAACTGTTTTCCCCTGAAGCATATGCAAAACACGTATTTTTGTATAAAAGTTCACAGAAGCTGTAGAAAACTATTGCCAGCTTCATCTCTCTTACTGTCGATTTCAACAAAAAATGAAGATACTTGGACTTTCTTAAGTAGTACTGTCAGTCTTCATATGCCATCTACTGCTTGGCCTCTGCTTCCATCTGAGTTTCTTGGGATTCCTCAGCTTCTGAAAGTTTTTCATCATCTAAAATTCAATATTACTGTTAGTCAAACGTGCTTGGTCATATATACAGACTATATTGAAGAAATTTGTCCCACTTAGGTATTTTATTTTGATTGCCTCAAATATATATTTGAGTATCTCATTCTATAAAATGCTATGTTCAAACAAATAAAAACCCTTCAAAGTTTTTAAGAATGTTATTTCTAACAGCTGTTACTGCAAATATGGGTAAATTCTATAGTATCAACTGAAGCAAATGGTACCAGATTGCTTCTAATCCCTTCTTTCTCTTTGCCTACTAATGGTTTATTTATTTTATACTGAAGGTGTGCTTTGCACTGAACTGCTACCTCCTTCACAAAATCCTGAAAGGTAATCTCTATGTTCATATGAAAATGCATTTTCAAGACTAATACTTAAGCAAGTGTTAGTAACACATAATAACAATAACCTTCTGCTAAAGTGCACCTAGGATTAACAGTTCATTCCACTTAAGGAGATCTAGACGGCCTTAGAGAATGAAAGTCTGTTCTTACAGCCATCTCTGCATTTAATCAGGTCATGCTCAGAGGCTGTACCAATTGTTCTGTCTTTGAAAGACATGGCAAATACACAGCAAATAATATTTAAAACAATATTACCCATATTAGAGCACGGAAAGTTAGTGCTGATTTGAAAATATTAAGTATTTGTATCACAAGAGATGAGTACGACTAATTCCTGAATTTAGCTCTTGTGTCTGACACCAGTTTTAGTCTCTGCTCTATCAGAGATTCACAGTCTGAGTAGGTTGTCATTTACCTTCCTTGTATTTCAATTTCTTTTTAGTAAAGGCTCAAATGATACCATGATAGCACTGACATGTTCAAAATTACTGAAATAGGAATTATAAAATTAAATTCAGAAATAAGCAGAAGAATATTTTTCTTTAAGAAATATTTTCTGCTAAAAGAAGAACCCAAAAAAACTTTAAATTGCTATTCTCCAACCTCACATTTGAAAGAATTATGCTGCCTACAAATTAACCTGAAGCTAGTCAGGAAACAGCACAGTGGGTAGCTTGTAGAAGAAAACCAGAGCAATCTCAGGCTCTGGACTACTACTAGGGAAAAAATTCTGCCAATGCAAGAGGTCACCAACCTCAATTGCACAGAGCTATCCCCCCTGCTGGAAGCTGTCATTCTTTTTGATCTGCTAAAACCTAACCCAGTTATACCTATTACCAAAGAGCAGCACTTACTCTCCAGGGTTTGCTGAAGTTCATGGATGGTGCTCAGGAGAACATGGAACTGCTTCCTTCTCAGCTCCAACTGGAATGATATAATACATGTTGTAGGAAACAGAGAGCAAATACAGCCAAACAACACACAGCAGACTCTACAAAAATTATTATATAACCATCTCTAAGAAAAACCTACCTTATCTTCAACATTTTCTTTAATGTGAGAAAGATTTTGCAGTTCCTTTCCCAAAGCTTCTAGCTGCCTGAAAAGAGATTGTCAGAGTGTTCTTAAAAAATTCTGTAAATTTCTTACAAAACAGATTTGCTCTAAGTAGAGGAGAAAGAACTATAAAATAAATTGTTTATGTAAACAAAACAAGTGAAATTATTTAGATGCAGGAACACTTCATGTAATTGTTACACTATTATGTTCTAGACTTGTAATTTCAGGACCTTTACAAAAAATTAGGCCTCCAAGCTGGAATACAGTTGTACCCTGGGCATTTGTAACAATTCAGTCCTGACACAACATGTGATTTACTTGACCCTACAAGTTAAAGAAGCAGATTCATAGTCTTAGAATATCCTGAGCCAGAACAGACCCACAAGGAACATCAACTCCAATTCCTGGCCCTGCACAGGATACCCCAAGAGTCACGTCCTGTGCCTGAGAGCATTGTCCAAATGCTCCTTGAACTCTGTCAGGATTGGTGCTGTGACCACTTCCCTGGGGAGTCTGTTCAGTGCCTGCCCACCCTCTGGGGAAAGGACTTTCTGCTCTCACTTCAACTCACCATGGACCCCCACAATCCTTTTTGAGGCTAAGAATAGCAGGTACCACAATACACCTTTCAAATGAGGATGGAGTACCAACTCTTACAGCCAAACCTCATTTGGTCCTTCCACTTCTAATGCCTATCATAGTTTATGCACCATGCAATGAGAGCAAACTGCTCCTTTAAAGGTGGATTGAGGCTGATCATCCCTGATTAATTAGCAGAGAGAGTCATAGAGTGGTTAGCAAGGAAATCAACCTTTCTTTCCTGAAGCCATTGACAGTTGCTGCAACTAGTCTGGCTAGGGAACAACACAAGGCCCTCCAGTTCTAAGTACCTCACTGTGGATGGAAAAAGGCCTCTTTTACTGCTACCTGAGGGTGTCTTTTTTTGAGCCAGCTTGCTTGGTACCTCAATGGGAATCTCTGAGAGAGTTGTGTGTGACATTACCCCTTTCTTTGATGGAAGCAGGCTAACAGCTTATAGGCTCACACACTGATTTTGGAACCAGTTGACTTCTAGTTTCTGAAAAACTTCCATTTGGCCAAATCTTGCTGTTTGCACTGTGCTGTCAGGTGTAAGCAGACTGAGACAGGACAGACTTTTTTTCTAGAAACATCCAAGCCACATCTGGAATTTTACTCCTTTTATTTTAAATTCCAGAGAATCTTTGCTTAGCCTTCTTACTTTCATATCTACTTTTCTAAGACTCATTTTTTGGTCCTCTGAACAGTTCTTCTGATACTACATCTAATTACACTGTGGGCACTGTTGTTTAGTACTTCAGCTCCTATCACTTCCTTAATTGGCTCCTGTGCACTACTTGTGACTAAGCTGTTAACAGCTCCTTTTGTGCTCTATGACTCGTTGTTCCAAGAAACAGACTCTTCAAAGCATAAAGAAAGTATTTTTCTAAACTTTGTCCTTTTGTGCCACGTAACCTGCAAAAGCTATAAATGTAACTCTTGCAATAAGCCCTTTCTGTTTCTTCTCACAAGAAGTTTTCTCAAGTGTTTTTAGTGATTAAGAGTTCCATGAAAAGTGTGACATTGTTAGTGAGGCATCCTCTATTCTGAATCAAAGGTGGCCTTTGGATCATTGTATCATTTTCTGTATACTTTCCTACAGATTGCTTTCTTACCAGTTATAATTTACCACTCTTTCTAGCTTTGCTTAAGAAACTTAGGCTTGGATGTGTTAAGCAAAATTAGAATAATCATTCCAAACCCAAACAACCCAGCATCCTCTAAGATGACAATGAAACAGTATCATCTATCACAGAATTATAGAACAGTTTGGGTTGGAAGGGACCGTAAAAATCATCTCGTTCCAATCCCCTGCCATGAGGAGGGACATCTTTCTCTAGATCAGACTGCTCAGAGACCCACCCAAACTGGCCTTGAACACTTCCAGAGGTGGGACAGTCACAACTTCTCTCATCTAGTTGTTTCTATTCTTAATTGACTGCATTTCTTTATTAAAGCCTCACTTAATAAATATCACATGCTGACTAATGAAGTAAGAAGTAGTCAAGCCTCATGAGCCTTGCCTGTAATAATCAAAGTTCGGGTAATGAAATCAAGGCACAGAAAAACAACATACAAGAAAGAAATGTGTAAAACATTGTCAGTGGTTTAGAGCTATTAAAAATGCTATTATTAGAGTAATACAATAACCAAAACACTTCCATTTGCTATGAAAGGCTTTGGAATATGAAAAGACAGCCTCCCTTAGCAATTTTACTGAAAGTGGGAACAGGATAAGTGCACAGCTGCACTTAAATGGGAACAGTAATCCCACACTGCATCTTTAATCAGTTTAAGAACAACAAACTCATAGATGCAATAAATCCTGGAATGTTTCTATGGCTCAATAAAGTTAACCTCCCCACAACTGCCCCAAAAGCACAGATAGTGATGCAAACCCAGAATGTGACAAGCAGCAGTGTGAGTTACATGCCAGACAAGTTGGACAACAGGTAGGTCTGACCTGCGTGCCAGGGCAGGTTATTTGTGCTGCACAGCACAGCCATTTATAACCAGGCATGCAGGAACAGCGACCAGAAGGAAAACAGAAAACCCTAGCAGGAGCTTTCTTCTGCCTTCTCTCCTTCCACCTTACTTGCTTGTTTGTTAAGCATTTTGAGTGACTACTGAATCTGGCTGGTGCAAGGCAAAGGACTTCCCACCATCTCCCTTTTCTGAGCAACCCATAGGTAAACTGACATCAGATGTGCATTTACATCTCAGTTCATTTATTCACCTTAACAGTGCAAAAAATTTCAACTACAGAACAATTAGCAACACTTCTGACCCATAGAGATTGGAGATAAATGAAAGCTCATAAGGCCACAGAAACACAAAGTTTTTGTTGTGTCAAAGGAATTATACAAATGTGAGGAAAAGTCAAACTGAAATCAAGGAAATGTCTAGCCTGGTGACTTCTAGTTTACTGCTCTATTATAATTTAATGTAGTTTTATACTTACTTCAGTGTTTCATGTCTGTCTGGGTGATGCTGTATGACTTTGGCCAATGCATCATATTCTGAAAGACATTTAAATAGTTAATCTAAATACTTCTGAAAATACAGATTCAAGAACCCAAACTCAGGTACCACAGAATGGCAAATTCTTTTTCCTTGAAAAACTGTTTTAATGTTTCTCAAAACACCTTAAGATAGCTCTGCATTGCTGCACACTTAGTCTTTTGTGTCTGATTCATAAACATTGGGTTTAGATACAATCAAATGTATACATACAGAGAATGGTGTTAATGTTACACATGAACATTAAAGAATTTTAGAAAAAAAAGTATAAAATGATGAATGGATTTTTTTAATTTTTAGGGTTTTTTTAAAAAAACCAATTACACATTAAGAACAATGTTATGGTTATACAGACAACTAACCCAGCCACTTCCTGATAGTAGGACCATACATATGCCAACTACCTCATTCACCTGGAAAAATTTGTGCTGCAGACTGGATAGAACATTTTAAAAAGCAAACACTTCAGACCTATGTTTGTGAAGATGTAAGAGCTCCATATTCCTACTGGTTACGGTTATTTTAATTTCCAGTTGAGTTCAAAATTATCCACAGCATTAATCAAACAGTTGTATTTAAAACCTTTCATGTTATATTTCTAAAATTTCTTTTTGGCATTTCATTTATCGTGAAAAAACAATTTTTTTGCTTCTTCTCAATTGCTCATCTTTTAGACTGTTTTATGTTTCAATGAATTATGAGTATACAATTTTAAAAGTAGGGAAGAAGTAAACCTCTTAAAACAGGTGTTCAGAAAAGACACTGTTTTAAGTTTTCCTGATGTTGCACGTCATTGAGATTTGGTTCAATCCTGCCTGTGTCATCCACCCAAAACTTTCTGTAGTGAGTAGAACCCACCAGGCTGATATAGTAATCATGAGGCCTTGCACTTTCAAAAATTTAGATTCTATTTTCAATACAATGTATTCTAAAAGATAACAAAACAATGACGCCCACCACTGTAAATACAGATATGGCACCTTACCCTGGCGATTTTTTCGAATCCTTTTTGCTTGCAGGATTTGCTTTTTGCATTCAGATATTTTCTCATGGGCTGCAGCTATACTATTTTCTGAAAAAAAAAAAAAAAGGAAAAAAAAAAAAGAACGGTATAGAGTTACATTGAATTCAAAGAATACATGTAAATAAGCTATTCTGCTAAACTATAAAAGAGCTGTTTGTGAACATGGTGGCTTGTTAGCTCCATCAATTTAAAAACTATATACACTTCAATAGGTTAAAAAAGCTCTTGTTTACGTATTCTATATAATTACAAGAGGCTTATAGCACATATATGAGTGCTATCCAGTTGGGAAAAAACCAAACCCAAAAAAACCTCCAAACCACTCATCAGATGTATATATTACGTTCACCAGAACTGGCCTAAGTTTATTTGTAAGAGAAACTATCAAACAGAAACTAGTAATATTTTCTCATGTTTACCTATATCCTTATAGATTTTTTCATAATTTTCCATCTCTCTCAGGTTCATGTCATACACCAGAAGAGTTTTCCCCATTGAAAATTCACACTGTGATAAAGTACTCAGCATTCGTTGGTACTGGCTGTATCTGAAAACAGACAAGATTTTTTACTCCCAAGCAGCATAAAAACGGTTCTTAACTTTACAGAGCAAGAAAACAAAACTTCATGTAGCATAAGGGACAGCTAAATAACAATTATTCAATAAAGAAAAGACTCCAAAGATTCAGTGTATAATTTTTTTGGAAGTGCAGTTAGAAACACTGCACACATTAATTCCACCATCATGTCCTTATCAGTATAAAGTGGGTGTTAAAGCAGTGAGTAGTTTGACCCGGGGCTTATAAATTTCCCAGCTCGGGTTGGCTCTGTGGCCACCGAAGCAGTATTTTAATAGTGCAGTGCTTCTCTGTGTACACACTCATAATATCGCGTCCTCTGGGAATTTACAGCATCACCAACAGAGACCCAAAGAAGGCTGTCACTGGTACCTTACTAATTCATTCTTTAAAAACAAAACAAAACCAAAAAAAAAAAAAAAAAAAAAAAAAAAAAAAAAAAAAAAAAAAAAAAAAACAACCAAAACCCACAACAACGACAGCAGCAGAATACCAGCAGCATTTCCCTTCCCTAACAGAACAAACGCAGAACTGCCAACTAAAATATCCGAGTCATGATCCTGTTATTGGAGCGGGAACTCGCGGCTGGATCCCGCAGCAGGCACAGGGATCCTGCGGGCACTGGATTTCAGTGATTCCTGACCCGTCCGCAGCCCTCCTCTGCCAGCACAGTCCTCGGCTTGTCCTGGAAACACCACAGAGCCAGAGAAAAGCAGCTGTGCGCGTTTTAACACGGATCTCTTCCAAATGGACCGAGCCCCGCTTTCCACTGAGAATCAAGCTAAGCAGTTCCAAGACTCAAAAAAAAAAAAAAAAAAAAAAAAAAAAAAAAAAAAAAAGGCAAAAAACAAGAAATACCCTTCCTCCTGAGATCCGGAATTACACCACTTAATGAAACTCTTCACCAGCAAATTGATCCGCCTGTCATCGCCAGCTCCATCGCCATCGATCAGCAGTCGCTTGCGGATAACTTCATCTGAGGGGGGAAAACCCCGGTCAGGCCCTCAGCCATGGCAGCCGCCTCCCGGCCCCGGCCGCGGGGCTCTCCCGGCGCTCCAGGCAGACATTCCCGGAGCCGGAGGACCCGCTGAGCCGCGGGGCCCGGGGGCGCAGGGAGGGCCGCGATGGAGGCCCGGCCGCGGGGTGAGCGGCCCCGGGGAGGGCGCGGGGGCCGCGGGCAGGCGCTGCCCGGACCGCAGGGCGGGGAGAGCCCCGGCGGGGGTCGCGGCGCGGGGCGGGGGGAACGAGGAGAGGACGGCGAGAGGGAGGGAGGGAGGTCTCACCGTCGGTCACGGCCCCCATGGCGGCGAGTGCCGGAGCCGGCGGGGCGGCGGCAGCAGCGAGTGAGGTCAGCTTCCCACAATGCAGCCGGCGAGAGCGGCGGCCATGGAGGGGGAGGCGGCGGCTGCTGGGGCCTGAGCCGGCGGGCGGCGGACGCGCGGCCCGGGGAGGGCGGGCGGACGGGCGAGCCCCGCGCCCCGCGTGGAACCGGCCCCCTGGCGAGGGGCGGCCCCGCCAGGTGAGCGCCCGACGGGGGAGGGAAGCGGCGGTCCCGCAGCCAGGCTCCACCTCCCCGCCCCCGCCGCCCGCAGCGGCCCCGCCGCCCCCCGCCCGGCCGCCCCGCCATGCCCCCGGCACATGGTGCCGCGCCATCGAGGCCGCCGGCACCGGGCCGTGCTCCCCGGGCTGCCCTCAGCCACCCGCGCCCTCGGGGGTCCCCACTGCCCGCACGGGGCTCCCGCACGGCCTCGTCTCACCTACAGTGGCGGTGGTGATGGCAATAAGGGGGCAGGCGGACGGTGCCGCCGTGGTGGCGATGAGCGGGGAGCAGGTGGATGGTCCGGTCACGGTGCTCGGTGCCGTGGATGAGGGTGGTGGGATGCCCTGTGGCGGCTGTCCGGCCCCTGTGGCCGGAGGGAGAGGGAGCGCTGGCTCCTCGGTGCCTTTCCCCGGTGAGGATGGGGAGGATGAGCCCATGGCACAGGTGTCAGGGGCTGGGCTGGCCCGCCCTGGCCGCCCCTGGGCTCCATCCTCACTCCGTGCTGGGAGGACAAGCAACAGGGCCTGGGCTGTGCAAAAAAAATCATAATTCTGATGCTTCCTGGCGAGTCTGACTATGATCAGCAGATAGGAACAATAGTTGTTTTTTCCTGTCCCGGCAAACTTAGCTGGTGTGGGAAAAAGTGGTTAGAGGTATCTGAAGTAAAGAAATATTAAGGTGTCATTTTGGTCATGGGCTTGGATGCTCGGACAGTGCTGATAACGTTACTGTAATGTATATCAATGTACCTGAGGCGTTGCCAGAGCCTCACACCTTTCTATTCCCTCTTTATTTTGGTTTGGACAGTTAAGTGGCTTGTGATCTTGTTGTGCTTAGCGCTATCCATTGACAGTTCTAGGGTGGTGGGGAAAATCGCGGTGAGAACGTGCTCTATGTGATCTGTTAGTTCCTGTGATCGAGAGGCGCTTTTTTGTTCTGGATAGAGGCATTTAACAGCTCTTTACAGATTTGTAGATTGTTTTAAGTCAGTGCTTTGTCTTCAAGAGGCGACTGATCAGGGCCTTTGGAAGGTGTTATCAGGAAAACATTACTGGGAGTTGTCCTTAAAATTCCCCAGAATTTTAAGAATAAAGCGTTTCCAGTATAGGAAATTTGAATAAGTGGCTGCTGTTCTTGAAGTTTTTGTGTACTCTTATGTGATTGGTGATGTAATTATATATGAAAGCCTAACCATCTATCCAGTTACCCAGGTCTGGGCCAAAGACTGGGCCATGCATTCAATGAACTATGTAAACGTTATTAAAAGTGCTCACTTTTATGAACTCTGATCATGTTGCCATTTAGTTGGCTTCACTTAAGACTTTGTTTTCCTTGAGGCTTTGATCACTATGGTACAGCCTAGTATTTTGCCAAAGGGTGAGAAGAAGACCTAACTGCACTTCTCTATGCAAATTTTGTACAGTTACTGCCTTTCTCTCTTTATCCACTTACTTCCTTTTGGAAGTCTTAAGCATCTTGAAACATCCAGTTTAATCAAGACTTAATATTTTTCTTACACCTCTCTCTGAGCTCTTTCCATTTTCTGAGCCCTTTTGGTTTTTCTCACCGAGAAAAGTTGGTCAGAACTGAAGACTGTTGTAGGTGAAAATCCACAATCATTTATTTAATCATCTCAGAACTTCTGTGTGATTTTCTGTCATTTAGTCCAATACAATCTTTTCTCACTTTTTGTTCATCATTCCACTCTTGGTCAGATAGTCTTATTAAGTTCTTCACAATGACTAATAGATAGTCCTTGAGTAATTAATTTAGAATACAGCAGTACATATGACTAGTTAATAGTATTTAATTACTTTTGTGCCATTCTTCATATGTGTTACTAATTATGAGCTTCTATGAATTTTTTTCTTCTGGGTCTTAGGCTCATAAGAACAATTTTGAGAACAAAGCCATTATTTTTTCTTTTTAAGACACGGCTTTCAGGCATCATCAATGTTCATTAACTTTTCTCCTTTAGAATGGAAGTAGAACTTGGTAAATACATCATCAAGAATCTCACTAAGGCTAGGTATTGATGCAAGTGCCTGTTCTCTCTCCTGCTCTATTTTGACATATTAAATATCCATGAGATGTTTTTGCTTGAGAGGGCAGTTCCTGCTTGCTGGGTTTCTTTATGTGTTTGAGAATTCACTGTGTCTTAAGATTTTTTGTTTTGCTTTGTTCCATTTCCAAGTGGAATTCCTTATCTTGTAAGTGTGAAACAACCCTTGTTTCTCTGCTCTGGAGGGTGTTGCATGGGCTGTGTACAGCCATGTCTTTGCCATTAATTTAGTGTGATGTGTGATGTAGATCTTTGGAACAGGACTGACTTACTTGTTTTTATTTGTCCTTCACCACCTTGGGTATTCTGTGCAGATTCCATCAGCTGCAGTCTTTTATGTAATCCTTCAACTGATCAGCAGAAACACTGAGTAGCACTGGACCTTCCCTGAAGCCTCAGTAGTGGAGATTCAGACAATAGGAAAAAAAAAAGTCTTACACAGGGGATAGCACCTGACTCTGTTCCAGCTCTTTTGGAATAAGTACCTGTGTGTGCTTTCAGCCAAGCTAAAATGTCATGCAGTTTTCCCTCTTTCCTTGAATTCTTTTATGTGTGCCATATGGTAAGACCCTGGAGCAGCTTATACATAATAATTTGCTGCACATCTGTCCTTGTCAAAAGTGTTAAATAATCCTCTTTAATGTTTCCAGGTGACTCTGGATGCAAGAAATGTAACCTAGGTGAGTTCAGTACTGCAAGATGTTATACGTGTTTGGAACTGGCTTTGATTTTTTATAAGTATCTTATATGGCTTTTAAGTGCACTGATTTTTATATTTTTTTAATTGAGGAAATCTGTTAATGCTGAAGTTTTCTTTCCTGAAAAACAATCTATGAGAGTAAAGGTTTCAAGTGACTTTATACCTCCTCCCTTTTTCTTTAACTGTGTGTATATACAATTTTTTTTTTTCCCAACCACACAAAAAGTTAAAGGGGAAGAAGCTTTTTATAGTATTCCAGGCTATAATGAGCTATGATTTTTAAGAGCTAAGAAAACAGCTTTAACTATTGACAAGGTGGATTTAAAATATTTTTCTTTAACCTCCCTAATAATTTATGAGATGGTTTTAGATTCCAGGTTTTCTTCATGTTGACTAATTTCTAAATCAGACTTCTGTGTAGAACTAAATTTTACAGAGATCTAAGTATAGTAGGTCAGAAACTGCAGGGTATTTTTATCCAGTCCAACCTATATTCTTGTCAGAAAGCCATACCAAATTTATTTAGCGAGACCTATTTTCTGTAAGCCTATGTTTAGCATTACTTTTTACCACCATCCTTTATTTTTCTGTTGATTATATACCAGGATTTTGTGCAAGACTGACACCAAGCTAACCTATCAGGCTGCTTTTCTCATTTTAAATTATGTTAGTGGTTTATTTTCTTTGCAGTCTTCTGTAGCCTCAGCATTTACTGAAAATTAGCATCAGTGTTCCAAGAGCTTGTCATCTCGTTCTGTAAAAATTCTAAGACACTGGCTGTGTAATTCTGCAGATATTAAAATAGTCACTCTTGGCAGATAAGCCTGGAGTTTTTCAACCCAGTGATTGAGGTATAAAAAGTAAAGTGAGTGGTTCTTAGCCTTGTAAAAAGCTTTCCTGACATGGACCCTTGTGTTTCTGCAGAGCCAGCTCGTTTTCACAGAGTTAAAGCAGAACGAGAGAAGGGAGGGTGAAAATACTTGTTGTGACTGTAGTGATAATACCAATAATTTAAAAATGCAACATTTTATTTTCTGAACAGTAATCAATTTTGCTGTCTACTGCCTGTGTTACCAAGATTGATTAAATGTACTGTTAATCCCATACTTTAAAAACCAGGGTCCTGTCAGATAATAGTGTAACTACAAGTTGTGGTCTACAGAATTGGTTTTATTTGTTATTTTTTTTTATTTTGTAACTGAAAGAAACCTGTAAAATTCCAGAAGTTTTGACAGAAGCACTGTGCAAAGTATTAGTCCTGAAATATTTTGTACATTAGAAAGACATTTTATTGCTACTACTTTTCTCCTGAAGAGAGAAAAGCTTATCTTAGCCCTAAAAAAATACTGCTACATGGTTCTTTGAAATATTTTTTTTCCTAAGTAAGGGCTTGTGTCTTAGTTGATCTCAATTACTCAGGTGGCATTCTGATATTGTCCTCTTTCAGCTGTCTTCACAGGAATTATGTAACAGCTTTCCAAATTCCATATCCGCCTCCTACTGAATATTTATGAAGCTTGAGGATCAATTATTGTACATTTTAGGATGATCTGTGACTAATCTATTAAAGCCTGTCAAACTCAGCTTGAAATTTCTTGGTACTGGAAGTTGTAGGTATTGAGTGTAGAAGGCAGAGCCTTCAGGTGCAGGGATGCAAAGGAAAGTGTGCCCTGTGTATGTGCCAAAAGGGGATCTGTTTGAGGAGTGGAATTAACAGGAGTGATACGGTGGCTCATGATACCTGTCCCCAAAGACTTGGTAGATTCCCACTTTGCAAGAAAATCTTGAGTGTCTTGAGAAACTCTGTGTCATGAAGCTGCTGCGAGACAGATTAGGTGGTTAGAATTTAAATCTAAAAAATCATTAACACTGTAGACTTCAGCTGCCTGTGCAAAGGCTCGGGGATCCCACATGATGTCTGCATTCTGTGATTTAAAGTGACTCAGGTAATTTTAGGGTGGCATTTCATGCTGTTCTGTAGGTCTGTTTCATGTGTTTTTTAAGAAAGCAGACATTTATTATTTTGGAGGGGTTTTTTGACAGGAATAGTCACTTATCTAGCATTCTCCTAATTTGTTGGCAGGATGTTTTCAGGGTGAGTTTATTTTATTTTACTAAGGAAAAAGAGCATATTTTTGGGTTTTCCTTCCTCAGTCTTTCAGTTCATGGCTGTGGTAGGGATCAGCGTGGTGCCAGGGTTTTCAGAGGAAGAGGTGGATGTTTAATGAGGTTTTACCACTGACTTAGAAGAATTTGTCTTTGCTGGCATTGCTCCAAATTGTAAGTGTTTTTATTTAACTGTTGTTTGAAACATTGGACGAACAATACGAGAGCTGCGAATGTCATATTTACTTATATCAAGTTTAAATAAATAACTGTTAGTGCTACCGAGGTAATTTTGCGCAACGATTACGAGGGAAAAGAGGCATTTCCTCCTTTGGAAAGCAGCTCTTGCCCGACTTCAGAGCGGTGTTTTCTGAACCACGTGGCCACATGCTTTGACTCAGCTAAGAAAGCTGAATCAGAGCTATTGCGCAGCTTCTGAGTCAGCTTTTCGAAGTTAAAAAAAATTTGGTTGGTTAAATTTTTTTTTTTTTTTTTTTTTTTTTTTTTAAAGCAGTCCCGAACTGTAAAAGAAGAAATTTTACAAAGCTTTGAGCTTGGCCGCATTGTGGAGAAATGTTGAAAGAAAGGTTTCTGTCTCAGGAGATGGAGAAAGAGTATCAAGTCTATTGATAAACATCTGTTTCTTGCTTTAAATTGGGTTTCTATTTTGCTTTGTATTATTTTATGGTTTTTTTTCTTGTTATAGAGAAACTCTATCAGTGGGTAATGTTCAAACACAACTACAATTTACTGTTCCCGTTAAACGTGATACACTGACACATGTTCTCATTTCTAGTTTCTAAGGTACAGGCCTGAGCAGAGAAATAGAAGTAATTGGAGGCATGAGTACATGCTTGGGTGATGTCTGCTCAGGTTTTCATTTGTAAAATGTTGAATGTAGTAGGGGTGGCACTGGTTGGGCACTGGAACAGGCTCCCCAGGGAATGGTCATGGCCCCAAAGCTGCCAGAGCTCAAGGAGTGTTTGGATAACACTCTCAGGCACAGAGGAGATTGTTGGGGTGTCCTAATCAGGCCCAGGAGTTGGGGTTCAATGATCCTGGTGGGTTTCTTCCAGCTCATAATATTCTGTGGTTCTATGATTCCATGATCCTGTGAAAACACTGAAGTTTATTTCTGACCACTGATGGCCTACCAAAAAGGACTGGAAAGAAACAGTGTAAACCCCCAGAGTGAATTTGTGGCCTTAGGAAGATGGCATACTCTCTTCACTTTCTTTTTCTGGTGTGCCAATGTAGCTTCTAAACTCTTGCTTCAGCTGCTGTCTAAACAGATGGTTTAAGCAAATATTTCAAGAGAAATGTGGTGAGAGGGTAACTGGGCATTTTCAGCAGAGACTGTCAGATCCAGAAGGGGCAGATCCAGGTTGTGGCTCAAACTGGTTGTAGCAAAAGAGAAGGCTGGTCTGGCTGAGGCCATTGGGTCATGTTTCCATGAAGGTGTGGGGGCCAAATTCTTTAGTATTTGTTGGTGTTTTCTTAAAATTATACCAGCCAGAAAGGCTTGAAGGAGATGATGAATCTGCACATTTTCTACGCAGTAGCTGAAGTAGGAACATGCTTAAATCCTGCCTCTTTCCAGGGCTAAGCACCTTTCTCCAGGGAGCATTTTGGATTCATGCTCTCTTGAAATTAGGATCATAAGACCTTTCTTTCAAAAAGGGAGCAAAGGTCAATCTTTGCTTTCAAAACCCAGGAGGTGGTGGTGGTTCTGGTTCCCTTTTCATCATTAGCAGAGCTGTTATCTGCTGGACTGCTCGCCACATGTGTGGGAGACTTCAACCCAGCTATCCTCCTTCCTGAGGGGATTAATGCCCGTAATTCTTTCCATCAGAGTGAATTTTGTAATCACCAGACTGTTGACTAGTACAAGGTGGTGTTGCTGTCAGAATGATAGACTGAGCACAGCAGTGAAACCCAACACAAAAGATACTCAGTGACTGAGGACTAAGGTGTTTAAGGGAGTAATTCATAAAAGCAAACCAGTAATTTCAGAAGTGCCAGAAAGGAACAATCAAGATAATTTTTTTCAGCATTGCAGGTCAGATTCTGTTCAAAGATGTACAAGTGCCTCCCTGGTGATTTCTGTACTTGATTTTCAAGCAGGGATAGAATTTGAGCTTGAAAAATACAAGGAACAGGAAAAAAAAAACCCCAACAAATTGTGGAATAAAATAATCTGCTTCATAAAATATTTTGGTGAGTTACAAAAGGTAAATAGACAAGCTAATGTCAAGCATCAGCAAAAAGAGGAATTGGACACAAAATACATTATCTATAAAGTATATGTATATCTATATATATGTATACGTACATGTACATTTTCAGTTGAGATAGGGAAGTGCCTATATGTGTGCCCAAAACATTAAGCCTCAAGTGTTCTCTTAGTAATAGTTATGAAAGTAGGTAACAATTGTATCTGTCCTCACAGTGTTTTATTTCAAGTAGGTTACAAGGTAACTTCTTTGTATAATAATGTTTTAGTAGACACGTTATAAACAAGTGTTCAGATTCCCTTGTTGGGTTGTTTTTTTTTTTTTTTTTTTTTTTGGAAAATATTAGTGCAGTATGCTTGAAAACCGTAAGTTGTTTTTGGTCCTCTGCCTTTTGCTTCTATTTTAATAAAAAATTAAATTTTGGTTATACATAGAGAGAATTGAGCTAATAAGAGAGGCAAGGCAGATAAGTTGGATTTTATAACATAGATTAATAAAGAGTGGCTCGTAGGAGATCAGAGTAAACCAAAGCCGTGCTATTAATAAGTATGCACCTGTGATATTGTGGTTCATAGTAAATATTTTCACTTCAGTTTCATTCCAGTGTCACTTGGGCAGTTAAGAGTTGGTGGAGTGGGTTTTTTTTTTTTGGGGTTTTTTTTCATTTTTGAGAACTGGTTGTGGTTTTTGGTGTGTGCATATATATATATAAAGTTAGGATGGTGTTGAACAATAACATATCCTGAAATAAAATTGTGCACATGCATATTAAAATGAAACATATGAAATTATTATTTTTTTAATGTCATTAGTTTGAAATTTAATTTTAGAAGTACCCAAATTGCACTTGAGGTGCAGCCACTTTGTCTGGATTGGAATAGGAGGATATTTATTGTCAGATTTTCTGGTGGAGCTTTTCTATCCTGTTGCTATGTGAAAGGCTTGCACAAGCAGGAGCGACTGACTGTAACTGTAGTTCATGTCATCAAACAAATGGAAGGAAATAGCTCAAGAGCTGTTGTTTTCAAATGTTTAAAGAAGTCTGTCCTAGTCTTGCAAGCCCTTGAAGGGATTTTGAACCTTACTCATCTTCTTGAATGTTGGTACAGACTTGTGATGATAATACAGGTAACAAATTTCCCAATGATTGGATTATTCTTATCAAATCTTTATTTGTAATTGCCTCCCAGACTTTCTAGGACTGGCCTACTAAATTGGGCACAGAGAGTTTCAAATCTTAAGACAGCCATTTTGCAACTAGCATTTTCTTCTTTCTGCTAATACCAATTAGTTCTGTTCTCCATCTTCTTTTGAGATGGATACTATGAGAATGTCTTACTTTTTTGCAAAGGCCTCTAAAAGTTAGAGTGTCTTTGAATAAGCAGTTGTTCTCTGCTGGCTTCTGTGCAGGTGGTGTCTTTTAAGCAGCTGCAGTAACTGTCATGGCTTGGGGAAAAATATGTAACAGGGAGCTCTGGCACAGGGCACCCTCTGGGGGCTGTGGGTAGGGTACAGCACTGTGTGTTGTGGTTGAGAAATGTACAGCAATTAGCAACAAAATGTAATTTATTTTTTTTTTTACAAAGGTATAGAAATAGGAAAATATTACCCTAAGTACGTGTCAGTGCAGTTAAAGGAATGGTTTGTGCTAATCCAGTTGTCAGCAGGGCCCAGCCTTGGCTATGCTCCATTATCCTTTTGGTTGAGAAAGGAGTTATTGGAAATTTGATGATCTCTGGTGTCAAGTCAAAGATCTTCCCAGGCAAGTATCTCATCGAGAGCAATGTTGATATGAAATACAGTTGTCTGTTGTTATCAGAGAATTTAAAGCTTTAGAGTGATCTTTGACTTAGAAAAACAAATACTTCAAAAAGAGAAAACATAACTATTGAGACTTTATGCACACAAATATAGTACTGAAGGGTATATATAAGAAAATTTTTCATGTGGTCATGTTTTTTTAAGATTTACTTTGAAGGTTTCTGATCAATTTATGACTTTTTATTTTTCCTGCCATTTGATGAGCATTTTTCTGTGTTTCCGGTTTTTCACAGCTCTGCTTTGAGCACCATCTCTGATATCAATGGGGAACTGCACAGTTTTGTTGCAGGGCAATGAAGCCAACCTCCTTTTTATATTTGTGCTCATCCCATAATAGTGACATTTTATTCACTCATGAACAGCACTTAAATTTTAAAGTGATAGGAATATCTTCTGTGTTTTTATTTGTTTCACTTAAATGTAAAATTACTGCATAGAGTAGGGGTGCATGCTGTGTTCTAGCTGAGCTTCCTAAACTTCCTTAGACAAAAACCACAAAGTAAATCTGTATAATATTAAAGATCCTGAATTTATGAAAATAAGTCTGCTTGATCTGCTTTAGTTTTGAAATAAAGTATTCATTAACTGCACACATGGAGGACATCAGGTCTGTATTGAATGAAATTAGGAGAGAGGAGGTGTGGAGATGCCAGTGCAGTTGCTTGAAGATCTAAAAACCCATGATGCATAAACAATGTGTGCCTGCCACAAGAATGCAATTCCTTACAGTAGAAAAGAGGGGACTCAGAGGGTGAGAACACAGATCTGTTGAAGGGCATTGCAAAGCAGGGGGCTTGTGACAGGTGGAGGAATAAATAGGTCATATTCAAGCAATGAAGATTGATCATGGGCAAACACAATTCTCTAGTGGAAGGATTGAAAGGCTGGAATAATCCCCCGTGGGACAATGGCTTGTCCATTGCCCCGGGTCTTTAAGAACAGGTTTGATTACTTGCATTGTTCCCACCAGGTAGCTTAGTTATCATGCCTCGGGGCTGGGAATGGACTGGCTGACCTTTGGAGGTTCCTTCTATCTCTCCTTTGGTTAACAGATCTCTAACTACACATTGGACACATTTTAACAGGATCATGCTGAAACCTATTCTCCAGCTCTGTTCATCACTTCTATTTCAAGTGGAATTTGTTGTATCTGTAAGAAAAGCTGTGGTAGTTGTCAAGGAAAGGTTGTGTTTTTCAACGAATTTTTTGGCAGTGTTTCTTTCATGTCATCCTCCAGGACAATTCTACAGTGAGTCTCTGTCATCCTTCTGTTTAAATATTCTTTTCTGCTGTAGTGTTGCATCTAGGCCAGTTGCAGAATCGTTATTCTGCTTGGAAAAATGATGGGGATTCGTGGAGTGCCTTGTGGGGGAAAGCATGTCCTGAGTGTGGATCAGAATGAGCAATTTTTCCAGCTGGCTGCATTCAAACTGTTGATTTCAGTAACCACAGCTTGACATTTAGTTCATATGTAGGTAACCATGTTCAACAGTGAGATTTTTAATTCCATTTAATTTCATTTTATCTGTGAACATGTATCCCCTTAGGAAAAATTAATTTCTTAGTGGGACTAGCAGTAAAAGGAGGGATACTGTGGAACCTGGAGGTTGTGTATCTAATGGAATGATAAATGTGAGAAAAAAAATCTTCTGTTTTTCTAATGCTCCATTACCAGTCTGCCTGTTCATGAGCAGCAGAGTGAGGAAACTGGAGAACTGATTTCTTCACAAGGCATTATTAGTCATAGCTAATAAATTATTTTAATAGCTAAAGAATATGCTAACACTCACACAGCTTTGGCTTTGCATCTGTGTATAGTTCACAGAGAAGGGAACTGCTACTGGGAATATTTTAAAATGCAAATTATTATATTCTCCAGGTAAATGATAACAAAAAAAATCCTTCCTTTTATTCTGTTAAAGAGTATCTAGTGGTTGTTTGACTAATGCTTGAGAATTAGGCACCTTATTAATAGTTACATAAGTAGTAGTTAGAAAAAGATATGATTTTATAGAGTATAATGAGCAGCTATGAATTAATACAGTTTATAAATATGTGTTAAGCACACAGTGTGTCAGAAGTGCTGTTTGCTTGGGTGGGCTTTTGTAGACATTTAAGCCACTGGTGTATTTGGGTCAGTATGAGTGTATTTTTAAAAATGAAAATATTAGAGTTTTTTAATTAAGTTTCATGCCACTAAAAAGACATTTCTTGTCTTAACAATATCACTAATGTCATGAATGTTAAAGCCTTATCAGCATTTTAACATAGATAGTCTTTGAAATTTCACTGTTGCATCTTCAGCTAATGATGAGATTCTGTAGTCAGTTTCTTAGCATGGCCCAGCATATTTCGTAGCAAACAAACCGAAACACAGGATTTACTTGAAAAGCAGTGTAGTGCTATTTTAAATATATTTTCCTACACGTGCTACTGAAATATGTGAAACAAAATAGCAGTTTTCAGAGAAAGACAGAGAGACATGGGCCAAATGCTCATTATTCTGAAGGCACTTTAAGAAGAGAAACCGAAAGAATTTAATCTTGTAAGTTGCTGTAACTTTCTAGAGTGTGAGTTTTTGGTTTATTTATTTCTTTTGGCTGGGGTTGACATTTCTGTTGTTGCTGGAAGGTTTCTGTCCTGCTTGTGTGAGGCATTGCACTCTGGCTCTAGGTGGCAGTCACTGGTAGGCAAAGGGAAGGGTTTGGATGCTGGGCTTGGTGCCTGCACTGATTGGCTTCTCCTGCTGAAATTTTTATGGTGTTGGACAGCAATGAAAGTGTCACTTCTGCTTTTTTCCCTTCTGAATTGTGGCAGAGATACTACGGAGATAGGAAAAAAAAAAAGGAAAAAAAAGGACAGAAAATGTTGTAGTGAAATATTCACAAAAGAGAGCTTTAGTAATGCTGACAATACAGAAAAGATTTCTTTCAGTACAACTCCTGTCCTAGATTAACAGACATAAATTTGTTTATAACGGAAGAAATACCAGTTTTTCACTAAATTCATTTTCAAAGCGTAGAACAGATTGACCAAAGTGCAGTGAGGGATAATAGGAGTGGAGAAACATGTGATTGTAATTTCATTTAATTGAGTGAAGATTTCCCCACAATCTTGTGGGCAAGTGTTGAAGGAGAAATTATTCTCTTTTTTGCTTAAGACCTTGTGTCTTCCACCCTACCCCCTGCATCCCCATCCTCCCTTTGCAGTGTCCTTCCTTTCTCAATTTCCAAGCTCATTCCCATCATTATACAGGTCCCTTCCTTTAAATTTGTTAATTGTCTATCTCTTGATTCTCCACTCTGTCTCTTCTCTATAAAGTAGGAAAGGCTTTAAGGTTTTTCTTTCTCTCTCTTGGTATAGGTGTTGTTTGCCTCCCTAACTCCTCACTGCCAAACGATTTGATTGAGAGAGTGGCTGTTGGAAAAGGCAGCAGCACTCAAGCAAATGAGCAACAGTTTCTCACCCCTTGCTGTGTAGGGCTGATTGCACTTCATGAGATGAATGCTGCTTGATAAGAAAGTTGCTGTTATCATAAAATCACTGTTCAAACCCAGGATTAGTCTATACATTTTATTGATCTCTGGTTTCAAATATCATGCCAAATTACAGTCTTGTTTACCTGTGTGCAAATCCCAAGAAGCTCTTTGGAAAGAGCTGAAGTAATTCTGCATGTACAGAGATATACTTAAGATTATGTTTTGGCTTTCAGTTTTAAAGATAAGGAAATTACTTACTGTAAGTAACATGTTATTTTGCATGTTGTGTTAACTACCAGGTCTAGTAAAGAGACTCTGATCCTCTAAGTGCTTTGCAGATATTCTGCAGGATATTTTTGCACTAAAGAAGAGTAACCAAAAACCAAAATATCTTGATTTTTGTTTAATACAAGCCTAGCAACAAGCTTTTGATTTATTAACATACTAGTTTTAACTATGGAAAACTACAGATTTTTGAAAAGAAAGGTGCTTCAGCTGCAGAAGAATAAAAAACCCAAACCACCAAAACAGTCACCTAAAGATTTAATTAGTTCTATATTTTCACATGTTTATATTTAAAAAGACCATTAACATTTCCAGAGATGAGTTTTACAGCTCAGTCAAGTGCATTTCCAGAGCCAGTTTGAGAAATGGGGACCATCATTTGTGAGGGAAAGTTTTCTGAGAGTTAGGAGTAATTTAGTACAGATTTCTGTGTGAAGTTCATGTGCAAGAAATACAAGATAGAGATAATTCTGGTATTATGTCAAGATTATATATTAGGGTGACAGGTATCACAGTCCCTAATAGATTGCAGAGGACAGAGATAATGAAGAGTGATGCTTTGTGTTCCCAAGCTACCCTTGGGCCTGGTACATAACTGGGCAAATCACTCCTTCCTCAATTCCTCTGTCTGTAAAAATGAGGATAATGATGTGGATTATTTTGTGTTTTGTTTTGAGATCTTAAGGGAATACATGGAAATGAAGTGGTAAGAACATGAGAGGAAATACAAGGTTGTAAAATAAGCATCTGTATTGCAGACAGCTTTGTTCTGGCAACTGATTATAAAATTATTGATTCCACTGTTCTTTCCTTATTGAGGGTGTCACTATGTACTTGTTCATAGGATTGTAGAAAAAAAATTTGCTATTTTTTACATTTGCCTATCTTTAGGCTTCTCATTCAGAATTTATGATAAGGTTATTTTATTCTTGCTTTTATTCTTGCCCATTACTACCCCCATGAGGGACAGTTAAAGCTGTAGTTGGTAGAGGATAAGGACAGCAAAGGTCTGTCTGTCTTTATTTTCTCTATCTCCTCCCTTTCTATCTCTCTGTCTCTCTTTGGCCGTTGAAAATGTAGGTCATATTGCATCACCATAAAATGGAACAGTCAGAAAGGTGTTTGAAAAATGCTGACATCCTTAGCCTGGGGTGCATGCCAGTGTCCTTTGTTTACATTGGGAATAGTGTTGTACCTGTGTAGGAACCAGCATCTCTGTTAAGGTTAGTGGTATGGTACCTGGATTATGAGTCAGATTTTAGGATGACTTTCATCTGCCTGCAGTAATTTAAAATTAGACAGATAAAATGCAGCTACTCAAAATAATGATATACACAAGGAGCTAATTTGAAATCCTTAATCTGCAATAACTGTGACGGTGTTGTTTGAATAATGTTACCTTTAACAGAGAGGCTCAGTAATAAATTTTGCAAATCATATTAATCATGTACTCTCAATTGCCTTGATTAGCTGTGCCTTTCTGTCTTGAAAAGTATGTTTATATTATGTTTGTATATTTTTCTCATTTTTTTACTTCATTACTGTTTTACTTCATGCACCCTTTAAAATGATCTAATCAGGATTTTTTTTTTTATTTTAAAAATGAAAAATCCTGATGTCCAGTGTCTTACTGCTAGCTACCAGGCTTTCATTGTTTGTGTTTCTGATGTAATACAAGTTGCAATTGGTATGAAATATTCCTGTGGCTTAAAATGCAGAACATATATTTTTCTTCTCTACAGACGTCTATAAATACCATTTTTAAAGAAATGTATAAATATAATTTCAACTGTCCATATTTATCTTAGTTTCCTGCAGTGAGATAATGTGTTTTAGGGATTGAATTTTCAAATAAATAGTGGCATAAATCATACTGCAAGATGTGGGTGTTTTGAAATATAAGACACAATACTTGCTTATAGATAATTTTGCCTTATTTCTGAAACAAGGTAAATTTTTTACCTTTCTGTTCAATGCTTTGTGTGGTTTTGCTTAAATTGTTGAAGTGGAATATGCAAAGGGTTCTTATGACTTTGTTAATCTTACTGCTGAAGAAGTCTTTTAAGTTAAATGAGAAATTGTTAGAAGATAAGATTAGTGATGACATGATTTGTTGAGGAAGATAATGAAAGCTGGTCTCTGCCTGTTGCAGTTAGACAAAGGAAAATTATAGTAGTCAAAGTTAAGACCCATCAAGTGCACTCTGCTGTGCATAATTATTTTGCAATTTTTATCAATTATCCAAAAGGTGTTATTGCTTCTCCACTGATTAAGGTATTATTTATGTAGCAACTAAAATATTAGTTATTAAAGTTTGATCCTTCTTGTTGTTAATTAAGATACCTATGCATGTTTGAAACAGTTTCAAAATAATTTGTATCATTATTATATTGTACACCCGATATTCTGTTACATTTCTGTTTGCACAAATAACAGTAAATATTTAGGTAATTCTGAGAAACACTTGCTATTGGTATAGATAGGAAATACATGAAATCTTGAGAAGCTGTTATTGGTATTTACAGAAGTTTGGTATTTAATCTCTGAATGGAGCTGGTAGTTATTTTTCAGTCTCTGAAGACATGAGGAATTGTGTCTCCTATAGAGGCTAGCAGGGCCAGTTATGCCATTGGTGGTTCTGATCCCATCTTTGCCCCCTGAGATTCTTTATTTGGTGGGTTCAGGGTCAGTTTCCAGCACAGCCAGGATCAGCCTGAGGACTGCTGGGGTAAACCCTGGAATTGCCAGCTGGCCATAAGAGCAGCCCCTGGGCTGCCCTGCTCCTGCTCCCTCCACACATCTCTCCTGCTCCAGCCTCTCCAGGGGCACAGTGACACCTTGTGAGGTTATCGCAGACCTACAGAATGCCCGAGTGAAGCCCAGTGCTGGGTGTGATTGTACCTTGCATATCCACATCTTTGTTTATATAAATATAGCCTTTGCATTTTATCTTAAATTTGAATATTTAGTTGGTAGTAGAGGGGAAGGAGTGTTCCAAAATTTAGGCACATTCTTTGGTGCATATTTCTGGCACCTGAAAAGAAACAGAGTTAAAGGACCTTGGATAGCTGAGGCTTTTTTTTTTTTTTTTTTTTTTTTTATGTTTTCAGAAGTTAGGGATGCTATCACATACATTTCCATTTTCTTTATTTTAATGAGTTGATTTGCAATTACAATTTTCATGTAAATGTGTTTCCCCTTAAATAGATAATACGCATTAGTAATTGTAACTCTGCTTATATTATATGTAATCTGTGTAGATACAGTTTTGGCTGGGGTATAGCTCTTGCTCTTCCAGGATGTGGTTTCCTGTCTTGCATATCAGTAACTCCTCAAAGTATTAAACAGCAATTTTTTCCAAGTTTCTTTGATAGTCATGCAATGAAGTGACATAATGCTTCACTGGTTTGGAAATGCAGGCCTTTTTCCATTTTCCTGGGTTGCTGCTTCGGCTTTTTTTTTTGTCATTTTTCCACCTTTCAACCACCTCTCCCTTTTCCAGGGTACCAAGGAGAGAGCTCCACCTGGCTTGTTCTCAATCATCCCATGACTTCTTGCATTACTCTCTGCTGACAGTTGTGGTTGTAATTGACCTGCTGTAAATTCCCAACTAGAATCATTCCTGTTCTCTGCCACCCATTATCCAGAGAAAGAGTTCTCTTTAAAGGGTCATTAAGCTGTCAATTTATTCTTTTGAGACTTAGTCTTATAACTTCTTTCAAACTCAACTGCAGGTGTAATCCCTACAGCAAAATTCACAGGTGGTGGTATAGTATGCTCTGATCTTTCATAGGAATAAAATTTTTGCTGATCCTTCCTTCACCCTTGTCTTGTTCATTTCTTTACTATCCTATTTCTAGATCTGTAAGTCTTTGGAGACATCTTCTGCTTTATAGTTTTTGTTTTTATTTTTATTTTTGCATGAGGCAATAGAACTTGCCTTTTATGAATAAGTAGCATTTACATCAGATTAAAAGAAAGAGGGTTTTGCATGCAGAGCTCTTATATCCCCTAAAGAAATTGAGGTAGAGATGGAGGAGTGAATTACTTCCACAGCAGGTAGGTCATGTGCTTGAAGGGCTTGGGACTTTGAGGCTAAACTTTGAATGATCTTCTGGGAAGGGGATGATCCATATCAATTCAGTCTCCTGTCCTAAACTAATAAAGGACAAAAATGCAGTAAACACTGCATTGCATTTTCCTAGTTAACAGCAGCAGGAGTTGAAAGTTTTATACTGTAGTATTCAGGTTCGTATGTGTAACAAGGAAATACAGCATTTTCTGAGACTTCTACTAGTGTAGAAATTTGCTAAGGATCACTTCTATTAGGCATAAAGCAAAACTACCTACAGAGAGGAGAAAAAAATAATACTGAACTTGGTCTCAAGTCTTGCCCATCGAAAACAAGAAAAATTTGGATTTTATGCAGTAACTAGAATATAATTGAGTGAGGATGTTCTTCTTAGGATCAGCTATGTCACTGAGCATAGTCAGTCTTAGAAATAGTAAATATATCTTTAAAGGATCTCAGTCAAGGCAATGCTAGCTGCTGAGCTGCAGTTTAAAGGAAGAGATGAAAAAAGGGTTTACCCTCAGTGCATAAAAAGACTTTAAAGACATAAACTTAGTTGGCAGACATCTTCTCAGAGGAGCACTCAGAATTCAGGAAAAACTTCATTCAGCACCTTCCACTGGAGCAGAGCCCTGCAGACTGGGAGACAACTTGGATGCCCTCTTGGACTGCATTCCTCCTGTGTGGACTTTTGTCCTTTGAGAGGAAAAAACAGTTTTCACTGGAGTGTCATCCAGTCCCAGTGCTAGGTTGGCTTATTTATATGTATCTTCATGGCTTTTTAGTGATGAAAAAAAATCATCAGTTTAATTTCAAAGCACTTGTAAAAATCAAATAATTGATCTTAAATGTAAACTGTGCACGAAAATAGTTGAACTTTATTCTAAGTTTTAACAGGGCTTTGGTTTAGCTTTAATCCAGTTTGGCATTGATTTATGCTAAACCAAAGCAAACTGGGATTAAGTTTAGTTTGTATAATCAAGTTTATAAGCATTGAATGAAAGGATCTTAAAAACTTGAGCTTGAGATGATAAAGGTCCCATTCATGGGAAGGCCTCAATCTTACATTTCTCTAAATTCTTCATCAGTGGTACAGTGACAGTCCCTGATGTTGATTACGTGAAGGATCATTTTTACCTCTCCATGTTCTGTGGCATGGTGGTAAAGCTGCCAATGGCTGCATCCTCACAGCCTGTGTTTTTGGAGCCGTGCTGTGTTTTAGAAAAATCCTGTGCAGAAAGTGCAACCCTGTCGTATTTCCAGTGTGTGATACAGACACAGCCGTGTGCTTGGGAACCTGCTCACTAAGAGTCGGTGCAAGTGCCGTAACTGGGCTGAAGATTGAGGTTTCATCCAATGCATGCCTTTCTGGTAATGTCAGGCTGCCATTTAGAGAGCTGCTCTGTACAGAACACACCATAACAGCTCCCTGCTTACCTTTCAATTTGAAATCCATTGCACAAACTGTGTTTGTAAAACTGATTAAATGTTTCGTATTAGTTTTTAAATAGACACATCGTTAGGAAACGGAGTTAAGATTTCAAATGTCTTAGTGCTCTACTCTTTTTCTTTCAGAATTAATCAGGTACAAGTTAGGAAAAGCTTCCAAAATCTGAACAGATGAAGATCAATTGATAAATCAACCCAGCGATTCACCATACTTTCAAGGTACTGTGGCATGCTTAACCAAATATTTTCCTTAAGCATAAGATTCTCATTCTTTAGATGTGAGAAGCGTAGAGCACAGGATATTAGCAGGATTGCAAAGCAAGTCTGAAGTGTTGCCAGATGCAATGGGGAGACTTTTTTAAAATGCAGATGTTTAATGTATGTTTCTGTGGGAAATAAAGTGATATTACAGTTAACGTAAAAGGAGTTCAGCTTGGCATCCAACTGCCAAACTTAAAAAGATAAAACTAAGCTGGATTGTATCTTTCAATCAATTAGGTGAAGTGATTTGGAAAAGTAGACTTTGGCAGGTGGGGAGTATAGTAGAATCAATATTTTAAATTTATCTACTTTTTATATTTTAGAAGAAGTAATCTTCATTTTCCAAATAATTTTTTTTTCTATTTCTGTGTTTCCATATGTTAAAGCATTTGAAGGCTGTTAGGCTCTGGCATATGCCGTAGCCTACCTGCTGTATCAGTCCTGTTATTTTACGAGTTCAGAAAGTGGAATTGTAATCTGAGATAAGACTGTACAGTTGCCTAACACAGTGGGTTTATTCTGCATGACTATGAGTATATGAGTATTTATTGCAGAATGTTAGAAAAAAGAGAAAATTATGATAATAAATTGAAATTTTGTCTGAAGGGCTGCTAGTGCAGATTATTTTATCAGGTACTGCTAATTCATTGAAAGATTATCTGTTTCTTTCTCTGTTTCCCTTACATTTATCTTTACTCTTTATCATCACGTGCATTTCACCATTTTGTATATTTTTGCTTAACTTCATTAAAAAAAAAAAAAAAAAAAAAAAAAAAGACTTCACTCTTATGCACAGATATGAAGAATCCAGGAATCCAGACTATTATAGCCTGGCCAGTATTTGCTGGACAAATCATCTTTTTAATGCATTTTAAAATAGATTGCAGCAGAAAGGGCCATTATGGTTAGCATGGATCTGGCCTGCAGAGCTTATTTAAGTGGCAGAGTTAATCTGGGCTCAAGAATTGTGAGGAATGTTTGTTACTCTCTGGATCTTGCAATATGTAACAGTTGAAGCTGTAATACCTCAAGTTTTTATAGCAAAATGCTTCCCTGGATTTTCCAGCAACCTGAGAGTTGACTGTCTTAGTGAACCCAGAGTGTCTGGTTTGCAAAATCTGACTTTGTTCTTTCTACTTCCTTGCTCCACATCACTGAATAGGACCACAACATCTTTTTTCATGTAATCCTAGGAAAGTCTAGATTGGAGCAATCCTCTGGACATCATCTGGTCCAACCTTCTGTTTAAGGCAGGTTATCTGAGGCCTGGTCAAGCTAAGGGTTAAATATTTTTGGCAAGAGAAAGTTCACAATTTTTCTGGGCAGCCTGTTCCAATATGTAATTGTCCTCACAGTAAATATTTCATTGTTGCATCTGGACAGAACTTCTGAACCAACTTTTTCCATTTGCCTCTTGCCCTGTCACCTTGTTCCTTGTGAAGAGAGTTACCTCCATCTTCTCTATAATTATCTTTTACTTCTTGGAAGACTGTGATTACATCTCACCTGAATCTTCTCTTCTTTAGGCTGAACTAACCCAATTCCTTTTAATTTTTTCACAAAGTTTTCCAACCTTCTGATCACTTTGTGGGCTCTCTACAAGACCCTGTCCAGTTTTTTAATGTCTCTTGAAGTGGCTCAGTCATCCAGCCTGTCACAGTCTCTGTACATAGGGACACTTAGGGTGGATCTATTTGTTTTCCAAGTTTTTGTGTCACCTGCAAACTTGATGATGTATTTATTCCAATCATCCAGATAATTCTAAGAGATACAGGATAGGATTGAGCCCAATATTGATCCTTAAGAAACTCTGTTTGTGACTGATTGCCATTTGATTTTGAGCCCTTCCCACCCTTTGAGGACAGCAATTTAGCCAGTTTGCTGGCAACCTCATGGTCCCCATCTGTGACCTTTCAAAGTAACTCTCTTAGCCCCCTTGTGTGCATCCTGTCAAGTCCCACAGACCTGCCTGTGTCAAATTTGTGTCATATTTTGTTGTCAACTTGCTAAGCCTGTGGTCAGAGCAGGTGGCTTCAGCAAAGCATCAGCAGGCAGCAGTCAAACATGAGAAGAAAGATTAAATTTAAATTTCCTTGCACGAGGGTTCTTAGGATCCCTGGTTTGATGTTAAAAGCACATCAGAGGTTATGGGGCCTCAGCAGCTTCCCTTCATAGATAGTGTGGCTGTGGCCTCAAGGAACTTGAGTCCTGTGAGCTGTGCTTACACCCAGAGTCTTAAACTGGCAAGAAACCAGGCAGGTTATGAAACTTTGTATGGTAGTTCCATGCAAAGTAGTACTTCTTCCAGCAGAAGATCAGTAATACCAAATTGTCCCCATCAAGTGCTTTGGTTTCAATAAATGGAAATCCAGCATTAATGTTTTGTTACAATTGGCTTGAACAGCTGTGTACTGTGAATAATTCTAAGTTGTAATATCATATTGTAATATCATATTCTCTGTGTATAAATGAGAATCTAAAAGGTCATACCTGTTTATGATTCCTCTGATTAAAATGATTCATCTGCACAGTTAGGTTGCTGAAATTGTTTTAACATTTCCAAATTCAAAAGGTAATTTCAATACCTTATGTAAAATTAGTAAACATTAGTTTCATTTCCAGATCATTAACCGGGTGTATTTTGTGTAATTTTGCCTATTTACCTTTAACATTTGGAAACTTTGTATCACTCCAGAGTGTTTTTCTGTGAATTTCCCTTCAAGAATTGACAGTATGTGGTGTCATTAAACATGGTAAAGATCTGTGCTCCTCTATTCATTATTCTGCTTTAGATCACTATATTGTGAATTCCTGCAGACAGATTTGAAAGTTAAGTAAAGAAGGAAGTGGTTTTAGTCCTTTGCTAAATTTTGAATGCATGGTAATAACATTGTCTTCTAATTTGGGTGTAAAGGTGTTATTGTGATATTTGGATAAACATGTAAGGGCATCTGTTACATTCTCAGCCTAATGCCGAATTCTTATTGCAGATTTACTTATAAGCCTCCATTCCTCAATTCTTCCTTCTCAGAAAAGGACACCTCAAGTTAGTATTCTAATCTTAACAATATTGTTCTTTCCCCTGGTATGGCTGGTTTGTAGTAGGTATAAACAATAATTTATTTTCCATCATTTAAAATAGCTGTATTCTAATGCTTCTGAGCATATCCAGTTTCACCTTTGAAGTGTTACTCTAAATAAAATTATACACATCAACCTGTTCCCAGGATCTGTGGGAAAAAGGATAATAGACTAGCATGATTTCTTATATAATTTTTTTTATTGTGTGCTCTTTATGATTAGTATCCTTTTCCAGGATCACAATCCTGTGTATAGTTATAAAGGGAGAAGTTGCTGATTTCCTGGATGTCAGAGTGAACTACAGATTACCATAATGTGTTTTCCTTAGTGTATTTAATATTTTTCCATAATGGGGCTTAAATTAAATGGTCTGTTTGTTATGGCTGGGTAGTTCTGTTTTCATCTGGATGTTTTGATTTATGTGAACTTTTTATCTCTTGCTTCTATACTTGCCCAATTATAGTCTTACATTTCTCATACTGGAGATACATTTTAAAACACATAGAATGTGCTCCCCGTTCCAGTGTTTTCAGTAGAAGCTGATGGGAGGGTCAGGACTTCAGCATATCAGCTGCTTGAGTTGTCATTTCATCCTGAATCCAACCTACCAACAAATAATGACATTTGATCTTAGTTTTTATGCCCTTCTTGGTTATTTCATACCTTTGGCTAGAGTTAACTTACTTGATTTCATTTAGTGCCGTAATGCCCCTCAGAGCTTCTCCTTGACAGACTTTTTGTGAATTCACTATTTTCCTTTCTTCTGAGTACTGATAAAGTGACACCCCCGTGGATTCTCCCTGTCTCTCCCTTTGCACTTCAACTCTCACATCCTTTCACTTCCATTGTGGAAAATCATCGGTGAATTGTATCATTGTACTTCTGCTCTTAAAAGAGTTTGGCTGCAGATTCATCCTTCCTTTTTCATTCCAGTTAAGAGTTGTCATATCTCAGGTCCTATACAGAAGCTGTCATACAGATTCTAACTGAACAGCTGAAGTAGGTGTTCCCTGTTTGAACGGCTTTCCCGGACCACCTGGCAAAAGAATGAAACCTGCTGGTACAGGTGAAAAAATGCCTGCAGTGTCATGCCATGAAATAACCATCCGCTGCAGTTTTCAGCAGTTGCATGCTGTTTGTAGGCATACATTTAATCATAGTCTTGCCAGCCATGTTTCATATATTGTTAAATCTACTTAGTGAGCTTTAAAACTGTGAGTTTTCCTTTTCTGTATGTTTCGTTTCCTATTTTTGTCTCCTTTCTTTGCTTTTGCAGGCTGTGTTATATGTTTTGTTTGTTTATGCTTTCTTCACATCATTATTTGACTGTTTTCTCTACTTCATCCACTGTTTTCTGCTGTTTTCCTGCCTCATATTTTTCCTTCTCTACTTTCTCTTTGAGCTTAACTTAACTCCTCCTTGTGTTTTCTCTCTGTTCTCCAAATACTTGTTCTCATTCACAGGTATGAGCAGTTCATGGTTTTTCACATGTTGTCTCAGTCCCAATGCTACTGTTTGGGCTATTTTGCTTCCTCAGATAAGTCCTTAGAACCAGTGGCATTTCTGAGCTCCTTTTTCTGTTCTGTTAAAGAGAAGTATTGGCTTCTAGGCAGTTTTACACTCTTGAATGTTCTCTCTACTCCTGGCCAGGTTCACCCCACTTAGTCCTGGATTTCTAATGCAGGTGCCTAATTTATGTGTGTGGTCACCCATGGCAACTTCTGTGGTCAGTGGAAAGAGAATGGATGTTTCGAATAGTGCTTTGCACCAGGAGGGACCAAACTGATCCCAGAAGTATCCTTTCCTCTCTGCTGACCACCAAGGGAGCTTTGGATGTCTGCTCTTCTAACCGGATGCCTCAGATTTGTAACAGTCACCTCTGTTAAAGTCTACTGCTTGTACATGTGTTTTCAATTCTGATCTCCTTCTAACATGATGGATTTTCAGGGATTTCCCTATTTTTGCCTAAAATAATCAATGCATCCATGTACAGCATTATGGAAACAATGTAAGAAAATCGAACTAGTGTCCTTTAAAGAGTCCAAACAACGTATTCAGCCTAATAACTTTGTGGGGAAAGAAAGTTCTCGCCACTTCCAGTCCTTGTAAAATTAGTTTTTCATCTGCCCCTATTCCTGCTGTCTGACTAATCAGTCTTGTGCACTGAACTGATGAACTGATCCTTCTGCTGCCACTTCCCTCCCTCTGCTGGAATACTGATGTACTCACAGCACAGCGAGAAAATATTTCAGTAGCGGAAGGTTTACTAAAGGACAGCCTGAGGCCCAGACTGCAGAATTAGATCTTGAGTGGGAATATATAGGGAAAGAAGAAAAGCTGTGAAAGAGGGAGGCTAAAAATGCAACAGCCAGATTGAAAGAGCAGAGAAGAGCCATAAAGGGGATAATCAGAGCTGTATGAAGTAACAGTGGCATGTGCTTTTACCTGTGTGGCTGGCACTTCTGAGTAACTTGATGAGTGTCAACTTCAGAAACTAAGAAGTAGTTTCCAATCTATTGTCCTGTTAATGTATTTAGTTAGTCGATGTAATTCTGCCAATTTTTGCATAACTTGATATAAATACATCAGTAATGTTTAAAGAAAATAATCAGGTGATGTGTGAACGTGAAATTGATCTGCCATGGTCAACTCTGTCACTGTTAAAGGGTAGGTGATGGTGTTCTGTGACTCTGTTTGGTCACCTGTCGCTATATTTACTTAATGATTTATGTAAATAATAGAAAAACCCTTTATAAGTTTGATGGACATTTGGACATATCAAAGGTTCTTTTTCAAACTGCAGCTGAGGCAGCTTTCTGACAGCTTACTCCAGGACAAAGGAAAGCTGTATGAATGAAGTTTATAACATAAATGAGAATATTTGACACAGAGAATATAGATCTGTCTGTAACTTGCTTTATCCTATGGCTGGGGTCTGCATTCAGCTATGGATGCTCAATTTGTGAAGCACTGTTGAAGAACTAAGCTTGAAAGAAATCAGGCATAGGTGTTTTTCCCATCTGGCTTCTACACCACAAAAAAAGCTGAGGTTCTGTTCAGAAACTGTTCAGCACCTTACAGACATTTTTCTTCCGATGATGTCCTTAGCTTTAATTATAAGTAGTTTTCTATATTATAAAGTATGCTATTTGATAAATAGTCAAACAATAATGCACTCCATTAATCTTTAGACTCTGGTTCCATTGAACCCCTTTATTCGTGTCCAGACTAAGATGAAGAGTTTTGGGAAGCTACAGACAGGGCAACAAAGAGCTGTTCAGTGTAACTGAAACATCAGGGCCCAGCTCAAGAGGCTGATGGCCTTTGATAATTAATCCTGCTGCAAATGTCTGCAGTAGAAATCAGTGTTGCTCTCTTTACCTAAATTTTATGGTCTTGGCCTTTTATGAAGGAGCTAAGTTAGACTTCAAGTTGATCAGGGGGAGAGAAAAATCATGCCAGCTGCTCTGTATTAGGTCTGCAGTTTTATGAGATACGTTCTGAGTGTGACATAAATTATCAGTTGGGTGGAACACTGAAACTGTTCTTATAATTACAGCCTGTGCTATCCCGTATGACTATGGTGTGATGAGCTTGAATTTATAGATCTTTTTATATGCATAAATTTGGAAAAAAACACCTCTAGCTTGTATAGTCCCACACTTCAAATGAAAACAGAAGATGAAAATTAGCTAAGCCTGCATGTATATGCACCTCTGCAGGTTAAACAAATTTATTTACAGTTCTGATTTCTGCTGTGTGGTTTTGCAAATACATGTATGGGATCTGTGAGCAGTTCACTGACAGCACCAGTCCCATCCTCTCGAGTACCTGTAGAGGAGGCAGCACATCAGATTTACATATTTTTAGCTGCTCTTCGAGGATGTTGTTACTGACAGTAGCGTCAAGCGTGACCAGAAATCGCTGCAGATCATGGCCTTGACATTGGTACTTGAACACTTCAGTGGAGAAGACTCTGTAATAAACAAATTCTAAATGCAGGGGTTTTTTTTAAATCATAGAACTTGATTTTGCAAAGCTTAGACTTTGTAACTTGGAGTTAGCAGGTACGACAGCATCCTTTAATCCTCGCTTTTGACACGGCACGACGTCATCGCAAAGTTTAGGCAAGGAGGGGAAAAAAAAAAAAAAGAAAAAAAAAAGCCGTTTAAAAAAAGAAATGTGGAATAACAATGAGAAGGCCCTTTCCCTGGGAGACAAGTGACGGGTATAACGAGGGCAGCAGCGCTCAGGAAGCTCGGCCGGTGTCCCCCTGTGCCCGGGAGCACAAGCGGAGGAGCGCAGGGAGGGGATGGGAGGGAAGAGCCGGGGGGGCCGGGGACGCGCCCGCCCGGAGCGAGTTTCCTGCTCGCCGCTGCCTTTAAGGAGGCGCCGGCTTTAAGGTGGACCGGCGGCGAGGGCGGGGCGCGCCCGCCCGGCTCCGCCCGCAGCGTCGCTCCCCGGTCCGCCCCCCTGGCCGGGGCAGCGGGTGCCAGGCGGGGTTGTGATGCGGCCGTTGTTTTTGTAGGGTCGCGGGGCCGCGGTGCGGGGAGAGCGAGGCGGCCCATGGAGCTGGGGTACGCCTGGCAGGCGGCGTAGTCCTGCCCGCCCCCGCTCCCTTCCGCCGCTTTGTTAGCGCGAACACAAGCGCGCCTCACCTACACGGTGAAGAGGAAGGCAGCGCTCCCCGCACAATAATGGGCACCCGGGCGCTGCCCCCCGGGCCGCCGCAGAGGTGAGTCGGCGCCGCCGCAGGGCCGCAGGTTCCCCGCGGGGAGGAAGCAGGAGCGAGCGAGCGGGCGGGCTGACAGCGCCGCGGCGCTGCCTTAAGAGCGGGGCGCCACCTTAAGCGGCCGCTGACTTTTCTCGTTACATTGTAGCAGCGGAAAGAATGTCGGCGCGGGCCGCGGGTGACGTCAGGAGGGAGCAGCGCGGCGCGGCCGCCAGGCAGCGGCAGCGGCGGCCCCGCCACGGCCAGGGAGGAGGCGGAGGAGGCGGGAGCGGCGCCGGCCCCGCCGCCACCGCAGCGGCAATGGCGGCCGTCGGGGAGCGCAGGTCCCTGCCCAGCCCCGAGGCGATGTTGGGGCAGCCCTGGAGCCACTGGGTCGATGCTGCTAAACTTCACGGGAACGACGGTGAGTGGCCGCCGACCGCCCCCACCCCCCCCTTCCCCCCGCTCGTCCCCAGCGCAGCCCGCGGGTGCCCCGGGACGGCTCGGCACGGCACGGCTCGGCTCGGCTCGGCGGGGCTGCCGGGCCCCGAGGGGAGGTTGGGTCCGTGCCCAGCCCCGGCGCTGGCGGCCCAGGTCGTTGTCCGGTGCGCGCCCCCGGCCGGGCTCGGGAGCGGCGCTCGGCGGGCAGCGCCTGCCCCAGTTCCTGTAATCCGGGACACGGTCCCCGGAGCCCCGCACCTCCTGCCCTGGATTCCGCCGCGGCGTGGGGCGGGCAGCTCCACCAGCCGCAGGTGAGGCATCCCCGCCGTGACAGCGGCTCCCCCGCTCCCGTGTGTGTCCCTGCCCGTGCCCGCGGGGAATGGGCTACAGGTCACCGGCGGGGGCTCAGAGCCTGCCCTCTGGCTGTTCCCTGCATTGAGATCTTGTGGCTTTCTGGTTTTAGGAACAGCATTAGAAGAAAGTTTCAAGGAATACGGAAGAAACCGAGAAGCGATGCGACTTTGCCGAGAAGGTGAGTGCGATTCATTCTTGAAGAAAAGTGCACGGAGAAGTTTTCTTCTCATGACTGCTTAGCAGAGGGTCAGGCATGGGAAAGAGAAGGGATCAGAGTTTCCTATTGGGTTGGATTTAGGACTGGTGGCCTGTCAGTGACTGGTGTTATTATGAAATTAATACATATTTTGAAAACTACGAGTTAGGGCATAGACTGTCTTTACTGTGTTTCTATATGTTGTGTTGTTTTTTTTTTTTTTCCTCTAGACTATAAATAGTCCTAAGGAAGCTCTGTGACCAACACTGATAAAATCTCCTCTTGAGTTACAATATTTTTTGTTCTTGGTATAACCCATGTCAGTATTTCAATACCGATCCCTTCCCCTGTCATGTCGATGTGTTATGTTTATTGCTTGGTGCTCTGCTAAATGAGAGTGACCTTTCACCTGTGATTAGCAAAAGCCCATTACGGCCTAGTTTCTTGCAAGAGTAACAATGCTGCTTGGAGTTGTAAGCAGATGATGAATGAAAGCTATAGATTATTATTTACTTTCTAACAGGCTGTGGAAAAAAGGAGGTGATGAGTCTGATTTATTATGTTAATTTTTGTTTGTTTGTTTTTCTAGTTTAACGATTGTTTTAGAACTGGGAAAGTTTTAGAACCTTTCTTAATATTGTTGGTTCTTGGTTCCCTCCGACTGCCTGAGACATGTGCCAGAGAATAGGCCCAGCTGTTTTAAATACTAGAGCAGTTAGGCCCAAGTAATTTATTTGATGTTGTTAGAAATGGAAGACTGAGTTTGTAGACTTGGTTTACAATCATGGGGAGCAGAACTTGCCGGCCTTAGGAGATTATCTGATTCAGCATTTACCCACTTGGGAGCTGCAAGCAGCAAATGAAACCTCAAGCAAGGTGGCACAGGCTAGCAGGATTGAGAGTGATCCATACTGAGTCTGAATCAAAATGGCTATTAGAATTCCTATTGTTGCTAAAATTTGGAAAATACAATTTCTAGGATCAGAGTTGGTGGTCAGTGGCACAGAAGAAAGATGCAATAGGCAGCTGTGCTGCAGCATTCAGATTCACTTGTGTTGTTTTGCCATCTTCTTAAGTGTATCTGTGAGTTCTTAGGCACTTGAAAAATCACTTTATTGCTTCATTGCCAACTTCCAATCTAATCATTGTGCTGGATATGTAATTCATTTTTCTGAATAGGCAAATCATTCAAATGCTAAAAAGCGTTTGCAACAATAAACATACACATTATCCTAGTAAAGATTTTACCCATAAGGATTTTCAAACATTTGCTCTTATTTCTACCTCTTAAAATGCAAGCATCTAAGGTTTCCAGATTCTGAAGATTAGCTGGCAGGGCAAAGAATAATCTATCCTATTTTTTTTTCCCACTGGAGAGAGGGATCATGAAACTGTTTTTTGCACAGGCAGATCACTGAGACAGAGCTTTTCTGCACTGACTCCAACCAAGTGAATGATTGGTAGGGTTATGACTTGAAGAAAGCTCATAAAATACTTAGAGAATTAAAAGTGAAACTTAGTAGCCCTGTCAGGCTTCCAGAAGTCTATTTATTTTGTTTGCCTTATGATATATAAATGAGACACTGACTTGGCATATACCTGTAGCTGGTCTGTAGGGACCTTGGCCTGCTGGAAAATAGAGCTAAAGGAGTATTAATTAAGTTTAGATTAACTTAACTTAAGGAATTAGGGGAGCAGCAAACATGCCAGCATACGTGCGTGTTACCAAATAAAACTTTGAAAATCCTGTAAGTGATTCCTTTTCCCAGGAAGAATTTTGCATTCAAAATTAAGGAACAAATGTTTATTAAGGAACTGGACTTTCTAAACCTTGGCTCTTAACAGGGAAAGGTGAACCTAAAGTGTAAATTTTGTTAAATCAACTTTAACCTCAAGACTTTTGTCGTGGTACCCCACAGTATTTTAACTACAAGTAACAACAGAACTCCTTGTGTAAGAAAGTTATTTCTCTACAGATTGGGAGTTGACTCTGAGGCCCAACTTCACAAAAGGATTTCAAGGTTATTTAGGCTAATTTAACCTTGCATTGCAACTCTTCCAGTTTGCATAAAAGAATTAAATATTCATGGCCTGGAGAGGGAGCAAAAGAAGGAACATGACTTTACAGCCCACATATTAGAATTGGGTTCAAAACCAAGAACCATTTTCTTTATTTAACAGTTGTCAGGCTCCCACTGGCCTGTGTCCCCACTGGGATATGGGTGGTAGTTGTTCCTTTTCCCACTGTTGCTGTTTCTCTGCATCTCGTGGTGAGAATGGCCTCATGCTCAGCATGCCTGGTGGCAAGAGGTGGATTTCAGCCTTGCAGGCAGTTGAGTCTGAGCCTCCTGAATGAAGAGTGAGTGTTGTTCTTGTTGTAACACTGTATTAGAAAAGGGGCTTAACATTGCCAGCTTCTCCTTTTGTTAAGCCTTAAAGGCAAAGAATGATGCATGTTATTTCTTTTAAAGGAATAAAGGAGGATGTAACTGTGTAATTCTGGGACAATATTTCCGAGCAGTGGATAGAGGCAGGATTTCAGATGCACATTTCTCAGTGACACTTTCTATTTGCTGATCAGGCAGTTCCTCTCTCAGCATTTTAGAAGGTTGTGAAGTCTGATGAGTCCTTAATACCTGTCAGTGATGTTAATTCCATGTAGCGATCAGGAAACGTGTCTCAAACATGTTTTTTTTTTTCTGTAGCTAACCCTCCTTGTCATAGCCAAGCTCACATTGAAGTCAGAACTGGAATTTGAATTTGGGTTTCCCAAACTCCCAGTGTTTGTGTCTCATACTTCCCTGTTTCTTTTTCACTGCTCTTATATGCTTTCTGTTCTGCTAATACATAATATTAAATCATTCCTGCTGGGATCCTCACTGACCTTCATCAAAGTGAGGAACTCACTGGATACTTTCCTGCATGTTGCTTTTTGAGACAGTAACAATCCACACTGAGCTTTGATGTAGAAATCAGAGCTGCAAGAAATAAAGGTATGGACCCAATGGACTTGGCTCGCTCTTGGTATGGAAAATCCTCAGGAGATGGAAGTGAGAGAGGGATACCCAATGGGATGGGAAGATTTTACTTTAAAATAAGCCTTAAACTTTACTTTGACTATTTGTGCACTGAAACCTTCTTCTGCCGAGCAATCCTATCAAGATAAGAATGTGTTAGAAGGAATTGTGCATATTAGTTATTTTCATATGTAATTGATGTGACAGAATCTTTTGGCTCATGCAGTCACTTAATTACTTACTGCTTTGTGAACCAGCTAAAGGTGTGAATCCCCTGCCACTCACTTGTGCTGTGATGGAGCAAGGATAGCATGTTGCATTATAATCTGTAGATGAATTCCAAAACAGTAAGGCAGAAAATCTTATTCTCTTCATGCATTTTTTCCTATATTTTACAATGAAACTTGGCTGAAGTTCATCTTCCAGACTTGTGTGATAGTGGGAGCGAGGGCCATTGGATGCAGCCAAAATGTTTTCAGACACTCAGTTCATCTTGGAGGTGCAGTAGATCTTAAAAGGAGGTTGATGTGTCTGTAGTACCTGACACTGTTTGATTTGAAAAAAGATTCTTCATATCAAACCTCATAATCAGTGCCTGAAACAGTTTTTCAGGAAGTCCTTGCTAACTTGTGCTGAATTTAGTTTGCGTTTAAGAAATTTTCTAGCCCATTGTTGTGAAGAGGATCTCTAAATAGAACTGTGAGTGTAGAGTTCATGCGTGGTAACTTTGACAGGCTTCAACAGAGGCAACTGTTGCTTCTTGCAAAATTTAGCAGCAAGTTGGCTCATTTTGCTCAGTGAAAGAGTAGAGAAGCTGTGGATAGAAACAGTGAGGATCAAAGTTGTTTATTGGGGCTGGGGGCCTAAGCCTCTCCCACCACCCAAGGAACTCTTGACTCTCTCCCCATGGTAAATTTTCAATTGCTAAAGGTTGTCATGAATGTTCCTTTAAATAAGACAAAAACATGGGAAAAAAAAAAATCCAAAATAAGAAACCAAAACCAAGCCATCCCCACCCTCAAATCTGTATTGGAGAGTCAGAGAGAGACAACCCATGTACATCATCATTACATACACCATTGCTTATTAATTTGTGCAACCCTTTTCAAGTGGATAACAGTCTGTTATATTCTTATACTGACTCATAAAATAATTTAGAAATACTTAAAATTACAAAAATTATAAAAAAGGAAAATAACATCTCAGATGGAAAAATAAAAGCATGGGGAGCAGAAAAGAGATTTGTTTAGACAATTTAAAATTGAATGTTTCTTTTTAGTAGCATATTCAGTGGATGCTGAAACTATGGTGTCTACTAGAGCTTAAGCACCTCATTCTTTCAGTTACACATACAGCCCCTTTTTTTAGTTTGTTTGGGTTATTTTTGTGTGTGTTACATCCTTTGGGAGGTGAATCCCTTGGTGCTGTCTATTTCAAGCACTTCACTCATACTGTCACCATCGCCTAGAGTTAACTGGCAACAAAGTAGAGGAGGAGGAGGACAGAACATCTGTAACTTGGGTCACAGGTCAGAATTGGTGGTGACTGGGGGGTGATGTAGCACAGTACCAGCCTTACAGCTTTTAGACTCTACTGTCTTAATAAGGCAAATGTTCAATTTTCTGTGGGAATGCAGATTGTCAGTTTTTGGTGGGCACCTTCACTCTGGAAGGTTTAGTGACAGTAGGAATCAGTCAGGGGAGCAGGTGGGAGCAAACTCTGTTCAGCATCGTGTCACCTGGTAACAGCTGAACTTCTGGTCTTTGACAGTTAATATGTCGTGGGGATTTAAGAAAAAAGGCTCTGTGAACCTCTAGGGCATTCAGTAGAAGCTTTGAGGTTTGATTATATTAACTGCTATTAATGGAAGTTACCAGAGCTGTGACAGTACTAAGAGCCATGCAATGAACCCTTGTTCTTCTTGAGCTCTTTCTAGGCTGGGCTGAGCAGTGAAATCCAGGCCTGGGAGGCTCACTAGAAGCATCTTTATCACATAGACCCAAGGTCTAGAATTTTCCCAGCAGCAGGTTCCATAAATAATTTAAGCATCTGTTCCAATATTAAGTTGTAAATACAAGTAAGAGACAGCATCTTATTTCAAATTTAAATTTGTTTTTATTCAGCCTTGGGAAGTGCTTTGTTGAGTTGATTTTTTGTTGTGTCAAATCATATCACAGAGATGCTTAGAGGGCTCTATAGTCCTTTACTACCTGCAAATACACTTGTGAGATTTTTAATAGATTGAAATAAATATTTTAAGGTAGCAGTACAAAGTGCCATGGTTCTTTTTTGACATTCTGCATAGCTCTTCACAGCCTGTAATCAGATAAATCTCTTCTTCATTTCATTGCATTTTAATTGACTATTTACACAAATTGTTTTAAGGTTTTGTGGACTGGTTATCGTAAAACAATTACAGGGAGACTTTAAAATTGCATTGAACTGTTTAGGAAAATTGTGGAGGTTTTATGAGATTGTTTGTTTGAAAAACATGCAATTTGAAAGGATGTTACTTTTGAAATTCTCTGCAGTGATTGGCCCTAATTTTTTCTAGTTATTTTTTTTTCTTTAAATCTAAGCTCTGTTTACAATATTTAATTATTTCTGGTGAGATGAGTCAGGTGTTATAAATAGAACATTGTGATGTTAGACTGCAAGTTAGAACTGTGTCATCTCATATGCTTTAAAGATACTTTGCAGGTTTTAGGTATTACCGTAGTGTTAGTGTGGTATTGCAAAGCCTTGGGGACTTTGGCTGAAACTGCAGCCACAAGACTGTCTTGATCTGTCCATAATATGTGGGAGGAGCAGGATATTTTCTTTTTTATAAGAACCTTTTGAGATAGTTGTCTGTACACATATGTGTAACAGTCAGGAATTCACTGTTATCTAATGCTTCTTAAGTAGTATGTATGATTAGCTGGGTTATCCCTGTGCAAGAGAGGTGATAATACTTGGTTAAAGATTGGTTTTTTGTGTCGTTTCTGTGCTATATTTAACAACAAAAACTCAGTGAGAAGAAGAACAATGCAATAAATATGTAGAAATGTGACTTTCATACAAGGTGGTAACTTTGTCATCTAAGTAGAGCAGGAAAGACAAAAAGGCTTAGTGAAGGATACTTTTAAATAAATTGGGTTAAGAGGATGCAGATTACTCTCTCTAAGGTAACTATTTTAAAAGGTGTTTCTTCCATTGCAGCAGATCTATAAAAATGAATGTGTCCAGTTCTTACAGCTTTCCTGGCTATGCTCAGCCTATGGCTGGAACTGCAGAAGGTTGTCTGGGGATAGATGTGATCTCTTGTCTCTTGCAACACAGAAAATATTTCATCTTTCACAAACCATTGTAATATTTGACTTGTAATTAACTATTCTAAATAACCTCTAGGATGCTTGAAAATTTTTTCTCTTCCTGTGTAATGAATGAAATAATCCACTGCAGTGGAAGTTCCCCATATGTATGATATTCAATGTTATTGCCTAGGAATTCTTACAATGTAGGTGACAGAACAGAGATGAATAGAGCTTTGTACTTACACTTCAAGTTTCTTAGCAGGAAGTGTTAAAATCTGACAAAGGGAATTCAAAGTCTAATGTAGCAGAGTAGCATGATTATAAAAGCAGTTGTCACAGAAGGCAATAAATTTATTGTAATCTGTGTTCCTACTGTTAGAAGGCTTTGCACAGTCAAAAGCTGTCCCTGCTGGTGCAGGCTTTGTGCAGCTGTGAGCCAGGGCTGGTGCTGGTGGCTCTCACACTCATTCTTGTGGCAAGTCAGACACTCGTGGTAACCCCAGATACTACAGGGTATGACAGGATGTGACTTCATCAGAGTAAACTGCGCACGCAGCTGCTCCCACATTGCTTGGAGTCATGATTGCTGGGTTTGCAAATATTCTGGGTTGTTGGCTCAGGTAAATGAGAAATACTCAAATGCTCAGTTACTTTTGTGTGTGCACATGCCCATCAGCCCTGTGGAATAAGCTGGTTTGTGGTAACCTGTGTTCCAAATGAGAAAGATTGTTTATTTACAAGCTCACCCCCACCCTGATCTCCACTTCTGATAGATTTGATGTAGCCCATGGATGAAATTCATTGATGATATAAGGGGAAAGAGATAATTGGTTATGCCTTGTTTTCTGCTGGGGGGATTATAATAGGCAGAAAACATGTAGTGTTCTTGATCTGCTCTTCCTTCTGTTGCTAAGCAGGACTTGAATCTTCATCGACTGTCTGTAGTGCAACAGAAAATGCAGCTTGTTCAACTGGCACCGAAAAAATATGCCCAAAAGAGCTGAAAGACTAAAATCCCATAGAGTGCAATTTTGAGTTTAAGCCCATATTGCTTTGGTTCTGAAATCTAGAGCTCTCACTGTTTCCTTTGTGAGCAAGTTGGTTGGATGCTTTCTCACTGATACAGTTGCCTGGAAGTCCTATAGCAGCTTGCCTTAAAATGAAGTGTGGAGGCTTTAATGAGTTAAATTTGAAAATCAAGTCCTATGATGAATACACAGTAAATTGGATGTTTGCTTTCCATGGACATCATATTCTGTTGTATTTTACCCCTTGTAAATTTAATTTTCAGTCTATGGTTTTGTTCGTTGACTGCATAAGTGGCATAGTAGATGCTGTGAGTAGGGAAATGGGAGTTCTGATGGTTTATTATATTAAGTGTTACCTGGGGATGTGGGGTCGTCTTGTGAGCCACTGAAGTCAGCAGGGATTTTCTTGTGACTGGAAGGAGAATGTAGGACCAGGTTGTGGGGCTCAGTGGGTGAGAGAGGAGGCAGCCATGTTCATTGCAACCTCACGATCAGACAGACACCAAAGGTACTTCACTATGCAAACATTTCATTGTCAGTCCCTAGATCTTATAGCCATGGCTTTGTCAAGGTGTATATACCCTAAATTACACCCTCTGGCTATTGTTTCAGGTGAAACTACAGAGGAAAATCTGTATCAGTTTAGACCTAGGGTGTGGTCTACAATCTTTTTTTTTTCCCTTCTAGTAATGCTGGATTAAGCTGCTCCTCAGTCTCTGCTGAGTGAAACACTTGTGAAATAATAGTTGTATTCTAACTGTAAAGTTGTTTCCAAAACAAGGTGATGGCTGCTTAAAGGAGAACCTCAATTTTCCATTATGTGTTTGATCTGGAAATCTAGAATCCATTGGACTGTGCTTGATTATGTATCTTTTCAGAGTGAATCTGATCCGATTTTTGCATGTCTGCCTACAAGACTGTACAGCATAATAGATCTTGTATCTTGGTTTTCTTTGAGTGTTAAAGATGTCATGTCAGTGAATAACCACAGTGTAAATCAGGACCAGTTGTAAGTGGTTCATTGTGAAAACTAAACAAGTAAGAACTAGTTGTTGTTAATATTATTAGTTAGTATTTTTTTAAATTCCTTTTTCATAATTATGTCAGGAGGCCAGGTAGTAGAAATTGGAAGTTTTTCTAACGTTCTTGAGGTGGTTCCCAGTAACTTTGTGAACTGGAGAAAATACCATTTGAATTTGTGTTACTCTGCTGAACAAGACTAACAGCATCGTTTATCTTTATCTCTTACTGGAGGGCTGTTGCAAATGGTGCCAAAAGGAGAAAGAAGCATCATTTATACAGTATACATAAATGTGTTCCATACCAAATACTCTTTTTATCCCTTCTGAAAAAAATCTGTAGTTGTGGGGAATATCCAGAAGCCTCAAATACTGCAAAGAGGTGGGTTAACTGGCAGTATTTTTGATGGGTATGTCAAAGGAATAGAAAGTGTTCCCAATAGTCAGACAGTGTGGGTGTTGGATTATTGAGACAGCCATGTAAAATAATTTGGAAAGCATTTTTCAAAATAATAGATTTTCCAAAGAATTTCACCACTTTTCCCAGGAAATGTTAAAATCTATTTCGTTCCTGTTCAATTAGAATGACTCTAGAAATATGTTAAAGGAGTTTAACTTGCCTCTGAAAACTACTGGCTTTGGTTCATAAGGAATATAATTTTGGGATTCAGGATATTGTTGTGGTTTGACACTGGCCAAATGCCAGACTCACTCTCCCCTGCCACAGGTGGGCAGAGGAGAGAAAAATGTAATGAAGGCTTCATGAGTTGAGATAAGGACCATGAGAAAACACTCCAAGGGCAAAACAGGCTCAGCTTAGAGGTACAAAGTAAATTTATTACTAACAAAGTCAGAGGAGGATAATGAGAAGTGAAATAAGCCCTTAAAACACGTTTTCTTCCCCCAACCCTTCCCACCTTCTCACCAACAGCACAGGGAGACAGAGCAAGGGGGTTTGGGTCTGTTCATCACTGAGGTTTTCTTCCCCTGCCCAGGGAGAGGAGCCCTTCCCCTGTGAGCCTGTGGGGTCCCTCCCATGGGAGACAATCCTCCCAAAACTGCTGTGGTGTGGGTCACTCTTCCAAGGGGTGCATCTTCCAAGGACAGGCTGCTCCAGCCTGGAAGCAAAGGCCCCCTCTCTCCACTGGGTCTCCCGCTGGATCACAGCCTCCTCCAGGCATCCACCAGCTCCAGCCTGGGCACCTCCCCCATGGGCTATGGGTGGATCTCTGCATTCCCTGTAGATCACCATGGGCTGTGCATGGATATCTGCATCCCTGTGGATCCCCATGGGCTGTGCATGGATCTCTGCATTCCTGTAGATCCCCAGGGGCTGTGGGTGGATCTCTCTATCCTCCATGGATCCCTAGGAGCTGCAGGGGCAAAGCTGCTTCACCATGGTCTCACCATGGCCTGCAGAGGAATCTTGGCTCTGGTTCTTGGATCACCTCCTTCCTTCCTTCTCCACTGACCTTGGTGTCTCCATGTTATTTTCTTCACATGTTCTCACCACCTCCTCTTCTCTGGCTAGGGAAAAACTGTGTCCCACTTTGTGTTGATTTTCTTCTTAACTCTGCTATCACAGAGGTGTTACCAACTTCTCTCATTGGCCCAGTTTTAGCCAGCAGCATTTCCATCTTCAGAGCCATCAGGGACTGGCTCTGCTGGACATGGTGGAAGCTTCCAGCAGCTTCTCACAGAAGCCACCTCTGTGGCTCCTCCACTACCAAAAATCAGGCCATGCAAAACCAACACAGACGTTCAGATAATTTGTTTTTTAAAACATAGAATCTGTGTTTGAATGTGTCCGTTCTGCTTGGCTAAGAGAGATGGCAGTCGTCCTGCTCTCACTGGTACTAAATGAAAGTATTTGAGAGGAAAGGCCTAAATTAATTTCCTGATAGGCAGCATTTACTTCATAAAAGTACTTAAAGATGAATTCCCAAAAGCAATTTTGTTTTTCATTTCTGTGAAGTTGTGTTACTCAAATCAACTGCCTAGAAATCCTGCTTAAGGAGCTTCTGTTCCACACTGTAGTTTGTAATTTATAGAGAAGTTTTGAGACAAATTCAGTATATCTGTTACCTACCAAAGGCAGTGTAATATGCACTTATAATTTTTGTCCTAAATACGGGGTTGGAGCTTTTTGTGGCCAAGTGATTGAGGGCAGACTTTTACTACCAGTTGTGTTGTGAGATTTTAGGGGAGATATCAATGTCTGGGCTGTACCTGATACAGTTTTGTTATGGTTTATATCTAGGCTGGACAGAGCCCTCTCCTTTTCTGATATCTCTTCTGTAGAACCTGCTTTAACAGCCAGCTGACTGTGTGTGGCTGTATCAGCACCACTATTTCCATGTGGTGTTTGGAGAAGTCCTAAATGTTTCCTTTTGGTTCAGTCTGACTCCCACTTTGTGCCCTGAAATGTAGGGGCACAGACCACTGTGTCATTTGCTGGAATAAAACTTTTAAGTTGCTTTTCTTGTTTTTGCCTTGGAGATAAAAATACTATTTTTATCCTCAGAGTAGAGCACAGGAGTAAAATCTTCAGTGTGCTGTCAACGTCTCATCTGAGGCTTGTTTACAACTGCTTGGGATGCAAAAGGGGTTCTCTGTGCAACAGTGCAATTTTCTGTCCTCCTGCTGACGCCATCCAAAATTCTCATGGATAACCACAACAGTGTGAAGAAAGGTTTCAGGAAAGGGCAAGAATCACAGCCTGGGTAGATGGTGCTCTTCATTGTGAAATAGGAAGACATGATGGTAAGGTGCAGCATCAGCAGATTTATTTATAATTTAATCCCTCTGAGACTTTTCCTGCAGTCGTGTGAGAGGTGCTGTGACCGAGGTGTTGCAGGAAGCGCGGCGTTGTTCGTCATCGCAGCGCCTCGGGGTGATGTCACTGACTCACGGGAGCATTTGGGGTGTCCATACTGTTATGGTGGCCTGGCAATACCCTTTCCTGGACTCCTTTGGCATTTTTCCCCAAGTGTTCCACACTGTTGCTGGAAGCAAAAGCTTTTGAGCAATTTCCAAACACAAAGCAGTGCATTGTGGGCCAGCGCTGGGAGGACTGGATCAACAAGTTTGGCAGCAGCAGCTTTGGCTTCCTGCCTACCCTGGATAGGCACCAGTAGAGATTGCCTTAGTCTGCCAGTGAGTTTGAGCTGAAGATCCCAGCCTGGGTCCTGAAAGTCGTGTGTGTGCAACTGCTGTGCCTGGCAGAGGATCTGCTTCTGTTGTAAACCGTGGTTTTGTTATCCTGGATATGTTTGCAGTAGTTATCTTTTATCTGCTTTAGGAAGGTGGATGTTCTGTTTGTTTTCAGTGTACTGGAGGGTGGTAAACTCTACAAATTTGTTAAAAGTACCAAAGGATCCTGTTTACCTTTCAGTTTTCTGTTGTCTATTTAATCTTACTGTTTTCATCCTGAGTCATCCAGGGGCAGTTAACTGTTGTTCTGAAGTGTCCTTTTCTGTGTGCTTTTGAAATACCAACTCTCTGTTCTTTGTTGTACCTGTCTTAATGCTGACCCCATATGTCTTCTTTGACTTCCCCTTTGCAAATAGGCCTCATCTTGTAACACAATGCACCACTTGAGGTCTGGGGGTTTCCTGGGGGAGCAGGACACCACTTGCTTGTGTCTCATTGCACAGTTGTGCTCAGATTATGTCCAGTCTTGTATCTGCATAAGGATGACTTTGTTGTACTGCTTATATAATCAGGTTTATTAGTTTTATGTCCTTTTTGACATGAGATGTCTAAAAATTAAAGCTGCCTATTTCAATACTTTTCCCCAAGATTAGAGCATTTTGCTCCCTAGCTGGCCTAAGAAAGGGAGAATAGTTTTTTTCCCCCTCCCACCGTGTGTTTTGGTCCATTCATATTATCCAATACCTTCTTCCCAAGTGTGATGAGTGTTGTTATCGGCAGAGAGACAGGGGAGGGAAATAGTCTTAGAAGTATCTGTCATAAATGTGACTTGGACCAAACCTACCAAATCAAAACTTTAAGTAGTCTGAGCAATTTCTTCTTTCCTTTTATTTTGTTCTGCTGAAGGTGTTACCTTCTGTGTACATCGTAAGTGGACTGGTGTTCTGGTTATGTTAAAGAGGCCCAGACCATGAAAGAGCAGAAAAACTACTTTAAAACAGTTTAGTCCTTTCAGATATTCTGCATGTACAATAAAAGTTGCAGTCATTCCCAACCCAATTCTGTTAAAGAGTGAAATGGGTGATTTCAGGAGTGGAGAGCTAGTGCCAGGTATGGAAGAAAAATACCTGATGCAGATTTGTTCACCCCACGTTTTCAAAGTCTTTTTTTTTTTTTTTTTCCCTCTGTAACACACATATCATGTATTTTATGTGTAGTGTTTGGAGATGAAATTTTGGAAGATTTTGTGAAGGCAGGCTCTGAAAATAAGGCAAATTTCTCCTAACAGTGTAGAAATACATCTTGGGATAAGGATAGTGATGGGTTTATTCCAAAGAGGAGGTCACATGCAAAGGCAAAACCTAAATTTATTCTTTTGAAGAATTCAAAATTCTGTAACAATAAAGAAAAATTCACTTCTACAAAGATATTTTGGGCTGAACTGTTTGTGTTGCATCACAAATAACCAGCAGTGAAATTACTGACCTTGTTCTGTGAATGGGTAGACTGATTTTTCTTCCCTGCTTACCAATTTAATTAATGTAACTGTGTGTCAGAGGACAGCCAGCACAGGTTTATAAAGCCTTAACCCATCTGAACAGGTGGGTCTGCTCTTGGAAGGAAAGCTCCCATGACAGTAGCTCTGTATGTGCTGGAATATATCAACTGTAAGAAGTCAAGACCCAGTGTTTACCAGTTCCTCAGCTAGATAATTGAAATAGTCATATTTCTTTGTCTAAAGGTATGTAGCAGCCAACTTCAAAATAATTTGTGTAACTACATGTGTGTTCAAATACATAACAAGTAGGTTAGCCCTTTTCCTGCACTATAACAACAAAAACATTTTTTTAATTTTCCACTTTATCTTTTGATCTTATTAACTATCACAGTGCTGTTTGGGTTTTTTTTTCTATAATACATTTATATGCTTGTTGCTGTGCAATTTAAATTATTTTTTTTAATTGTATCAAATCAAGTCCCAATAAATCTGCAAAGCAAAGGAAGTAAATTTTAATGGAAAAACTAATAGTGCCTGCCAAATTGAGAGGAGTGAGGAAGTGTAAGCTGGAATGTGAAAATCAACAGGCATCAGTTTCCTTATGGCTATATGAGGCATGATTGAAACAGTCTTATTTTTAAGCTGGATGTTCCAGTGCACAGAGAATGGGAGTGGCAGGGGTGGGGTGGTTTTAGGTAGTTGGCTTGCCTAATAAAAGAAAATATTGATATACAATTCAGTTGACAGGTCCTGTGCATTGTTTTCCTTACTTATTTTTTTTTATTATTTTTTGTGTATGCTGATTTGCTCCCTCAGGTATCAGGTGCATGATGTGAGAAGTGGCCAGAGTGCTCTTTGCACAAAGATGTGTTGTCTTTGCACAATTAAAGAAATAACACCATGCTGCTGTCACATGGGAGTTGGGGCTGTGGCCAGCAGGGAAGAGGTGGAAAGATGAGCACTGGGTATATCCCAGCTAGCAGGGATCAAGGTGCATTTTATTATTGCTAAATTTTGGGTGTTCTCCTGTCACAAAAGATGTAGCATTGTGTTCCTCCAGTGCCCATTAGTCAGGAAATGTGTAAATCAAAGCAGCTGTAACTGCTCTGCTCTGTCAGTTACTGAGTTACAGCCAGCACCCAGTCACATGACTGGATATGGACAATCAGTCACACAGGAAAGTGGCAAAAATGCTACACATATGCCAGGTTTATTTTCCCTTAAAAGCATGTCTAGGTAGGAGATGGGAGAGGCTGAGAAGCCTGGAACATGTTCACCATTTGCAGTCACGTCGTATCAAAATACTTCTGCTGTGACGAGCAGTTTTATGTAAACTGTGAGTTTAGGTTTAAATAAAACAAACTTCCTTTTTCCTACTCCAGAAGTACAGCAGCTGCAGAGTACACGGAGTGCTGTGGGTGAAACAGGAGAAAAATACCAAACCTGTTGATGTTAGAACAATTCATAATTGTAGTGTGCTTCAGGCTGTGTGACTTAAGATACATTTTAGAGTATTCTATGGGTGATTTATTTCAGTTTAATTGAAGCTGTGTTTGACTAGTGACTTATCCAGAACTTTTCTTCCCCCTCATGGTAGGTTTTCTGCATAATAATTGAAGTGTTTCTGTGTACACTTTCATATTAGCTTCTTTCAGACTTTAATTTTACTGTGCAAATTATAGGGCTTTTATTCCCTGAATTCAGTTTCATTTTTGTGTCATAATTGCAAAATGCAATGCATTTTTGAGGGTCCCTTAAGCTATTTTAGATATTTTTTAACAGAAAAACATAAATAATAGTTTGTTGGCTTTCCCAAAATACAGCAGTGGCACGATGAGATCATGCCAGCTAAAAATAATTCATGACTTTGAATGAAGATATCTTACATGACAAATTATGTGTTCAACATTAGTGTAATATACAAATTGGTTGGAGAAATTAAAAATATCTTTAAGTCTGAAAACTCATTAAAAAGTAAATGGGAATGATTTTTGCAGATGACTGACTTCATTCAAATTGCTGATGAAAAATTGATGTAACAGGATACGATGTGAGTAGGGAGACTTATAAGGCTTTTCAGCAGATTAAAATATGCTACTTGTGTTTCATTGAGAAATTTACTCATCAGTCTTTCTACAGACAATTTCTGTAAGCTTCTTCACTGAAATTATTTATTATTCTGTACAATAGACTTAGAAAACCTGTTTAATAGTTTGAATGAAGAATTTGACATGCGTTTTGTGTTAGATTTTTAAAAAAAATGTATGTAGATGAATTCATATACAAATAATTTAACTAAATACTTAGATGTCTGCTTTAATATGCTTTATATATAATTACAGGAACATTGAAATCTTGGGAGCCTAAAATTAGAACTCCCAGCTGTACCCTAGGCTGCAGGTGCACGTGTGCATGACACACTTCTCTTTGGTATCTGCTGCTCAGTTTTTATTCTTGGGTACAATACAGACATTTCCCAGAACTGTTAAATTTTAGAGAACTAAAATATAGAGTTTCATTCTGCATCCTGGCAGAGAGAGGGAAGAAGGGATCGGGGGGAATTGCTGTGCTCATAGCCTTGCACAAGGATGGCTGTTTGGATTTGCCACCTGTGTGTGCACAGAGGAGTGGTGCTGCCTGCAGCAAACCTTTTGCTGGAGGAGAAGCTCGAGGGGATGGTGCAGGGGATGGAGTTTTGGGAATGCAACACAGCTGAACCAGTGGAAAAGAGGTAGGTCATATTTTGCCCCTCCACCAGGGCAAATCTGACTTGAATTTGGGGAAAGCAAAGTAAAATCTACAGAGCTGTAGCTTTGCAAAGACAGACTGTCATGAGTTTTGCAAGGAGACAGAACAGAGAGGACTCTCCTTTTAGAGATGAACCAAGCATTCTAACACTAGAAGAGATTTATGAGAGTGATCAAATCTGGTAATGCAGCTCCTGTGCCTAGTTAAACCAGATTGTGGGGTTTTTTTTGGTCTTGAACTGAAAGTCATTTCTCTGAGCCAAAACTTTGAGGTTTGAGTATTCAATAAAATGCTGGGTAATTGCTGTATTTGCTGAAGTGGAAAACACAGTCAAAACAGTTAATCAAGTCTTCAGCTATTCCTTCCTTCAGCTGATCAATCAGCAACTACTCAGTGAAACAAAGTTCATACACTTGTGCTCAGAAACCAAGGAGAGCTCTACCTTTCAAAAGTCACCTTAAGTAGCTGGACTTCCAAAGCTGTATGTGCAGGAAATGTAAGTTATTTAAAGCACAGAGCAGAGTTGGCAAGGAATTTTAAGAATGGGTTACCTTGAAGAAAAGACTTCAGCAGTGCTTCCCTCTGAACTTGAATGGAACAGCTCAGATATGGGAATGGGTTTATTTTGTATTAAAAGGCTGTTTTGTATCTGAGGCAACATAAGCATAAACCTTGTGGGAGATATTTTTTTTTTTTTAAACAGTGTTTCTGTGTGTAGATTTGATAATTTTTTTGTTTTCTTTGTTTGATAATATGTATGTTCTTTGCAGGCACAAATTTGCTAGGCCTGCACATATGGTTCATAAAATACTTGTGTTCTATTAATGCCTAAGTGTTCATTACTTGAAATTTTGCAGAAAACCCTCAAGCATGTATGTTTTACTAGAATCTCTTACTTTGGTTCAAAACCTGTGTAAACCAGAGCACTCTAATTTCTATATGGGTTATTTTGTTCACAATTTCTGTTTAGAAATATTCTTCTTTTGTTATCATCTTGCATGGTACACAGTAAAAAAAGTGCAGTAGTTTAATTTTACGTCAGCATTGATAAGTATACAAAAACACATCTGTTTGTGAATGATAACCACTTGAGTGTTTCTCCAAAATAGTTTGGAAGATATTGTTTAGAAAATAATGGTTTAGTTGCAGAAAGTGAAATATCTGCGTATGAAATGGAAATTTTGAAGACCTAACTTGGATCACTTAATTTTTTTAATAAAACATTCATATCAGTTAAAATAAGGACCTATATTACTTTAAATAAATGGGAGCTTTACTTAAGATAACCAGGTTAGTTAAAATACATCGCAGTGCTGTTTGTAGTTGCCTCAGTTTGCAGTCAAGATTCTCCTTCTGCCTGAAGATTACTTGGTATTGACAATTAATGTCAGCAATAGATTCAGCAGGACTTACCTACTGTGCAGATTTCTTGGCAGAAGTTTATTTTTTTGGGCCGACTGCAAGTCTGGTGGTAACAGCTGAAATTTCCCTGGTTTTGGTACAGTCTGTTTCATGTGGTCCTCAGTGATGGTTAGTTGCCTTCCTTCTCCCTCCTCGTGCCTTTCCCTCAGATCACAAGCTCTTAAAAATAGTAATTTGGGAAGTTTTGTCTGCTTTTAGATACTAAATGTCATGTTCACCACAGCCATAAAGGGTAAAACAATAGGAATATTTTTATTACTTTATCTGACAGTACCTGAGACACGTGTTACAAGCAAATTATGAGAGTTACGACAAATTTTCTTTTCCTGCAAGATGTCAGCTACTTTGTTACTACAACTGTGATGTTTCCTTCCCTTTTCAAAAATTTCTCAGATGTCAGTGGAGAGTTGTGTTATCTTAAGTAAAGTTCTACTAAAAGTGTGCCTGTAGAGAAAGAGATCTACCAGCTAAGTTAAAACAAGGTGTACTCGCATATTTTTTACCTTAGTATGATCAAGACTAATTACCTTCTAATGAGTAGACAAAACCCAGCTAGTACAGAGCAAATGTATTCAAGATAGCTGTTGGTTGACATAATTTAAACTTACTTGGTCCATGAAGTAAATAGTTCAAACAATCCAGATTTTGGCAACATTTCAAAATAGTGGGATCTATTTACAATTTCCTTATATAGTACTTCTGAAACAGTTCCCTGATGTCTTAATGGAAAACCTAGTAAATTGATAAAATTTGGTACATTTACTTAAGGTGGATTTGGATCACTAAAAAAAAGAATTCTCTCTTTGGGAGGTTGTAAAGATAATAGGGGGTTATATCTGGACTGTCAGTATAAATTTAATAGTGTAGGGCATTGTAATTTTAATGCATCTATTAACTACAGTGATTAAAATTATTCTGGAATTGTAACCCAGTTGGTGTAGTGCTGAAAGCATGTTATGCTGTTCTGTGGAATCTTTGTAGCCAAAACCTTTACTGTTCACATCAAGCATCAGCCTTACTATGTCCATTGTCAAATTATAGTTAGTGGTGAGTCATATGTACATCTTTGTTATAAACCAGGCTTGGACTTTAAAAACTAATCTTAATAAACAGATGTTTATGTGGAGAATGGATAGGGAAGAACGAGCATTAGCAACGTTCTGGCTTAAAAATATTTCTGCAGAGCTTTTACGTACTCCTGTTGCTTTTTTTTGATCAAGTTTTATATTCTTTTGTCATAACCTTGACAGTTTGTTCTTTGCCCTTTTGCCTCTTGGCAGTTTTGCTTTCGCTTCCTCTGATTCAGTTTTCACTCTCCTTCTTCGAATTGCAATTACTAGTTTTCTGGCAAATAGGAAACTGGTATTTTGGTCTCTGCACACAACCTGCATTCACTCTTCCTCCAGCATTTGCTGTCCTGGAGAAGGTCTTAACCTTACTTTTTTTGTTGATATTTAATTTCATTTGTAAAAGGAATGTTGTCTTATTAGATACTAGGATAGATGGACTGTGCAATGGTCCCAGTCTGAAAAGAGACAAGAAGATTTGTAGGAAAACTGATAAATTTGGGGAGTTAAAAAAGAAAAATCCGATTAAAATATGTAGCTGTGGTAGTCACTGAAATCTAGTGGCTAAATAAATGCAAGCTGTTGGCCTGATCTCTAACTGAGGTAGTTTTAGCCTGTTTTATGTGTTCTGTTATGCGGGATATTAATAAGATTGAGAGTACACATGCATAGTTAGTTTTAATGAGCATGAGTTTCTTTAGTGTAGCTGTCTTGAAGAGAATGCTGGAAATAGTAGGAAATTATTCAATCATTTGTGTGTTTCTACAATGTGTTTCAGAGAAGAAGAGATGGCAGATCAGTGTAAGAAAACTTTGCAGATGAGGCACAATGAGCTTCATTTTCCTTGATGTACAATATGCAAAATTGTCCATTATTGCTTTTTCTTTTTTTTGTTAGAAAATGATGCTACATTGACCTTTTCCAAGTAAGAAGCATTCTCCTTATTACATGCTCAACAACTGATGCAGTTATATCAGAATTGTGTATGGCATGAGCTTGTTCTGATCTTAGTAAAGAGTGCTGTAGTGCATCATTTGAAGTTATTTTTTAAAAAATGCAGTTACATTTGAAAAGAGAAGTGAGTTCTGGAAATCAGTGTCCAGAGGCTTCCTATTATGGAGGTAAATTAAATTGTTTTTCTTTCTGGTGTGAATAGAATTAATGTAACTAACAGCTGTTATAATAGTATCTGTATGTTGATACAATGAATACTATATTTATGGAAAATACTTGGAAAGTTTGAGGTCTTGATTTAAATTTTTAGTTTGGCCTTGAAAAATACTCCCAGATGGAGAGAGTTAAATGAGCCCAGCTTTGAAAGAGGAACTTATGAATCATGGTTGCCAGGCTCTTCCTTGAGAGGCACAGGCTTTACATAGTGAAGTATTTCAAAAAGTCATCTTCAAACCCAGAGTCACAGTGCATTGAGATGACACTGGTGAAATACTAGAAACTTCATTAGACTTCTAAATAGAGAATGTGCATGTCATGAAGTGCATCAAGTATTAGATGTTGGAATACCAACTGCACAATATATGTGATCTTCCATAAATGGCTGATGGGGAACACAAAATTTAGTTATCCATCACTTACTCCTGGTACTGACTTACTATATAAGTTTTGTTAAACTGTTCTGAATGTTTTCTCTAAAAATTTTATTGTCTAATTTGTCAGTCCCTAACAGTCCCACATAGGTGTTTGTCCTGTTGGAACTCAGAAAGAGAAGTAAGATCTGCCTGAAACCTGCTCTTGCCCTGCTCAACTAATGACAGTGAGGTACATTAAAGATGTGGGTGGTTACCTGCCTAAGAATGAGGCTCCTGGATTGGGAAGTGTGGACTCGGGTCTCTTCTCTGACTTGGTTGGGTCACACTCCTTAAAGTTTCAAAGCCATTGTTAAATTGCATTTAGACCACTAACCTTTGCTACTCCCTCACTGGTTATGTTGAGATGTTGTTCTGATATCAGTGCTGTAGGAGACCACTGTGGGGTACAAGATCTGTTACATTGATTCGTGTGGTCTGGCTGGCATCTTGTGCATGACTTCCTTTGAAATCAGGTTGTGGTTTTGTGTGTGCAGCAAATATTTTTCTCTAAAAGTTAAGTGGTTTTACTCTTAGAATGGACCTTGTGAGTTTGTCTATTTCCTGGCATTCTGTCATTGCTTTTTGTCACTTGGAGCTAAGATTTTAAAAACTTAAGGTGTTTCACCTTGTGAAGGACCTTTGTAAATTATTCACATTTCTTGGGATCCTCAAACTGAAGTAGGAAAACACTTCTGCTTACATCAGTTTCTGTCAATTTGTCTCAGTTGCCATTTAAAATTGCAGTTCTGTATTGCCAGCAAATATTCAAAGAAGGTTTCTTAGAGGGATGGCACATGGATGTGGTGTCTCTGACTGGCGTGAAGGAGTGCTTTGTCTCACAATCCTTTTCTCCTGTTAATGATTCCCCCCTGCATTCAGTACAAGCTGGTGTAAAGTCTGAGAATCCAGCACAGTCTGAAAGGTGCAGCTCTGGGAACAGGTTCTAGGTGTGGATTTACAGTTGCCTCGGCATCACTCAGGAGTAGCCATGGGCTGTAACTCCGTGGGCTATTAACAATGTAAATATCAAGCAGCGCATGCTGTTACTGTCACATTCATCCCAGAGTATTGGTGTGGGGTGAAAGTGACCCTGAACTATTTTTGTGTATAAACTTTGATACACGGGCATACTCAAAGAGATTGCCCCTGAATTAAGTATTAGCAATGGCATTTAAGCTTATACTTGTTTTCTTATGTAGCTTAATATTACGTCACTGAAGGTAGATATTGAAAAATAGAAGTTTATTATTCCTATTTGATTTTTTTCTCTCTCTCAGCATGTATTTATTAATTTTGCCTGGCTTGCAGTAGTTGGGTGTGCCACAGATTTTCATGCTTTCTTCAATAAATATCATATAAATAAATAAGCAAGACCTGCTACTTAAAGAAGTGCAAACCAGATTATTTGTTTATTTGATGTAACCTCAGTTGTGAAAAGCTGTCTGTGACTTAGGTGAGGGTAGCTGTGATCTCTCTAGCCAAGTTAAATGTCTTTGGTCATTGCATTTGCATTCAGCTGCAAAATCCAGTTGGGGCTGTTATTGCAGGTGTCATGCTTAATTTTGATTTAGCACTAGTAAGATGTGCGGAACATGTGGGATAGACCTTATGTCTTCTAAATAAAAGTATTTAATTTTTTATGATGAAGATACTAATTCTGGAATTAGCTTTGGTGTGGATATATTCTCTGTCTGTGAGAAATGAAGTGGACAGGGCTGATAGTGTCTTTCTGTGAGCAGTTGCCTTGAATTATGGCACACTCAATGTGCAACACTCAATTTATTTCATAATTGCTGTTCTATTAATGAACAAAGCAGTGGATGTTGCTAAAAGTATACACAGGCAAATCAGTAGCTGTAAAACAAAACTCTGGGGTCAGTTCTAGCACAAGAGTAAATAAGTTTCACTTATTTTCTAAGTTTCTGTTAAGATAAATCTATTACTTGAGGGCTTTTATAAGAAAATATTTTTTGCTTATGTCAGTTTTTAACCTTTAAATAGTGTTACAGATCCTTAGCTACATACTATGTTTGCAGTTTCCATTTTTTTGTCTTTTACTGATTGAATAACATTTTTAGTTATATAAATGTAATATACCTTTTAGTTGTGTCGTGAATGCTGAATTTACTGCTCCAGTAGTCTCTGAATGCAGTTATAACTGTTAAATATATTCTTAACAAACTGTAGTCTTAAAAACAAAATTGTAGAAACTAATTTTATTTGTAAAAGTCTCCAAGTATGTGTGTTATCTCTGCAATCCACACATGCTCTGACATACTGTTATCTCTGGTTCTCTCTCCTGTGTAGCTGTTCCATGGATCTCTGGCAGCAGATGGCTGGACTATAATGCACTGTTAAACAAATAAAACCATTAGGCATGTAATTCTGCCCAGTGAATGACTGTGTGTTTAAAATGGTTTAAAAAAATTAAATAGTAAATGAAGCTCACTTTTGAATTCATTTAATGACATTGGAATAAAATCCAAAGCCCTTTTCAGAATACATAAAACATCCCCTCTTATGTTGTGTTTGTCTCAATTGAAGTCAGACTTTTTTATTGCATTCTTGCATCTGGTATAAAATAATCAGTCCTAAATCAGTTTTCTAATAGATGTTTTCTACAAGTAATCTCTCATTTTACATTTATCTTTGTAGTAAGAGTTTTGCTTTTGTAATTCTCCAGCACAAAATTATCTATTGCATTATATGCTCTTTTTTCCTCATTTTCAAATTTGATACAAATGTCTCTAAAATTTTGATTCAACACTAGTGTCATCGCTCTGTAATTAAACTGTTTTTCTATAATTGTCAGCAGCTGAGAGATGCCATTTTGTCTTTTTGTTTTTAGATATGCCAATATTTGGTCTTTGCCCGGCTCATGACGATTTCTATTTGGTGATGTGTAACCACTGTAATCAGGTCGTAAAACCACAGGCATTTCAATCACATTATGGTAAGTGCTTAACTATTTTTAATAATTAAGGGTGAGGTTAAATCAGGATTAAGCCTGGCAATTTTTTTTTAAATTGATGGTAAATAGATCATTAAACTATAAAAAATGTCAAAGAACGTAACCCGTATTTAATCATTTTATATACATTGTAATGCAGTTACATAAAGATCTTGTTCTTTTTAGTTTTTAATGCTTTCTTGAAATGCTGCATAGCTACAGTTCAGTTTTTAAATGACATATCTAGTGTATTTCACAGCCAATGTGTATAGTGTGTTTGTGTCTCTGTGTGTCCTTTCTCTTTGTGTTTATACAGATTATATTTATACGGATTATTTTTATATGGGTTCTGGTATGGTGTGAACTTGAAGTGAAAGCTAATCTTACAGTGAAATTTGTAAAATGTAGTAGGCCTCCAATAGCCACTAAGCTTATTTATTTATTTTCAGAATTATCAATTTGTATTTGTTTTACTGGTCCAGTGGTTTTGTATATAAACTATGTAAGGAAGCTCTTGTTGTGTTGGTTGGCCAGTGTTTAGAGAGGACTGAGAAAATGTGAAGTGCTACGCCAGTTCAAGTGCTTGGTTATTCCTCTAAGCCTGACTAGGGGTGGTTGGTAGTTCTGCTTTTCCATGCTCCTCTCAAGACTAGAAATTAACCTCAAACAATTTAATGCCAGTATTTGGACAGGAGGTTTTTTTGGAATTCAGCTTTTTGTTTCTTAAGAAATTAATGAGATGTTTTCTGACCAGCTCCTAATAAACACGATGGACAAAGCATCTTCTGAACTAGTCCTTCCTCCCTGTGTGTACATGTATTTGTACACTGTCTGTTTTCTCTAGACCAGTGCACCTACTGGTTGCCTTGGTGTTTATAAAGATATGAGCTGGGTATGGGCAGGGAACCTCTTCTAGTGTTGAGAAAAAGGGATAACCTTTAGTGCATCTTAAATAATCCCAACTCATTAGCAAGAGAAAATATATATTTACTTCTGCTTCCTCAAGACTGGAGAAGGGTCTTTCTGGGCTGTGCAGAGGGTGAACTTCTTATCCTTTCTCCCTCTCACTTGGCTTTGTGTTATATTGCCTATGGATTATAGCCCTGCCCTTGCTGCTGGATCCTACAGTTGTGTCACACTGCGTGACTCAGAGAAGAGCCTGAATAGGTTTTGTGTCATAATTCTTAATAATTTGCTTGTTATTCTGTGGATGGCTGTACAAATCAGGTTTTTTTAACTCACAGTTTTGTGGCTATAACTCTCAAGAGCTTTTGGGAACCAGAAGAAGAAAAGGCCATCTTGCTTTTCTTGTTCTAGTGGCTGTAAGCCTTTTTACTAGCCAAGAGCAAGTTTACCCCTTGCCAGTGACATTCCTCATATGTCACTGAATATCAACTTAAGACGTCCAATAACTCCTTCTAAAATATCATATTAAACTAATTCTGACAGCTAAAAATAAATTTATGGGGGAGGACTGGATGATACCGTGTTCTGAGTAATGTCATATTGAGTATTCTGTCTTGAGGTCAGGAATATGGTAGTGATGGAGTGCTGTGGATAGCTGCAGACACTTGAGGTTGTCTTTATGAAATGACATAAAGGTGATCTCCCAACACTGTCTGACAAACAGGTGTCTGGTAGAAAGCAGAGTCATGTTTGCCCTTATGGCCAGGTGGCAGAAGCAGCTCAGGAGCTGAGTAGGTGCAACATTGTGTCTTGAGCATGGACATGGAAAGAGGGCATGTTGCAATGCTGCTTGTACTGCTGTCAGACTTGTTATGTGGAGTTAAATCCAACTCTTCTGTAAGTGCTGTTTGCCATTTAAAAGGTGCAGAGTGAGCAGGGAACTGCAAAATGAAGGCATGGAAAGTGTTTTTAAAAGTCGTAATAAATACTAACATAATGTTTCCATTCAGTACCACTTAGTAGAAATGTGATCTCTAAATGTGAAAACTCTGATACAAACTTTACATCAGTGGCAGATTCATACTTTGAGGAGTGTAGAAGGAGTGGATAGAAATTATGAGGTTATTCTTAGTATTTCTTAAGCTTGTTCTGAACAATGAGGAGTCTCGGCACGGGCTGTGGCGTGCAGAGGAAACAGGCGGGGTCATTCTGATGAGAAAAACAGGCTTGGGTGGAGTGAGCATCATTAAAGGACCTTAGTTTGCCAATCTAGTAGCCTCAGAAAGGTAAGAAGGCTGACTTGGTGATTTTGTGTAGCACTAGTTCTCAAAGCCTTATATCAGCCTTCTCATTTTTAAAATTCTTACCGTTATCCCTTAATTTAGGAAATTAAATATGAAAGCTGATAAATGTTGCAGGTGATTGATTTCCAGACAATGATCTATTTCTTTTAAACACTTTATAGCTCAGCAGAAGGAAATTGCTGAAGTCCTCAAAACACACGGTTATTTTATAGCAAAAAGTGTGTTATCATAACAAGAAAGTAAAGCACCCTTTGGATTCACCACAGTCAGTTTACCCTGAATTAAGGTTTTTATTGATGGTATGATTTCAGGGACTGAAAAATTCTGAAAATTTTGAGTCCATCAATGTGTCTTTTTGTTATATTCATAGAGTTTTTTATTTTTAATTGTTGCCAGAGAAGTATTAATCCCTTCAAATATTCTACAGCTCCTGGTGGTGTGTGTTGCTGCACTTGGTGTTCTTTGAAATTTACCATGTGGAATTTTGTTTTCTGAAGTAGTATAATATGCTCTGTTAAAATGTCACTTTTGTGGAAGGAAAGCTAAACAAACAATTAGTTAAACCTAATGAGCTAATTAATTTCTTCCAAGGCATATTTGTGATAAACTACTTAACTAGGTAGGCTGAAAGTGCTTTGCAGGACATATGCTGGCTTTTTTCTCTGGACTATAAGTAGTGAGAAATAATTTAAATGTAACCTTATTAATTAGAATATGTCACCCTTTTAGTAAAATACTGATACAAATGACAGACGTGTATGTAAATGATTCTTTTCTATTTCATGTATTTGACTAGAAAAGATACTAATTTTAAATTAAATTCTACTTTTTTAGGCAATCCAAGCACGTGTTTGGGCTATGAATTTCCATTTTAATAATTTATTCAGTGCTGTTGGTATATGCACTGTGTTTGATTTGTAAAGTTGGTATACATAACACCACGTGCAGATTTGTTTTTAAGAGCAATCTAATATAATGAGATATCTGCAGTCAGCTTGTGGCATTCCTCCCAGCCTGGGTATAGTGGCTGGCTGGGAGTGCAGTCCAAGGGCTTTAGCCCCTTGGCTTAGGCTGACAGTGCTGTGGGGAGATGGGGGAGCAGGAGCATGCCAGGCAGCCAAGGAAAAGTTGTTTTAAGATAAATCCTCCGTTCTGTCAGATCACAGCTATTTTCATCTGGGGGGAGCAGGCAAGTGATTGCAGCCCTTTATTGCTCCTGTTCCTGCTGTTGCTTTGTGAATGGCGACGCTTTTATGGTATCAGCATCTTCCTTGGATGAGTCAAGATCAGTTCAGAGGTGAAAGATGGAAAAAAGATATAATGTTCCGGCATTGGATGAAGCACCTGAGATCACTTATCACGATGACCTATTCCCAGAAAATGTTTTTCTCCAGGAGTGTTTCTCTGCACTCTGGATGATCGTGTGCCAGCTGTCTCGCTCCTCAGGACAGAGTGATGTGCCCGTCTCCCTTTGATTTCCTTTCTTCCCTCCCTGGAAACGTGTTACAGTTCTTGTGCTGCACCCAAAGGTTGCTCTTTGAGGGAACCATCGTGACAGTTATTTCAGGTTTTTCGTGGAAGCCCTGAAGTGCCGTGGTTTTCAGGCTGTGTGTGACCTTTTGTTGGCATTTCAGCTGTTCCACAGGTTTATCTCATCTCCCTGTGGTTATCAGCCTCCTGGCTAATGAGAGCTGCCTCTCTGCCCTGGCTGGGCTGCTCTTGTGGCTCAGACAGAACTCAGCAGTATGAAAGTAGCATCAGCATAGAGATGTGTGGAGTTTCTTCCTCCTAACTTTTTTTTTTTTTTTTTTTTTTTTTTTTTTTTTTTTTTTTTTTTTCCCCTCATATTGCTTTAGTTTCCATGAGTACAAAGTAGGGTTAAACTCTCAGCAATAACAATGAAGGCTACCTGTAAAACTTACACTGAGAGTGCTTGTGACTCATGTGATGATTGTGAAAACCGTGAATACAGTACGTGTTGGAAGGAGATGATGATAGTGTGTTGGGCTGTTGAGTCATTAAAAAGCTATGCCAAGTGTTTTGATTAACTTCCATGGGTTTGGCGAGGTGGCAAAGGTGAGCAACAGCCATGAGCTTTGCCTGCTGCTGCTGTCCTGAGAGCTGGTGGGGAATTGCTTAAACATTTTGATTTCAAATCAGTGCAGGTTTAAAGCCGAGGTGTAGGAATCAGAAACGGGGTCACTCTACAGATACACCCATCATCTGTTGGGGTTTCTAGGAGGTTGTGGAATTGGAATGGAGCATCACACAACCTTATACTCAGAGGGCAGATCCTGGCAGTAGAGAAGGGGATGTTTGCTGGTTAATTGGGTCCATCCTCCGAGTCTGTTCGAGGTCTTTTGTGATTCTCCTTCATCTGATTGTATCACCGAGGTCCTTCCTCCCTCAGCCAGGGCCCACACCCACCTTTCATTTGCAGGTCTCCGCTTTGAGAGTCCTAAAAGGGTTTTTTTGAGTTGGTGTTAAGTGCCTGGATTCAGAGAGAATACGTGATACTTGTGATTTTAATTGAGAAAAATGATCTGTTAACGATCTGTGTCGGTGTGCTGATGTATTTTGGATGTGTATCGTGCACAACTTTAGTATTACAGTCCCTGCAGTGTGACATGTTTGGGGTTTTCTCACAGTAGGAATTGAATATAAATTTGTCCTACTGTATTTTTGTTAAATTTGGCAGTAGCTAATTGTTCTGAAAAATCTGTCAATATTTAATGTTTTTAAGTGATTTTGTATGTATTGCTTGTTTAGAGTAGAATAAAAGAGTGTGTTTAGCATGGATTCATGGATTACAAAGTCAAAGATAAAGTGTCTGTACAAGGCAGCATTTGAAACTGATAAGAAAAGAAAGGAATGTACTGAATCTTGTTCCAAAGCCATTGGACCTGAGGACTGGGTTGTCTGTTCCTTGGTTTTTGGGTTGGTTTCATTTTTGTGTGTGTGGCTTTTTTTTTTTTTTTTTTTTTTTTTCCCTCATGGGAGATTGCTTGAGCTCATCCTCATTTTGGAGGGATAACTCTTCATTATGGTCTGCATACTTTTGGCAGCAAGCAATTTGTTTCAGTAATTAACGTCCACTGTTCATTAAAGTCTTCTTAAAGCAGTGTGAAAAGGCTTTTTATAAATCATAAGAATTTTCTTGGGTATCAGTGATCTTCTGTAGAAGTCTAACAACCAAAATAAAAAACCTGGATGTCATGTGGTGTGTCACAGATGTGCTGGAGCAATCTGCCGAGCTTATTGCCAAACACGCACAGGTGGCATTTGGCACATTGTGGCTCCAGTTAATGTATATGTTTTAACAAATTATCATTGGCAGCTTTTGTTCAGGAGCTTCTGTTAAAATGCACAGTCCTCTCACAGTGGTTCACACAGTCCAAGTTCCAGCAGCTGGATCTTAAATCTGTGGGTCCAGCAACAGCTAGTTAAATTTCTTGGTAAAGATTTGTGAAATTCTGTGGCTTTTGCAAGAATCGTCTTGGCATATAGCAGGGTCAAAGGTCAGCACAGGATTCATTTCAGAAGGAAAAGTTTTAGATGACTATTTATTTAGTCATTTTTAAATAATGCATCATTATATAAGAAATTATTATAATGTGGAAGGAAACTCTGTAAACATATTTTAGCTTTGAAATGTGCACCCCCAAGCCATTAGCTGAATACCAAATGTGCCATGCAGATTTTACAGAGCGCTGGAGTTCGGTGCTGTGGTTACTTGTATCATCACTAACTGTTCACATGCAGAAGATTATTTTTGTACACAGAATGGCTGTGGTCTTTGTTTATTACATGAAAGCACAGGGAGTCTGTTTGAGAAGTTGATGGCAGTTTTACTGAAGTTCCTCCTTTTTTGTGGGTACTTGTGTTTGTCAAGCACTGGTTGAAGCCATAAAGCAATTTTTAAGTATCAGCTAAGAAAAAAGGTGATGTTCAGCTTCAGATTTAACAGATACTGATTATTCAGTTTACTGCTTCCCATGTAACTCGTTATTTTTTCTACAACACTGTTTGTGCTAAAATACTACAAACTTCAAGTGCTTGATGTGCTTTAGGCTGCTCTTACCTTTGGTTAATGTGAAATGAAGTTTATGCTGTTCTGCCATAGCAGAATCTGCCATACATTTTTGCATCTATGCATCTGCATAGACGCAAAAATCCTTTTGGTATAATATCGGCTGAAGAGAGAGTGTATTTTTTTTAATTCTGTTCTTACCGAAATGTTAAAATATTTAAAACAAGTCTTAACATATAAAATTATGCAAGGGTTCCATGAGAACCCTGCTCATTTGTAGTGATCTCCTTGTTGGGTATTTGCTTGAACACTGGGACTGACTGCTTGCTTTTCAAAATAAATGTTAATGGGGAAGAACAAGGGGAAAGGAAGAAAGAAAAACAAATATTTATCTTTGTGGGAAAAGAAGAAGCAGTGCCATGTTCACTATCGTAGAAATAGTTGTTCAGCAAGAGGGAGAAAGTGTGTTGATCAATAGATTTGAGTAAGATCTAAAAAGAACATGTAATTCTAATGAAAAGTTGCTGTTGAGTGTATTTGACTACAACTTCACTTTGAAAGAAGCCAGGTGGGATAGTTGCATCAGGTCTACAATTAAAAATGACTGACAATGAGAGGACTTAACCAATCTAGAAGTCAAGGTTGAGTTTAATCACTCAGAACTCATTTTGTGAGAGGAAACAGTGCGTAGAACAAGACACAGCTCTCCCAGCCATCTTTCCTGATTTTCTGCAGGGTCAGGGAAGGCCATTCTGCATCAGCTTACATGATCCACATCCTTAGAAGGTTTCCTTCGCAGCTAAAAGGGTTCTTTCTACCGCCTAAGCCACTCCTCCAGGCTGGAGCACAGCCAGGGGAGGTGGCACACACTGAGGGCAGGCCATGGGCACGCAGGGTCTGGCACACTGCCCTAAGCTGAGTGCAGGAGAACGAAGCTGCAACCTGTTTAAGAGCTGGGGAGGTGGAAGAAGCCTGAGTTGAAGTAAAAAACAGACAAATTTCTGCTGTTCTGGAGAGATGGGAATGTGTCAGTGCCATGGAGATACAAACTTGGTGTTGGAGGGTGGGGTTAGTAGTAGTTTAATTTCAAAAACTAACCACATGCAGATGAATTATTTATAAGTACTTTCTCATTTGTTTTTTGGGGAGAAGTGTGTGTTCTCATGAACTGTGTAGATTATTCCAAGAACTGCAAACCTCAAATGAATGCCACAGTGCTTTGTGATTCTAGGGAGGAGTATTCTGGGAAGCCTGTAAAATTGTTTGGAGTATTGAACTGTCATGAAGAAAATAATTTTTGGTTGGTTCTTGTCTTCTTTTTTTCCCCCCATGGAAGTACATAGTTTCCAGTTGCACAGACTGTACCCTCTCATCCCAGCATCTGACTCTTGAACAACTGCTGTGTTTTGGATGGTCTCTTTTTCTCTGCAAGCACAACTTCCTAAGTCAGATAGGAAATCCCATCATTTACATTACTTTTTGCAAAGATAGCAGTGCACCCAGTAGAGCTGGCTGGGGCAGTGGTGCCCAGCTTTGGCAGGCAGGGGGATGGCAGCTTTGGCAGGGCTGCCTCAGCACAGCTGGAATTAAGTGGCTTGCAGTCTGTGTGTGTATGTGTGTGTGTGTGTGTGTGTCTGAGGAGGGGAAAGAGAGGACACTGGGGAATAGCTAAAAAGGGAAATGTAAAACAAAGAACTTGAGTAAAATACATGTAAAAAGAAATAGTTTAAGACAATAAGGAGGAAGCTAAATAAGGAAGGTAGGACAAAATTACCTGGGAGGAGGGAGAATGAAGTAGGTACAGTGCTGGTTTTTATTACTTTGTAACCAGGGGTAAAAGTGGTAGAAAGGAGGAGAGGCTAAACAGGGCAAAACAAACAAAAGCTTTTTCACAAGTTTTTCCTCTCTCGCTGTTTTGGCAGCAATATTCTTAGTATGGTTTGCGTAATGCTGTGGCATTCTTGGATTTTGCACATTTTGGTGGGAGCTGAGGGCAACAAGAATGTGTCCTACTTGAGACACATCTCCTGGCCTTATCAGGCACTGAGCATCAAGGGAAGAGATGGATATATGCATGTGTGTGCACTTACTATTAGTTCATCTTTTGGTTTCTTGTGCATTGCTTTTACTATTTCTGTTTGGACTTCTTAATGTTATTTCACAATTCTCATTTTCTATACTGTGAATAATATTTTTTAGACAGAAGGATGTATGTGTAGCCTTCAGCAGCTTTTGCTATTAGAAGAATGCTCCCCAGAGCAGATGAGATGTAGTGTACTAGGTTGAAGAAAGTTATCCATGCTGGACCAACATAAAAACAATGTTTTGTAGGAACTTCATCTGCCACCTCAGGAAAAGTAGGCAGCATTTTATAATCTATATTCTCACCTACAGCAATAGTGCTCAGAATAGTAACCAGGCATTAGGCACGAGTCATGCTTTTGAAAAAATGTGGGACAATATTTTTCTTACCAAATTAAAGGAAATTTATAACGTTTTGGTTTTAGGCACAGCTAAAAAGTTGCTGCTACTTACTTTAGCTGGGTATTATGTCAAATAGTTCTCACCTGTTATTTATTTGGTTTTGATCATCAGTTTCCTAGCTTTTTAAAAAGAAACATGATACTGCCTTGAGGGTTTTTTTTCTTCCAAGCAATATGATACACTTAAAATCTAACATATGATACACTTTAAGTCTAGAAACTGTGGTTTTAAGGTATAACCAGAAGAGGGAGTGTATAACTTTCTATACAACGAAACCTGTAAGTTTATTGATGAATAGCAATCAATAACCACGTAATATTTTTTTTAAGTAAAAAAATAATTGTAGGGTTAAATTCACTTTCAAAATTATACAATTAATGCCACCTTTTTAAGCTTCTCATTAGGCTTAATTCAGTTTAACACTAAATGATTATATCCAAGTAATGTAAATGGCCAAGTAATGTGAATGGAAGACAGTTCAGATTTTGAAGTGGGGTCTATCTGTAACAAAGACACAAACAGCTTTTCAGTAGCAGTCTTTGATTAGCTTTTGCATTATCCAACTCTGTGAGAGTTCCATAACAGTATGGAACAATTACAACTATCTTTTAAAAATGTAGAAAATAAACAGAAATAGATTAATATTATACGTAATTATACGTAAGTGTGTGATATTATTGTCTAATATAGGCCATCATTCACTATCTCAGGCAGTAACAGCCAAAATACTTCCAAACCCTATTATCTCTTATTAAACAAATACATAATACTGTGTTTGTATAGGAAATAATTAATTTTTACTCTACAATTTGTGTAGATATTCCTGCAGTTGTGGTGCAGCTGGGAAGCAGGGAAATCTTTTCAACAATACCAAAAAATATAGGAAAAAAGCCCATCAATGTGTCTTATGTAAACTCCTGATAAACCTTGCCTATTCCAGTGCCTTAAGCAAGTTCTGCCATGTCAGGGAGTGCTGCTGGCCACAAAGACAGCAATGCTGTTTTGTTTCACCAAGTTGTATTAGGGAAAGAAGGACCACTGTCAAGAGATTCTTGTCCTGTTTTTTGTTCTCTCTTCCCCAGATAACGAGTTGCTCAGGTTGGTATGACACACTCCCTCTGCACTGCTTTGTAAAGGATGCAATTAGACCAGACTCCTGCAGGGTTGAAGCAGTTCCTACATAACTGAGTTTTTCCTTGTTGTTTGGCAAGATTGTCAGAAAACCTTTATTTCACAATTCTATACAAAGTAGCTTTCCAAAAGGAAATCTTCTCTTTTAGCCAGATCATCCTCTTATGTTTTTACCCCACAGTATTTTCTCCCTCTGCCAGGCCAGGAGTGGTTTTGTGCTGTGTCCTCTCTGTGTGACCCTGCTGGTTGCGAAGAACCTGTTTGTCATGTCTGGCTCTTGGAAAAGCCCTGGTTTCTGTGGAGCATTGTGGTGAATTCTGTGCATTAGGTAGAAGGCGTGCCCCTTTCAGGGCACCCTTCCACCTCTGAGCCTAAAACTTTCAGATGTTTGTGGATTATCTGTAGAGCTGTGTTGGAGCTGTCAGTTTTATGTGATGTACACTGAGTGTTGTAAGAGCTGTTCATCACTGTGTGATGGTTCCTATAGTATTCACATGGAATTTGTGGCTCTTCTCCTTGCTAAGAGGAAAATTGGCTGTTTCTTTTGTTACTACATGGCTGAAGTTTTCACCTGAATTCTTCAGCATTTTGGTATGCTGCTGTATGAGGGTGGGCTTCATGAAGTAATTGTTTTTCTTTCACTTTTCAAGATTATAATGAGAAGCATACAGTACTGTGTTAAAGCTCTGGCCCTGCTCGTCATTGGCATGGGACTGGCTAGCACTCGTTTTCTTCAGTTTCATTTTGGCTTGCAGCCTCTGACAACCATGTAACCATGTATATGCCTGGAAAGGTGCCACACTGGCCCTCCCATGGCCTCTAAGGTCAGAGGAAAGGTTTTTAAACTACCACAGTTCAGTCCCCTCCCCATCACAGAGACATGTACTATCTGACCAAAGATCATCCTGTGGGTCACAAAGCAGTTCACCAGCTAGCTTCTAAAAATACCTGCGACTGCTTTAATACCCACAGAAATTATATAAACTTAAATATTTGTGTGGAATTGCAAGGCTTCGTGCTCGCATCTTGCTTTCCATAGACTGAGAATGACATCTAGTGACACCTAGGAACTGGTCAGTGCAAAGTTTTTCTCTCTGTAGAATTGGCCTCTATTCAGATTGAGGATGGGCTCTGGCCTTTAGGGCCATACTTACCTCCTTCTTCTGTGATTACAAGAACATATCTAGGGAGGCTGGAGTTGGCAGATAGTTAGGATGTGCTGAGAACCCTGCAGAGCTCCTGGGCTGTTTGCTATTTCCTCTGTTCTGTCCCAGTTGTGCAGGTGGCAGAGATTCACAATAGCTGTAGCTGTACACTTGAAATCTAATGGACTCAATATCCTTTCCTGATTTTAGTCCCTGGAAATGACATAATTCTGTACAGAAACCTTCATTCTATGTGTACACACGTGCTACATCAGTAGCAGTTATATTTTGTATTTCTGGTGTAAACAAGCATGTTGTGTAAGTGGAGTTGATACTAAGGCATAAAATGCTGTCACTTGATTGTGCACCAACAAGCCTGTCAAGTTGTTCCTCTGTACTCAGTCATCTATTTTATTTTGGACTCGCTCCAGTTTTCTGAAACCTGAGGAACTTCTAAGTTTGCCCACTTGGAAAAAGAAAACATCAAAACCAGTAATCTTGCCCAATATATTTGTTTTGTTCTGCAGCATGTAAGACACTCTCCAAAGTGGCAGCTGCTAGAGAAAAAAAATCCATGTATTTCAAAATCCATTGCCTTGTGGTTCTGGAGGTTCTGGGAGTTTAATTCACACTAGTACTTCAGAGCACTCATTTCCAAATACAAGGCAGTAGCACTACTTTTTTTTATGATTTTGCTGCTCCTTTACTAAAGCTGGCTTTGTGGTGTCATGTAGCAAATCTTTTCATGCACCCCCTATGGCAGCAAAGTTGATTTTCTAAGTAACCACGCTGGAGTCCTCAATTGATCAACTTTAAGAGGTTTGATGTTGGCTCAAAGCCCATTATTCTCTTCCTTCCAGGAAGAATAATAATAGTAGCCAGTAACCAAACAATCTCTTTAAAGAAAATATTTACAACAAAATCATCTTAGACAGCACTAAATGTAAACATAAGCAGGCTGCAGTGTAAGCAAGCCCAGCTTATGCACTGTTGATATCAATCAGATACAATTCTTTGGAAGTCTGATTATTTTCTATGTACCCCTCAAAGCTTCTAGGAACTGGCAAACTTATCATTATGGCAGTTCACAACCCAGTTAATTTTTGTCCCCAAGTCTTAGGCCTGCAGCCCTCTCCTTGGGATCAAGTCACAGTTTAATTCTTGCTAGTCCTCACTCAGTGCACTGCCAGCTTTGGCACAAGCAGGCGTTTGGTTTGTGACACCGTGGGGTCATTGAGTGAATGGTTCTGCTCTTTGTTGTGGACAGAGCAGATGGTGCAGAGGCTCAGACTGAGTGGTCAGGATTGGGGGAGAGGGCAGGAATGCTTTTTGCCTGTGGCAGTATTATCCCGCACCAGCTAGTTTAAAGTGGTTGTGAAATTGGTGCTTGAGTTTGCTGAATTTTGGGAAAGGATAAATGAGTCTTAATATGCAGTGAAGACACTGAAGCCTGGTTGTCTGTGGCTTTGTCCTGTGCGTTTTGCTATCACTCTCCCCCTGCAGCCTCTCCTGCTCTGTGCACAGTCATAGCTTCAGGTTTCATGTTGTGTTTTCCTTTTTTTTTTTTTTTTTTTTTTTTCCTGGCCAATATAATAAGACACGTGCACAGCTGGGCTGGAATGTGCTTGTGGTGTCCAGCCAGCAAAGATCTTCCTGCTTTCCTTCTGTAAGAGCACCAAGAAGTCAGTCCTACCTTTGCTGTCTGAATGCTGCTTTTATTGTTAACGATAAACACCAGTATCTTCAGGACATCTCCCAGCAGGGGGTGGGAGGGCACCATCTCAAATCCAGCTCTTCAGTTTTACTGAAATCAGCCTAATTTTGAAATACACAGCACTATAACGTGGACAAGTGGAAGGAGATGTGATAGAGCTGCGTTTATCTCACTTTTCAAAACCAGACAAGAAAAGTGCAAGTAAAAGATCGGCTGGAGAATTTTTATTCTTAAAATCAATTTTCCTGGCAATGCAAAATGTGGAGGATACGTCAACTTCTGGATTCTCTCCACTCCCCCAATTTTATTCTTGTTTGTTTGTTTTCAGTTTCTTGATATTCTGCACTACTCATTCATACAAGGGAGCTACTGTATATGTGTGTGTGTAGTGATAGCATCACAAATTATATAAATACCTTTTTGTGTTACATGAGTTCAGCAAGAAAATAAAAAAGAGGGGGTTGATGCTATTCTTTATCTGGAGTGGTAGGAAGCAAACTTTCTTTCATTGCAATGATTTTGGCACGGTTCAAGTTATCCTCCTTGGGTGGTTGTGTAACACCAAAGACCTGGAAATTAGGTTCTCTGCAGTGATTCATATCAAAGTGCTTCTCTCCCTCCTGCACTGTCCTGATGTCAGAGCAGGAGTCTCCTCTCTGCAGCCTCATTCCCTGGGAGTGAGCGGCAGGTGGGTGTTCTTTGTGTATGGATCTGTGCAGTGCATTATCACAGCTTGCAGGGCTAATTTTAGGCTTCTGAACTCGGGTATTAACTGATGGTATGAGTGTTTATATTCAATCTAATGTTGTTGATGTTTTGGGGATTTTTTCAATGGCTTCAAGTGCTGTTGATAGAAAATAAAACCTCTTGCAATATTCAGTATCAGAAAAAGAACTTACTAATTTCATTGCCTTACGTAATGGGTTGCTTTTACTACATTAAGTAAAATTACTTTTGCATTTGTCACAGTACATGGGCAGCACATGATTTCACTGTGCCGCACACAGAGTCCATTTCAAGGTGAAACCTTCTGAATATTTACTGCATAGTGTTACTCAGAAGCCTTCAGACACTGGAAAATAGTAGGTAAAAATGTATGATGGATTGAGGCAGTTGGCATATATGCTCCTGCTATATAACATAAGCAGGCAAAAAATTCCATTGTATTCTCTGTGCCATTGTGTGCCTTCCCGTGGGCCGAGGCTGCTCTCTCCCTCTGCGAGTGTCCCGTCATGCCTCTCCCTTCCATTCCAGCTCCTGCCTTGATGCCCAGCTGCTGGGGTTTCTTAGCACTTTAATTCTTTGTCCTCACTCTTACCCAGAAGGAAGACAGCTTTCTGCATTGTTCCATGTGGGAATTACATTGCCCGATCCTTGGTGAGTTTATTTGTGGAACAAAATAAAACTTACTTGCCCTCTTGTCCCTAAAATAAGAATGGGCCAAATCAAAGACTAAGAATTCTAGTTTCTAACAAATACATCAGTGCTGGTTCCCCACATAGTATTTTGAAGTCAAGAATTTTGTGAACCACTAAAATCTGTTGGAGACTTACCCAGTTTTAATTATGGGTGTGAAGTAGAAGTGTATAGTAGAAACAAATCCTCCAAAAACATGCATGCCTCATGCTAATTTTAGTGGTGGAAGGAGTAGTGTTTTAAAAACAGCATAATCCAAGGAAATGTCTTTATATTCCTGAGTTGTCCTTAACAATTAATGGGTAGGTGACATGAGCTGTGAACTTCTTGAAATTTGGAGCCATAGAGGAGCTGGTTGTTGTCTCATATTCTGAGTGCACAGACATGGGAACGTTATTATTTAGTATCTGTGGTTTAGGATTTAGTATTAATTTCTAAGCTTGGTAATAAGAGCAGTAACCTCTAGGTTTCTACATGTTTCTTTAAATAAAGAAAAAAAGCCCCAACTCTAACAAATCCCAGTCTGCTGAAATGGTACTCCCTTCTTCTGTTTAAACCTTCTTAACGAAGAAAAGTAATGTGCTAACACACCAGTGTTAATACACAAAGGTGTTTGTACAAGCCAGCTCCCTCTCTTCTCGGCAAGCTTCTTATTTTAGTGAAAAAGTACTTTGCTTAGTTTTAAAAATTAATTTCTGTAGAATTTGATAAGTGCAGGAAGACTGAAAATTTCAGCTTTGATTATGGTAACTTAAAATAAGAGCAAAAGCCACAAACTGGTTTTTCCTATTCTTTTTGTCAGCAGATATGCTATAATTAACTGTAATAAATCACTTAAATATAAGTGATTACTTAGGAAATGGTTTAGAAATTAATCATTTGGTAAAAATTAGATTTACTATCCACGTGCTGCCTTTGGCTGGAAATGAGACCTTGATGGTTGAACCAGAGAGACAACTCTCTGAGAGCGTGGAGATTTAGGATCTGGAGGCCCATCTGGAACTTCAGGCCAGTAAACAGTGGAGTGAATTTTCGCTGCTGGAAAAGCACAGCAGGAGTCTCCAGCGGTGCTGTGCCAGGGATTGTGTCCCTCAGAGCACCGATAACCCAGGGAGCTGCAGCCCTTGGGCGGGCGGGTGGGTGTCCTCAGGCCGGGTGATGTCAGACCGAGCTGGGGTGGCTGGCGACAGGAGAAATCGGCCTGGAGCCGCTGGCAAGGCCTGGCAGCTGTCGGTGGGAATCACAAGAGCATCCCCAGAGCCTGGCGCCGTGTCTGGCCGGTGCCACCCCAGAGGCCGTGGGTGGCAGCGGGTCTGCGGGCGGAGCCGCGGCCGGGCCCGGTGTGGGGACAGCGCAGGGTGCCCGGGCCAGGCCGGAGCTCTCCCGGGGGGCCCGGGGGCTCTGGAGATCTCTCGGGGGCTCTGGAGCTCTCCCGGGGGGCCCGGGGGCTCTGGAGATCTCTCGGGGGCTCTGGAGGTCTCCCGGGGGGCCCGGGGGCTCTGGAGCTCTCCCGGGGCCGGGTGTGGCCACCGGCGCTGCCCCCGGGCCCGCGGGCCTGGGCGAGCTCCGTGCGCGGCGTGGAAAATCCCACAGGCGGGGATTAAGCGCTGCAGGCGGCCCCGTGAGCCCTTCAGAAATGTCACCGGAGCCGTCTGGCACCGCTCCAGAGCCCTGCCACGGGCAGGGACAAACCCGGGAGGGAGCGCTGATCCTCCGGGGCTGCAGGCCGGGCAGAGGCCGGACCCACAGGGCCAGACGCCGCTTTGAGTTCATTCCCTGCGGAAACCAGAAAATCCCCAAAAGCCACAGCTCAGATGGGGAGGCTGGCAAGAGAAAAAAAGGGCAATCAAATGTTAGAGGGCCGATTGCAGCCCTGTCAGGCCCTTAGATAAATTGGCAGCTGTTAATCAAAATGTTAATTAAAGAAACTAGTAAGAGTGTGCTCATTTTAGCTTGTTTTCCTGAGTGTGGTCGGCCGTGTAATTTATAAATCAGAGTCCTGTTAGGGCTGTGCGGATGGCTGGCTGCGGGCAGCAGGGGCTGTGCTGCGCTCCGGAGGAAATGGGAAATGCAGGCACAGCCCGCCTGTGTCAAGTGCAGTCATGTTTTTCATTTAAAAGGTTAAACTGCACAAACATTTTAGTTAGCACATCCTAATTACAGCGTTGCTCCATTCTTTCAAAAGGAAGTGTGAAAAGGCTGGTAATATTTAATTTGAATGACACTATTGTGCAGGCACAGTAGGTCTGTGCCCTCGTTTGACTGTATTAGTGATTTCCCTAGGATTTTGCTGCAGTAAATTTTTAATTAGTGTAAAGTTAACATGGTCAGTGTTTTTAAACATGAAAACAGTTGTTTTATGCCAATGTGATTGATCAATGATAATGAAATAAGCATCAGTGATCCTTTTTTATCCTTCAAAACTTACTAATGCTTAAAAATAAATTGGGGTAAAGTATTGTAAGGATTTGACTTAAAAGAAGAAAACAATTTATTTGTTTTCCATTGATGTTGCAAATTGCATGTTTACATTTCAAGAGATTTCAAATATTGGAGATTTGAAAAGTATTGCAATACCACTGATTTACTTCCCATCGTCTTTTCCCATTGTGAAAGAGTTAAAATTTTGCACTTAAAACCTCAGAACAGAAAAAGGGGTGCTAGCTGTGGAGGCAGAACCCCGTGCTATTCTCATTCCTTGATGAAAGCAGATGGGCACTGCCCTCGGTGTGGAGTGTCCTGTTTGCCAAAGGGAAGCACAGTTGTGGGATGTCACATCTATCCCTGGTGCAGGTACAGAGACAAGTGAGACACGGGTGTGACATCAGAGACAGCCCCGGGAGCTCCCTCCTCTCTCAGTTCCATCAGTCAGCACTTCCTCCACTCTGCCGTGAGCACAGAGGGGCTTTGTAGTTGGCCAGTTCAAATAGCTATGTACATGTTTGTGTTTTTAATCTTACCAAGCTTTTGTATCGTGGCAGTGCATGTCATGTCACCAGTTAGTCATGCAGTACATGAGAAAAATATTTGTGCTCCGTGGCTTTTTATCCTCTGGTTTCTTAATGACAAAATCAAAGAATGTGATTTCCTTAGCTGACATCACTATTTTCGTGTACACCCTGTGATATTTCCTCCTATTTCCATGCTCAAAACAAAGTCAATTCCCTCTTGTTGATCTCTTTTGTGTGGAGAGCTTTCCATTTCAAGGCCTTTCTTTTACACTCATCTTCAGAACTTTGATTTGTAGCCCCCTTTGTATTTTGGTTCACTAACAGCTTTTAAGCAAGTTTTCCTTGTCAGCATCTTTCGAGGCAGAACTGAGTCTGAGAGTCAACATACAAGATTTAAAGTTTCCTAGGTGTAAAGAAATAGCTACAGGGGAAAACATTTAATTCCTAATCTGGCCTGAATAGAAGCATTAGGGAGATGAAAGCCAGGCAAGCGTTTGGATAGGTAAGCTCATCTGAAGTCATGACACAATATCATACTGTGTGATAAGGTCTTCTGAGAAATATTGTTGATGCTGAAGAGGAGGAACATGGTGTTAGAGATGTAAATCTAATCTCTGGGTAGAGAGTGGGCAGAGAGAGAGAAAAGCAGAAATTAGGTAGTGGTTCTTCCCATTTTTATTTACATTTTTCAACACACCGTTCTTTATTAATCTTTTGTTTACCAAAGTTTTTATTAAACTTTGCAATAATGTTGGGGTGTGGTATTTATTTTGAATTTGCTTTATACTTTTTTTGAAAAACGGAAGCTTTTCTTTATTGTCATCCAGGGTGAACATAAACAGCTGGAAAACTGTCGTCTTATATTTTTGAGAAAGCTGACCCGTACTCCTTGAAGCACTGCTGCTCTGTACTGTGTTTGATACTCTTGTTTGTCATCACTGTGGCTTTTCTGAAGTTTATTTCAAATAAGAATTTTTTTAAAATAGCGAAAGAATTATTTACTCAATACCTGCCTTATAATCAGACAGTGCAGATATTGTCATGCCACCAACGGGCTACACCAGGATTAGTGTTCATAGTGTGGATGTTATAATCTCTCCATGGCCCGATTACCATCTAAGACACTCTACTGTCCTTCCATAATAACTTTGCCATATTTGTATTTCAGTGCCTAGCAGGTTTACAGGACACTTACAGACCACACCTCTTGGCAAGTTCACTGGGGAACTGCACCAGAAGTTTGAGCTTGGATGTTACACTGCAGTCTCTTTGAGATGTTAAAGCCCTTGGATTTGGGTTTACCTGAGCAAGGAGGAGGATGGGGTGAACACCCTTCTCTGGGTGATGAGAGGAGACATTCCAACAGTTGGTCTCCCTGGCACCATTTTTGTTTGTGGTTCTGCTCCATGAATAATTTAGTGTCCTGCTTCTATCAGTTTTCCCACACTGTTCTCAAGGGTTTTGCTGGTCTGAGGAGACTCTGAATGGCTCAGGCAAACCTGATGGGAGTGTCCTTAATTCCTGTTTGCCACTACACAAGACAGAAAACCCCAGGCTTGGGATGGCACTATGCTTGATGCTTCAAAGGCTATTTTGCATCTCTTGGGGGAAACCCCATGTATGTTAGAGAGGAATTTTAAATCCTGTGGAAATTGATTACAGAACTACTTGTGTGCTGAATACAAGGGGGTTTTGAAAGGATTAGTAACAAATAAGGAGAAATTTAAAAACTGGTTGTGAAGGGGCAGCAGTTGGGAAATTGAGATACTTGAAGGTTATTTATTTAAATACATTTATTGTTATATTCTTAATAACTGTATTTGCAATCTGCTCCTCTCTCTCTTTCCTGTGGTGGCAATCCTGGATGTCAGGGGAGGTGTGCTGGGTTTGGAGCCATTTTGCAGCAGATACCACAGAGGAGATGGCATTCCTGCCCAGGTGGTGTGTGCTGCTAGAGGATTAAAACCCATATTGGCTATGCTGCAGTTATAACATAAAAAACCATAATTTATCCTAAATTATTGTTACATCATTATCTTCTCTTGGAAATAATTCGAAGTACTGAAGTTGGCATTTAGACTCTTACTACTGAGGATGATCACTTTCCATTTCTCCCTCTCTTTTCTACAATGGCAGCAACAAAACTGATCCTGCTTATGCATAATTTAGCACACCTTTATCTAACATATTTGCACAGTGATCACCTGTGAGTGGATTTCAGTTCTCCAAAATAAATGTGTAGGAAAACTGTAAACTTACTGTGCTGAATATTTCTCAAGTGAGGAAGTGCAAGACATAAGGTTGCACCAGTATTTCTTGCCTATTTTCTGTTTAAAAGATATTATATATGGCTGTTTCTTAGTGCCACAAGCATATGTGACTATCACTTGACTTTTTTGTGTGGTTTTGCTAACACTGAGTGATAAACAATAATATCAGCTGCTAGATGCAAACCATTTTTTTAAAATGAAAGAGTAAGACAAAGCATCTCAGGGCGTGACAGATAGTACTGGTGCCCATCAGGCCTTGTTGGTCTGTCATACTGGTTGCTTGGGCTCCATAAATATTCTGTTCTGTAACCTTCTTGCTGAAGTGAAGATGACTTTGTTCAGCTGCTCTCTGCTCAGCTAAATGTGCATGATCAAACACCACAGAGTTGAAGATAGAGTGACCTCGTCATGACTTACAGTGTGCACAGAATTGATGGCATGATTAAAGGGACATCAGTGGAAGATTAAGGCAGAATCCGTGGTATCTGGGTCCCGTGATTAGAGCAGGATAATGAAGCAGCAATAAGTGAGTGAGCAGCAGTTCATGCTCCTGCACAGACCAGGCAGCTGCATCCTGCCAGGGTGGCAGCAAGGAAGAGTAATTTGCCTGCTCTGCCTGTGATTGTTTTAGCTCCCAGTTTCTCCCGCAGAATCCTCGTGGACCTAATTTTTTTTTATCTTTGTCATGGTGAGAACAGAGTGCTGGTGGACTGGAGATTTTAGTTTCTTGCTGAGTAAAATCTGGAGCTATGTTGAGGTGCCCTTCCATAGCAGTGTCTGTGCTCTGCTGGCATGTCATGGATCTGAGCTTTCTGGAGAAACAAGGTGACCAAATTAATTAGCTCTCCATTATTCTAGGAATGAAATACTCTAACTGTCAGGAAATTACATTTTTTATCGTCAGGTAAAAAATGTTTTTAATATGCCTGTCTAAATTTATTAAATGACAAGTCAACCAGTAGCTCAGTATAATGGAGAAAAGGATGAGTTTGTCCTAAGTTTCACAATTACCATGCTTATACTTTGTGATGTAGACATACAGACGTGAAATAACAATTGCTCAAGCATAAAAGGTTTTTTATGCTTTGTGTCAATATACACATCTAATCCTTTAATTTGAGGAGTACTCTTACACTTATCCTACACAAAACTCTTAACCTGTGTTAACTCTTTTTTGAATGTTCACTGAAGTTCCAATATGTCTAACAGAACCAAACTCGTGTGTGCTCTCCTGGGTGTGTTTAGTTTTCACTGCAGCTGCACCAGCACTGACACTGGGCACTTTGACTTTTTGCCCAGTACTTATATAAGGAGTTGGTGTAAAAAATGGGTTTATGAAACTTGATCTGTACATCTTGTATTTGCTGCCCAAAGCTATTAATTGATGCCCAGAGAGAATGAACAACAGAAAATACTTGCTAGCTTTTGGGAAATAAGCATAGACCTGGGAGGAATGTCTTGAAAATTTAAAGAGCATTGTTACTCTTAAATTAATTTTTTTCCTAATTTTTTTTTTTTTTTTTTTTTGTAAGCATGCAGCACAGGAAGTACCATTTTATGAAAAATCAATTTTCTTTTCTATAAAAGGGTTCCATCTTTTAATATAGCAATAAGTTATGAATCAGAGTAAGTCCAACTGTTTACTCATTGATAGAAGAGTAAGTAGTAGTAGCTGAACACAGTAGCTTTTTTTCCCTGCCCTTCCAGGTTACTTTTTTACTTTTTGTCAGAGATTGCTGCATGTTTAGTAGGAAATAGACAATGGAAAATAGGATTCTTAAACCCAAGAAAATTGTAAGCCAGACTAAGGCCCAGGTAATGCTTTTTTTTAAGCTCTGGATGAGATTTTTATTACTAATATCTATTTTATCAGGAAGTCCTTTGGCCTGATGTATATATAATACTTGCTCAGCTATAGCACAGAGATGCTGTATTTTTCCAACTTGATAATTAACAGTTTTCCTGGTCGTGGAGCAGAGGCATTGTTTGCTGGGATGCCATCTCTTTTCACAGCTTTCTAACTGTGTCCAGTCCTTCTCCATAGTGTCACAAACCTGTTGTATAAAAGCAAAGGCATTTAAGGAGTTTACCTCTTAAAGTTTAGTATTGAACACAGCTTTCATTTTAGATCAGATTCTTTCCAGTGCTGTGGCATCAAAGAAGACTTTCTGGTTCTTGTCCAAAGCCAAAACTTACATTTTTCTGATATTTAAAAAAAGCAAAACAAACCAATTTAAAAAATCAAGAGAAAAACCCAAGCAACAACAATAAATCTCCTCCTTCCCCTAACTTTTACAGTTCAGAGTCATCATACACAGGTGCAGAAATGGAAATACCACTTTGAGATGCTATGTAAGCAATCATGGCATAAAAAACTGTTTTCCTCTCAAGAGTTATGTGAAGGAAAAAGATATGAGTGCCAACCTTTACAATTTGAAAACTGAACACCTGGAGATAGTTATATTTTTAAATGTTTTTGAACTGAGACAGAATTAATGACAAATGGGAACTATGTTAAATTGGCAGAAGGTTAGTAGAATTTATTATTATAATATGCTTAGCATAAAAAGTATGGGGGTCTTGATTATTCAGTGACAGTTTGTGTTGCAATTTTTGCAGTAAAAACTGTGTTAGTAACTTTATTAGATCAAATATGAAATTCTTAACATGTCTGATTTCAAAAATAATATTAGCTTTCTCTATTAAGATGAGACTTCAGTGCTCATCACATGGTTTGCAAAACTGTTCTTAAGGAGATTTCACTTAAAACCGTGAATGTTATAAAAGACTGAAACATTAAATATAAACAAATTGTAGTGGCACCCCTACCTCAATTCGTATGTATGTCACCAAAAAAAAAAGTAGGTGTAGGCAGATTATGATAAATGGGCTGAAAATTCTTCTTGTTTTTTTGACAGACAATATAAGTCGTGGTTGTGCACAGAAGTGGTAGGTGCAGATTTCACAGCTCTGCATTATTACAATATTTCTTTCAGAAATTGTCCCAGATTCTAGGAAAAGTTATTTTGATGGGTTTTTTTCCCCTGGGTGTGTGTGTCTGTGTATGGAAATCTTCTCAGACAGGTAGACTGTTGACTTGTGTGTGATCAGCCATTAGCCTTAGTTCTCTCAGGTAATTTTTTTTGTTATTGCAAATGTAAAACACTTTCTATTAAACTCACTTGGTTGTGCCTGGTGCTGTTGAACATTTGTGCAAATAGCAGTAGCATCTCAATTTGGTACCAGAACAGTGCCAGTTACAGTTGCCAGAAGAGAAATCCTTATCATCCGGATAAGTAGCTGAGATTGCTGTTTTGTCTAATTTCTTCCTAATGATGGAATACAAGGAGATTGTCAGTTTTATTCTAGTCCCCTCTTTTCATCTGCTAGGCTTTTTCAAGAAAGTAATACTCTCACTTCCTTTGAAAATCAAAAGTCATCATAACAAACTCCCAAGGATTGCATTAGTCATCCACTGGCTTATTGGAGGTTATTTGTAACTGTGATAAGCACTTGGATTTTGAATTTTCTAAATATACAGAATGTGGAAGAGTATTGAGTAATGTTTCTCATTATCTCACAGGGTGCAGCATCACTGAACTCTAATGGCCCTCAAATAGTAACTTAACAGAGCTGCTCAGGGATTCTTGCCATTGCTATAAAAAGCCATTTGGCAGTAAGCACTGCGTCATATTAGAAGCACAGGCATTTACTAGAACATAAATATGCTAAAATATTTCATTTACAGACTCTTCAGTGGCAGCTGGCTCTAGAAAACTAAATGGATGATTTTGATAACTAATCATTTTAAATACTGCTATTTTAAAGCAGTTGTTCCTTGAGATGGGTGATAAGTTACTTAATTTGTTTGGTATTTTTGTCGGGCATTTCATATTTGACTTCTCGACTTCTTGGTAATTACCCATTCAGAAGTGATGAGTATTTTGCAAAAATTTGCAGAAGGTTTTTGTCGGGTCCTTTGCACCCATTTTTACAGTTAAACAGAGAAACACAGGAGTTGGTTCAGTTTCTTTCTTAGTCCAAGCTCTGTATTCATTCATTATTTTTATTTTTCTGAGCTAATGAACACATTTCAAGTGCTCCTTCCAAATAGGTCATATAAGCAGAACACAGATGTACTAATTTTACATTTCCCAGAGCGTTACAGGCTTCTGCACAGGTTGCACTGGACTTGGCTGTCACTCTTGGCTGCAGTTGTAGCTTCATGAGTAGCCTGCTGCTTCCACAGTTCACTTAAGTCAAAATCTGTAAGGTGATCCTGAGATTGATCGGTGGTGGATTTGGGCACCTCTGACAATACTTGGCTGCAAAAGAGGTGTTACCGCTGCCTTTGCACTCCCCTGACAGAGCTCTTTCTTGTGTCTCTTAGATCTGTGGTTTTCATTTACTTGACTGCCAGAAGTGCCTCTTAATTAGGTGTTGATTACACAGATCCTGGAGGAATCACAGGTATCCATGTGTCAGTGAGCGCATGGTCCATTAATGTGTCCGTGTAGGCAGAGCTGGAAGCTGCCAGGTGTTTTGACAATTCATGGTTCTAAAGAACTGCCTTTACAATAGACAGTATTTTACCTGAAATGATGTTAACAACGTAGAGGTTTTCATGGTTTGGTGTTAATTAAAAAACACATCCAGTGACAGAATCTGACCTCTCTTAATTCAGATACTCAGGTTTTTGTAGAAGAATATCTGTTGCTGCTTTTAATACTGCTAACTAAAAATAAGAGGAAAAAAGCCACAACCAAACAAAAACCAACAATGCTCAAAAGACTAAATGTAGATCAATATTTTGAGCTGATGTTCTCAGAGATGTTCCATACTGGAGGTCCGATAAATCATTCCAGAAATTTATCATGAAGTAAAACTGAAAATGTTGGATTCAATATAATTTTGACGATTAGGAGGCATACTTACAGATAATTCTTATCCTTTAAAGGGAGTATGAAATTTAAGCTTTCCTGGCCTGAAGATTGGGGTCTCTTGGCTTTGTGTGTCTGAGGACCAGAGCTGATTATTTGAGATGGAGGAAGAGCTAAGCTTTAGTGGCTGAGATGTGTAGCTCTCAAAACTCAGAGATTCCAGTAACCCACTGGAGACCAGCATGAGTGGAACCTCATGGATTACAGAGAGGCTTGAATCTTCCACACTCTGTATGTGACAGGGAACCTCCCAAGACAATAAAGCAAAAATATTAATGGAGTAAATGACATGAAGTATTTACAAATTCTTTCTATATGGGACCTTAAAACCCCTTTTCACTCTTTCAGAAAGAAGACACAGCTCCTCCAGCAAGCCGCCTTTGACTCCTCCCTCCTCTTCAGTATTTTCCCTCATTTCATCTTTCCCTTCAAAAAACAAAGGTAGCAGTGGAAGTGGGAGCAATCGTTCATCCAGTGGAGGTACTAGTGCATCATCATCAAATTCCAAGTTGTTGAAATCACCCAAAGACAAGCTGCAGATCAGCGGAAACAACAGGTTAATGCATTCGGTACAGCACAGCAAAGTTCCCCATGACAAAATGTGAGTATGCCTTTTGAAAGAGGTTTAAATGTCATTACTTGCATAGACACTGCTATGCCAAGAAAGTTTCCTTTTGTTTCAGAGCGTTTTTGGTTTAGGAGGCAATAATTTCAAACTCCTCCAGATCTTTTCCTGCAGCCTAATCAAAGATTATAGTTAATGGTCATATCTGTGTTGAAGAAATTCTTTTGTAAAGCTGCATCTTAAATCACTATGAATAAAGGTCATTTTATTAGATGCTTCTAATTCTTTGATGTAATCTGCATACTTTGATCATAAGGGAGTTTTAGCTCTGATTCAGGTGATTTTTGACCTGCACATGTGAGATAAGAGCACTGCTGATAAAATTAACTGCTACAGAATGGTGCATTTCTCACTGGATGTAATAGGTCCCTTGCAGTTCCTTTGGACAGTTTGCAGTGATACTCTCTGTCCATGAATGCAAATAATGGTTTCTGAAATCCCTGGACACTTTGAAGTGTCAGGGAAAAGAGGACAGAAGAGATGTCTGGTTATTATGGATATCATTAAAAAGTGTGAAAATTAGAAAGATAATAGGAGAAAGATCTGCATTTATATTGGGAATAGATCAGAGAATTGTTGAATAATAGCATATTTTAGCTATTTTTTTTCAATTTTTCTCTTTGTTTTTCATAAATAACAGTATGACTCCATCTGTCAAAGTGGAAAAGATTCATCCAAAGATAGATGGTGCCCAACTGAAAGCTGCTGTTGGTCCAACTTGTTCTACTACTGTGAGTTCCTCAATAAAGACTGGCCTTAATTGTCCCTCAATACCAAAGCCACCCTTGCCTTCCCCTGGACAGATACTGAATGGTAAAGGTCTTCTCTCTGTGCCTCCATTTTTGGAAAAGAAACCTGAAGAAAATACGAATAATAGGAAATTTTTGCATAAAAGATTGTCAGGTAATTTTTTTTTAATTATTATTAGCTATATTCCTTTTAGTAGAAGTATATATATGGAAATAAGTTCCAGAAGTAAATTAGAACTCTTGTAATACTGTAACTTGTAGTAAGAGCTTTTAAATATTATAATTTAAGTCTATAACTGGACATACACTTTAGGAATTACAAATTGGCAAACACCTTGGAATTGGCTTTTCCTTTCAGAAACCTGTACAGATCTCAAGTGCTTGTCAGTTTTGACAGTTCTAAAATTACACTCTTCTTCTATTTTTAAAGAGTTTCCTTCTTTCTGTTTGGAAGGTCCAAATGTACACAGAAAACAGAGCAACTAGCACCTCATAAACTCAAAAATGAAAACCCAGCTCTGTACACTTTTTAACACAATTATTTTGAGTGTTAATAGAATGGTAGAAAGGTTCTTGACACCAAAGCCAACAAGCAAAACCCCACCATTTGTTTGTTACAGTGCATAAGGATGATCTCTGCTCCTAACAGGCAGCATCAAATCCTCCTTTGGGGTCACTTACAGGTGTTTGTAGGCTTGAGATCTGTATTTCAGCATGCCATAAGCTTGCTGAAAGTGTAGGAAAAATCATTTGTACAATTTTATTGTGCATTTTTATTTGTACATTTGCCTGTGCTGTATTTGAGAAGTTGCCAATATTATTAATTTTTATTATGAAAATAAATGTTAGTATTTCAAAATGTCTTTTGTTAACTTTTCAATACTGTGTGTCTTTGACAGAGAGAGAATTTGATCCTGATATATACTGTGGTGTCATTGATGTGGAAACCAGGAAACCTTGTACTAGGTCTTTAACATGCAAGGTAGGATATCTGAATCAGGATAAGATTATCTGAAGTTTTTATTCAAATTTTTGAGGAACGTGATAGAAAACTGAGAACTGCAATTTTTTGCTGTTGATAATTACCACTGTAAGTGGTACCTCTCAAAACATGTTGCTCAGAAACAAGAAGAAATTGTTTTTGAAGTTCAGTTAATTATTTATTCAGAAAGTATTTCTCAAAGTAACCTAGAGATTTGTATTTTTGTATGAACTCTTTAAACATGGATGTTGACATAGGACAAACTGTGTTACTCCTCATGTAGGTAGCAGGGGGCCAGTGTGTTCCTCTTTTTGGGGGGTAACCTTCTGGTTGTAGATCATTAATTTTGAAATTCCTCATAAGCATTGAAAATATTGCTTATACAGGATTTAAATAATTCAAGCTCTTCCCCTCTCACACCCTTTCCTCTCCCCCCAGCAGATTCTTGGTAGAAATTTGTGTAAATGCTAGTGCTGCTGGATGTACTGCTGCAGCCAGCTCCTGAAAGAGCCATGGAGCAGGCCTAGAGGTCAAACTCTAAATTAAACTATCAAAAACTTTCAGTCAGACAAAATGTATCCTCTGGCTTCAAAACCCTTGGGGACAGAGGGCTGTCACTTGCTCCCAGGGAGCCAAGAATCCAGATCCCCTGCACCTGTGTAATATTTTGCTGCTTTCCTACAAAGCAGCTCTACCCTCAGTTTGGGAAATGTCTGGTAAATAAACCTACAGAACAAAGGTAAATGAAGCTGGCACTAATGACCCAGAGGAACTGAACTTGAACACATTGCCCTTTTGGAATTACAGAGGGGAGGAAATTGTTTTGCTAATAGAGGAGGGAAAAGCTGCAAGATTTTACAAGAGAATAGGCAAATCAAAAGTGCAAATGAAAGAGTAAAAACATTTCTCAGCAATTCTTTAGAATATACCACTCATACAATAATTTTTGGAAGTGTTCTTTGTGTCTGAATTATGTGATAAAAATTTTTACCTACTAAAAAGGACCAAATCAAGCCCTTTGTGCCATATTAAAAAGGTATTATTGTGTGTGAATTTAACAATTCAGAAAAATAGTTTCCTTCACCTTACTTAGAATTGGTGCCATTTATACACATACATATCTTACTGTCCTTAGTGTGCAGGACACTCAAAGAACTTTGAGTCCTGACTGACTCTGGATTCTGCTGGGTGTTTTGAATTCCTCAATATCTATTTGATTACATTAATTTTCAAGGAATATATTAGTTTATAGAAGGCAGCACAGTACTTTCATAAATATTTTTCAGGTCTCCCATTAGAAGGCTGATTTTAAAAGTTATTTTGTTGAATATTTTTTTAAGTGGAAGTAAATATTTTCTCTTTTTGGTTTTGCAGGAGTTGGCAATTGAAATATCAGTGTAAAACAAGGTTTTCAGTTCTAGTCTTAATCTTATTTAAAATTTGGCAGTTTGGATTTTAAAAAGGAGTTTGAAAGAAGCCTTTTACCGAATTGCTGGTTTTGTTACTTTGTATCAGACAAGGATATAGTCATCCACCAAGCAACTTTAAAGTTTGTTTTCCAAGTCATATTTCCATTTGTTTACTAAACTAGGACTGTGATGATTTTTTTTTTCTGTTATCAAGCTCTAGACAGGCATTCTGAGTGTTTGACTTCCACAAATGTCATAGCCTGGGATTAATGATTTATTCCTGGTTCTGCAGACACATTCCTTAACCCAGCGGAGGGCTGTACAGGGTCGAAGAAAACGATTTGATGTGTTATTAGCCGAGCACAAAAGCAAAACCAGGGAAAAGGAACTTCTTCGACATTCGGATCATCATCAGCAGATGCCCCCTCTCAGGGAACCACATCCCTCACCTACTAAAACTTCCCAGGAGCTGCACCAAAATTCTCATGGAGTTACTCTTACAGAATCAAAGCCTTTATTACCTAATAAACCCAAACCTCACCCCCCCAGTCTTCCAAGGTAAGGAAAATCTGCAGATGCAGTGGTATGAAATGAATACTGGCAGCTTGGTGAGGTGGATTTTGAGGGAGCGATGCAGATCTGTTGGACAGGGCAGTGTGTTTGCTCCAGGCCTGGTGCCCCTGTCTGCAATTAGCAATTACCTGCTGAAGGTAACTCCTGGCAAGGAGGGGTTGGTGTTTTGAAGTAGTAAAAGCTGACTTGCAATCAATGGAAGCAGTTGAGCAACTATTGGGCAACACTACTTTTCCAGGGGTATCACCATTCTCTGTCCTTCCCCTTGGCAGGTTACAAGTCTGTGGACAACACCAGGGGTCTGTTAATGTAGATTTTTTTCTCTCAGTAACAGTAAGCACTTAAAGGGTGGAATTTTTAGCTGGGCTTAGTTCAATAACACCTGATTACTGCTTGCCTTGCCCAGGCCTCCAGGCTGTCCAGCCCAGCACAGTGGAAATGCCCCCAGCGAGTCTCCTTCTGTCCATGAGTCCCCACACCCTCCCTTGCCTGCAGCTGAGCCAGCATCTCGGTTATCCAGTGATGAGGGAGAATGTGATGAAAAAGAAGAGCCTGTTGAAAAACTGGATTGTCATTATTCAGGTCATCATCCTCAACCAGCCGCTGTACGTTTTCAAAGTTAACCTCAGTCTCTCTCTGACTCTAATTATGTAAACAAGTTACTTTGGGGTTTTACAGGTGATTTTCTGTGGGGTATGTGATTTTTTCATTTTCTTTTTTTCTTCCTTTTTATTTTTTTTCCCTCCCTATATTTTGAGAAAATTATTTTGTGGCCTAGTAGGCGGTGAAGGTTTAACTAGTTGGAAAATAAACATGCTAATAAAATGTGTTCATAGCTCACTTCCCCAATCCAAAAGAAACCAAAATGCCAGAATACTAAAGATGAAATTGGTAACTGCTCTAAAGGGCTGTGATTTTGGAATAAGGACATGCAAACAGAGTCCTTCTGGTGCAATTTTCTTACTGGACTCCCCCCTCCCACACCCACACACATTTTTTTTATTCAAGTTACCAACATCACATTAAAGGTAGCAGTAATGTATTTTAATATTTAGATTTTGACAAAAATTAGTTTGTATAACTAAAAACAAATTTATTGCCCACCCTGGATGTCAAACTATATCTTTTTTTTACAAAAAACCCAGGCTGATAGCTGGTAGGTCCTCAGAAGTAAATGTTACATAAATATATGTGTGTGTATAACATTTATACATAAACAGACATACTGCTAACCTTTTCTGTTTAATCAGAGGAGTTCAAATTTGACTTCTTCTATTAAGTATGGGAGTATCAGAAGACAAAACTATCTCAATATACCAAGGCCAAAAATTTAGAATAGTTGTTGGGCCATAGATGTAAAAACTCTTATTTATATTTTTTATCCTCTACTTAAACATCTAAAATATTTACAATAAATTGTTATTCAGAGAGTTGTCATTGAAAGAAGAAAACACCAATAAAAATCATGTCTTTTCAGTTTTGCACATTTGGTAGTCAGCAAATTGGAAGAGGTTATTATGTGTTTGACAAGCGGTGGAACCATATTCGATGTGCACTTGACTTCATGTTGGAGAAGCATCTTAATTCACAGATGTGGAAGTGAGTAGAAGTGAAAGACTTCTTATTCTTTCTTGGTGTTTGTAGAAGTACATTGTGATTCTAATTAAAGAAGAGTAATTTTGTGTTCAGACTGAAGATTGATTGTCTGTGCTTTACATTTTTTGCAACAATTAACTGTCAGTTTAATAAAATCTTTCAGAGGCATTAATCAACGCCAAGATACAATCATTTTAAGGCAGCATTATCAGGCTGGGTATCAATCTGAAGAATAGTGCCTATGCAGGGTTTTATCTTTGTTTTTCTGTTTACCCGCAGGAAAATTCCTCCAGCATCCAGTAACACAGCATCAGTCCGTGCCCCGCATCGGACAAACCTGATGCCTGCCTCTCAGCACGGTGTCAGTGCAGCAGGGTTCCTCCTACCCACCACGGTTATGTCATCGCCAGCGTTGGTCTCTCCTTCCTGTGTGTCTCTGAACAACAAATCGGTACCATCCCACGGGACGACGCTGAACGCCAACCCCGCCGCCCTGGGCGCAGTGGATCCTGTCTGCAGTATGCAATCAAGACAAGTGTCTTCTTCCCCTTCAACACCTACAGTGCTTTCCTCTGTACCTTCACCTATGCCCAGCAAACCTCAGAAAATGAAATCCAGCAAATCTTTTAAACCTAAGGAATCTTCTGCTGGCAGTGGCACCTGTAACAGCACCGGCAGCGTCAGTAGCAGCGGCGGCTCAGGAAAGAAGCGTAAAAACAGTTCCGCACTGCTCGCACCTTCTCATTCCACAGAGTCCTTTAGAAAAAACTGTGTGGTTAACTCTGGAAACTCTGGGACCTCCTATCATCCCTCAGTGACAGCTTCGTCCCACAGCGTTGGCCTCAACTGTATGACTAGCAAAGCTAACTCTGTTAGCCTCAAGCATGACCAATCAGGGAGGGGTCCTCCGACCGGGAGCCCTGCAGAATCCATTAAGAGAATGAGTGTGATGATGAACAGCAGCGACTCCACGCTCTCCTTAGGGCCATTTGTTCATCAGTCTAGTGAGCTGACTGTAAATTCACACAGCAGTTTTTCACATTCACATACTTCCCTTGACAAATTAATAGGAAAGAAAAGAAAGTGCTCACCTGGTTCAAGCAGCATCAACAGCAGCAGCAGCAAATCAAACAAAGTTGCCAAATTGACATCGGTGAACAATGTTCATGCAAAACACACTGGTGCAATCCCAGGGACACAAGGACTGATGAACAATTCTCTGTTTCATCAGGTAGGAAATCTTGTCTCAAACTAAGCCAGCATGAAATGCCTCCTGACATGCTTGTGATACTTGTTTTCTTTTAAGTACTGAATAGAGAGCCAGTTCCAGATCCTGCTCAGGTAAAAGGGAGTTCTTCTCTTTGTCCAGTACTCATTTTTAGTGTTCTTATGGGACATTTGTGCAAGACTTTTATAAACATTCTAAATAGAAAAGCTACACTTTAGGAAAAAAACCTAATGGACATTTCAAATTCCTTAGATGCTGTTGCCTGTGAATTGCTTTCAGATAAAATTAATTTCTCTTTTTTTTAAACCATAATTTTAAAAGTGAATCCTGCCAGCCTGCTGTGGAACTGAGCTGTGTGCCACAGCCTGACTCCTTGTTCCTGTGTCAGGAAAAAGCATTCTACAAAGTGGAACATAATGATGCTGATAACAGAACTGTGATACTGTGATAAAATAAGCCTGTTATCCTAAGGTGTCATTGACTAACTTCTTAGTAATAATGAGATTAAATATAATAAATCAGATAAACATTTTTAGTTGGTAAGGCAAACAGATATGCTATAAAGGAAGCAGATCTCATGAGTATGTAGGATCCCATTTAGAAAATTAGCTTGGGGTTTTGATTATTTTTTAAACAAATCTCACTGGAAAAGTAGTGCATTCATTATTGAAAATCCAAGAAACTTTCTTTTCTCTGCTGGTAAAAACTGAAATCTCTGTAGCTGGAGAGCCAGGAGATCAGTAAGAACTTTTTAAGAGTGGTTTCTTAATTTTCAGTTTCAGCCACAGAGGAAGATTTTCACCTTTGTGTGTATACTTAACCAAAAAACCCCCCTTCAGATGGCTGAATTTAATTTTGGGCTTACCTAATAATTACTATTTCAACTATGTAATATTAGTAAAAGAGAAATACAATTTGAGTGAACTAAGAAGGAAAGGATGCTTGAAACCATTATAGCTTTGAAGAGGTTTACTTGAGGATTTTCAAGTCTCAGAGAGGCTAACCTTGTGTTATCAAGGTTTCTTTGTGCCTGAGGTTTTCCCCCAGATATGTCCTTGTTAGCCACAAAATCTGTTTGTTTCCAGTGCCTCTGGCTCATTAATGATTCTCTCTTTTCTCACCCCAAGCCGAAGGCCCGTCCCTGACCGCTGAAGGCACCAGGTGAGAAACAAACTGGACAGTTTTCACTACAAGCAAAACCTCCATCTGGATTTCTGGACTCCAAGATGCCTTGAGTTTTCCCAACTTCCCATGGTCCTCAGGTGTGGAAATCTACTGGACTGTCACTTAAACAAGGAATTTCCCTGAAGCCATGTCTGTAGCAGTGAATATACTAGAAATGGACACTGGATGAAGTTCAGCCACATAATTGCTCTTATCAGTGTTAACAGTGGTCTGGACTGTTTGCTACAAATCTGTGAGATTTTCCTTACAGGAGTACATCATCTTGCCACTATTTGACATAGTTTGGCTGGGCAAACGAATGTTTTCTGGGGGGAAATAAACATTACTGTGGACTTATTTTTATACTGATGGTGTCTTTTGTAGGTGATAGCTAAACCAGACAGACACCCTCAATGGAGAGGACCCCGCAACAAGGGGAAAAATGTGTGAGGCACAATGGAAAGAAGCCCTCAAGAAGGGAATATGGCTTTAGTGTTTTTATAGCAATGTTCCTTTAATGGAATATAAAAAAATAGCACAATTCAAAAAAATAGTCTGTTTTGCCCAGCCTTTTGCAGGTAATTTGGGATAAGAAGCTATCAGGAGTTTAAAACAAAACAAACCCAACAAAAACCAGAAAAACTTGTTTGAGGCCACTGCTCAGAAAACAAGTATAAAAATGCCGTATTTGTGTGATACAAAACCTATTTTCTATTCTTTTGAATGAGATTTTATTGTGGAAGAAAAGTTAATTTTCTTCTTTAAAAATTCCAAAAATATCAAACAGACAAAGGCAAATAACCTCTAAAACTCTATGCCCAAAGAACGTATTTATTGACCTATACTGTATACCACAGGCCTTTGTTCTTTTTTTAAAAAGTAACTGTATTGGTGAAATTAGGCTGGATTTGTCTTCCTCTTCCAGCTGATAAAATTAGCCCTTTTAAAACCGAGTTTTTAAAATATTTAAATATTTTTTAACAACCATAAAAGTCAGTTTCTTTCTGCCTTGTTTGTGTAACAGAATTGTCGATGTGTGATGCCTTCTACCACTCAGTAAGATTTCTTTTTTTTTTTTTTTTTTTTTTTTTTTTTGGAGTCAAAATTCTGGTATAAATGCCAATTTGACAGCAGAGTCCACTGTGCAGCACTGGTTTGTGCATCACAGTCACCCCAGGCCCACCTAGGCTTTATAAGCCTGGTGGGCTTTACTGTTTTGTATAATCCAGCCAATTTTTATGAAGTATTTTGTCTTGCTTCAAAACACCTCAAAAATCAATTCCGCCAAAGGGCTCATTGTATTATGGTTTGACTCATCTGGATGTTTTTTGTTAAGTTTTTAAACATCAGGTAAAGGCTCAAAACTGACTAAACTTTTATTAAGGGGGCAAAGCAAAGGAAGATGAAATCCTAACGAAGAAGATTTTTATTTTCTGCCTTAAAGGGGCATCAGCTATTGCTGAGAAGAGACAATCTGAGCCTGTCCAACTGTTCACGTAGCCCAGCCTTCTCCCCATTCTGGTGGCAAGTAGTAAGTACATCAGGGAATCCAAAGCCACTCTGAGTAGCAGTTGCTTAGTTGTTTACCTAACGATGCTTTCAGTTTCTCCTGAACTTCCTATGAAATCATTGTTATACAGCAAAACAACAAGAAGCCTCTATGCAGACACTTTAGCTTTGAATTGATACAAAAGATCACACTGAGAAAGCAATGTACTAGAGACTCTTATTATGCAAACTTAAAAAAAAAAAAAAAAAGTAGACAACTTTTCAGGAACAAAAGGATTCGTATTTAATAGGATGCCCTGTTGAAAGGATTGTTAGAACTGCGATTGGTTTAACGCAAAAGGAACCAAAGCGAAATGCCACAAAAAGAAATCCAAGTGTATTAAATCCTGCACGTTTGGAGAGAAATCCATGTTCTGATGAAGTCCCTGGGGCAGAGCTTCCACTTCAGGATAGCATCAGTCACAAGTGCAATTTGACTCTTGGTAGAAACAAAGGTAAAAGGAAACAAAAATTCAGCAAGATTGGATGCTGACGAGTTTGTGATTGAACTGTCCTCTGGTTTTTAAGGTTCTGTTGATTTGAAAGCAAAATGGCAAATTTGTGCTCCTTCAGTAGCAAGCAGACGTGTACAAAGTGAATTCCTGATGGCTGCTCCTCCAGAGCCACCTGCGCCATGTGGGCTTGAGCCACTGGAGCAAAGAGTCCCAGCAGAAATTCTGCCTGCCCTAGACCTGCTCTAAATATTATGTTTTAGATCTTGGTTATAAGCAGAACATTGTTCCTGAAGCTTTTATTGTCATATAGTTCTTACTGTAAATAATTAAGGAAGCTTAAAATTAATTTTCCTTGCAAAATTGAATTTGCAGTGGCTGGGTTGTTTCTAGACAGATTTTGGTATTAATTTAAGAGATACAGTTTTTATAGTCTTTCCAACTTCTCGTTATGACTCCTGCAGTTTTCTTAACCTAAAAAATTGCTGCAATGATGAACAAAGAATTATACAAGAAAAAAAACATACTTTTGTATCTTTATTTTGGAATTTCTTGTTCTATTATAAATATTGAAGTATCCCTATTTCAGAAGACATATTTTGTTAATTGATTGTACATATTTAAATATGTATTTTTGCACAGGTCTTTTTTTCTTATATCCAGTTTTGGTACAATTGAGATCATCTAGTATTTATTTATTAATTAATTAAAAAGAAAAAAAAAAAAAAAAAAGGCAAATACCTTTTTATAATTTGAAGTGGTTCACTGCCAAGCCAATAGTTAACATGCCTACTTTTGCAATGTAAGGGATGCCTCTGTTTTGTGAAAAGCCGTGTCCCTTTTCCCTGTCTTGGGAGTGGGTGGATCCAGGCCGAGCTCGGCCCGGGGAACCCGGAGCCCACGTGGTTGATGTGGCATTTGCTTATGAGTTGCCTGAACTCCCAGCAGATCCATTTAGTTCTGTGACACACTGCTTCTCTTCTCTTCTCCTCTCTTCTCTTCTTCTCTCGGTGTTGGTGTGCGTGTGTGTGCGTGCGCATCCGTCTGGGTCTCATGTGGTTTCAAACTAACGGAAAAACTGAAAGTGCCTGATATTACTAGTTTTAAGCTTGGACTGTTTAGACAGCTTCTCCTTAAAAGACTTGAATGTTCAGTTGAAATTCTGGAGCTTGCTTTTTCCACCTATATATAATATATGTGTGTGTGTGTGTGTGTGTGTGTATACCCATACACACATGCATATATCTATATTTCTGAAATTATTGAGATGGGTTGACAAAAGAAAAGCAAATTATGCTGGTAGCTTTTGTAAAATCTTTTAATTTGAATACCTTATGTTGGAACAATCCCATTGATAACTCATATTTAGTATAAAGCCAAGGGTTTGAAATATAGTTTTTAACCAGCAGTTTATTTAACTGTCTCATTTTGGGGAGGGGGGGGGAGCAATATTCATTAATCAAATAATTTAGAAAATGTTCAAAATTGTTGGTATTCTAAAACAAAGATAAAACCCCAAGTAAGTACCTCTTAAAACCATGAAAAAAATAAAGATGTGATTTCCAAATGACATTTCTAAGGTAGTTGTCTTCCTGTAAGAGTTCTCTTGCCAAGGAATCTCTCGTCTTTTACTCATTCTGTCCTGGAGGAGGGAATTGGGCTTAGAAAGATTCTTAAATGTTTCACTGTTCAGCAGAAAATAATCATTTTTACCTTTTGTGCGAGATATTTTATGTTTTAAAGATAATTTTGAAATGAGCACTACATAATGTCAATGTGAATGTAGGCCTTGGAAGCATCTTGCTCGGTGTTGAGCCTGGTTCTAAAAGCAATCTCCTGTGTAAAATGTGTGAATAGTTTGATAATTTGTATACATAATCAAGAGCATCTGATCAGCTGAACTCTGTGTTGGCTGCTGTATAGTACATGAACAAATGTCATGGGATAGAAAAATTACTTTGGATATTTAAAAGAAAAATAAATATATAGTCTATTTGTTTTGTAACAAGTTTCTGTAAATAAAATAATTTATACTATTTATAAGAAAAAGTTGTGCTTTGCTTCATGAAAAATATTAGTTTGTTGAACAAACATGTTACTAAACAAGGCAATAAAATTAGGACTTTTCAATAAATGAGGTTGGTTGCATGGAATATATTATATGTTTCTGCTTCATTATAAAATCCTTCGCTATTAAAGGAAAACATTATCTGTATTGGTGCCTATGTGAACTAATTTCAGAGAATTGGATGTGGTCAAATTCTGCCATTGTCTCTTGGCATCACGAGTCAGCCCGGTAGGTTTGGAGCTTTCCATCCTACAGGGGGTTGGTACCTGGGTTTGAGCAGTGCCTGTGTCACCTCTGCAGCATTTTCCTCTGCAAAGGATGTTCTGTTACTTGAGATTCACATTTTATATTATTTTCTAGTCAGAATAATGAGCAGCAGCCTTTACAGCCCCAGATGTGGTTATGCTGAGTTGTGTTTCCTGTTGTTTTTTTTTTTTTCCTCCCAAAAAAGTGTCTTCTGTGTTTTCACAGTTTGAAGATCCAGTGTGTGAATTCAGCAGGTTAAACACTCCTGTGGAACTTTTCTCTGTACAAGACTCAGGACTCATGGGTGTGTCATGGGTGATTTCAAAGCTGTTCTTAAAACCAGTAAAAACTCCAGTTAGTGGGGCAGGACTCCAGAGTGACATCTGTGGCCAAACTTCCTTTATTCTGTCTCTATTTTGTTTTGGTTTGGGTGTTTTTCCCTCTTACAACAAGTTTTTCTTAATGTTTGGAATAAATGCTTCGAGATATAAACAGGCTTCAGACAACAGGCAAGTTCTCCTTTGTCTTTTTATAATAAGCACCTCTAGTAGTTCTAAGTTTACTTTTTGCCTTACTGAGTAATTTCTTTTTTTGTCTTGCCTTCTTGCAAATCCTTTTCCTTCCTAGCAGCAGTTTCTCCCAGCTGTGCCATCTTGCCTGAGCTGCTGGTGCTGCAGGTGTTTGTGCAGAGCTGCAGGAGTGACCACAGCCCGGAGCGCGTGGGAGTCGGGTGTTTGCAGCCCAGCAGAGCTCAGGGCTTGGCATCGTGTTCAGGCAGGTTCCTGACTCTGAGAGCTTCAACACTGAAGGAGTAACTCTGCATTTTACTGCGTTTAATACAGGGTTCAGTGTCCTCTAAAACTGGCAAGGTTAGGAGAGGAAAAAAGGTGCATTCACCCTGTGTAACCCTGAGCTCTCAGAGCTCTGTGGAGCTGGGGCATCCTCCCTCTCCCCTTCCTTTGCTGCCTTTGGTGCAGTGCAGTGCCAGGGAGCCCTGACCCTGGGGCAGAGCAGAGCTGCTCCTTGGGTTCTCTTCTGGTGACTCTGTTCACTAAAGGAGTTCGTGATGAAAAATGGCTCTGATGATGTGCTGAAGTGGAACACAGTAAGCCCAGATTTCCCTGAACTGGGTGGAAAACAATTTCCCTCTCATCAGTGACTGTCTTGTAGGAAAATACTCCAGTTTATATTTGGGACAGTTACTTGGTGATGTAGGAGGCTGCCAATGCATGCAATGAAACCACAGGCTCAGAGGTTCCCTGTGTCCAGGCTTTGTGTACTTGTGCATCCTGTCAGTGCCCTTTGCATTTAGTATCAAAGCTGGGGAAATGTGCCCCGGGAGCCCGAAGTCGTTTGGCTTTCCCCTGGTGGAGCAGTGTTGGGCTCAAAGGCTACACAACCTGACTTTGGCAGAAAAGCTGCCCCTGGTTCTGCCAGAGCAGCCCCGGGTGAGGGGTGGGGAGCTGGCCGGGTGCCCTCGGGCTCTCTGGAGGCCGGAGCGCCGCTCCGTGGGCGCTTTCCTTACACCGACTACCCAAACAACCCGGAGGAGGGCTTGCCCTCTCTATTTAAATGCAAATTCCTGTTGGTTCATTATTATCACGTTCTGCTGCAACAAATAATCAAACACATGTGGCTTGTAGGATCCACCATGGGACTTTTTATTTTGACTGCCTGCTGTTTTCAGTGCTTTGGCTCGGAGCTGTGTTAGCTGCTGGATTTGTTCCTAACAAGCAGCATGGGAGCTTTGTCATGGAAAAGTGGCATATGCTTGGGTTTTTTCTGACCCAACAAACTTTGAAAACCTTTAGGGAACTTGTTCAAACTAAAGTGGATTGAAACTTTATTGCCAAGGAAGAAAAACACCCCGAGAAGTGCAGTAAAAAAAGCTTTGTCCAAGCCCATGAGAAATAGCTGGTGTTGATATTTGTGCCCAAATTGATACAAAAGTTTTCTTCAGCATCAGCAGGGACTGTGTTGCTGCTTGGGTTTGGTGGTCTCTGGCAGTGCTGGAAGTTTTTTATCCTCCATTTTGCAGTTCAGGTCCCTTCACCTGAGTCCTTTCCTGTCCATGACAAGTGACTTTTTCCTAGAGCCAGTGTCTTGTCCCTTGCCTGCAAGGCTGGGCCTTGAGCTCTGGAGTGTTCAGCAAGAGAAGCACCAGAGGTGTTGGCAGGTGAGCCACAAACTGCACAGAGGCTTGCACAGGAACATTTCAACTGCTTTGTAGCAGAGCTCTGCTAACAAACCCTAAACCACCCCATCTCCTGCCCTTCCCACCATTACTGCAGGGAATGAATTGCAGAGAGAAGTTCAAGCTGTGGCTTGAAATCTCTGTCTGGTTCTAGCTACCTTGTAGCGAGGGTGAAGTCAGCCTTGCAAAGCGAAATTGGAGAATGGCATTAGCTCAAGGAACTGCCCAAGCTTAAGTTACAAGAGAGAATGTACAACTTTGGCATGTGGGCTATAAATCCATGGAAAGGTGTCAGAAGGGAGGCATGAAGGCCTCCGTCTGGAGGGCTGCTCACAATCAGAGTTAAATAAAGGGAAATCATGAGATCAAATAAACAGAATATAAAACTAACATGATCATGGGACAGTAAAAATCAACTTGAAATTACTTCAGGAAGTAGAAATTTTAATGCTTCTGATTTGGCATGGAGATGGAAAAAAGCAGTTAAAAACAATAGAATAGACAAAATTATGCCCTCAATCAGCTCAAGGCCTGACCACCCTGGACCCCTCAGCATTCCTACTCTTTGGAAAACCTGTGTATCAGATTGCTTTTTGTCTTTTTTCAGGAGAACGGTGTGAACAGCTGCACTGGCTAAACCGTGTGCCTCCAGCTGGGGGCTTCAGGAGGTGCTGCCTTTCACCTTTCCCAGAACTTTATCCTGTCACTATTTGGCATGGCTGAGAGGCTGAACTGCTGCACAAAGCCTTAAAACCTTCAGCTAAAATTGCTGAACTTTCCTGCCAGGCCTTGGCACAAAAATCTTCGTCCAGAAGATCTCCAGGCTCTCCCTGCATCCCCTTTTGCAGGATGTAGGCTGAGATCAGGAAATGTGAAGGCAAGTTGTGATCTTTAAAGGGGAGTCTTTGCTGTAGTAGGATTGTGCACTTCTATTTGAAACATTCTTTTTCACCCACCTGTGCAGAGAACACCAAATTCTGAAATGCTTGGCCCTCACAGGATGATAGCCACGGTTAGGATAAAATGGTTGATAGCTCTGCAAGTATCTTAGAACACTAAAACTCTTTAGCAATGCTTTTTTTTTTTTCTACACAGAGGAGGGATTTACATTTTTTTTCTGCTGCTCTTACCTACATTAAGACAGCAGCAAGATTTCTCTGGAAAACATGAAGTCCCTGTTAGCCTCATTTTTCTTGAGTAGGTTTCTAGTCTCTTTACAGTTAAAAAATACGTGGTAGTTCATAGGCTGAATGGAAAATTTGATGTAGTTAATTAAGGCCAGTTCATGTATAAATATGCTGGAAAGGAAAATTTATTTGTGCAACAAACAGAAATTCCTCAAGTCAATGAAGACAGGCAGACAGTATGGTTTTCTGATAGGCTTCACACCTGCAACCTATGGAAGGTGGAGAAGATGTTCCCAAAAGTCAGACTGATTAAAGCCCTCCTAGTTAGCTCTACTTATCTGGCATGGAACAGATGTAGAAAATAGAGAGATTATTTCAAGCCTGAGAAGTCTGAATATTGGGTTTTATCAATTAAAACTTCATAGGAAAGGGTATGTGTGTGAACACACAAAACAGAGACTCATAGCTGACTACATGGTAAACTAAAGTTCATGTTTATTACTCTGCCTATTCTGAAGAAAGATCAGAATTTTCTTCTAATTAGTACTGCCTGAAATGTAAATCCTTAAACTCTGGTTAAATAACTGCTTCTTGGAGAGGGAACCAACCAAAAGAGCTTCCAATAAGTAGTAAAAAAACCCCAAAATCATGAGGTTGTATTTTGGGTTTCAGAAAAGTTCATCAGAGGATGGTAATGGCCCCTCAGCACCAAGAGGTCCAACAGGCAGCAGCAATTCCAGGACAGGAGACCCTCTGTGATCTTGCCATGGGAGGGATGGGCAGGGGAAATTCCGAGCTGTGCTGTCTGTGGCACAGCAGCTTCCAAATGCTAGGATTGCTCTTTGGGTACACCTGCCTGCTGGGGCTCCTTCCAGCACTGAAGTTGTACACAGGCTGTAAATGTTCCAAATGCAGTGGCATCAAAAGCTCACAGAACTCACTCACAGGCCTTCTTTGGGAGGAGGGAAAAAACCCCTCAAGGCAGGCCAGCAGGGTAAACAGCTGCTGCTGGAGGCTCTGCCAGGCCAGAAGCCATGTGTCATCAGCATGGCAGCAGCCAAGTGAGACACTCATTCCTCAGCAGCTGTGCAGAGAGGAACTGCAACCCCTGCAGGACCTGATCAGCTCTGTCTGACTGCACTAGTCCCTTCATTGACATCTGCAAATCTAACTCAGGCAATAATTACAAATCTAATGCTTTGCTCACATGCTGACTTCCTTTTCAACAGTTTGCAAAAAAAAAAATAAAAGTTTAGAGAGAAGCTACTTCTGTAACAGTTGTTCCCAAAGTTTTAGTCCTGCAGTTCCTGTGGTTATACTATTGCTTCACCCCAATCACTTGCATCCTTATTCCTTCTCCCTGAAGCTGTAATCCCTTCATTGCAAGACTCTGTCCTGTCTGGACAGTGTGCACTCTTCACTAAAATGTTTGGCCACTTTACTATTATGCAATTGATTGTTTTCACGTCTGATTCCAATATGAAAGTCTTAAAACAGCAAGCATAAAATGGCCATGAGTTCTCTGTGTTCACAGGTTGTGAGGCTGCTTTGCAGTTCAATATGGAACACTGGATACACACGCAAGGAAAGGAACAAAGTCTGTTACAAGAGATCACCAACAGTATCATACATTTAATAAATGAACTGGATTCCATCCACCAGAACAGAACAGTGTGTACATAATGAAGTGGAAAGTAAAAACACTACCTTTCTTGCTAGTTATTTTTTTCCCTACAGTATACCAAGTTATGCAATATATTTATAGGTTACTTCCAAAATGTTTTAAACATCTAAATTTTGCATTCCCTTGTGTTAAAAAAATTACATATTAATTACTCGGGAAAGTTTCTGAATTCTGTTTAGCAGCAAATCTCCTTTCTTGATGGTTTCTTGGTACTGCCAATTCTTGCTGTCAGGCCTAGGAATCATGAGGGAAAAGACCACGGGGTTAGAACTAAAAATATAATTTATACCAAAGCATTAAACATTTTTGTAGTAAATGTTATCAAAATATATAGAATTCTACTAGTCTGTTAAAAGCAACCTCTAGAAATTGTTACATACCTGTTAGTTTCTACAATCTCGTTTACTTTGTCTATTTTGCAGTGCAATCGCCCAGCTGCAATAAATCTTGAAAGCTCCCTAAATAAAGAAAAACAGTTGGTTAACTCCTCTTTCAGCAGGTACTTGTAGCCCTAAGAGCACTGAAACTGCTGTTACACCAGGCTGTATTTCTGAACCAACAGCCCATGGATCTTCATAGGATACCTTATGTATCCTCATCTTATTAAAGATTGGACATTGCACCCAGAAATAATCATTTTAGTGACCTGAACAGAAAACCTCTTAGTTCTTCCTTCTCAGGTCAAGTGTTGTACTTGAGTTAGTGAAACTTATCACTGAGCTTTGTATCAACTACTCTGCAAATCCAAAGGCAGCAGTAATGCAGTGTGGCTATTTGGCATTTATCCTGAGATAAATATCTTCATGCCAGTCAATTAATTAGAAAAGCATCTCAATAATATTTAATTCTTTAAATTATTTTAAAATTTTTATTATTATTGTTTTGTTTAATCAACTGGTGGTCTACAGCACTGATGGTAGAAGAAAATATTCCTGTGCTCAACAGTAAGATATGTTACAACTCATAATAGAAGGTGTAAGAATTAGTATGACTTATAAAAAATTACTTTTGAATTGAATGGTATTTGGTTTCTCTTGAAAAACTTATTAATTTTTGAGTATTTCAAGCAGTTTTGTATTTCTGTACATTTTCTATGATAGAAAATTTAAAATCTCTGAAACAAGAATAACTCTTGTGAAGGCATTTGAAATAACGTGCTTCAGGTACACAGAATAAAAGTCAGTTTCTCACCAATTAGTTACCATGACCAAAATCTGTTAGTTTTATTCTAGAAAAGAATTTCAAATTGGGACTGCAGGGTACGTTTAGTTAAAAACATCAGATCCTGTCCATATAACAGAAACCAAGCAAAATGAGAGAGGGAGACTGGCAGAGTACAAAAAATGTGCAGATACCCAAAGTTGGAACAGCTCAGCTTTTGCATAGCTGTGAGCTAAGCTAGCTAAAATCTAAAGTTTCATAGCACATGGAGGTCAATAAATACAGCAACATAAAGAACAAAGTTATTAATAAAATCCCAGCTTCTCACTCTCTTCCACAGAAACGTAACTTGGCATATTTAGAATACAGGCGAACAAAGATTTTTACTCGTAAGGAGACCATCATAAATGTTAAAAGGTATAAAGGGAATGTTAAAAGGTATAAAGGGAGATCTCTAGGGACTGAAGAAGCCAAAGAACTTACTGATCTATGAACTCTACACTGACTCCAAAGGCCTCTGCCATGTACCCCAGGGTCAGGGAGCGGTAGGACTCGAGGAGCTGGCTGTAGGCGTGGATCCGCATCTCCCGCACGTAGTATCGGTAGTGAGGGGCAAACAGCCAGTCCTTCTTCATCTCTTGTTCTACAACAGCTGAAAAGGAAAAAAAAGGAAGCAAAATTTTAAAAAAAGAAGTCAGTAATTTCTAAGAAATGTCAAACATCAGTTATGTAAATAAAACATATGATACCAGTTACTATGTCATAGGCATGACCATAACTACATTGTATTCTTGCACTCCTCACGATGTGAAAGGGATTCTGCACTAAAGAGAAGTAAATTAATGTGATCTGTAACAGTTCTGGAACCAGCAGCAGAAAGAATATGCAAACAATGTTGTGGCAGAGCTAATGGGCACCTGTGATCAGCACAGCATCCTTCTTTCAAGGGGGGAGAGGAACCACCCTACTGAAGGCAAGAGCTGGATCTGCTGCCCCCAGGCAGTTTGTTTCCCTGAGCTGGGAAACAAACAGAACTGATATGTAACTTCTTGAAGAAACATTGTTACCCACACCTGTATAAGGATTTTTTTTTTCTGCTCCTAGCTCTTAAATTAGTTTCAAGGATTTCAGGGCAGTCAAGTGATTTTTTTTTCCCTGACAGCATCGGTTCTTGGCTTGGGATGAGGCCAGCAATAGGAAGATTGCAGCCCTTTAACTCAGTCTCATCACACCTAGTCTTTCACAAAATCAAGGGGTTTTCCTAGTTTTTTCTAAATATCTCATTTTCTTGTATTCTAAACCTCACAGAAGAAAAACAAGCAGTCTGAGAACTGGCAAGAATGAGGGTTTTCTGAAAAGCTCTTCTTTGGTGTCACTCTTTTACACAGAAAGATTTCAAATCTTTCCTGATCTGGCTCTTCAGGTAAGATGGTGTTTCACAGCCATTTTCAAAGTGCTTTTTCACCTAATCATTATGTGACCTTTCACAAAGCTCATTGGATGAGAAATTTGTCTTTCTTTGTTTGAAAAATCAAAGCAGAACATTTTAGGTCACTGTTAAAAAAATCTCTCCAATTTCTTTTTTTCTGCACACAGCTCTATTTCTAGACTGCAGCTACTCCACAAAAGTTGTGTATGATCTGAAACAAACAACTGGAACACCTGAAACAGTGGCTGTGACTGTGATTTTGTGGCTGTTCCTGTGTTTGTGTCCCCCAGAACAGTGTTGTGGGACAGAACCAGTCTTACCTAGGGACTGGAAAAAGGCCGCGTAACGACATTCATACAGAGAGAAGAGGTACTGCCGGACAGCTGGCAAACTGTGCAGGGCCTCCAGGATCTCTGCTCCTTTAATCACCTAAAAGCAAACACACAAATTTAACCACCATCCCCTTCAGTCCCCAGATGGACAGGCTAAGGAAAGGCTCTGCCAGTTTGCACCACTGTTCCCACGTGCTGTCCTCACCTTCTCCCTCAGGTCAGGCCTGTCCAGGGCAATCATGCTGACATAGACAGTGTATGTGACAAAGGTTTTGTAATCCATCAGTTCATAGGATGTAAACGTGGAAACTGTATCAAGGAAAAGCTCTGCTGCTTGTTTAAAATCTCGGATGGCTACACAGTAGAGGCCCTGGTACACCTTGAGACGGTTTCTTCTGTCCCAGTCTCCTCCTTCTTCTATTAGACTTAAAATAGAACCAAGAAGATTTACTTATGTAGTAAGTACACAAAATATGTACAAATAAGTACAAATCAACCAATACCATGAGATTAATGAAAGAATAACTTGGTTTATGTTACAGCTTGTTGAAACAGCCCAGGCTTTGTACACCTGCTGGAGTAGAAAAGTGGCTTCCTTGGGACAGGAGAGGCCAGAGGCTTTTACACAGTGCAAGTTTCAGCTGAAAGGAAAAGTTACAACCTCTTCAGCTGTGACAACAGTCTCTGTGGATGTGCAGGTAAATATTACTGTCAACCTGGACTGTGGCAACAGATTTCCACTGCCTTTGCTGCTAAAGTCAAAGCTGTCCAACCAACAGCATAGAAAAAAATTCACAAGTTGACACTTTTTAAGGATCAGCACAAAACTGGTGTGGCTGTAAGAAGGGCAGGGATGAGACAAAACTGCTGAGAAGGCAACACAAAATATCCCTGCCCAAGGAACAAGGGAAGTGGGAACCTTCTGTGCCTTGGTGTCTCATGGCAGCAGCAGAGAGATTGGAACCACAGCTTTCTACAGGAACTGCTGAAGTTCAAAACGTTGGGAGCACAGAGACACTGAAGCCACCAGTGGGAACATGGGAGGACAGTAGCACCAAAACACACCAAGCTGCTCTTGCTTCTAGAGGAAAAGCTCCCTCTTTACAGAGCCAGCTGGGTGCCACTGGAGCAGCTGGACTGAGCTGGCAGAGGCACAGTCCACTCACACCCGAACTGGGAGCTGGGCTGCAAATACAAATTGAGCCAGCTGCTAGCAAACAGCTACCACAAAATCTTCACCTTTCTCTTCCCCCTCATTAAAAAAAAAACAAAAAACAAAAAAAACCCACAAACAGGAGTAGGAAATGCTCTGAAACAAAGTAACACCCACCCATCACTCTGATTCTCTCTCACAACCACTCCCAGTCATTTCTGGACAGAAAGGTATTTATCTTCCATCTCTTTTGTCACAGCTTGTTTCAAAAGTGCTTTAGTGCACTCAGACAACCCAAGCAGTACCTTTTTGCCTTCTCAATGTTCCGTGTGATGAGGTCATTGTCCATGTAAAACAAGCCAATCCTCAGCAGGTAGAACACGATATCCAGGCGATGTCCCAGGGCCACGGTTTTGTCGTAGGTCTTGCGGAAAGCAGTCAGAGCTCCCTCCTGGAAAAATAGAGTTTGTAAGAATGTTAAAGGCACCCAGAACAGTCACAAAATACCTGTTCTGAGAACATGTGTTGTCTCCCACTGATAGCTGTGACTTCCACATTGTGCATTCTGAATAATCTTAACGTATCCAAGTCCAAATCAAGTTAGAAAAGCTGTTCCTCGTGTATCTTTTAAAGCTAAAGATTACAGAAATCTACTCCGTAATGTGAAATTCAGCTGCATGATCTAAAGAGCTTGAAAAAGTCTAAAGGCGCAAGTAAAGTGAAGAATGGTATCTACAAACTTTTCCCCTTGTCAAGAAAAAGGTTTTTCTCTTTCAAGAACTCTTTTTTTTCCTACATAATTTCTATTTCAGTAAGACCCTCCCCTCTCTGCCAGACATGTGTGAGCTGTGCCCTATATAAAATGCTCTGCAAGTCCCCCAGCACTCTCTGGGACCTGCCCAGCTAACAGGGTTCCCATTCAGTATGTTTTATGAGTCCATAAAGCCTCTGCTGCCACCAACCTTGTCCCCAATCCTGCACAGGTACTCAGCCTTGGCCATCATTGCATCCCGGATTTCACTCTCCCCCAGGATCTTTTCTGCATCCTCTAATTCGTTGTCAAGACGTTTCAGCTCCTCCTCGTTGGCTTTCTTCATTTTGTTCAGCAGATCCGTGTCCATCTGCCACTCCAGAGACTTGCACAGGGCTTCATAGTAGGGAGCCATGTCTGAAAGAGAAGCAGGAAGGGCTCTGCTGTTCATTGCTGCAACAGTGAGAGTGTGTTTGTTCCTAAAAGGACAACGTGACTGTCAGCCCAGAGATGTCCCTCCTATGACCAGGCACCTGCTGAATCCAGACACAGCAGAGCCACTGTTCCTGCAGGCCTTGCCCCTCGTGCCTCCCTCCACTGATCCTTTTTCACCACTGCTCTTTACACTGCTCCCATCTGCACTTTCCCTGCCTTGCCCTGGGGTGGCCTCACCTCGAGTTCTCGGGGCAATTTTGGGCACTACAATACCAGAAGGACATTAAGCTGTTAAAGGGCATCCAAAGGAAGGACAGGAAGATGATGAAGAGTCTGAAGGGGATGTACAAGGAGCAGCTGAGGTCACTTGGTGTGTTCAGCCTCGGGAAGAGACTGAGGGGAGACCTCAAAACTGTCAAAGCTTCCTCATGAGACAAAGTGGAGAGTTGGGTGCTGATTTCTGTTCTCTGAAAATCAGTGACAGGACCTGAGTAAACAGCACGGAGCTGTGCCAGGGGAGGTTTTGGCTGGATATCAGGAGAAGATTCCTCCCCCAGAGGGTGGTCGGGCATGAACAGGCTCCCAAGGCAGAGAACACTTGGAAACTGCTCTGAGGCAGAGTGCTATTGTCGGGAGTGTCCCGTGCAGGACTTTGATGATCCCTGTGGGTCCCTTCCAGCTCAGGATGTTCCGGGATTCCCTTTATCCCACTGTGAGCACACAGCCCGTTGTGCTCAGCTCACAGCTCTCACAGCCCCAGCACGGTGTGAGAGCGGTCGGAGCTGGGGACAGGGACAGCACGGGCACCTCCAGCCCTGGCCCTGCCCCGCCGCTCTGGGGCTGTCCGTGCCCCGGGGGCGGCAGAGCGATGCCGAACCGAGGGGAGACGTGCACACAACCCCTGCCCGGGGATCCACGACCACAGTCGGTCACAGGGCTGCTCCAGGGACACACGGTCAGAGCCGGGACGGGCGAACAGACAGACAGATCCCCCCCAGACACACACACACACACACACACACACACACACACACACACACACATACACACACACACACAGCCTCCCCCGGGCCCCACTCACTGTGCAGCCGCACCGCCGCCATCAGCTCGTCGCGCGCGGCGGGGTCGGGCGCGCGGGGACGCAGGCTGAGCAGGAAGCGGAGCTGGGCGATGCGGAGGTCGGGGTTCTTGGGCAGCCCCTCCTCCTCCAGGTTCTCCAGGGGCATGGTGGCGGCGGGACGGGGCCGCGGGGCCGGGGCTCGGCGGGACGGGCGGCGCTGGGCAGCGGGAGGGCGGCGCGGCGCAGTGACTCAGCCGCGACGGGCGGAAGTGCCCCCACGCTTCCGCCGCGCGGCGCCCCCTGGCGGCGGGGAGGACCCCGGCGGGCGGCGCGGGGATAGGGCGGCCCCTGGCGGCGGGAGCGCGCGGGGAGCGGCGGAGGCGCATGCGCAGAGGGAGAGGGCGCCGCGGGGCGGTGGAACGGGCCCGGCCACAGACACGGCAGCGGGGGGACACAAACACAGAAACAGCCACAAAATCACAGCCACAGCCACAGGTTGACCAGGGACAGTGTTTGCTCCGTCCCTGAAAATGTCCAAAGCCAGGTTGGAAGGGGCTCTTGGTATTCCTTCCCATGGGAGGGAGTTGGAACTGGGTGATCTTCACAATCCTCTTCCCTCCAAAACCATTCTATGATTCTGTGATCCCAGAGCACATGGCACAGGCTTGTGTTCAGACGGTTCTGGAATATTTCTAGTGAGGGAGACTCCGCAGCCTCTCTGCCCAGTCTGTTCCTGTGCGTGATCACTACATGGGGAAGTTTTTCCTCATCTTCAAGTGTAACTCGCTGGGCATCACTTTGTGTCCCCTGTCACCTGTCCTCGTGCTTTGGCACCACTGGGCAGAGCCTGGTTCATCCTCCTGCCACCCTCCCTGACAGACATCGATGTCCCCTCTCAGTTGTTTATTCTCAAGGCTGGACAAGCCTAGGAAGGGCCTGTCTGGTGTTTGAGCACAGAGGAAGGACACAGACCTAGAAGGGTCACAGGAAAAAGTGTGTTTGTAGCTTTTGTAGTTTCAGAAAGGAGCTTGAATGTGTTACACCAGAGCTTGTAGCTCAAAACAAGCAGACGGCAAATAAAGGGGTCTCTAAATGGCCCTGGTTTCAGTTGTATTTCATCCAGGATGGTGGGGAAGCCATACCTGACTCTGGCCTGTGTTCATCTACTTCTCATTTTGCTTTTCTTGACGTTTCTCCATCTCTTTATTAACTATCTTTGATTTTGTCTTTCCTGACCTCACACAACAAACACTGCCAGTGCTGGAGCATGTTCCCTGCCGTGGGAATGTCAAGTGGAGATGGTGGCAGAAGGCCTGGGTGGTCCCCACGTGTCACCTCACCCCACTGGCCCTGGTCCTGCCCCACTCTCCCTCCTCCCCAGGGCTGCCCACAAATTCTCTGTGCCAGATGTTACAGATGGGGCATCGCCTCCATAACCGTGTGTGTGGAGTCCTTGAGGTTCACCCCCAGTTGATACCTGCAGTCAAACCCTTTTTTTATCCTTACAATTCTATCAGCCACTGTATTCCCTTGGAAGTTGGCAATAAGATAAAAACATAGTTGGTGCTTTTGGAGTGGAAGACAGCTGGGTGGTTCAGCAGGCACAGGGTGCTTGGCTCCTGCAAAGAGCACTTTTGGGTGCCCAGGGCTATCCTGTGGGATGCAGGATCCCATCCAACCTCCTGGACCACGCTTGCTGTACAGCTGAGCTCCTCCAGACACATTTTGATGTTATTTGTTGAAATACAACACTTTTGGCCAGTGCCTCTCTTTTGGAGTTGTGCTTTGCATCTGGGTGATGGGAGAAACAGTTCCCCTGTCTGTTTTGGCACTGTGTATTCCCAAGATTGGCTTCTGTATATTGGGCATGAATTATTTAGGAGGTTGCTGGAAGGAACAGTTGCCTGCTGTGTTTTTGATAAGTGCTAGCATTTTTTACATTGATTCTGACTTTCCCCCCCTTAATTTATTGGCTTGGAGTTACAGTATTTTAGCACATAAAATAAAGGAGAAACTGTGTTTTAAGTTGGACTGTTCCTTTGTTTCTTTAGGAGCAGTAATTTTTTCCTTTGTCTCCTGTTTCTCTTTTTGAGCCGCAATCACTTTTGTATCGATTGCGCAAGAAGCAATGGCTTTGGTGCTTTGAGGGGAGCAGCACACAGATTTTTTGCAGCAGTGTTTATGTTATTTGCCTGTTGATCTTTGCATTTGCTCAGGGGCCTATTAATTAGGGTTTTTTTAATGACACACACTTTTAGTCATCTCACATATTGAGGTTTGGTGGGGTTTTTTTTGCATCTTGTCCCCAGCTCTATTCCTTAGGCAGTGTGCTCTGGAGCTAAGGAATGCTGTTTATTCTTTGCATGCCTTGTTTGGGAAGAAAATGATGGTTGGGTTTTTTTCTGCTAAGTAAGGCTGATGTTCCAAGTGCTCAGGCATTGCACACACGGGTGGATGTTGCTTGTTTGAGTGGCTGAGCTGGGATTAGCTCACAAAAATTGAAGACAAAAAAAATTGAACCAGTTCCAACACACAGTTATTGCAGACAGTCCCTCCAGCGACGGGTGGAAGGTGGAAAGTATGTGCAGCTCCCTTGTAAGCAGATAACCTGGCTGTCACCATAGCTCTTTTCCTAATCCCTAATAAAGATTGGTTTGCAGCCACAGCTGGAGGTCTGCCTTCTTCCAAAATTCACATCATTCATAACCATTATAGTTCTGGCCATTCTCACTGTCCATAGAAACACCCACACCCTGTCAGCCTCGCTGGGTTTGGTATCCTCGGCTCATTGTGGCAGTAAAAGCCACAGATTCATTATGTACTGTGGGAGAAAAATTTCTTCATTCTCCCATTTCTGGATTTGCTGCTTTTTAATTTGCTACAAAATAAGCTGCTAGGTGTGAGAAGAGTAAAGGAACTGAGTTTTAATTTTCCTGGGTTCAGTTATTACTGAAATGTTGTGTTTTGTTTTGTAACCATATGAAACACTTTTTAATTACCCCACACAGCATTTATTGCCTGTAAATATTTGCCCATATTTTCATATTTATGTGTATTTCAGCAGTAACAGGGAGAAAAAGAGCTGGGTACACACCTGTGACATTCACTATTAAATGTGAAAAAAAACAACTCAGGGAGAATAGTTGTATCTTAAATATTTATATGATGAAATAAGGCCTTGTGGTGGCCATAATTTAATGTGGTCTTACAGCATTCAAATGGATCCATTTTTTTTTTTTTTTAATTTTTATTTCAGAAAGGTTTTCAAATGATTGTTTCCTTCCTTACAAGGTGCATCAGGGCAGTGAGGAGCCTTGTGATGGCCCCTTGTATCTCTTTCTTGAAGAGTTACAGTATGGATGTGCTACATGTGCATGCCCTGGTGATGCTCACACACATCAAGAGGTTTTTTTACTCCTTGCAGTTTCCTGGGTTGGACACATCTTGTGTGGCCACTGCCCCAGACAGTGATCATGGGCATCCCAAGTCATGCCACCCTCCTCGTTATCATTTTTGTAGCTCTGGGAGGCCACAAACAGGGCTCAAAGTGCAACTACAGATTTCCAGATCTCCTCCTTCCCCAGCAGCAGCTTTTAGTTACTAAATGCTGCCCAGAGCAAGGTGGCTTTCTGTATCTCTGTGTGATGTTGCTCCTGCTCGTGTCCTGGCTCTTGGAGCCGTGCCCAAGCCACCCCGATGTCCAGCAGGACAGCCAGACACAGCATGTCCAGCTGGGGCTGAGCTGCCACAAGGTGCCAGTGTTTCAGAGCAGTAACTGCACGGTGTCTCTGCCTTCTGAGTGCTTTGCTGGGCTGTTTTCCCCCCTCAGGGTGCCAAGAGAAGCCCTGCTATTGCTGAATGCTGACTGAAATCTTTGGGGACTGCCAGCCTTCTGCAGGGGCACAGACCACCCAAAACCTGCTGTGTCCCTTCCCCAGCCTGGTTTGCAGACCCCTGTGTCCAGCCAGGCACCACTTTGCTGCCGGCAGGGATGTGTAACATACCTGTTATAGCAGCATCAGGAGTCGAGTATTTTGCTTGCCAGAGCCATCAAGGGAGCCAGGGATTGTGTCTGTCACTGATCCCTCTGCTTGTCCACCCCTGCTGAGTGCAGGGGCTCCTCTCTCCCAGCCTACAAAGGAAAAAGCTCCCATCACTCAGGGTATGTGGCACTTTCCAGCAGCAGGTCACAGAGCACTCCCCTTTCCTCTCCAAGAAGGTCCTGCAGCTTTACCTGGCTCTCCCAGGCTTTAGAGACAGGGACCACCCTGGCACTGTGAGCATCCTCTGCCAACAGATCAGGATCTGCAGCAGGACCTGGGACTGCACCCAAGTGCTGCTGAGTGACTTTAAATCCCATTGCAGAAGGCATGAAGGGCCCTGGGAGCTGTTCGACCTGTCCATGCTGTAACAAAAAGCTCTTTGTGCACAGCCACCATGCTGTGAGCTGCAGGCTCACCTCAGCAATACCAATTATGCTTTCATACCTTGCTGTCATCCTCAGGCATCTTCAAGGCCAGTGCATTTGTTTCATTTGCAGGGGTGGTTTAACTGAACTTGGGAAAAGATGGTACTTAAATCACATCTGGCTTCATTCTTTGCCCTTCAGTCGTGGAAGTGTTGACAGCAATACTCACAGTGGCACTGTGTAAGCATACAAGTGCTAGGCATTGATTTCTTCTGAATAAGCTCCTAGAAATTGCCTGTTTTCCTAGGTAATTATTGTTGGCATAGGTATGACTGTTGTCTCAGGAAGTCTGGCTCTCAGAAACTACAGTCTGTGTCAGCAAGGAGTGAAAAACACAGGGTCGAGCCCTCTGCTAGTGCAGCTCCACGGGCTGGCTGGTGTTAAACAAGCCCTGGCACCAGTGTAAGAACAGCTAGAAAATGCCCTTGGAGTGGGATTTCTGCATCTCTTGACCTCCCTGATATTCTTTTGTCATCCTTTCCATGTTACTAATTGCATCTGATCAGCCAAGTATTTTTTTCACAGCAATTAGTGTCTTTTCTTCCCTTGCATATTTTCAAATCAGTAAATCCTTGTTTTGAGGGCAACATTTTACACAGTGCCCAAATTAAGTCTTTTGCAGCATTAGAGTCAGGGTGTTCCAACCAACAGACATGTTGGGGGAGTTTATTACCCTGGGAAGAGAGGGCTCCTTAGAGATCTGAAAAGCTATTAATGTGTAATGGCCATGAGAAATCAAACTGACAGGTAGGGGCAGTGGAGGAGCCTCTTCCTTTGCTCCACACCTCTGGCAGCCCTGGGTGCAGGGAAGGGTGGTGGCATACTGCTGCCTGAGGCTGGATATATTTAACACTATTGCCTCAGGAAATCTCGGGGGAGAAGCTCTTTCTGAACAGGTGAGAACCCAGTGGATTTGGTGCCATGAGGACATGCAGCAAGTGGCAGCTCCTGGGTGAAATGGCTGTAATGGGGAGGGGGAGAGAGCACTGCTGGTGCAGGGAAGTGAAATCTTGCTCAGTATCTGTCCCATCATCAAACCAAGAGACACTGAAATGACATTTATGGACATGTGTAAATATACACACACAAATGTGTTTTGCTTGAACCTTTTGTCTCAGATCCTGTGTTGCAGCTTGCCTGTTACAGTGCAGAAAGGAGGGTCCATGGGAGATGGTTGCCTGCGAGTCTGAAATCAAAGTGAGGTCTGTTTGTTGTGTCTTGTCTCCTAAGTATGGATTTAGTTTCAGAAAACAGATACTCTAGCCCAACCCACTGATGTATTTGTTTCATACACAGCAATAGCACCCAGTGTTTCCCATGATAAATGGTGTCAATATCATCACAGGCTGGTGCCCATATGGAGCACAAATATTGATACCTCCTCCAGACTGATGTGACAGTTTTAGGGGGGGTGCCATGCACAAGGTAAGGTGTGCTGCTGTTTAAGGTATCCTACTGCATGTAGAAATCCACAAATCTGCATTAATTTGGTGGCTCCAGTTATGTGTCAGTGTCTGCCTTTGTTTTTTAGGTAATTTGTGCTGTACACTTTCATCCCATGATTGCTTTTATTGTATATGGATCCTTCTGTTGGGCATTTCTCTGTTGACTATGATTACTACCACATCAACTGAAAATGCTCCTGTACTGTATAATTAACTTTATCTGCTTTGCTACAATGCCTCTCACTGGTAATTACACACACTTCAGCTCTTTCACTACATTTCTAAGACTTTAAGAAGTGCTGATTACTCTTGCCCAACCTCTGTCCAAACTGGAGGGGTTTTACATGCCTAAAATGATATCTTTTTCCTTGCAGCAGCCCTGGCATAATCTGAATATTGATTGTAGTACATATAATGTGATCTTTAAATAAACCATCTGTTTGGAATACATTGGGGTTTATATGTGCTGGTGGCAAAAAAGCTTATTTAAATCCTCAGGTTGTTGGTGGGTTGATGTGATAGTTATCAGTTTACTGAGATAATTTGGAATGAAGAGCAAAGAATTTGAAATCTTTCAGTTCCCTGGGAAGCTACTCCATTTTCTTCCTCCTTAGCTCAGCCCTGTCAGCCTTCCCTGCAGTTCCAGAGTGACTTTTGTCCTTTGATGATTTTTTTAAGCTTCTTTTTCTCAAGCAATAGTCTCATGCAATTACACCCTCTGCCATCAGCCTGTGTTTCTGTGCTCTAATGCCTTTGAACCCCTTGGTCAGCTTGAACCAAATCTGATAGATGTCATGAGCTCTTAGTAATGTCCAATTCGTCAAAGTCACGTGAGATCAGGGAGGGCAGATCCAAACTGGGAGGATTAGCATTCTGCTAACCCACACCATCCTCCCCTGCAGGGAGTGGATCCCTGTGCCTTTTGCTCAGCTGGTGTTTAGGGAATGTGGCCAGCAGTGAAGACTGCAGTGTGGCCATTGCAGGGTGCCTGAAAGGATGGGAAATAACATAGGAGTGAGGAGCAGAGGAAGGAAGAGCTGGGATGGGGCAGAGTGGGGAGAAGGGGTATGGGATCCATGAAAAAGCAGCCTTCATCCCTGACTGCTCACATAGCAGCAGCTGCCACTGTAATTGCAAATATTGATGTATTTTCCACAGCTTCTTTTCAAACACACAGCCTGGGGTTTTTTGTTTGTTTGTTTGGTTGGTTTTTTGTTTTGGTTTTTTTTTTTTTTTTTTTTTTTCACTCTTTACAACACAAGTGATTTTCACATCATGCAAGAAAAAGCACTTGGCTGAGAAGTGTTGTGTAACTTCTATTGAGATTTCACAGCAAACCAGGCACACATTTATTAATTAAGGCAAAGGGTGTTTGACACAAACAATAGTGTGATGATTTAATATTGTGTTGTCTTCTAAAATAAACCCAGTGTTGAAGTGATTACAGTCTGAATATCCCGGTAAGTTCACAGGACAAGGCATTTCTCTAAAATATGTGGGAATTTAGCTCTGTCTCTTTCTGCAGGCTGTTGGAATACCTGGAGAGCACCTGTGAAATGCCCGTTGGCTTGAGCACCAGTTTAACTGAAGGAGGTGCTCATTTCCTTCTCCTGAGTGCACTTTGAGTCCCAGAGTGAGTGGGATTTCAGAGTACACACAGTGCTGTGCCCTTGTGCCCAGGCACTGCTCTCCCTAAACGTTTTGCTTTTACTAATGGGCAAGTTGCTAGCCTGAGAAACTTCGGTTTTGGTGAAAATAGCTGGATTGTTACTTTAGGGAGTTTTATGTTGGTTTTAATAAGTGAGCAGAAAATTCAAACCATCTGGAACTGAGAGTCTATCTCTGTGCAGTGCTAGAGGATCCTCCTCAACTGATGGAAAGAGCTCTGCCATTGCACAGAGTGACTTTGAGAAGCAGAGAACTCAGGTGCCCTGAAAGATAAATACCTCCAGTATATTTCTTTCTTTTATATGCAAGACTAATTCTGCTATCACAGAGTAGGAATATCCTTCACTCAGCAGAGGTGAAGAAAACTCTCCAGATGATTTACGTCATGTCTTGTGATCAAACCTTCAAAGGTCAGAGAGAAAGGCCTTAAGCAAGGAAAGTGTGATTTAGCTCTCTATAAATGCTACTGTTATTAGTGACATTGCGTCAATGTAGGTGACTTCTGGTTGCGTATTTAATCTTCCTGAGCTGCGACTTGACATTACTGAGTAAAAAAATCCCATGTAATTAATTTCTTTTGGTGTCTTTCTATGTTGTAACCTCTCAGAAGTAAAGAAACCTGTGCCTCATGGTATTTCATAAATACCTGGTTCATGCCCTGTAAAGCCCTGACTGGCTGCAGCATCCAGCCTTTACTGCTGTGGCAGTTTTCCTCCTGTCCCCATGGCACACTGCTCTGCAGCTGGGGCTGTGTTGAACTCTCTCCCCCTGTAGCAGATTAAAATTGCCTCTTAGCTAGGGTTATTTTTCTCTCCATTTCCATTTTCCTTTCACCTCTCCCTTGACCTTCCCCTCTTCATCTTTTGCTCTCTGGACCTTTGTTTTTTCCCAGTTCCTTGCACTTGGGAGTAGCAATCACCTCTGGTGAATGAAATAGTTCTTCTGCTGTTGCCTCCTTTTGGGGTGTCATTTGAATTACTGATCATTATATGTTACATGGTGTGGATATGACCAGCTGTCTTGGTTTGAAAGACAGGTGTTTGCCAAGGAAGGTGGGAACCTCCCTTGAAATGGAAAATATGATCCCTTTTCCTCCAAATTACTATAACTGAAATTAAGGGGTTTTCAGGCAAAGGTATGGGAAAAGGAATAACAGCTCTTTACTAGTATATATTTACACTAATTATACATTTACATGTATAACAAGGCAAACAAACAAACAACACCAGCAGGTGCACTGAACAGAACCACAGACCCAGTCCAGCCTCTCTCGGCCGCGGCACTTTCCCCGTCGGTGCAGTTCCGGTCACGGCCAGCAGGGGCGCTGGTGGCTCCCGGCCGGGCAGGGGCTGCGCTGATTCCCCCGCGCCTGCAGGGGGCGCTGTGGTGTGAGCTCTGCCACCTTCCTCAGGCAGTGATGGTGGGCACAGCTGGCGGAGGAGATGGAACAACGGGCTGCAGCAGAGCCCTCGGAGTGGCAGCTGGGCAAACAAAAGGTAACTGAAAACTCCACAGCCTTAGCTGGAGCCGTGGGGGTCAGGTGGACAAAGAGTGGTGGTTAGAGTGTAGTGAAAAAGCCCAAGGCAGTGGCAGACAGCAGCAGGGCTGGGCAGTGGCAGCTTTGCCGTAGCAGCTGCTGCACTCAGCTGGGGAGATGCACCCTCCGGGAAGGGGAGGGGGTTGGGGTCCCAGGTTTTTCTCCTAAGGCACCCAAATAGATGGTGAGGGTTCTTTGCAGTTAGATGGGTTGTTAGTAAGGTCCCAGTCCAATGGCTGCTCGCTCCTACAAGCAAAGACTCCCCCAGAGTAAGGAGGCAGCACTACAGGGCTGGGCTCCGGCAGTGGCAGTGAATTCTCCCTGCAGTGGGCAACAGCTCTACTGTGCGATGCTGATGCTGAGAGCAAGGGAGAGTTTGGAGCTCCTTGCCCCCCAACCCTTGCCCCTTGCCCCCCAGCCAAAATCTCACAGTACCTCTGCCCTTCCCAAGAGAATGTCTCTCAGCTACAGTGCAGCCAGCTGCACCTCTCTCCCTTAGCCACATCTTTTGTGTCTCTCAGGCACTGGTTGTTATTATCTCTTAGCGACGCTTGGGACAAAATTCCGTGAGAGAAAGAAACAAGGAAAAATTCTAATCCCCAAACATCAACCTCTAAAATCCTCCCCACAACTCACATGAACCTGCTGCAATGCCAGCTCACCTTGAACTCTTTTTCTCTTGCCTGCTGAGACACACTGCTTGGCACTTACTAAGGCACATATACAATTTGGTGTCACAGGATTATTCCTGGTTAATTCACTGTTTATTCCAGCATGGCACAAGACCTGGGGTGGGATTATCCTGGCCCCAGCCAGCAGCAAGTTCTGCTGAGTGAGGTAACATATATTCTGCTGCTTCTTGCATCTTCCAGCTAACACTTTCCTCTGTTACAACACAATTCATTCCTCTCCAAGTGTATAAACCCCTGTTAAATGTTTTCCTAGTGTGGCCTGCATGACAGTACCTCCACGTCTCACCTGCTTTCCTGTGTTCACGTTGAATCCTGCCCTGTCATTCCCAGCACTATTACATGGACGTTGTATTTGCTGCTCCACTTTCTGGACTGACACCTCTGCTCCTTCCCCTGTGCTTGCAGCTCCTTGTACTGGCAGTTTTGGCTGGAAGAATATCCCTGAATGTGCCACCATCCGTCTGGCATGGGGAGTTGTTCCTTGGAGCAAGGAAAATGCACTTTGTGAAATGCAGTTTGCTGCTTTTTTTAGCAGAGATGAAGGTGTCTGGTTTGTGGCCGTGTCTGCTTGCTGGGAATTGCCGCCTGCCTCCCCGTCGGCTGGAGGCTCTCTGGCACAGATCCATTCTGCTGTCGGGTGCTGGATCTCACCCTCTCTCTGTGTTTTCTGGTCACAGCCATCCTTGGGCAGATGCCATTTAGACACTGGTCCAACTCATCAGACAACTTGCTTTCCTGCTCAAGGCCTTGGACTTCAGTCAAGTTAACCTCTGAGAAACCCTCTCATCTTCAGTTGGATGCAGGAAGGATTTCATTTGTGCTGCCTTCACTTTTCAGTATTTTTAAATTATATATATATATATGTATGCACACTCTGTGAAGTAAAAAATATGTACTCTGTGCTCTGTGTAATCACATACACATGCATTAGTTTATCTGTCTGTCTATATATCTGTACATATGTGTATTGTAAGTCTTGTAGGAGTCATACTTGCACTCATTTTTCTCTCAGAGATTTTTTTTTCCCTCCTGGAGTGTTCCCTGAGCCACAGTTTTGTGGTTTACCCCATTTTTCCCTTTAAAATACATTTTCCAAGAATATCTAAAATTACTAAGCTGTTTATTCAGTTGCCTTTTAATGTCTAGAACCTTTGCAAAGAAATATTTCAGAGCAGCTATTTTCAGCTACCTTTTTTCATACCTACTTGTGTTTTGTGCTACTTTACTTGTAGTTTCCATGACAATTATCCCCAGAGTTAGAGGCAGCCTTGCCCTCAGTTGCTGTTTTGCAAAGCAGCCATTGCTCTTGCCCATCTGAGAATCTGAGTGCAGAAGTTCATGTTTAATACAAGTTTTTATATTCATAGCTTTTCTAAATCCCACTAGCACTACTTGGGTTCTGCAGGTTGCTGTAATATATATTGTGTCTTGCTTGTTGTGATGGGAATGATCTGGAGGGCAGAGACATCCCATCCTCAGAAGGAGAAGCATATTCTGGCTGGTGGAAGAGGACACATTGTCCACAGAAGGACTCAAACAAAGGATTAGCTTCACCTGGTGCAAGGTATCCCAGTGGCCAACAGGAACTCCCCGCAGCCCAGTGGAGCCAGGTCTGGTTCCTGGTGGGATGGAAGAGGAGGGTGGGCACATGTGAGGTGCTGGTTTGTACAGAACCTGAGCCCTGGCTGGCTCCTGCCCCTCAACACCAGCTCCCCACTGGGCACAGCCTCTGTTTGGCCATATCCTCCCTCCTGGGCACAGGATGCCACTTTCTTCCTGCACAGCTGTTCAAACATGAAAATAATGTAGTTTTAATATTTTGAACTGTATACTATTCAATATATATTTCAATAGCTTTTAATGTCATTATCATCTTGGTGTTTTCCTTTCACTCACTCCCCTTTTCCTGTTTTCTCCATCCCACCTCTAGTGACTCACAGCAATTTCTGAAGTGCCCAGCAGCAATCCTTTGATATATTATCCTTATACATTTCCTTATTATCTTTATCTATTCAGTCTGGTACATGTAACTCTGAACTTTCTGTATGATCTACTCTCAATCCTGCCAGTACCTCCTCACCCTTTCTATGCATTTTTTTTCCTTTAGTTGACTGCTTCCTTCCAATTTTCCATGTGCTGCCTCTTTTCATTCTTACCTACTTGCATCCTTTCCACCCACCACCCCCAGCTTCCTCTCCTGAATCCACTTAAGTGTAATCTAAAACATACTGCTTGAAAGTGGAAGCCCAGAGAAATATTTGCTCTGGCTCTCACTAGCACCTCTCAATGCCAGTGAGCTCTGGGACAGTGGATTCTCAGCCCTGCAGTAAAATGAGCTTTTCCTGTAAGTTTAAAATTTGATTCTTTCTCACAAGCTACAGTCAAAGTGATTGTCAGCTCAAAAAGTACCTTTTAACTAAATTCAAAGGAATGCATTCAGAGCAGATTTTTGAATCTCCACATGATAAAACTAATTACAATTAGCATCTTGTTACTGAAACAGAAAACATCCAGAATGCCACGATATTTGAAATTATATTTTCAGGAAAAAAACATAGATCAGAGTAAAAAACTTCAAAGTCCAAACTGATTATTTTCTTAAAGAGCCTTAATTGTTTGTAAGATAAATAGGAATGAAGAATTAGAGGAAAAAGAGCTCTTGCAGAGTGTGATCTGCCACAGCACATGAGCTGTGAGTGATTCAGTACTGAATAGCCCCAATTTACCAACTTGCCCACCCAAATGGCACCACTGACCGATGGCTCAAACGCCACCACTTTCCAGTGGACTGACTTGGTTTGTAGTGTGGAAGGGAGACTAAGAGCTCCCATTTCAGGAGGAGCCATGGAATAATGAATGCGGCTGCTGGTTACTGAGAGCAGCTCTTCAAAGCCCCTGAAATGTTTGTTCATCCTTGCATTTGCTGTTACTCATCCTTAGTCAGATGAAATGCAGGGTTTTGCAGTCATGTGGGGTAAATTGCTGGGTGAGTTCCTTGACTTGTTCCACTGGCTGCTGGAGGTGATCTGCATGGATGCACTTTGTCAGTCTGACCCTTGCACTGTGTATGGCTCACTGTGAGACCCAGCCCAGCTACAGCAGGGTTTGAGGCAATATTCCTTATCTGATATGCCTCACCAGAGACACCCCTTGTGAGTTCTTTTGGCAGTAAGGGGTTAACCTCCCTTTCCTGAGGATCATTCATGTTTGATGTTCTGTCCCCATGCTTGGCTGTGTATCCAGCCCCAGCTCCTTGGTAAAACCTTGTTAAGAGCTCCATTTCCAAAGTGCCCCATGCTCAGGGCTGTACCCAGCAGCACAGCAGCTGGTTGTGCCAGGATGCCCAGCTGGATTCCTCCAGTGAGTGGCTTGTTGCCTGATTTGACAGTGTCTATCCACACCTCTTCCCAGCCCAGCCTGGGCTCTTGGATGGGCTATGGGGAAGTACAAGCAATGGCAGAAGAATAATTAGAGGAAAGAAGGCGATGGAGAACCAACCTGTACATTCACCACCCCCCACTATGCACTGCAGATTTGTCTCAAAGCATTAGCCAGGAGCAGGGCTGGACCCCTAAAAAAAGGGCTAGGGTGAATAATGGGGAGACGAGGAAGAGAAGGGGGAGGTAGCCAAGCTGGTGAGGTGGGCCTGGAAATTGCATCTGGAACTGAAGCTCCCAGACTGCATCTTTCTCTGTGTGGTTGGACTTGCCGCAGTGCCCCAGGGATGTGGATTTTGGAGGCAGTCATGGCTTGCTTCTCCTTGAGCTGTGGTGTTTATGGCCTGCTGTGGTTTTGGCACACAGGTCCCGTTTCAGCTTCTCCCCAGAGGCATGGTTCGGGTATGAAGGTTCCCTGTGGCACAGGGGTCTGCTCCCAAAGTCTGAGGGCTGTGTGGGTATTGTCACTGGTGACTTTCCCAGAATCCCTTTCCAGTGAAGATGTAGCCAAGATGTGGCTGCCTTGCAGTCCTGTCTGTTGGTATAAGGCAGCTAATATTTTATTCCAAGTTGGACTAATGATGAAAATGTGCTGGACACTGGAAAGAGATGTCTTGAGCACACAAAGCAGCTTACAAGCCTGAGAAGCAAGGAGAGAATTTTTCATTTGGCAGAATAACACACATAGCACTCTTGTTTTTAATAAGCTCACAAAGCTTTCTTGAAAGCTAAGGATTTTTTTTCCATCCTGAACACATGAGATATTTTTATTTCATAATGAATGTATGTTATGCTCAACTTCCAGAAAGCCTTTCACATGAAAAAAAAAAAAAAAAATTCCAAAGATTATTTCAGATGTTAAAGTGAACGGGGTGGAAGTAATCATGAAACAAAATGCTGGAATATTTGCTCTGTGCTCAGAGATTGTGTGGCATCTTGTATTGTCTGAAACAGCACCAGAGAATAATCATAAGTGCAAATCTCTCAGACTGGGGCAACAGGGAGAGGAGCCAATCTCTGTCTCCATAGAGCTGGAAGAAATTTCAGATATTTCTGTTTGTCTGCAGAACAGCTGGGGACTTCTCAGACATGAATCTAATTAAGCATATTCCTTGCTACAAACACTTCAAGTCCTATTTCTGCGATCCAAATGTCTTTCCGAAATGAAGCCTTAGGAATATTGCTTTCATGCAGCCTGCTTTTTCTAATTTGGTCTGGGCAAAATTAAATTACAGTTATAAGCTCAGAGGAAAATTTACTGAAGTCAATAATATTGATTGATATTTGGGTATCAGCGTAATGCCATGCATTAGTGATAGCTGAATTTAATCCACAGACCCTCGAGGGCTGCCAGCAGCAATGTGGGTATTGGATTGGTCAGGCTGGGTGACATTTGACATGCCTGGTCCCCTCCATCCAGTGATGGGTGTCCTTCCCACCATTTGGTACTGGTGCCTGTCCATGCCTCCTGCCCCAGATTTGCAGGTGGTTAGGCTAGGATCAAAACTCAAATATTGAATCTTTTTTTTCCCCTCTGCTTGCCACATCCCAAGGTTTAAAATAGAGCTTTTATTTTCTCAGTAGAGAAAAGGACTTCCCACAGCAAAGGGCTTAACTGGAGCCGTTTCATTCTGCTGGGATATGAAGTGGTGCAAGCCCGGCTGCCTGAGCACAGTGTGAGCAGCCTGCAGCACATCCCTGCTCCCTCTGGCACTGGGCATACTGAAATCCTTCAGCTGTTTTCATGGCACAAAGCCCTCATGGCACAAACTCTCCTGCATGGCTCTGTGGACTGGCTGCTCATCCAGTAACCGTGCCCAAAGCACAGGACAACAATGCCCAAATCAGCCCTGCCACCCCCTGAGACCCCCCCAGCCCCACCACAGCTCTGCAAACCATTAACTTCCAGTCTGCAGCCACTTTGTTTTAAACTCAGGGTTTCAAACCAATCCAGAACAAAAAGGACATTCCTGCTTGCTTTCTTCTGCTTGTTTTGTAACGTGGCACAAGATTGCCACTGACTGCTGCTTGTGGAAACCCCCTCTGGAATTCTTGCAGATTTGAAGGAATCTTTTCCTGCTGATATTGCAGGGAATACACTAATCTGAGCAAAAATCCCAGTATTGATGTATTCATTACAGTTTTCACCTTTTTCCTGCTGTCTTTCCTGCTCCAGTTGGAGCCAAGCCTGAGGCTTGCAGGAGGCTGGTCCTAGGCTTCAGGTCCTGCTCTCTGATGCAGGTCACAGCTACAGTAAAGCTCACTGGCAAAGCCACATTCCCTCAGACCATCTCATGCAGCTGGAAAAAACAGATAAGCTTGCAGTCACATAAGCTTGGGTCTGTTATATGCAAAGTTATTTGTCTGTGCTCCTCAGAGAGTTTGATTTGTGTTCATTTGCATGTACCAAGTATAGTGAAACCCAGTGAATTCTCCTGACATGTTTTCACTCCTGCAAGAAACATGATGGGAAGTGGAAGATACGATCATCTCCCTCCCTAGTGGCATCAGTAAGTATCACACATATCAGATTAAACCCTTGACATTTTTCCAACGGTGTGAAATTTGCTTGAAAATGCTGGGAAATGAGTTATAGATGTGAAAGCGAGGCTTGGAATATGAATGCAAACATGTTAACCCTAAAACCAGTGTAATTTGCTTTCCCTCAAACCCTGGTGTGCAGAGCTGGAGGGGCTGGCAGGGAGAACCCCCACCAAAGAGCCTGGGGGTGAGTAAGATTTGGGCCATGAGACAGAAATGCATTTTGGCTCCTGAGTAGTGATGAATACCTAAATGTGCCCAGTGATCCTCAAGGATGCACCCCAGCAGTGAGGGGGGACATCATGTGGGGGTGCCTGGGTGGTGTCAGGTGTATTCCTGCTCCAATACTGGGGTGCAAACTCCTGTGTCAGTGTGGCCCCTGGGGAGAGCTGCTCAGCAGCTTCGCATGGAATAAAAATACACTTTTCACTTAGCTGAAAAGATAAAATCCCTTTGGGTTTGCTGAAGTATGATCATCCACCTGCATAAGATTTCAGGAAAGATGTAGGTTGGGGATTTGAGGTGCTATTGTGGGCAGGACTGGGCCTTTGATGTAGAATTTAAGTCAGGACTCTTTTATGTCTTACAATGAGACTGGGTTTAGTGTTTTTACTGCAAAAGCTCTCCAGCAGGTTTTCAGACACTTCTCCCCCTGGCATGCTCAAGCTGAAAGGCACACTAGGGTAACGATTTTGGATTTTTCCATGCTTGCATCTGGGATCTGTCACGTTCTGATAGTGAAACCTTATCCTCATAGAGTAACTCCATTTGAGCATGGCACCTCCCACTCAGTCCCTGTCTTGGGGATGGTTTATTATCCCATACCATGGTGGGGGTTTTTTGATTTGTTTTGTTTGTGCCCAGGGTGGCTGCTGTCCCCACCACAGCCCCCATCCTGCCTGGCTCTGGGGCTGTTGCAATAAGTGGGAGCTGAGGGTTTCCAGAGGGAGTTCAGTGTGGATTGAGGGGCAGCCCTTCCTTTGAGTGTGTTCTGTTCCCCTGGACACACATGGCCGGTGCCTCTGACCAGGGATCCTGCTCTTCCTGTGCGTTTTGCCTGCTTCTTTTTTTTTTTTTTTTTTTTTTTTTTTTTTTTTTTTTTTTTTTTTTTTTTTTTTTTGCTTCAGTACTGTGACTGAGCTTGCCAGCTTGGCTTCTTTTGCTGCTCTGCTGTCGGGAAGCCCAGAGCCAGTGCGTGCCCTGCCAAGACTCGGGAACATCCTTGTTTTCCCACTGGGAGCTGCCCCCACCCTCCGCACAGCCCATATCCAGGGATCAGCCAGTGAGAAATCCTGAGGAGAGGAGGAGTCTCTCTCTCTGCCATGTGTGGGAGCTGGCTGCTGCTGCCCATTCCCCACCATGCCTCTACTGCTGTCTGGGGTTTTTTGCTACACTGGGGCTGTTTTCACCCTCTGCCTGCAGGAGATCTCATGGTCTGGGTACGGCTGCTGAGTTTGTGCTGCCTCTTGCTTGTTGTCCCGGGGGAGCCCGCCATGCCATTCCAACTTGCTGCTTTGAAGGTTTCTTGCTACAGCCCCTTTCACTCTCCAGAGGGGCACCAGGAGCGGCTGTCCTGTGAGTTGTCAAGGGAGCCCCTTCTCCATCCATTCCTGCCCGCTCACCATTGCCGTGAGGGGCTGTGAGGGCGGCACAGCGCCCCCTGCAGGCGCGGGGGAATCAGCGCAGCCCCTGCCCGGCCGGGAGCCACCAGCGCCCCTGCTGGCTGTGACTGGAACTGCACTGACGGGGAAAGTGCCGCGGCCGAGAGAGGCTGGGCTGGATTTGTGGTTCTGTTCAGTGCACCTGCTGGTGGTGGTGTCTGTGTGCCTTGTTATACATGTAAATGTATAATTAGTGTAAATATATACTAAAGTGCCCAGCCGAGAGAGGCTGGACTGGGTTTGTGGAGGGGGAGGTAAGGTTCCACAGTCTCAATAGCTTGCATTTATTCAATTTTTTGTTGTTAATAAGCAGCTGGTTCTTTTTACTTTCACCTCCTGTTATCCATTTCTCTCACTGGCAGAAGAAAAGGGAGTTATAGAAGCCCTTTCTCCTTAAAGGAAATGCTCATTCCAGGGCATTTTCTCCTGAAATTTGTCTCCAAACCAAGACAGTCCCCTCCAGCCTCCTCCATGGATATGCACAGGGCAGCCGTGAGCAGCACCAGCAGCAGCAGAACAAAAGCTGAGTGACACTAGCAATATTGAGCATTTTAAGGTACAGACTAATTGCAATCCCGAGGAATTGTTGAGGCAATTACACTGTTCAAAGTGGTTTCAATGCCTCTTATTAATTTCTCCTGCATTATCCTCTTGCTCCCTTGGAGATGACCAAGACAGAAGTTGATTGCAACTGCTGCTTGTGAGAGTGTGGCGGTTCCTTGGGAGCCATTAGGGATACAGCATCTGCTGGAGTTGCCATGGAGATGCCAAGACTGATTGTAAGCCAGGTGAAGTGCTCCTGCTGCTGCTGGCTCATCCCTCCTGGGGGACATGGCCACACAGCCTGACACTGAGGTGGGAGGAGCAGCAGCCTCAGCCTGGGCAATTGTGCTGCAGGGAGGGATCAAAGCCAGGTGCTGGTGGCTGGAGCAGGACCCATCACTAGAGTGGTGAAGCTGTTGGGAGCAATACAGATAAGTCTGAGATCTACATTTGCAAAAGGAGATTTGCCACAGGAGGGGTTTGCTACACCAGATCTCTGCCCCAAATATCCTGGGTCCAGCCTTTTGCAGGTTTTCTCTGGTTGGTCTCACTGACCTGGCTAGGAGTTGCTCCAAGGCAGCTGTGGCCGTCACTGGGTGTTTATACCCAGAGGAGAAGGAGGAGGAGGAAACTCCTGAAGTTGTGTTTTATCAGTGAGAAATCTGGTCTTTCAAAATCTGGCAAGCATAGTGTGACTTGAAGTACAGTCTGAGCATAAATTAGCTGAGAACACATTTGTCTGTGGCAGAGGGAAGGTGGCTCTTTGGCAGCAGGTGGCTTGGCTTGCTTTTATGCAACAGATATTCTGTCTTCACTTAATAAACAGATAAAAGGGTGATGCAATTGACATCAGGCTCATCTATTCTGAGATCTGGCATTTGGGAACATGGTTTCACTGCCTGCATTTGCCCGGAAGCGTGTACCATTTCACAGGCAGGAAGGTCCTTCACTGTTAATAAATTTTGACTGAGATTTAATTGCAAGATAAGCAAGTGCCCTCTGCCAGCTTTTCACTTCAGCCACTGCCTGCATCTGTGGTTTGCCAAAAAAATCAGACTTCTTGCACCCAGTGCTGCCCTCTCTTTTCAGGGTCCAGTTTCAGGAGAGCCCATCAGACCACTGGGGCACTGTCTGGGATGCACTTGCTCTATGCCTGCCATTACTTTATATATATCCACTTTTTATATATATATATATATATATATGTCTCTCTATCTGTCTGTCTGTCTATCTAAATATATCTCTATCTCCTACTTTATAGATATCCTACCTTGACACTATGATCATCCCCTTTGAAAGTTAAAATAGTTCTTAACATATTTCAGTCATAAGAGTGAAGGTCAAGAATCCTTTCTTTTTTGTCTTCTTTTGAGAATGGTAATGGAAAAAAAAAATATT